>NC_139459.1:82832500-83432500 GCF_057233095.1 Heloderma suspectum | reverse complement strand
GCATTCGGTAGCTGTTCACTGGAACTCCCAACATGAGGTCCAAAGATGTGTCCATGCGAGTGAAGGAGGCCATCATTAGGCTGAGGAAACAAAATTAAACCCATCAGAGAGGTAGCAAAAACAGTGGGAGTGGCCAACACAACAGTCTGGAACATCCTGAAAAAGAAGGAATTAACTGGCAAGCTCAGCAACAGCAAAAGGCCTGGAAGACCACGGAAGACAGCTAAAGTGGATGACCGCAGAATTCTGCTCACGATGAAGAAGAACCCTTTCACAACATCTAGCCAGGTCAAGAACGCTCTTGCGGAGGTAGGCATG
Organism: Heloderma suspectum; assembly: GCF_057233095.1. NCBI lineage: Eukaryota > Metazoa > Chordata > Lepidosauria > Squamata > Helodermatidae > Heloderma > Heloderma suspectum. Next base: position 83,432,182 of record NC_139459.1, on the reverse strand, counting down.
TCATTGTCAACATCTACAGTCAAGAGACAGCTTTATGAATGTAAATACAGAGGCTTCACAACAAGGTGCAAACCACTGGGAACACTCAAGAACAGAAAGGCCAGATTAGCCTTTGCCAGCAAACACCTAAAAAAGCCTGCCCAGTTCTGGAATAAGATTCTTTGGACTGATGAAACCAAGATTACCTTGTACCAGAATGACGGGAAGAGAAAAGTATGGAGAAGGAAAGGAACAGCTCATGATCCAAAGCATACCACATCATCTGTCAAACGTGGTGGAGGCAGTGTTATGGCATGGACATGTATGGCTGCCAATGGAACTGGGTCACTGGTGTTTACTGATGTCCTGACTGCTGATAAAAGCAACAGGATGAATTCTGAAGTGTATAGGGCTATACTTTCTGCTCAGATTCAGCCGAATGCTGCCAAACTGATAGGACGCCGCTTCATATTGCAGATGGATAATGACCCCAAACATACAGCAAAAGCTACCCAAGAGTTTCTCCAGGCAAAGAAGTGGGATGTTCTTCACTGGCCAAGCCCTCCTTGGATCCTCAAGTTCTGAACAACTTTCGCCCAGTCTCAAATCTGCCATTTTTGGGCAAGGTGATTGAGCGGGTGGTGGCGGTGCAGTTGAAGGCACACTTGGAAGAAACTGATTATCTAGACCCATTTCAGTCAGGCTTCAGGCTTGGGCATGTGACAGAAACGGCCTTGGTCGCCTTGGTAGATGATATGAGGAGGGCTCTGGATAGGGGTGAATGCTCCTTCCTTGTTCTCCTCGACCTCTCAGCGGCTTTTGATACCGTTGACCACGGTATCCTCCTGGAACGCCTGGAGGGGTTGGGCATTGGAGACACCATATTGCGATGGTTCCGGTCCTTCCTCTCCGGCAGGTACCAGAGGGTAGCACTGGGAGAGGAGGTTTCGGACCCGTGGCCGCTCACTTGTGGGGTGCCACAGGGTTCCATCCTCTCCCCGATGCTATTTAACATCTATGTGAAGCCCCTGGGGGCTATCATCAGGAGGTTTGGGGGCAGTGTCATCAATATGCGGATGACACGCAGCTCTACCTCTCATTCAAATCTTCACCAAGGTTGGCCGTAGAATCCCTGTCCAAATGTCTGGAGATGGTGAGTGGCTGGATGGGGAGGAATAAGCTGAAGCTGAACCCTGACAAGACCGAGGTACTTTTGGTGGGAGACAAGAGGAGGTTGGGGGATGTTGACCTGGTGTTGAATGGGGTACGGCTACCCTTGAAAGAACAGGTCCGCAGCCTGGGGGTCATTTTGGACTCCCAGCTGTCCATGGAGGCTCAGGTGTCAGCTGTGAGCCGGACAGCGCTGTATCAACTCCATCTGATACGGCAGCTGTGCCCCTTCCTTCCTGACCATCTGCTCCCATCGGTAGTACATGCCCTGGTCTCCTCTCGTTTAGACTACTGTAATGCGCTCTATGTGGGGTTACCCTTGAAGACGGTTCGGAAACTGCAGCTGGTACAGAACGCAGCGGCTCGCCTGATTAAAGGCAGCCGCCGGCGAGATCACATCACTCCAGTGCTGAAGGAGTTGCACTGGTTACCAGTTGTTTTCCGGGCCAAATTCAAGGTGTTGGTTTTGACCTTTAAAACCCTATATGGTTCCGGCCCAGCCTATCTTAAGGAGCGCCTCCAGCAGCACCAGACAGGCCGCTTAACAAGATCAGCCTCGGATGGCCTTCTCTCTGTCCCATCAGCCAGGACAGCTAGACTGGTGGGGACGAGGGAGAGGGCCTTTTCTGTGGTGGCCCCCACTCTGTGGAACTCCCTCCCTAGGGAACTCCGTCATGCCCCCTCTTTAATGAGCTTCTGTCGTGCATTAAAAACATGGTTGTTCAGGCAGGCATTTGGGGTGGGTTAGGGTATTTTAGAAAATGTTTTTATTGTAGAATTTTATTGTTTTAAACTGTTTTATTGTATGTTGTACATCGCCCAGAGTGGCTGGGTGACCAGCCAGATGGGTGATTAATAAATTTAATAATAAGAAGAAGAAGAAGAAGAAGAAGAAGAAGAAGAAGAAGTCACCTGATCTCAACCCAATAGAGCATGCTTTCTGAAGACAAGACTGAAGGCAGAAAGACCCACAAACAAGCAGCAGCTGAAGGCAGCTGCAGTAAAGGCCTGGCAAAGCATCTCGAGGGAGGACACTCAGCATTTGGTCATGTCCATGGGTTCCAGACTTCACTTCAGGCAGTCATTGACTGCAAAGGATTTTCATCCAGGTATTAAAGGCGATGCTTAGGTTTGCCCTGATGTTGGTTTGTTCCATTACTTATGAGCCACCAATGATGGGTGTGTGTTTATGCCACTGGCTGTACTTCCTGAATGGTTGGTGCCCCACTTTTGTCACACCCCTTGAATTACAGCTGAAAGTCCTGACTTCACTCCTATCTGGGTGTGTTTCCTTTCAACTTCAATGTGGTGGTGTACAGAAGCCAACTGCCAAAACAGTTATCCTTGTTCCAATATTTCTGGCCCTGGCTGTATTTGAGCTACTGTTGTCTTAGCTTCCAGTTACAGAATTAGTCTTGTCAAATCCATTTATGTTCTGCCTCAAGTTCTTAGCTGCTGCTTCAGTGAATGTGTGGTATCTTTCCATTCATTGTTGATATGAGAACCATGGCATCTCTGATGTGCAGTGTAGCTTCTTGGTCGCATGCCTTAAACCCTATAGATCCTTTCAACCTGGTACTGATTTATTGCCTTATCTTTGGGTGGCATGGAAGTAGAACAAATCCTATCAGACTACTAAAAAGAGCTGTCACAAAATAACGTCTGCATTTTTCTTAGAAAGAATTGTGTATTTTTTGAATATATTTTTTTAAAATCCTGACCAAAGCTCTGCAATTATCGCCAGATTTAAATTTGGCTTTCTTGGCCATAGCATCAAGTGTTATGCTGGATTTTTTTTTACTGAGTGAAAGAAAGTCAATGTTCAGTCCAAATCAAGTTTGCTACTAAGTGAAAGTCGTAACTCTAAATTTAACATTGACACCTCTTTATCTGGATTCTTTTCTAATCGGTAAAAGGGTGCTAATGATCTATTTCTAATGGCTTGGTACAACTGTCTCTCATCTGGCAAACCTCAGAGATAAGATATTTTAATTACTCTTGGATGAGAAGACTATGCTGGGTGGTATTAGGCATTGGAATCTCATTTTTATTTCCAGAATCTCTTGGAGGCATTTGGTTATAGAATTTCTTACTCGAGCAGTGGGAGTAAGATAATGCAAATATGAAAGATTTGTTTGATCTGCCACACAGTATTTAGCTTCTAGTCTCCTAGTTATCCTATATACTAATAGAGAACTCATTCTCCACATATGGATTCTTATGTGGCCAAAATGGTACCTTCCAGTGCACAAGAGCTAGGTATCAGGAGGCTCAGTGAAACACCAAGGTTTGTAGAAGCACAAAATATCTTAAATAACAAAAGAATTTTGTGGCACCTTAAAGACTTGATAGCTCTGCCCAGTTTGAGAAGATCCCATTGATAAGCACTCTTTGAGTCCGATTCTGTAGCCAATTCTGGATCCACCAGATTGTTGTTTCATCTAGCCCACTTTGAGCTAGTTTGCTCATCAGGAGATCATGGGGCACTTTGTCGAAAGCTTTGCTGAAGTCGAGGTATATGATGTCCACAGCATTCCCACAGTCCACAAGGGAGGTTACTTGATCAAAAAGTGAGATCAGATTTGTCTGGCAGGATTTGTTCTTGACAAATCCATGTTGGCTTCGAGTAATCACGGCATTGTTTTCAAGGTGCTTACACATGGATTGCTTTATCATCTGCTCCAGAATTTTCCCAGGCATTGATGTCAGACTGACTGGTCTGTAGTTCCCGGGTTCTTCCTTTTTACCCTTTTTGAAGATAGGGACAACATTAGCCCTCCTCTAGTCATCTGGCACATCACCCGCCCTCCATGATTTCTCAAAAAGAATGGACAGTGGTTCTGAGAGTTCTTATGCCAGTTCCTTTATTAGTCTAGGATGCAGTTCATCTGGCCCTGGAGACTGGAACTCCTTCAAAGTAATTCGGTGTTCCTTGACCATATGCCTATCGATCTCAAGCTGCAATCCCGCCCCTTCAAGGTTGTTGATTCAAAGCGGAGGCGGCTCATGCACAACATGCAAGCCACCCATTACATGTGAACTGCGTCAGTGTAGTGTTATACTGATGAGCCCTTTTTGTCTTTCTGTTGGTATGTTAAAGCTTCCCTCTACCATACTTCTGACCAATTTTTTCCATCTTCAAAGTAGATTTTTTTAAAAAAAATATTGTCCTAATTTCTCATATTTATTCTAATAACTATGTTTCCATTCTTTTCAAATGAAATGGTTAACCACAGGTCTTTTGAAATGGGCATCAAATACGTTCTTTATAAGACAACGGGACAGCCGGCTGCCCAACTATTCCACAAAAATGTCTGCATATTTGTATATTTCCTTCCATGACACTGTGCTTAGACTCTGGATCATGGAGTTTCAGGGTTTTGTTTTGTTTTTTAAACCTGAATGCCTTTGTATGATCAGCTTTTCAAGTTCCATACTATTATTTGTTTCAGCTTTCTTTTAGACAGTTTCACAGTCAGTATAGTCCCGAAAGGAAATGAGGTGGCATAATATTTGAAAAGGAGGCAGTACGTTTGCGGCATTTTTGCCTCGCCAGAAAAAAGCATTTAAAACATGCTTTTCCTTTTTTGATATGAACATCATATGCACCTTGATCAGAATTGAAGGAAAGGGAGGTTACATGTGGAAGAATAAAATCTATAGAGTGGCTGTAACAAGGAATGAGTTTTCTAGGGTTAATTCTTACACCCACATAGAGTTCAAATAAAGTTGCTAGAGCTTGACTGTAACCCAGATGATAGGGTGTTCATGGGGTTATATTTCTCTGATCACAAGGAAGAGAAACAGGTTCTCAGAATGCAAAAATACATTTATTGTAGGAACCCAACACATTTTGGCCTTCTTATTTTTAGGCCTTCTTCAGGGGGCTGTAACGTTAATAATAATAAAAATTACAAATAGGACAACACACATAATTAAAACGTTACTGAAATACAAATTGCCACAAGGGCTTATGCGTATATAACATTTTAAAACAACTTATAAAACCTGCCCTATTGCTAGGAATTGGATGATATTCTGAGGGTGACGGACTCAACCTTGAGGGAGCTGGAGGTGGCGATGGCTGAGAGGAAGCTGTGGCGTGGGCTGGTCCAGGAAGTCACGAAGAGTCAGAAGCAACTGAACGAATAAACAACAACATTGCTAGGAATAACGTATAAGTTCATACTTACTAGAAAAAATAGTCTGCAGAATTTTTTCACTGCAAAAGATTGTTCTCCTGTGTCAATCTACTGGTGACTGGAAAAGATATTACTGGAATCCTATCTTATACTTTTTGGGGCCATTTTTTCTAGCTCTATTGGGTGTTTCCATGTTGATGTAATCTAGCCAAGGTCTCAAAACTGAACTGTGCCGTTGTAGCTAGGGAGTGTGTATGAATCATCCACAGGTCATAAGAGTGGTAAAAATTCAAGGTATTCATTTAAACCACACGGATTCGTAATTTTTATCACTATTAATGTTACAGCCCCCTGAAGAAGGCCTAAAAATAAGAAAAAAACTGAAACACATTGGGCTTCCTACAATAAATGTATTTTTGCATCCTGAGAAGCCATTTCTCTTCCTTGTGATCTACTTTGGATGCTTACCTCCTTCTGTTTTCTTGCTATATTTCTCTGGCCACATGTCATGCATACTCAGAGCTCACAATGGGGAACTTTGGTGAGGGGAACTATGGAGAACACTAATCTGCAGAAAGCTGCTAGAAACTGAGCATATTGCTAGTACTTCTCTGCCTACCACCACAAGAGATATGCCTGCCTCTGGACTCCAGACACAGCACCCAGGGCCATCCCAAGACATTTTGCTGCCTGAGATGAAGAACCAACCGGGCTGGCAGTTGAATCTTACTTCAATACTGGGGATGGCACAGCATCCTCCATCGCACCTTGAAGGGAGCAGGTAGCTTAAGGGTGCAGAACAGGCTACGTGGCACACAGCTCCCTCCTCCAACATCTTACTGCTGCCTCCCAGAATCTGCTACTTGAAGTGACTATTTCACTCTGCCTAATGGTAGACTGGCCCTGACAACACCCAACATCAAACTCCACTCCCAACAACTGCAGATGCTAGGGCAGAGAATTACACACATGTAAGCAAGGGAAGGGGGCAGCCATACTACAATGTGCAAGTGCTGCAAATGTCTTCCACGTCTCTTCCCCACACTACCCTCTTTGCTATCTGTTGAAGCACAGCTGACTGGCGAGAATTTGGCTCTGTCCAATCCAGAGTGGACATTCCAAGGCAACAACCTGTGGAAGTAAGGTTGCCAGCATGGATCATCCCTCCCCTTTTGCCCAGCTATGGCCATAGTGTAGGATTGCTCTGCCTGACATTTCTGCACTGCCACATTGCTCATAGCTACGTTAGGGGCAACTGGACGCAATTATATGAGATTCGGCACAGGCTCATGGGCTAGTCTTGCTTAAGCACAATTATTTGTGTGCGCTTCCTTGAAGAGTGGGCATGCATGTCATGTGACCCACTAATTCAAACACAGCCCAACAGTCATGAGTCACAGCTTCTGGGGGGTCTTGACAAAGCTGGTTTTGCTGCCTGGCTGGCATTGCAAAAAGCAGGTGGATTCTAAAGCATTTTACAAGCTGCAACACATGGCTAGTGGCTTTGTAAGGTATGGTGGGGCGAGTTATATAGACCTGGGCTATGCTGTTGTATCCCACTGGTATATTTTTCTTTAAGAATTCTGAGGGAATATTCCTGCACATGCTCAGTAAAGGAGTGAGATAGGGGGTGGCCACCATTTTAGGCAGTCACCAGGATTGCAGTATAGAAGAGGCTTGTTTTCTTCTCCAGGTAAGACCCTGAACCTTAACGGCACAATCCTAAGTAGAGAGGCGGCCGCCTCTGACTTCAGAGGCAACCGCCTATCTAAAGCAAGGCAGGAGAGGCACGGGGAGATCGTTCCTTCAGCGCTTCTCCTCTCCTGCCTTGTTCTTTTTTGCTAGACAGCTGAAAATGGCTGTCTAGCGGCAGGGGGGCCATCCGGGAGAGGAAGCTGCCGTACGACACATAGGATGTGTTATACACGCAGCTCCGCTCTCCCTGCCCTGGAACACCCCCTGGAACGCCCCGTTTCAGTCATTCTGCGCTCATCTTCCAAGTGTGGAGGATGGGGCTTCTCCGTGCTGCCTCCGAGGCAGCACGAACAAGGAGGGAGATCAGTTCTCCAGGAACCGATCTTGGAGCATGGGCTCCAAGGTCAGTTCCTGGAATAGACCATATCCTACTATGGCCTGCTATACAGTGTCTAGCGGGCCATAAGATTGCTCTCTAAGTCAGGTTAGTAGGGAGGTTTCCTTTTGAAATGTTTTAAAAGAGTTATGATTTTTTTCCAAACACTATGAGTTCCGTGTTTGTTTATGTTCTCTTATATTGAAAGCTATGGCAAACCTAGACAGCATAGTAAGAAGCAGAGACATCACCTTGCCGACAAAGGTCCGTCTAATCAAAGCTATGGTTTTCCCAGTAGTAACGTATGGCTGTGAGAGCTGGACTATAAGGAAGGCTGAGCGCCGAAGAATCAATGCTTTCAAACTGTGGTGCTGGAGAAGACTCTTACGAGTCCCCTGGATGGCAAGGAGGACAAATCAGTCCATCCTAAAGGAAATCAACCCTGACTGCTCATTGGAAGGACAGATCCTGAAGCTGAAGCTCAAATATTTTGGCCATCTAATTAGGGATGGTGGAGAATTTCTCCCCGAATCTTTGGGGGGCCGAGCGCCAACGCATTCGGCCCCCTGAAATCGGTGGTGAAATTCTCCGCCACCCCCCCGCCACCCCCCCGGGATGGGACTTACGTTTGGTGAATGTCCCTCCCGGCGGCGGGTCCCGGCGGCGGTTCGTTGGCCTTTCGTCGGGGGCGGGGGCGGCAGCCGGTCTTCTGACCGGCTGCCACCGCCGCCATTACAAAGTGTAAAAAAAACACAAAAAACCTCCGTGATAGGCTACGTAACGATTTATGTAGCCTATCATGGCTAGATTTCCAAAGTCAGCCGTGATAGGCTACGTAAATCATTACGTAGCCTATCATGGGTGACTTTGGAAAAAAAAAGCGCGTACACAAATGGCGGCGGCCTATGGGCGCCGCCATTTGTGTTCCTTATTTGGTCCCGGTAGTCTTACGTAGACTACCAGGACCAAATAAGGAACGCAAATGGCGGCGCCCATAGGCCGCCGCCATTTGTGTACACGCTTTTTTTTTTTCAAAGTCACCCGTGATAGGCTACGTAACGATTTACGTAGCCTATCACGGCTGACTTTGGAAATCTAGCCGTGATAGGCTATGTAAATCGTTACGTAGCCTATCACAGGGTTGTGTTTTTTTGTGTTTTTTTTAGACTTTGTTTCGCGGATGGGGAGACGAGGCGCTTCTCCCTGGCCTGAATTTCGGCCGGGCGAGGCGGGAAGCCTCCCCCCCCCCGGCCTGAATTTCAGCCGGGCGAGGCGGGACAGCTCCCCCCCCCTCGCCTGAACTTTGGGGGGAGAAGCGAAGTGCCTCCCCCCCACCGCGAAGCACCGCTGCGAAAAGGTAAGTGACTTTCGTACATCCCTACACCTAATGCGAAGAGAAAACTCTCTGGAAAAGACCCTGATGCTGGGAAAAACTGAAGGCAAAAGGAGAAGGGGACGGCAGAGGATGAGATGGCTAGATAGCATCACCGATGCAATGAATATGGACTTGAGCACACTCCGGGAGAGAGCGCAGGACAGGAAGGCCTGGTGTGCTATGGTCCATGGGGTCACGAAGAGTCGGACACGACTGAACGACTGAACAAATATTGTATAAAGGGCTGTTTAACAAAGTTCCCGTGTTGCTGGATCCTGATTCATACTGAGAAGATTGCTGCAGAGTTAGAGTGAGCTGAGTAGAGACTGTTTTCCTTCTTTGGCCAGCAGAAAAACATCAAGCTTCAGAGATAAGTTTTATTTATATTTTTTGTTGTGGACTCAAGCTGAAAAGAAGACAGAACTTTGGGAGGGCTGTACTCTGTTTAATTGTTTTAGTGATAAGTGTATGGTTATGCATGTAAAACTATTACATGTGCACTATTATTGTTTTAATTAAGATATTAAAATATATGTTAATTGTCCCTGTACAAAGCCTTTGCTGTGAGTCCCTTTAGAGACCCTGAAGAAAAAGTGTTACACTGTCATTCCTGCTAGTTGCTCGGGGGGGGGGGGGGTTCCCCCTCCAGTGGCTTCTTTCAGGCTTGTTTTGTCACTGGATCCTGGCTGGGAGCTAACTTGCAGAATGTTAAAAGGATTTTCAGACATCCAAGGGGATGCAGAGCAAACCATGGCTCTGCTTTTCAGTGCTTTCAGCCTAACATATGAAGGGGGGTCGTGGTGATGGATCGTTCCCAGTGAGATGTGTGGGCTGGTCCTTCATCAGCTGCCTACATGTGTCACTGTGGAAGGAAGCAATGCAAGTAGGTCCTGAGTTGGAATGTGATTATAGCCAAGGCCACTGTGTGTTTGTAGGGTTAGCAGCTGCCTGTTTTTTTGCCACCACAGCAAGGCTATTCTCCCTCTCATGTATTATGCACAGACAGGATATCAGAAAATTATCAGTGAAAGGTCATTTGCAGAAAATGAAAAGTCACTCGCATGACCTCTCAAAGTCACTTCTGGCTCTCTCAGTGACTGTGCAGAAAGGCCTGAGGTGTAAGGAGGGACTATAAAGCACACCTGTCTTCCTCCCCCAGTTTCATCCAGGATATAGCAAAGTCAGTTTGGTAACCTTGGAAGAAGTTGAAGCGGAAGGCATGTGGCAGTTGGGATAATTGTTCCCTCTTGCTTTTTAGTCCTTATCTTGGGACTCCAGATCATGTAACCGGTCTTAATTCTATCTTTTGTGTAACTTCTGAAGAAATGTGGGCAGGATAACACGCTGTGCAAATTATAGTAACCTTAACCCTGAACAATGCTAAATATTGTGGATGGTGCTGACGTTTTTCGGTGGTATTTTCAAAGCTTTTACTAATCCTATCCTTGAATTACACCTGTGGGCAGGGAGAGGATTGCTACTAAATTCCATTATGCTTGCAGAGTCCAGATATATGTGGCATAGCATTACCATTGCTCCAGCAGTAGGCAAGATTGGCATGCCCTCTACTCTGGCAGAGGCACCAGCAGCGCAAGAGGCAAAAAGGAGTGGTGTTGCAGACATGGCAGAGAAGAAGTAGAGCACAGCTGGAATCCTAGGCTTACTCAGAGGTTGGTCCCACCCCCCCGACAGTGGCAAGGTCAAAAGGTGGAGTACATAAAATATCCCTACTGAAGCCAGTGAAGAGGCTGACTGCTCCTCCCTCCTAATTGGTTTCAGTAATGCTTAGGTGTGTATGTGGTTCTTCCCAGTGGCTGTGTGGTTATAGTGTTGCTCCATGGGGTGGAAGCCGTCACCTGTTGCTTCAACCTTTTCCTTCTAAGAATAGCAGTGTTGTTGGCTGGATCCCCCCCCCCCCCCGCCGCCTTGTTTCCAGTTGCAGCATCATTCCCTCTAATAGTAAACTCAGCTGGTGAGTGTGAACAGGACTGTAGCCAAAACAGGGCCACTGAGAAACAAGAGGAGGTATTCACATGCTCGGGGGAGGTCCTTGGTTTGCAGAAGTACACAAGAACTTTAGTGGGGAAATCTAAGGTGGCAAAAAAATCCCAAAACAGTCTGATAAAGACTGGGTATGTCCAATTGTCCATTGGCCGCAGAATGTTATGACCCTTGTTGAAGGAGGACAGACAGAAAATGGAGGGAGATGGAGAATGGAGTGGAATATCCTAGAAGAAGACTTAGCTGAAATCCTGAACAGGGGCACTACACACTACAGTGTGCGGCAGGGGTGAGAAGACGTGGCACACGTGGGATGGGGGGAGGCATGTCGTGGCAGAGGCATGCATGTATTTTCCTGGCTCAGGCGGCAGGAGAGGTTGTGCCAGCCCTGAAAGGGGGTGGGGGGAGCCTATCAGCAGTGAGCTGGGCCAAACCCTGTGGTAGACATGATCAGAGCCAAAAATAGATGGGTCACCGCCTTTTCTCTCTCTTTCTGCCACCCCGTTCTCTCTCTCTGTCTCTCTCTCTGTCTCTCAGCCTGCCCAGCAGGCTGCCAGGGAAGGAAGAGAACACACTTAAGAACATAAGAAGAGCCATGCTGGATCAGGCCAAGGGTCCATCTAGTCCAGCATTCTGTTTACACAGTGGCCAACCAGCTGCCTCCGGGAAACCCACAAGCGGAACATGAGTGCAAGTGCAACAGCACCTTTTGACAGTCTTCTCCTCCAGGAATTTGTCTAATCCCCTTTTAAAGCTATCCAAATTGGCAGCCATCGCTACATCTTGTGTTAGTGAATTCCATAGTTTAACTATGCGCTGTGTGCAGACGTCCTTCCTTTTATCTGTCCTGAATCTCCCACCAATCAACTTGATGGGATGACCCCGGGTTCTTGTATTTTGAGAGAGGGAGAGAAATGTCTCCCTATCCACATTCTCCACACCATGCATACTTTTTTTACAACTCTATCATGTCTCCCCTTACCCTCCTTTTTTCCAAGCTAAACAATCCCAACTGTTGTAACCTTCTCTCCTAGGGGAGATGCTCCACCCCCTTGATCATTTTAGTTGCCCTTTTCTGCAACTCTACAATATCTTTTTTTTAGGTGTGGTGACCAGAAGTGTATTCCAGATGTGGTTGCACTCTTGCCAGAGGTCTGAACTGATTGCACGCAGAAGGCTTTTGAAATTAGGCTGGGAGCTGCGTGAAATTAGGCGGAGGGCCACAGGTTGCTCACCACTGATGTAGAGGAATGCATTGCAAATTGGCCTCCATCCCAACCTGTCCACCCATCTTTCAAAACAGCAGAAAACTGGGACCTCATGAGAACACCATTTTGTGAAGGTCAACCACACAGAAGCTTTTCATGGTGGGCTCCACCGTTTGTCTCCATCTGTCCACTGAAGGCAGCATTACCTTTTGCCCAAGCTGTGTTGGGAGAGCTCAAAATCCTATTCTCTTTAGGTCTAGTCCTGATGCCACACAAGTGACATCTGAGAGTTTGTAAAGGATTTTCTTTCTGCCGTTCTGGCAGTTCTGTGCCAAAAAAGTAAAGGATCAACAACATCTAGTTAATTTCCTTTGTGAGAAAAACAAAAACAAAACAGTTCAGCACCACTGCTATTTTCCTTGAAATCTAATGTATTTTTAAAAAACAACAGGTATTTACTAAAGTCGGCTCCTAAGCTGACTCAGCCACAATGTTTGCACCAACATTCCCTAAATTTGCTTGACTAGGGAGTGGGAACAGAATGTTCTCAGTTTTAGGACACCAACACTGGATCTCCTTTCATTTTGCTCTTTGGCACAGCAGTCAGAAGGTTTTTTACATTCAGGTACAGCATAGAATCTATTTTCCTGTAAGGATAGTGTGCAGATGAAATGAGGTTTGTTTGCTTGCTTGTTTGGTAGCTGGGATTTTTTTTCAAAACTGTTAATAACTTTTATCAACTGTCTGTTAATAAAAGATTAACACCATTGTGAGATTTTTTAAAATAGTACTTGCATCTAACCCAAAACTAGAGGGACAAAGGCTGTGATCCTCAATTCCATTTACATGAGCAGCAGTCCCACTGACACGAGATTTAGGGTGCAATCCTAACTAGATAGGCGGCCGCCTCTGACCTCAGAGGCGACCGCCTATCGAAAGCAAGGCAGGAGAGGCACCGGGAGATTGTTCCCTCCACGCCTCTCCTGCCTTGCGCTTTTTCGCTAGACAGCTGAAAACAGTCATCTCGTGGCGGGGGGGCGGCGGGGGGGGGACGCTGCTGTACGACACATAGGATGTGCCATATGTGCAGCTCCGCTCTCCCCTCCCCGGAACACCCCCCAGCCCTGCCCCTTTTCAGTCGCTGCACTCTCGTCTTCTGAGCATGGAGGATGGGGCTTAGGCAGCGTGGATGAGGGGGGAGGTCAGTTCTCCAGGAACCGATCTTGGAGCGCAGGCTCTGAGGTCGGTTCCTGGAATACACCATATCCTATGGCCTACTAGACAGTGTCTAGCAAGCCATAGGATTGCTCTCTCTGTAGTTTAAGCAATTATTTTATTTTTTCAAAGAGACATCAATTTGTTACACTTGTAGGAGTGGGCAACTTGTGGCCCTCCAAATGTTTTGGCCTACACCTTCCACAATCCATCACCATTGTCTATGCTGGCTAGGGCTGATGCGAGTTGTAGGCCAAAACATCTGGAGGGCCACAAATTGCTCATCCCTGAAGTATTGGATGATACATCACAATAGTAGAATTAGTTTTTCCTTGATGGAGGTCTACTACTGTTAACCAGCTGCCTTATACTTATGCCGTAGTTTCATTGTTGGGCCATTTTAAGTCTCCATTAAAAACAGACAAGAAAATAACGTATAACCTATAGAAACTTGAAGTTGTACTTACTTTGTTCCTATACATAGCTATTATAATCACTACACAAATCATACATTATTAAAGTTAATTAGGCCAGCAATTGTGCACATGTTAGATACCTGTTATAGGTGTTCCCACTGTTTTTTAATTATTTGACTACCATGGCACTTGGCCTTTGGAAAACCTTGCCACATCATGATGTTAAACATACCCCAGCTGTGTCTTGAAAATGACAACCTTGGAACTGCCATCATAGGTCAGACATATGCTAATCAATGGTGACCAATGCCATAAGCTCTACAGGCAGGTTCCCTGAAGATGCAACAGTGAGCAGTGATTCCTGGCCATTTGGTTCCTGGGGAAGGCAATGCTTCTGAGGCACACTTTCCCCATAACTACAACACTTTGATGGAGTTGTCCAGAGATTGCAGTGCACTGAAATTCACAATATGTTTCCAATTTGCCAGTCTGTGACAGTATAGGTACAGATTAAGGGAAATGGACAGGATTTGTGTGTAGGATTTCAGTTTGCCCTCAAAACCAGAATTAAATGTCCCTGGACTTTCCTGGCACTGCTTTTACTTAGTGCAGGGGTGGGCAGCTTGTGGTCCTCCCGATGTTTTGGCCTACCATTCCCATCATCCTTCACCATTGGCTATGCTGGCTGGAGGTGATGGGAGTTGTAGACCAAAACATCTTGAGGGCCACAAGTTGCCAACCCCTCACTTAGTGGGATGTTACTTAGTGACGTGTTCCATATCTCTTTCGTACTTTAGAATCATACTCTTCACATCACCATGAAACAGAACCTAGGGCGTGGCTATGCAGGTAAGACCCAATTCTCAAACATTATATCCTGAGACAAAGTTGGGGGGAAAAAGAGAAGTTTCAGTCAACAAGACCTCTGGGAAAAAGAGGGGAGAAACCTTTCCCTGCAAGAAAACAGATTCATCAGGAGCAGAAGCCAGACATAACTTTCAACAGGATGGTGTCCCTGACTATAAATCATTACTTTTTCCCCTAGAAGGGAAGGGCTGCCCTACAGCCCTATAGGAAAAATGAAGCCCTGAATGTAGAAACACCCATTGCAGTAGAGCAGGCTTCCCTAACCTGGTGTCCTTCATACATTTTTGATCACAGCTCCCAGCATTCCTGGCCATTGGGGCTGATGGGCATTGAAGTCCAACACTCTGGAGGGCACCAAGTTGGGGAAGGCTGCAATAAATGCAAAAACTACATTTTCTGATTCTGGCCTGTACAGAGAAGCTAGAGACTAAATACAGAAACTCTTACCAATTCAGGCATGCTGAATATTGTAAACTAATATTGTAATCTTGGGGACAACGTGGACTGTCATGCAAAAAACATTTCTTCTGATCTTTAAAGTAGCTATAATATCCATGCACATATAACGTCTTGAAAATTCTCTCCAAATATGCTCCACCTTTCATATTTTGTGCAATATGTACAGCTTCAAAAGGCAATGAAAACAGCAATAATTTTTTTAAAAAGCAATGGCTCAATTGTTTTAGAAATGTAACTGCCGGTAAAATCCATGTTTATATAATATCCAGATGAGCTCTATGTGTATTTTTTGTCTTATCTGCCAAATGTCAAGTTGTTCATTAAACATGTCAGAGACAGTTTGTGAATGTGAACTGTCATGGCAATTGTCTTGATTTCATCACCTGATTTTATTTTTTTTGGCTTGGTGATGAGTCACTTTTCTGAGCTGTGTTTATTAATTCAGCCATGGTCTAGATATTAGGAACAGCACAATACTGAGAAAACAGTCTCAGCCTCCCCGTATAACCACCTTTACTGTCAAGGGTGAGTTCTTCTGCATGTTGTTCACACTGGGCTGCCTAATTTTTCCTGAAGATGTAAGATACTAAGCTGTTTAAAAAGGCATGAGTACCAAATGTTCAGTTTCCTGATCATACCTTTTTCATTGTGTGTGAAATATTCTAATCACAATTCAAAAGCTTTTCCTATTTGCACACCAGCTTAGTTTGAGAGAGTGCTGGGGACAAACAATAAGGGAAGGCTTTTGCCTACATGCTCAGCTTATGAGCTCCCAGAAGCATCTGCCTGACCACGGTTGGAAATAGAATACTAGGTGCATCCTGGGTCTAAGGTTATAGAGTGTTGGACTGGGACTCGGGAGATCCCGGTTCTAGTCCTCATTAGCCATGCTCCTCACCAGGGCTAGCCCTAGGATAAATAGTACCCTGGGCAAGGAGTGCCTTTGGTGCCCCCCATCCCAGTCAGTTTTGCAGGGTCACCTAGCGGATTTATGGGGCCTGGTGCAGGTGTGATGTCCATTGAGAATGACATTGCTCAGAACCCTGACCTCTTAAACACTGTGCTACAGTTTGCACAAACCACCGTTCAAAAAGCCACATGCTGAGCAGTGGCACTGCACTATGCAACACAGCAGAACAATCACGGGTTTTACTTAAAACGTTTTTTTGTTTTGTAGCAATTCTTATCTGTTGGTAAGCATTCTTTATTTTAGAATATCCATTATTTTTATCTTTAAAATAATAAAGAAAAGTTATACATAAAAATGGTATCCAGCTGACCTCTTACAGCTTTTGGCTTTATTGTATTATTATTTATATAGTGGCTATACTGTTTACAGTATTTGAAGTGCTAAGGGTTCAGGAACATTGCCTCAAAGTAAAGGTGTCTCCACTGATATTTACCTAGCGCAAATGGCATCAAAGTGGAAATTGAAAAAGAAACGTACTTTAAAGCTCATTGAAGGGCGATCATTTTTGTAGCTAGTACCCAAACAACCTGTAGAACCTTGAAAGAAGGGTTACAGACACTCGCTTTTTGCTACCTGAGCTCATTGCAGACAGTATATTAAAAATTTTTTGACAGTATATCAAAAATCAGCTTGGCGCCCTTCTCAGCTCAGCTAGGTACCCCAGGCCACCACCCAGCTCGCCCACCCCTAAGGCTGGCCCTGCTCCTCACTGAGTGACTTTGGGCCAGTCACTGACTCTCAGCCTAACCTACCTCATAGGGTTGTTGTGAGGATAAAATGGAGAGAAGGAGGATCATGTAAGCCACCTTGGATTCCTTACAAAAGGGGGAAAAAGGCAGAATATAAATGTAACAATAAATAAATATGTCCTTACTGCTGGGTTGAGAAACAAAGCATTGTATATAGTTGTTCAGTCGCTCAGTCGTGTCCAACTCTTCGTGACCCCATGGACCATAGCGCGCCAGGCCTTCCTGTCCTGCGCTCTCTCCCGGAGCGTGCTCAAGTTCATATTTATTGCATCGGTGATACTATCTAGCCATCTCATCCTCTGCCGTCCCCTTCTCCTTTTGCCCTCAGTCTTTCCCAGCATCAGGGTCTTTTCCAGAGAGTTTTCTCTTCGCATTAGGTGGCCAAAATATTTCAGCTTCAGCTTCAGCATCTGTCCTTTCAATGAGCAGTCAGGGTTGATTTCCTTTAGGATGGACTGATTTGTCCTCCTTGCCATCCAGGGGACTCGTAAGAGTCTTCTCCAGCACCACAGTTTGAAAGCATTGATTCTTCGGCGCTCAGCCTTCCTTATAGTCCAGCTCTCACAGCCATACGTTACTACTGGGAAAACCATAGCTTTGATTAGACGGACCTTTGTTGGCAAGGTGATGTCTCTGCTTCTTACTATGCTGTCTAGGTTTGCCATAGCTTTCCTCCCAAGGAGCAAGCGACTTTTAATTTCATGGCTACAGTCACCATCTGCGGTGATCTTGGAGCCCAAGAAAATAAAATCTGTCACTGCTACCATTTCTTCCCCTTCTATATGCCAGGAAGTGATGGGGCCAGATGCCATGATCTTAGTTTTTTTAATGTTGAGTTTTAAACCAGCTTTTGCACTCTCCTCTTTCACCCTCAACAAGAGGCTCTTTAGATCCTCTTCGCTTTCTGCCTTTAGGGTGGTATCATCTGCATATCGGAGGTTGTTGATAATTCTCCCAGCAATCTTAATTCCGACCGGTTATTCATCCAACCTGGCATTTCTCATGATATACTCTGCATATAAGTTAAATAAGCAGGGTGACAATATGCAGCCTTGTCGTACTCCTTTCCCAATTTTGAACCACTCGGTTGTTCCATGTCTGGTTCTTACTGTTGCTTCTTGACCCTCGTACAGGTTTCTCAGGAGACAGGTAAGGTGGTCTGGTACACCCATCTCTTTAAGAATTTGCCACGGTTTGTTGTGATCCACACAATCAAAGGCTTTAGCGTAGTCAATGAAGCAGAAATAGTTTTTCTGGAATTCTCTCGCTTTCTCCATGATCCAGCGAATGTTGGCGATTTGATCTCTAATTGTATATACCTTGCGCTAATGAGCATTTCCCTTTTATTTGAGTTTACTATATATATAAGTATGCACATAAAGTTGTCATTGACTATACTAACGTAAAACATAAACAGACAGTGAATGGCAAGAATTGCTTGTGAAAAGAAAGAATAAAGAAGTTTGCATTAAAAGAAATCAGTTTACATGCCCACTTCTAGCCACAAGATTTCAACGGGACCTACTTCTGAGTAAAACGGTTAGGATAATAAGGCTGATGGTCATTCAGTCCAAAGCAGTTTGTTCTATGGTCTACCCACCCCCGCTCAGTTTTCTTCCTTCTAACTTAGGGGTGGGGCATGTGTGGCCCTCCAGATTTTGTCGGACTATAATTTCCATCAGCCTTAGCCAGCATGGCCAATGGTGAGGCACAATGGGAGTTGCAGTCCACAACCATCTGGAGGGCCACACGGTCCCCATCCCTGTTCCAACCAATTTCCACCTAACAGAGTCACCAGCAGACTGCTTCAGAGAATTATTGGGGCCCTCCTATTTCAATTTCCATCCTACTCTGTCTGCACAATTGTCTCCTGAAGGGCATTTGCTCCTTTATAGAAACTTCTTGGGAAGGATACAGCAAATGCCTTTCTTCTTCACATGTTTAACTCTCTCCCATTAAATCCAATAGTTCTTAAAGTACTTTTAAATAGATCTTAGAAGTACTTAAACATGTGTCCTGTGCCCTACATGCAGAGAAGCTCATGAAATGGCAGTCAGGGTGAGCGAAGTTTAAGCAAAAACAAAATGGATGCATTTTAGTTACAGAGAGTGAGAGAGGGGGGAAGAAAATAAAACAGCAAAAGTTAAAAAAAGAAAGAAAGATCCGTGTGCCAAATTTTGGTAGTATGAAAAACTCATTAATCTGTTTATGGTAGGAGAAGTGCCTGAAATGGTAACTGAGGGGCAAACAACACATTACTTTATTTTTGTGGTTAGCAACCATGCCTGGGTTTAACAACAAAGTAGGTGTGGGACTAGGGATGTATGGATTTTGTTAAATCTGCTCCGTCTGTGTTTTATGGATTGTCAGCTGTCTTTCATTCCATCATCTGCACATTGATGGAATCAATTTTTTAAAGAATGTATGAGAATTACTTCCACTTATGGAAATGCACATTAGCACTAATGCACACTCGCGCTAATGCGCATTAGCTCTAATCTGCACTTGCACAAAACTCCTTAAAAAGTAAACAACCGGTTTGCAAGTCTCAGAAAAAGCTGGTCTGTTGTGGAATCCCAGGTCAGGTTCATAGAAATCAGAATTCATTTGACTCCATTGAGGATTTCTTCAACATCGCTATTGAAGATGTTCATCCATGAACAACCCTGCCCACCACCATTTAGAGATCAGAGGCATTTCAGAAACTTGAATGAGAGCTTTCTGTTAGTATTTGCTGCTTGCTTACATTTTTCATCTCTAGCTAGCATTTATCCTGGTCCTGAATATTTCAGGTCAAAATGGACTTCAGAAGTTGCCAGTTTTTGTTTTTGTTTTAAATTGAGCCAAGCATTTTTATCAAGCCTGTAACAGTGCGCATTACATTTTAATGGAACATTTTTTTAATCTGTACTAATAAACACGAGTTGTATTATGTAAATGTTTACCTCTGCACTCAGTACATATTTTTCAAGGATGTTCTTGAGGAACAGGATAAGCCACCTCGAGAGGGCATTTCCTAATTAAATAATGAAAATGAACAGTGTTTGTTCTAATGCTACCAGTTTGCTACCTTCAGTGTTGCATTTTCCAGGCTAATTGTGTTATCACTCTTACAGCTCAAACTTACTGTCAGACTTATTGGCTGGGTTTAGACAATGTTAAATCATACTTTACTGCTATATGCACAAGCTCCCTCCCCTCTCCTGTGGTGCAGCCGTGAGGAGGAGACTGGAAGCTTTCACTTCCATGAAGTGTGTTGTTAACTAAAATTATGGGTTTGCACATAACATGAGCTATTGTTTAAGGAAACAAGACAGGATCAGAAACCTGGCTTATCGCCTTAAACTGGTTTGAACCTGGCTTATCACCTTAAACTATAGTTAAAAACAACCACAATGACTTGGTTCGCATGGCACAACAGCCTATCATGAGTTAATTTACCCTTAAGAGGTGCGCTGCTTGCTGGCCACATTATGAATATGCAAGCCCCAACCAGGGGTTGCCATAGCTTGTTGTGTCATGTGAACCCAGTTGGCGGGGATTATTTGATTATTAAAACCCCTCATATAACCCTAAAACAGACCGTGGGTTATGCATAGGTTGTTTAACACTCAAATAACCCCCTCTGGCTGGCTTCGCATGATATGACAAGCCACGACAACCCCTAGTCAGGGCTTACATATTCGTAATGGTGGCTGGCATGCAACATAGTACCTTGGGGGTAAATTAACATATGATGGGCTGTCATGTCATGTGAACTGGCACAATTTGTCTGGATTTGCACATAACAACAAACCATGGTTAGTTGAAAACAGAAGTGAAATCTTCTGATCTCCTCCTCATGGACGTGCTGAAGGAAGAGAGGAGTAGGGAGAGCTCAAGAGCCCAAGGCTTGTACATGTAATGCTAAATGATGTGCTTTTCTACACCAGGCTGTTAATTGTGGTATCTATTTTTGGTTTCATTGCAGAACTGAGAGCTGAGTTCTACACAAAGAGGTTTTCCTTTCCTGATTTTCCACTACATAACCTCTAGGTGGCACTGTGCAATAGCGGAATAGAGCAAATACACAAGTAGTTCTTTCACTTTCAGAAATAATACCCCATTTTCCCCACTCTAAAAAAATTCAGGAAAGTGCTCTTAAAAAACAGAAGCAAAACTGGAGGATCACAGTGTCATCTAAAGAACTCATAAACAACTGGGAGTAAGAAATCACGACCCCACAATAAATGCCTCAGGTAAAAAAGCTCATAAAAAGCTCTATGATTTAGTGTTCTATCTGAACACAGCTACTGTTATCTCCTAGCAAATAAGTGCTTAGGATAGGGATTATAGATTGCTATATTAGTGATGCTATGAAATGTGTTCTGCATCCAATTATTCCAGTACTGAAGGCATGGTATGCTTGTCTTTGTTAAGGCAAGCTAAGGTGTGAGCAGCTTTTGCAGGCCTAGCAAGTAGCAACTTATCTTAAGTGTAATGCTGGGTTGGATTTTGCTTACCCTTTCAGGATACAGTTGCCATTCTGGTCAATGCTAAATCGTCGATGCAGAATTAGTGTCAGGTTCAAAGCCATGATATATGAAATCCAAAAGTGGGGATCCTCAAGGACAAGCGACCTTGTGATTGTAAAATAAGGCTTGCAAGACCTGATAGACAATAGTCTGCCTGTCCCTGACAGTGGCCAGCAATATCTGATTCAAAGGGAATTAGCATTCTGTTTCATTGACTTCCAGCCTTGGGGAACTAAGGGCATTTCCAGATGGAGGTGTTTGTGAGCACTGGCTATTCTGAATTAGAATTACCACACCTGGGGTGGTATCCAATGTTAGTCCTACTTAGAGTAGACCCATTGAAATGAATGGGATTTAAATTAATTGTGGCTAACTTGAGTCCCATTTATTGTAATGGGGTTACTCTAAGTAGGACTAACATTGGATACTACCCCGATGCCCACAAGACACACAGCTACTGTGCAGAATTCAGTGCTGATCACTACTAATCCAAATGGACTCGAAAAGTCTTTCCCACTCTGATGCCCTCTAGATGTGCTAGACTACAATGTCCATCACCCCCAGTCTGATGGGAGTTATAGTCCAACTCATCTGGAAGGCACCATGTTGGGGAAGGCTGGACGAGCAGGATAACTGCAGATGTTACATCAATGGTAGCACCAAACCAGCCACAGCTGCTTCTAGCCACCTGGTAGGAAGTACTTCTTTCTGTTCTATTTCCTATGGTGTTGAACAGGTGATATCTATGAATTTACTCTGGGTGCAAATTCAAGATTACTTCATACAGATTAGTTACTAGAACATTTCAACCACCCTATCATATTTACACTCAGGACAGTAAAAGGTTGGATTTCCCCACCACTGCCACCTTCTAATGTTCTCCTATAGCTGACATGGGAATTCCACTCTCCATTAGTGACTGTATAAAACTATAGCATGTTTGTTAAAGTGGATTAATTACTATGGCGTACGAGGGTAATGTTGTGTATGTGGCAGTAGAATCAGGATTCAGGTGCCGTGCCAGCTCCATTAGAATGGGGCATCAAAATTATTATCAGAAACACTTATTCCTCATGCCCAACAAAAGCATTATTGAAATCAATTTTAAAATGAGAAGACTCGCTCTGACTTACTTCCCTCACCAAGGTCTGTTTCTCCTGGTTTAAGAGTAGTAGTGGGGAAGTATAGTAGGACTTGCCCATCTTCTCCAACAGTACTTCTCTCAACCTCTTTGCTGCTATTATATTAAACAACAAAGAAAAGTGGGATGAAAGACCCATTCAAACATTGCACTTCACTCTCCTGTTTAAATCAATGGATCTTAAAAGTGCTGGGCATTGGCTGGATTGTGCCCTAGCAAACATCTTGCAAGAAAACCTGCTCTTATGTTATTTGCAGGCTAAGCTTTTAATCTGAGGAAGTGTAGGTAGTTCAGATAAGCATGTATCAGATTAGATGGGATTGTTATTTCTAATGCCAACCTCTTTTCATTCTAATCACAATTTCCTCAAATAAATCCTGATCCAGCTTCTTAGTTAATTATGCCCATGGCACCCTCTTGAATTACCAGGATATTTTGCAAAATTGGCATATGCAAATAAAACAATAATCCTCTCACACTTATTTGAAGGTTTTATAGGAAACTCCCACCAGTGTTCCTAGGCTCCATAATGTAACACAAGTTTCAAGGAACTCTATAAAAGTAAGTATTCCAGCAGAAGCTTTTGGGTGTTTGTGACATAATAGCTACCCTTCCTGCCTACATGTTATGCATTTTCTCTTTTGCTTTAAGTTTAGTAGTAGAGCAGCTGCTTTATAAGAATGATACCCCAGGATTTATTCTCTGCATGTGCGTTTAAAAGGAGCTCAGACGTTAGGAACTGGATCCAGATTTAAGTTGGATCACCTGTATTGGCGGAAGTGGACTTTCCTGCCCCCTCCTTTCCACAGTAGCCCCTCCACACCCCTGAAAATGTTACACAAAGAGTCAGGAGACTCTGCGGAAGGGGGTGAGCTGTGGTGTGTGAGAGGGATCCCCCAAAACCAGGTGGAAGGCTCTTCTGTGAGCAGAGGCCTTTCTGCGTGGAAGACCCCTTCCTCATGAGAATGGGGATCCAACCCATAGCCTGGAAAATACCTCTGCAGGAGATTTACTGTCACTCAAGAATAAATACACGTTGTGTTGCCTCTGAAATCTACCTCACCTTTTCAAAGACTGTTAAAGCATGTGAAGGGGGAGCCCACCCACCTGAGGCTTGTACTATATTCGGATTAACATTCATGTTCCTGCCTACCACCGGTGGAAATCCCCTCCCCCTCCCATCACAGGCTGTTTCACCTGTGTGACAAAGAACTGTCCTCAGTTTAAAGGGAACAGAAGAGAAGGAGGTATGTCCCTCTAGCAATCAGTCTGTCTTGGACTAGACTAGTTCATTTCAGCATTCATGTCTTGATTCCAACTGTTTAACCAGAAATAGAACTCATAAGGTTACTGTACGGATTTCATCCATGCTAACAAACTACATCCCAGAATTCTGGGGCCCAGTGGAAGTCCCTGACAACCTGCACACAGAGAGAGAAAAGAGAGAGTTATAAGTCCTGTTCAGAAATGATGCTGATAGCATAGTGTCTTTGTGCTTACAGCCAGGGGGTTGGGCGTTGACTGAAATGTGAGTGTCATTTCTGAAGAGGCTATGGATGTAGATATATCTTGCCTTGGCTTTCTATTGCCATATACCTAGAAAGGTTGTGAAAACAAGATCCCCATGGTCATCTTGGAAAATATGGGGAAACCAGATCCTAGGGACTAATCCACCGACGACTGAGGCCCAGCCTCACTTTAATTTCCTTCCCAATTACTCATTCACTTGTTATGTTTTGATCAATTCTGGGCATCATGCATCCAAAGCTGCTGCAATAGTAACTGATTTAGACATACTGGAACAGAGGACAAGGATTAACAGAACACTGTCTAGGCGTGAGCTGATAAAACACAGTCTGCTATTAGAAAATTGCAAGGATTTGTCAGCTGTGAATTAATAATATTTTTATTTCTCTTGCAGAAGATTCTCAGAAAGGTCACTTTGCTACTTGTGGACCCATCTGAAGGTTGTTGGGGATACTGCATTCCTGTGGTATTGCTGTGCACTGTTAACCAGCTGCTTTAGTTCAACTTCGACATGGCTGACTCAGGCTGACAAAGTAAGACCAGTTTACGGGCCTCTGCTGACATGTGGGGCTTTTTTTTAATGCAGGTGTTAATTCAGTTATTTCAGCAAAGTGGAGAACAAAGTAATATAGGGCACTTTGGAATCCTCCAAGAACAAAAGAACCAAACATCTTACTTGGGAAGTAAGGGCAGAATCCAACAGGGTGCTTATGCCCCCACCAATTCCTTTCTGCTCGGCCAATTCCCTTTCGCAAGTGGTGGGTCCTACCAATCCCATTGCACAAACAGGACCCACCACTTTTGCAAGGTAGATTTAGCACTTCCTAGGGGAAGCCCCCAAACGAGGAGAAACACTCATTTCTGGAAGGAGGTAGGTCAGTGGAGCTCCCTTATGTGACCTCCACCAACCTGCCTCCTTCCAGAAATGAGAGTTTCCACTCATTTTGGATTGTCCTGGAAGCTAAATCACCATTGCCCAAGTGGTGAGGGCTGTTTGCGCAATGGAATGGGTGGGCCATAAGAGAATCAGCGGGGGCATAAGCACCCTGTTGTATTCTGCCCTAAGTTTCCTGGAAAATATATAAAGTATAAAGTAATATTTATGTCATCCGTAATAAGTATCAGACCTTGCAGTACTAATATTACAGCATGGATGTACCCAAGCCCGCCATTTCATATTATTGTTCAATGCAAGTCCCAACACCATACTTCCCCCAACATAAAAAGACTTCTACAAATACAAACTCACTTGGGCCTCTGACTGACTGACTGACTCACTGAGAAGAATATCAAAATCATTAACCTACTTTCATAATAGGAAGAAAGCTGACTTCCTACCAACACACTCTAATTACTGGAAAAGGTTGAATATGGCTCATTGCAATGCCTCTCATCTAATTGAAACCCAGGATATGAAGTTTACCTTGTGTTGGTTGGTATTCCATCTGAGACCAAGCCAAACCCACATATGCAACAAAGCAGAAGATGTGGGAGTTCTTTCGTCACACATTGGAAGAACCAGCCTTGAATTGTGAGAGGAGGCATTTGCAGTGCCCATTAAAACACTCTTAAAACAAGAGAAGCCTGATATGTAACAGAATAGAGGATGGTAAGAGTTATTTTACATACCTTAACAATGCTCAGGTGGGGGAAAGAAGGATTTCTACTTCCACCCAAAAGTGTACCGGTACTTGTGGATGAATACTAATTGCATGGAAGCATATCTATGTGTGGCTGCTCATCTGTAGGGTTGTATCCCATAGTAGTCTAACTTAAGCCCTATTCATTTCAGTGGGTCTACTCTAAGTATGACTAACATTGGACACAACACATGTCAATACGTACATGTCTGGGGGTAGGGTCAGCAGCATGCCCAGTGCTGGGGTTGCCAGTGTGGCCCTGCTCCTGGGTGATGCACCCTTCACATTAATCATGCAGGAAGGGGGTCATCATAGAATCATGTTTATTAATTAAAAAAAAAACGATATCTCACCTTTGCTGTCAAAAGAAATGTATGTTTCACTGATTCATTGACTGTCAGATGTATAAAAATTGCAAGACTACTTCCACAACTGATAGAATGTGTCCAACTACTAGGCTATAGAATTGGCGGACTACTATAATTGCAATGGCAGTCTTTCGCCTTCACTGTGTGACTCTAGCTATTTCCCAATCAAATAGTTGTTTATTTGCTGCTACTTGTTTGGGTTGCCAAGGGACTCAGATCCCTGACTGGGGAAATCTCTGGAAGGTGTGGTTGTACTTGTCCGTTTTTGCCTTCTTCACCACTGGGCTATGGGAAGCCCCTAGCAAGACTACCCTGTATGCTTTTCCAGACAGTGCATTTTTGCTCTCTGTGTGGAGGCACTGTGGATGTAAGGTGATGTCATCATGGTGTTACCTGCTGCCACTGTGCGTTGATTGGTGCCTCCGGTTCATAGGTAATATGGGAGCATCATTGGTGTGCAGCATCTTAATTGGTGGGTAGTGGCAGTGTGTTTACAGGAGCTGTCAGGATTGGATCTGAGCCCATAGAGTCCCAAAGCAGCTCTGATTCTGAGGAGGAGATAGAATCCATGAGAGGGGAACCCTCTCAGGTTTCAGAGGTGCAGCAGGAGGGGGAGGACCCCCCGGTCATATTCCTGGGAGTGACAGTGACCCGGCAGGGAAAGGGAGGGACAACTTGAGCTTTTAGATGCGAGGCGCAGGCACAGGCACAAGCAAGAGGTTGCGGGAGCCGAGTTGAGGTGCTCAGCTCAGTTGGCTCAACGTCAATAGCTGCACCCCGAGGCCCCATGGGAGAGGGAGACTTTCCCCTCCTACTCCTTAAGTTCAGAGAATTGCCGCGCTTTTCTCCACATGGAGACCAACTGATGTCCTAACTCTTTGAAACCCCTGGTAGGCTGTTCCTTTGTATTTCCTCTGAGTCTCAGGCAATTAGCATTTGTAAGCTTCATTAGGTTGAATGGAAATAAAGCCTTGGAAAGCAGCCCTTTTGTCTGGGTGTTGATTCTGGCTATTGGAGGATTCAGAAGGCAACAGGGGCATTCCTGACAGGAGCACTGCAGGAATGGCTGTCAGTGTTGCTACCTTAGCTTGTTTCTACAGCTATTTTTTTGCTTTGCTGAGCGCATAGACTTGTGATTTGGCATGGCAATTGCTGGTGCAGGTTCAGCTTGTGGGTGCTTTGTTTTTGGTTTTTGGTTTTGTTTTGTTTTTTAAATGCCCACATATCTGAATTAATATATACAGTATATGCCCATATATGCCCACCTATATGAATGAAATTATTATTAAATGTTCTGAGAACTCTAGGCTGAAGAACAAGACAGAAAATGTCCAGATAAACAAACAAACTGATGCACAATATGACAAAATGTTCATATTTAGGTCATAGGCATGTGGGAAACTGACGCATAGCTCAGTTGCTCAGAAACCGGCAGAACAAGTTCAATATAAATAAAAGGTGTAGCAGAGGCTGACAGGTCTGTTTGACAGAGGTATTTGTAAGTAGCCTTTTCCGTAAAGGAAAAAGGAAACAGAAGTAGGAGTCTGCATAAAAAGCCATATGTGTAGACCCTTACATGTGCTTTGTGCTACTGCAGTATTTCAACAGTTAGGTTTTGTTTCAGATAAGAAGATTTAATATGTGCATGATTTCATTAGCTTGTGGCTGTGCTGGCAATTCCACAAAACGAGACAAAATAGTCATAATTTGTTGATTTTGGACAATCTTCTGCTGGCATGATGAGTGTGGAATCTTCCTACCTTCATAAAACTTTTAATTGAATTTAGGAGTGAAACCAAATGTTAAGTGTGGTTTCAGATATCACATTCTTCTAAGTGTTTTGTTGAATCTGTGCAGTGAACCCCAGTTTCAACATATCTCAGTAGAAACTGGATCTTTTAGTATGTACTTTGACTGTGAGGCTAATATAAAATGTTTACTTGGAGGTAAGATACATTTCCTCCATGAAAGTGTGAACAGATTTAGAATCAGTGATCAGGGCTAGTTCAGATCTTACAGCTGCCATCATAAATTGCCCCAAAGATCTTACCTCTGGAGGCACTCCATTACTGAATTGATAAAAGTTTAAATTATACATGTTTTTTCCAGTAGCATGCAAAGTATGCATTCCTGTGTCAGATTTTCCTGGTGGTGGTGGCAGTGTGTGCTGGTGCGTATACCTTTCACATTACTGTTTGATACCTATGTCAAAGAGCATTGAAACATTACCTTCTATCATGGACAGGCACTACGGCTAAGAAGTTTCAGCAGCCTGCACATGGAGGCAGTAAATGGGCTAGCCTCTGGATTTTTGATGCCCTTATGCCCTGGACTAGATTAAATGTTAGGAGGTCACCAATCTAAGGGCCCAGTGGAATGGGCAAAACCACCTGGGAACTCTCTGGGGTCAGGAGGAATATTCTTAGACATGGGAAGCTTTCTTATACCGAGACAGGCAATTAATCCATCTAGTCCAGTACTGTCTACACTGAGTGGCACCAGCTCTCCAAGGTCTCAGACAGGAGTCTTCTTCAGCCCTATCTGGAGATTCCAGGGATTGAACCTGGGACAGGCAAAGGATCTGCTCCACTGAGCTACACCCCACCCCCTTTCAGTGTTGTCTCCTTTGACTGAGCAAGGCACCAACATGCAGAGGTGTCCCAGCCCTGCTGCCCAAGATCTTTTGACTGGAGATTCAGAAAACCTTATTCAGTGCTTTTCAGTGCCCAGGAAGCAATAGCCAGGCATTTTTAATACTTGCAGCTGGTCCAGCTTCACAGATAGAACAACTATGCTTTTTGTAGCAAATTTTACAGGCTTGAATGTGAAGGGCAGGGGAGAAGCTCGCGCTGTGGGTGTATTTTTGATCTACATCTGTGTGAAACTGAGATGCAGTTCGCATCACAACAACCCATGGTTAACGAACCGTGGGTTGTTGAAAATGAAGCAGGAGTAAGTGAGTGTGCTTGTTCCTGCCTGCCTGCCCATCTGCTCCCACTGCGACACACAACCCAGGAATGCTCTGTCCTTGGGTTGTTTATTGTGATGTCTGAACATGGAATGTTGGGTTGTTCAGGGAGAAACAACCCAGAGTTTGGAACTCATTGTTAAATCATGGCTTTGAGCTCTGGGTTGTCTCTCCCTCAATTTCCCAGAAATCCAGGTTTGGACATAGCTCCATTTGACTGCAGCAGGAATGGGAACCAGCGTGCTTGCCGACTCTCACTTCATTTTCAAAAACCCACAGTTTGTTGACCGTGATTTGTTGCGATGTGAAAACTGGATCTGACACTACTGGCAAACTCCTCATTAAAAGCACTATAGCTTTTGAATTGTATGAGGTAGGGATGTCAGAGAATTCCGCCACGGATCTCGGGGAGGCCGAATGCCAGCGCATTCGGCCCCCTGAAATCGGTGGCGGAACGGTCTGCCCCCCACGCCCCTCCTGGGATGGGACTTACCTTGGGCGGATCTTCCTGGCAGTGGTGGCTCCGGCGGCGGTTCGGCGGCGGCGGCGGCCGGTCTTCTGACCGGCTGCCGCCACCGCCATTTCCAGTTAAACAAAAACAAAAACAAAAAAACGTGATAGGCTACGTAAAGATTTACATAGCCTATCACGGCTATATTTTTAAAAAAGCTGATTTAAAAACAAAAAACAAAAACACACGTACGCAAATTTTAGTTTTAGTTTTTTTAGTTCCTTATTTTGGCACGTCTTAGTCTACGTAAACATTTACGTAGATTCAGATGGCGAAAATAAGGGGAACGCAAATAGCGTAGACGCTACGCTATTTGCGTTCCCCTTATTTTCGCTGTCTTAGTCTATGTAAATGTTTACATAGACTAAGACGTGCCAAAATAAGGAACGCAAATGGCGGCACCCATGGGCGCCGCCATTTGCGTACGCGCATGTTTTTTTTTCTTTTTAAATCAGTCGTGATAGGCTACGTAAACATTTACGTAGCCTATCACGGCTGACTTCAGGGACGCAAACGGCGGCGGCTACGGCCGCCTCCATTTGTGTCCCTGCTAGCCAGCGGCCGGATGTCCGGCTGCTGGCGGAGCCGGCAGGTGGCTCTGCAGAATCCCTGCAGAGTGGAGCCGGCCGGCCAGGATTCGGGGGGGAGGGACGGAGCACCTCCCCCCCCGGCCAGAATTTCAGGGAGGAGGGACGGAGCGCCTCCCCTCCCGGCCAGAATTTCGGGGGGAGGGACGGAGCGCCTCCCCCCCACCACGAATGTCACCCTTTGAAAAGGTAAGTGACTTTCGTACATCCCTAGTATGAAGCTCCAGAATACAGTTCATATTTGAAATCCCTAAACCTTATGATAGAGCTAGAACAGGCAACAGTCATGTTGTCCATGTTCTTGCACAAATGCACCATCACTCACTCACAGATTACCACCCAGCTACACTCTCTCCCACAGAACTCCAACCACAGTTTGCCAGAATAGACAGAAGCTGCTTACAGAGGAAACAGCTCCAGATGATTCAGTCAGGTAGCAAGCCACATATTTCAGAAGAAACAAACAAAAAGCCTTCATACACACACACACACACACACACACACACTCAGTCATCCAGGATTTCTAGACTGTTTGACAAATTTTATAAAGACTTGTTCCTCATGCCAACAATGGCAATTAGTCCAGGGACAATTAGTGCTCACCAAAGGGAAGCACTTCTTCACACAGAACATAGTTGGCTTATGGAATTCATTGCCTGTTAACCAGTACTCGCTTAGGCAGCTTTTAAAAGGGATTAGACAAATTAATGCAGGATAAGGCTATCAATGGCTGCTAGACATGACAGCTACATGGAACCTTCCCACTAGGCCATCCCTACCATAAGGCAGAGCGAGGCAGCTGTGGGGACAGGGAGTAGTCGTACAGTGTTGGAGGACAGACTGTGCGTGCCAGGCTGCCTGCCCTGCACCCCCTAAACTAGCTGGCTGTCCTTAGGTGTGGTAGAGGACACTGTCCCGTTAAAAGCATAGAAGTAAAATGCAACCATCTGTCCAGTCTGCTTTTGTATGTGGAATAAGTGGAGGAGGATGCCATCTTGGCCTTTGTCAGGTAGCAAAATTCCCTTGCAAAAATCTCCAGGTTCAGAGACACTATGTCACTGAATTCCAGTTGCTGGGGAGCAACAGCAGGAGAGGGCTATTGCCAATATATCCTGCTTGTGGGCTGCCCAGAGATATCTGGTTGGCCACCATGGGAACCAGGATGCTGGACTAGATGGACCTTTGACCTGATCCAGCAGGACTCTTCTTATGTTCTTAAGCATGGATAGGGTTTGTGTGTTTCCACTGAGAGGTGGTGAAGGAAGGGGGCATGCCAAGTGTGGATGCCCTGGTTAGTGGACAGCAGCACCCAGTGAAGGCAGATAATGCCACAGGACTGCGCCCATGCTGGTCACAACACTTTTCCTGTTTAGAAGCACTGATGTACTGTCTACATTAGGCTGCCCTAGCCCTGTCACATGGATTCCTTTCCCTCTCCCTCACTACTCAGTGGAGTCAGTTGAGCAATACCCTCCATACCCTGTGCACACTATAACTGAATCAATGTGAGCAAACTTGCTCTTAAAAAGAGAGGGGCTGGAGGTTAGTGGAGAAGCAGAACAACTATTACACAACAGAACAACTGAACAACTCAACATCATATCCTTGTTGTGGCATTCCCGGATGCAATAAAGGGGGTAATGTGTGTTTGGAAGTGACACCCTTCCTGACTCCAGTAAGGCACAACTGAAAAGACAGAATAGAAATCACAAGACATTCTTCATAAATGCATCCATCTTGGACCCAGTTGCTCCAACAGATGTTCCAGATAGTCTGTTTGAGAAGCTGAATATAACAAATCTTGATAAATGACCCAACTCTATTAATCCTGACCAGCTTTCTGGCTCCGGCATGTAGGCTGTGATGCTGAACACACTTATTTCAAATGTTTTCCAGTAAAATTAGTGGGTTTATTTCCAAGTGAATATGCTCAGAACCACAGTATTTGGGCTCAGTTCTGCCTGCCTGGAAATATAGCAGGGATGGGGAACCTGTAGTCCTCCAGATATTGTTGCACCCCAACTCCCATCAGCCTAGCCAACATGGCCAATAGTCAGGGATGATAGGAGTTGGCTACAGGTTCCTGATACCTGAAATAGACCTCCAGAGCAAGATATCAATTTAAAATGGAAAATAATAATTTTGAAGCAATTAGCAAAGGTTTCTATTTCCAAGCAGTTAGGAATATTGTATTCATTCTTATATGGGTTGTTTTCTTGGCTTTTGCAGAAAAGGAAGGAAAGATCCCTAATTTAGAATAAAGTACTTTTCAGGCTCGATTTCACTGGAACATTTTACGATGGGCCAGTTTGCACAATCAAACAAGCCAAAGTTGCTTGTTTTAATTCTTGGTATGTGCCAGGTGCCATTTCCCTAATTTTCTGCCTGGGCATGGCTTGTCATGTTGTCCAAACCCAGCCCAGGCAGCATGGCTTGTTTGAGGGGGGAAAACCCTCAAATAACCCAACACCGACTGAAAATGCATGAACCAGGGAATAAATCAAGCCACTGTGGCTTAAATAAACCATGTGGTTTCTTTTGATTGTGCAAACCGGGTCATTGAAGCCCTCTTGTAAAATGTTCTTCATTGTAACTAAAATGCTAATTAACAAAATATTTCATCACTAGAGGAGTATTCTTTCAGCTGTATTAATGTTTAAAGTAAATGGCACTGACTGCCTACTTAAGTTAATTATAGTTTTGAATTGCCTGTGACTTGACAAGGGTATATATTCTAGAGACTCTGGATTTCTATTTATGGAAGGTAAGCTTGGAGAATATATATTAAGAAAACTTATTCACTACAGAATCCCCAATAATTCAAATGTTAAGCTGGGTTTCTTAAGAACCAGAAGATTAACAATGCTGTCACAACAAATTGCTTCACTTCATTCATGCGCATGGAATACCCAACTTAACATAGTCACCCATCTTTGCAAAGTCAAATCAGACTGTGAAAAAAGTAGGCAGATTCCAGGAAGTTAGACTGACTTTTTAAATGATTAGTCATTCCTCATCTTTACATGGCCTGCATTAAAACACTTTTTAGAATGTCTGCCAAAGTTGCAATCAGATTGGCAAATGAAATCTTGTACATTCAAATTAAAATTGCATAATTACATCAGTCCTAAACTGCTCTTTGGTTATCGTGTTCCTAACATATATGAAAATAAATTATGCTAGTAATAATATAGCCAGTTATTGGAATGTTCATGTTTAAACTCTATAATCTGTTCTGAGAGCTTTATCCTGTGAGCCAATCCTATAGCTTACCGTGCCAACAAATAAAGTGCTAGCTTGGATGGGATGTGCCTATCTAGGGGTGTACGAAACCCACTTACCAGTCCACTGAAGGGGTCCGCGGGGGGGGGGAGACGATCTGTCCCTTCCCCCGGAATCCTCCCTGGCCAGCTCCGCTCCGCGGCAAGTGTGCGGAGCCGCCAGCCAGGCCCGTCCGCAGCCGGACCTCTGTCCGTTGCCACGCAAATGGCATCCGGAGTAACGGACGCCTTTTGCGTTCCTGCTCTTGGCCGTGATAGGCTATGTAAATATTTACATAGCCAATCATGAAAAGAGCAGGGACGCAAATGGTGTAGCGGACGCCATTTGCATCCCTGCCCTTGGCCATGATAGGCTACGTAAATATTTACGTAGCCTATCACGGCCAAGAGCAGGGATGCAAATGGTGTAGCGGACACCATTTGCATCCTTGCCCTTGGCCATGATAGGCTACGTAAATATTTATGTAGCCTATCACGGCCAAGGGCAGGGATGCAAATGGCATCTGCTATGCCAGACGCCAGTTCTGTCCGCAGCCCGGCAGCGGATGGCTACAGAACAAAGACAACAGACCCGGACCGGCCGGCGCTTCGCAGGGTGGCAGGGGGGGAGCAGTCCGTTCCACCACGGACTCCGTGGGGCTGGATTCTAAAGAATCCAGCCTCACTGGAGTCCGTGGGGAATTTCTCCGCTATCCCTAGCCTATCAGGACATGGATGCAATGTCACAATCATGTCATTATCCTAGCATTACCCAGACAGTGCACTGCCACAGCAGGTAAATACTCCACCAATATTACTAAGGATAAGGATGACAAACCAGGAATGTAAACCATGGTTTGTTCTTGGGAGCAACAGGTCATCTTAGGTTCAGATAGGGATGTCGCAGGCGCCTGACTGGGTTTGGGAATTCGTCAGGCAACCTCCACCCACGACCCCCAAACTGTACCCACTGAGACACTGTCCTTATTTGCCCCCGCTCGTGCCCACTCGTGCTCTCCAGTAATCACCGTGATCCCATTTGGTGAGCGCTGCCATTTTCACGCCTTTGATGTCTGCGTACAGGAAGTTAAAAAAAATGTGCATATTCAAATATGCACAGTTTGGATCTGGGAAAGCTAAATAAGCACAATATTAGAGGTATAATCCCTCTGATACTGTGCTTATGTAACTTTCCCAGCTCCAAACTGCGCATATTTCAATATGCACATTTTTCTTAACTTCCTGTTTTACACAGACATCAAAGGAGCAAAAATGGTGGGCACTCACCAAACTGGTTTGCAGTGAGACCAGGGAACTCACAGAACTTGTGGGTGGCCTGAGCACAGGTCCGGGGGGATGCGAGCAGGGGCGCTGCTTCGGCGAGCGCCTGGAGAACCCGAACTAAGGTGAGTTCTTACATCCCTAGGTTCAGATGACATGCTAAGCAAACAATTTCTGGTTTGTCTAGCCTCTTGTGCTAGTGGGAACAGCCAAGTAGAAGTGAATGGGCTACATGCACCAGCACACAGCCCATTTATGGAAAGCCAGAATTTACCAGAATCCTGGCTTGCCATTCCATGCAGATGTGGTCATTGTGTTCTGTAGGAACAACAAATGGCAAGATTTTTAATGGTGCCATTGTGGAAGGCCCATTTCTTCTAACTGCAGTTTATTTGTTCAGCTGCATAAATATAGATTGGGAGGCTAACTTTCAACTCTTCTTAAAAAACACACAACTTGATCCATATGTTTACACGGCTCAGAGATCAAAGCTAACTAAAAATGGTCCTTAAATCCATGTCTGGCTCACAATACTCTAAAATTAATACACTGTATTAATATTAAAAACAACAACTTAACCAAACATCTTCAAGAATTCAATATTTTATAGATGGTAATATTGGATCTGTTCACTCGTTATATTCGTATTTTAAATACTACGGACGCTTTATTTATTTTCAAGCATTTATTTAGGTATATTTTCAGAAGCTGTAAAAAGTAGGGCTGTGCATGGACACCCCCCTGATCCAACACAGAAGCCACTTCAGGGCTTCTGAGGTGGGCCCAATTCAGCTCGGGCTGATTTAGGGGGCCCCTGACTCGCTTTGGCCTATGAAGCTGAAGTGGGATTCAGACATCCAAATCCCGCTTTGCCTCCCCTCAACAAGATGCCCAGCCCCCAGCTCCTTACCTGGGCTCTTTTTCCATGGGGGTGGGCTCACTGCCACTGGGGGAGCCACTGCTAGGGGAGCTGCAGTTGTCACTGCTGCCAGCACTGTCAGGGGAGCCAACGCTGCTGGTGCTGCCAGGGGAGCTGCTGCCACTGCCAGCTCCTAGGCCCTCTGGATGCATTCCAGCAGCTGTCTTGTTCCAGGGGATGGGGGGAGCCATTTTTAAAATGACAACTTCCTGTATTTGCAGAAATACAGGGATTTGCTATATTAAAAATGTCTCCCCCCCCCGAACAACAAGATGGCTGCTGCTGCACTTCCAGAGGACCCAGGTAAGGAGCTGGGCGGTGGCATGGCAGCTGGGCTTCCAGATGGCACCAAAGCGCTTTGCCTCAGAGGCAGCCCAAAGTGCCGCACTTCAACTCAGAGCTCGGGATTTGGGCTGAAGCAGTGCACAGCGCTAGTAAAAAGAACCCTGAAAAAATGTATTATATTTCACCTAATGTTATACTTTGTGTAAAGAAAAAAAGAGTTATGGAATAATAATCAAAATATAGCATGATTTCAAGTTATCATGAATATAATGTATATTGTCAGACCACCATAGGTTAAACATATTGGACACTCTCTATTCTCAGAGATAGAGGAATGCAACTGGAAAATGTGTTAGTGGGGAAGCGTATCAGACTGTGATACGTGCTACAAGATAGAACAAAAATAATAGCCTTATTTCTGTTCTGAATTACGATACCCGCTTCACAGGAAAATGTTTTATTTGATGCTAATTAAATGTTAAGCATTATTATTTTTTTACCCCTTTGGTTTACATTCCATGATGGTGAGCTCTGATGCTGCAGCCTGTTCATATGAAGTAACTATTTCGGCAAGCTGTCAACTGGCTTTGAAATACATCTAGTTAAAAACGTAGGGGGGGAATGCCATTGAAATGTAATAAAGGATGTTAAAACAGTGATTTCCCAGCTCCGCCCACCCACTGTGATCTATCCCATTTCAGAGTCCTTCTTTAATCCTCGTTCCATATACACACGTCTATTTGACAGATGGAAAACTACCACTTTGCACTCCAGAGCTGTTCACCCTCACAGGATCAGTTCTTCGGGAAAACCTAACAAAGAATGAGCATGTCTGTGCAATTTCTAGGGTAGCCATGTGTCCAGAGGACAGTCCTTTGTTTGAAGGGCCTTGAAGATAAAGAACCATAAGAAGCTGGGAGAGGAGGGCCTTGAAGTTGCCTAGCAACAGCACCTGGACAGCAAACTGAACAACACAAGACACACAGGTCACCTGATCACAGTCAGATGTATCTGTGGTGAGATGTATTGTGTTTTCATTTAAATTATAAGAATTATTTCTGAACTATACAACTTTACTTTATTTTACTTTACTTTATACAAAGTTAGCAACTATACATATAAATCAGCGTATGCCAAGTTGAGGCATTGTCCTTTTTGTGTGTGGTGAATTTCCTCTTTTTTCTCAATGTGTAGGTGGCCACCCTAGTGCAATAATATTATTATTACTAATAGTAGAACATATATGACATTGATGGGAATGTCTGTCTGCCATTTCCATGTACAGCGGCTGAGCAAATTTGTGGTCCCCAGAGCTGATAAGGATCAGGCTTCCCAATAACTGAAAGACGGTGGACATCGAATGGATGCAGAACACCATGCATATTTTGCACAACAGTTCCACACTCATCCTGGCCTGCCTTTTTGCCTTCAGTAGAGAACCGGAAGTGTCTAATTCTGTTCCACTTGTAATGCTGTGAAGTGGTGTAAGCACAGTATGGTTTATTACAACAACTTTTGTCTCAAATAAAGTAATTAAATGGAGACTACTAGAAGCTTTGATATCTGCCTGACCAGATCTAGCTTGTGGGGAGTGAGTGAGAGAGAAAGAGCTTGAAGTCCTCCAGATACTAGCATGCTAGAACTGCTAAGAAAACATCAAGTGGACTTCTAAATATTACAGGACTGTTTGGAGTATGAGCATAAGACAAGGAATGGTAGGAAAGCCATCTTTTTGGGTGTGTTTGGCATACAGAAGGTCTCAGGTTCAATTACTGGCATCTCCAGGTAGGGCTGAAAAAAACCCTGCCTGAAAGCCTGGAGAGACACTGCCAGTCATTGTCGCTAATACTGGGCTAGACGAACCGGTGGTCTGACTCAATATAAGGCAGCTTCCTATGTTCTTATAAACCATTGGAACACACGGTCGGTTGTGTTGAATGAGCCATCGTCCATTCTCCTCCTCATGACCTTGTTGCCTTTCTCCAATAGCTGAGTTTTCCTGTTTCTAGACTAGAAGTGAGTTCTGTTTCAACTTGGCCATACCACAACAATCTTGGTCTTGACTGAAAACTTGGGTGTTTTCTTGTTTGTTTGTTTACTGAGGTGGAGTGGAGTCATATACATAAGTCTTGAGAAAACTTAAAACTGATTTGTAACAGGACTTTTTGCAGAACTTGGAAAAAACCATGGGCTTCTGTGGGAAAGAACTAGCATTTTCTGCAGTTTGTTTTGCATGCATGACAGTACAATGCTCTCCTGTGTCCCCTCCGTTCACACTATTTGGAGAGGAAGAAAGTGAGCATTAAGGGATTATTGGGATGCCTTAAGTGCCTAATTCTGTTCCATTTTCAATAATTAAAACATTGCTGAAACCTTTGCATTATAAATATATTTGGATTTGCATTGTAACATCTTGGAAAATTGTTAGGAAAGAATAAGAAATGAAAATATAGGATCATGTGGGAATAAAACAGAAAATCTGGCAATGCTGTTGGAAAAATCTGAGGGGCCTGAGCAGATGGCCTGGTATGGATTCAAGCTGACTTTAAACTAAAGATGTGTTGATATTTTCATCTGTTTTTCCCCTGACATTTGTATGGTGGAGGGGTGAAAAGAAATCAGCCCTGCAAAAAAGAAAAAAAGGACTGGGGTGTGAGAACTTTAGAGAAATGTTCATGGTGTGGAGAGTGCAGGTAAAACATTACAAAGTGACTGAGTAGGTTGTGTTCTCACTTTAAGCATTTTTAAATTCTTCTCCTTACAGTTTTGCACCAGTCTCTGGTGCTTCCCTGCCTCCTGTGCCGCTTGGAATTCCAGTGGGAAGACATTACATCAATATATCCTTTCAGGGGTTTTCCAAGAAGCGTGGTTGGCTGGGACCTGGAGGCTGCCTCCAGAGTACTGAGGAGTGCCAGAGGATTGCTTTAAAAAAAATCCTTGGGGTTGGGTAACATCCAGTAATACATGAAAATGAGAAAACAACACAACAAGAGCACAACTTAAAGGAACAGCAGCATAACAGCAAAAACACAAATTGGAATGTGCCTTCATAGAGAGCCTTTCTGAAGAGAAGAGACTTGAGCTGCCACCTAAATGCATCCAAAGAGCCCTGTCCCCTACTGTCTCCCAGGGCAGATTGTTCCAGAGCCTGGGCACCATTGCAGAGAAGTCCTTGTCCCATCACCCAATCCTCCACACCTCACAAGGCAGAAGGACACTGAGCAGGATCTGCCACCATGACCAGAATGTGTAGGCAGGCTCATGTGGGAGGAGGCAGGCCTTCAGGTGTCTTTAGTGCTGAGCCGAGCCCAGAAACACATTGTGAACCAGTGCAGCTGGTGCAGGATGGATGTTACATTACCTAATAAAAGGACTTCCATCAGCGGTCTTGCCACTGCATTCTGCACCAGCCGGAGTTTGCGGCCCCATACAGATTATATTGTAGCAATCTAACCTGGAAGTAAGCAGGGCATGTGTAATTGTGGCAAGTTCAGATCTTTCCAGGAAAGGCTGCATCTGGCACAACGGCTAAAGCTCAGCAGAGGCATTCCTGGTCAACAGCCTCCACCTGGCCATCGAGGAGCGATGCCAGGTCCAAGAGCATCCTGCAGACTGAGAGCGTGTCCCTTTAGTGCAGAGGTGGGGAATGTGTGGTCCTCCAGCTGTTGTTGGATTGCAACTCCCATCAGCCCTGGCCAAGTCTGAAGGATGATGGGAGTTGCAGCTGAACAACATTTAGAGGGCCACACATTCTGCATCCCTGCTTTAGAGGGAGTGAAATCCCACTGAGAGCGTGTGGAACACCTATTCCCTGATTGGCTGTCCCTTTTACCAACAGGAGGTCCATCTTCCCTGGATTAAATTTCAGCTTGTTAACCCATATCCGGACCTCATACATGGATTCAGAACTTCCAGGGCTTCCCTTGAATCAGATTGGAGAGAGAGAGAGAGAGAGAGAGATGGATATAATCAGCATACCAATGGCATCTTATCCCAAAACTCTGGGCAACCACTTCCAGTGGCTTTGTGTAGACATTAACTTTATGGGTACAGGGTGGAACCCTAGAGTACTCCATAAGCCAAAGGCCATGAGACTGGACAGCAGTTCCCCAGCACCATCCTCCAGGAGGAAGAAGGCCTGAAGACCCAAGGCTGGGAACGCATAGCACTATAAGTCTTCTCCATTCGCCAGAAATATCTTCTCTACCCAAAGCAGCAGTTGCCAGGGAGCCCTGGTAGAAGCAGAGTTGAGCCCCATTTTATGTTAGCCCTTTTTGAGAAAAATAATTAAAAATAGAACTGCCTTATTAAAAGGAAGGTTTCTTTAGGAAGCACATCACTACAGAATCCCACCTACTTCTCATCAGCAAGAAGCATGGACCTTTGTTGTCCCCAGATCAGTGTACCCTGGGTACACTGATGACTGATCTGGGGACAACAAAGGTCCATGCCTCTTGCTGATGAGAAGTAGGTGGGATTCTGTAGTGTTGTGCTTCCTAAAGAAACACAGGCACTAGCTGCACCACTGTGATCTTTGCAATGAAAGAGGTGAAGTGGTTTCCCCTGCACTAGCAATCTCTATCACCCAATTTCAGTGCACACACTTAACTGGTCAGGAAGCACACAGGTAGTCACCCGTGCCCTTCCAAGGAAGCTAAAGAAGCTAAAAGGTATCTATGGACATCTGACATGGGGGAGTCATGATATCATCCAGAACTGGTTCTACATTAATGTGGAGTCCACATCAGAATTCAGAATGGGTATGATTTTGTCTGCAAGACATCTTACAACTCAGGATTTCTGCACAACTCCTTGAGGAGCAGAACGTAAAAGGCCCCTTGAAACTTAGAATATTCTGCTTAGCAGCATTGTGCAGATGCAGTCAACACCAGGCCCTAAAGTGTGCTCTAGACTAGTACAAGTACGGTTGGACTCATCATGGTCTTCCTCCACTATTGTTCTAGTTGTCTCTGCTGTTTCATTGCTGGCTCCTCTTTGGAGAATCATGAAACGGATTAAATTCAACCTAGCAGAAGATGAAACCTGCAAACCCTGCCTTATCAAGGTTTCTGATTGAAGGAACGCTGTAAGTGCATTCAGCTTGAACATGCTTACAGAGCCCTCTTCAGACCTTCAGTTGAGCATGAAGGTCTAACCGGATGCCAGGCAGGTCGAGACACTGGGGCAGGGGCTTACGTTCACACCTACACCATCCTACACACTTTAGCCCTACACATGGACTGGTGAATGCCTGCATAAGCCTACAACCCTATTCAGGTGTTCAGCTGAACATGTGAGGGTGCAAACAATGTAGGGGGTGTAGGGCTGCATGAGCCAGCTCCACCCAGTACATCCCCGCTTACCAGCCCTGCCTGCTCCACCCCTGACTCTCCTGCATTGACCAGTAGGTCTGAAGGGAGATTCTAGGTGTGCTTGGCTGAACCTGCTTAGAATCCTTCCCATGATCAGGAACCCTGTGTTATCATGTAGGGAGGTTGGGGTGTAGCTTCACTGTGCAGGGATGTTCCTTATGTGCTTTATCCTGTCCACAAGTTCTTCAAATGCCCAAACAAGTTTTATGTTTGCGTTTATCTGTCAACTGAGGATGACATTTCATGCTTCTGATGAAGTAGGCTCTAGTCCACAAGAGCTTATGCCATAATAAATGTGTTAGTTTTGAAGGTGTAACAAGGTTCTCTTTCATTTTTGCTGTAATAGACTACCCCACTGGAATAGCTGTCCAGAAACACTTTTATTTACCACACGAGAGCTTACTCTCATTCACACA
This sequence comes from Heloderma suspectum, assembly GCF_057233095.1. Classification (NCBI taxonomy): domain Eukaryota; kingdom Metazoa; phylum Chordata; class Lepidosauria; order Squamata; family Helodermatidae; genus Heloderma; species Heloderma suspectum. The sequence continues at coordinate 83,390,771 of NC_139459.1, read as the reverse complement.
CCCTAAACAGGCAAAGTCTGAATTACTACACAAGTGAGAAGATATACTGCAATATTTGGGGAAGCTAATTTGGGCGACGTCATCATGGCCTTTCCTTTGGCCAGCCCTGTAAATCCACCCATCTTGTTTTCCTCCGTTACTGGGCTTGGCAATATATTTCTACTTCCGTGCTTGAGAGGAAGATCTGTACAAAGGAAAACAATACATAGTTCACATTCCAGGTTGTGTTGACCCTTACTGAATATATGTACCAGATAAGATGACTGTTCAGTACCTTCTAAGTGCCAGTCCGAAGGCCATAGAAAATGCAATTGGACGTTCTGTGTATCTTTTACTCTCCTCTGCCATACGCTGCTTCTGTTTTCATCTGCTGACTGCATACAGCTGTTAAGGACAGATTTCCCAGGATTCTCCTTCTGTATTAACATATGAAAGGACCAACATACATTTGTTCTCATGGAGCTTCCCTTGGCTACAAAGATGTTATGGTTTATTATTTTTAACTATTCTGATTGAAAGCACACAGGCAGTAAAACAAAAATCATTGTCCAGTCTTGCAAAAAAAAACAACCCCCCCCCCCACACACACACAACAGAACTGGTATTTAAGTTCATTTAAGTTCCAAAGGATGCAGCTCAGGTATTGGGCCCTGAGCTGCATCCTTTGGAGAAAGGTTCCTTCTTTGTTAATTATAATAACCTGTCCAAACCTCTTGGAATATGCTATACTATAGATCACCAGAAATAAATGAATAATTCTTAGGGTGAAATCCTATGCATGTTTAGACAGAAAGAAGTCCTACAACTCCCAGTTGCTACCTAATACATACTTAAAAGACACAGAAAAGTCTGCATACAGCATTATTACAAGGAAGCATTTGAGCAAAATAGTAATTCCATAACAGAGGACATTTTATTTAGATGTTTAAGATGTGAAAGAGAAATAGAATCTCTCTCTCATTCAGTGAATGCCAGGGGATAAAAAAGAATCCAGCTCATTTTTGGCTTTATCATTTTTCTGCTCCTCCCTTATCCAACGCTGGTATTTTTCTTGTAATGACATTCAGTGACTGCACAGCTTAGGAGTGTTTTGGCATGGGATAGTCTACTTATTCTCCCTGGAGACTGCATATGGGACATAAATCCTTGTGAACATTTTTAACCCTTTACAGTCCAAATCCGAGTGTTACACTGGTTGTGTCAGCAAGGGGCAAAAGGAAATAACTCAACATTACTCCTAATAATTCCTAATTATGAGATTTAAGCTGAAATCCTATATCCACTTCCCTGAGAGTAACTCCCATTGAACTCAGTGGGACTTACTCCTGAGTAAACAGGATTATGCTGTTAGATTCCTAACTGAGGGTTTCACAGTTTGCTTCCAAGTAATTGTATTTAGGATCACGGTGTGAAGCATATTTTACCATTTCTAGGTGTCAGGAAATGCACTCTGTAAATTATACTCTTCTAGCAGTACATTTCTTCCTGATAGATTTATTGGCATGCTCTCTCTGCACTGTAGTTTGCTTATAATCATAGACTTGGAGGAGACCTCAGAGAGCATGTAGTCCAACCCCGCTGTTGTTAATAATAATAATATTAACAGTTTAAATCATTTGTGGGATTTGCTCTATTTTGTTTACTAGTTAAAGGAACAAATGGCCATATGACCTTTTGTCCACAATTAATGACCATTACCCTAAATTCCATGTATTCTTACTATACAGGCCTAAATTGCTTTGAATCAGTATATTATCATTGAAGATATACTGCACAATATTTGGACTCCCAAACTTCATTGGCCTGAAGTTTTACCAGTATAAGGCCTGCATGTACTACTAGTGAATATTAATTTTATACCACTTACAACATCAAACAATTCCCCAAAGAATCCTGGTAATTGTAATTTGGTGAGTTGCTGAGATTTCTGTTAGCTCCTCTGAGCCCGCAAACCCAGCTACCACATGATATAAATCCCCTGGATTCTCTGTAAAGGGGGAATGACTATTAAGCCATTTAAAGTCTGTAGCATTGATATAACTTAACTTTGTTGGGGCAAACATGAAAATCAGATTTTCTCCCATCCACCCCTTTGGTTCTCAACTACTGAACATTCCTTTAGCTCAAATCACAGCTCTTGCTGGTTTCTGCTCCCTGCTATGAGTCCCTGTTGATGATTAGACCCACACCCCTACCTATCTATCCACACACTGGCAAAAAAATTTCTCCTAAATGGGATACTTGTGCAATGCTGACATACAATGGGAGCATTTCTTTTTACCAAATACTCCCCCAAATGATTCTTATCCTTAGGTTTCCATTGTTGAAAATGTGGTTCATACATGGTTCCACATTGCCTGAAATCACCATGAGCCAATCTACATGGATGATTTAATGTGGAGGGAGAGCACATCAGGATCATTTGTGATAGATGATGCTGTCATCAAACTGCAGCCAACCAGCAGGTTCCCTCTTGAACGGCTGCATTTTCAGAAAGTCCTTTTAGTCTGGATTTCTTACTTAAAGCAGCTCCAAGGTGGTTCTGCTGCATTAAATCCCGGGCGTGCCTGACATGGCTGTGACCTGGCAGTGATGTGGTCAAGGGGAAGGGCCATCTCCCCCTACCCATTCACTCTTTTTCCCCATTGGTAGTAGGGCGCACTGCAAAAGGTGTTTCCCATTCAGAATTCTGCAGTTGCGCATTTTCAAGGAGTCAGGATAACTAAGTAGTTGCTTTTGCTAATCAGGATAACTAGCCTGCCTTTACCATTCATGAAAGTACTACCGCGAGTTTTCAGAATTGTGCAGTTGTTGCTTTCGCCAGTCAAGGTAACTAACCTCTCTTTCCAATTCATAAAAGTGCTACAGTGCTGTTCCTAGCCTTCAGAATTGTGCAGTTGTTAATTTCACCAGTCAGAGTAACTAGTAGGACTGTGCATTACTTCAGTGCCGAATCCAAATAATGAAGTGAATCGGGGTGCTTCAGGGGTGCATCGGTGAGATCCAAAGCCGCTCAGACCAGCACTGAGGTGGTCCCAAGTGCAGTGGGTCACTATCGAAGCACCTTGGTCCACCTCAGAGATTTGGAGCTCTTCTGATGCCTTCTGAAGCCCAGACAGCCTGTCTCTAAGTGTATCAACTTGTGAAAGATCAGGGAGGGGGAGAGGAGGCAGAGGCGGAGGGAGGGAGCTTTGGTGAATGGCAACTTTGGCAAATGGCAATGGCAAAATAGGGCTGAACTTAACCCAGCTGTCTCCAATGAGTGACAGTGGTGGAGGAAGGGAATACTGTATATATTGGAGAGATCAGCCTGTGTTTGTTTCACTGGGAGAGAGAGTGCCATTAGAGGTGGTGGCTGTGTGTGTCTGTTGTACTGCAGCCTTGTTCTTATTCTTTCCCACCCAGCCCTTTCCAATTCAACTATCCTGTTTCTTTTCTAGATTATTTGTTTAAAAAACCAAAAACAATTAAAAAGTAGTTGAATTTCCTCCATTCCTTGCCTTGTTCTTTGGCTCCCCTTGCCCCGTCCTTCTGAATTATTCAACCATTTTCTTTCTTTCTTTCTTTCTTTCTTTCTTTCTTTCTTTCTTTCTTTCTTTCTTTCTTGATTCTTTATATAAAAAAACAGGAAACATTTAAGAAGTAGTTTAGTTTCCTTGCATTGCCCTTTGGCTCCCCCCGCCCCACCGTTCTCAATTCAACTCTTCCTTCATAGTTTTCTGGCTAGATCCTTCACACACACACACACACTACTTTCCTTTCCTTGATCTTGGCTCCCCGCCCTCAATTCCTGTATCCCTTCCCTTCCCATTTTTGAACTCCATATCTTTTCCCTAAAACAAAACAAATTAAAACCCCTTTTCTTTACTTGGAGGTAGTTCTGTATTTATTTTGCTTTTGCTCATATGTGTGTGCGTGTATATGTGTGTATGCTTCTGTTGTGGTCTACCAAACAGTGTGTGGCAAAGCACTACACACAAGTCCACATTTCAAAATACAGTGGGCAAAGCACTACACACATTACCAACATATATTATTTATAATACTACACTGTGTGGCAAAGCAAGACCAATATGAGGCATCTTCAGGGTCTTGGCACTGAGGCTGCCTGTTGTCCAGATTTCATGCACTTCTGTGCAACCAGTGAAAAGTTATAGCTCTTTGCTTTGAGAGTTTGTGTGGAAAACATAGCACAGCCTACATGCCAGCCTGTTTTCCCAGGTACTGTGTATTCCATTCAGCCAAAGAGAGCTGGAGGTCATCCACTGTGAAGCTGAATAGGAAAGCGGAGGGGGGTTGTTCTTCAAAGAAACCTACAGCAGAGATTAGGGATAGTGACCTCCTCCTAATCACCACTTAAACACCTCACTTCTCTGATTATCCCTTTATGACCTTTGGTTTGAGTTTCTGAGAACAGCACATTTTATCTGTGCCTAGCACAAAAACTACTGGGACAAACTGTCTGAAATTTGGCAGGTGGAATCCCCGCCATGGGGCAGGTCCCCAGATTCCATGTATTTATCATGAAAACTGAAAAAGTTATGACTGTTTCTGTTTTCCAATGCAAGTCCATGGGAAAATGTCAAATCTGAATAATTTGGATATCCAAATCTTGCTTCATATTCAAATCCGGAGCGAAGTGGGTTAGGTCCAAATCAGTCCAAATTGAAGTGGGGCTGCTTTGGAAGGTCTGAATTGGCATCTGAAGCAAAGCAGGGGGTCTGTGCACAGCCTTAGTAATGAGACTGCCTTTCCAATTCATAAAAGCGAGCGCTACAGTGCTGTCCCTAGCCTCATAATTGAGCACTTGCTGCTTTCGCCAGTCAGAATAAGTAGCCTTCCTGCCTTTCCAATTCATAAAAGCACTAAAGCGCTGTTTCCAGCCTTCACATTGTGCAGTAGCAATAGTAGCTTTCACGATTCACAGTATGTAACCCTATTTCAGAACTCAGTAGCACCGGGGAGCCTGGACAGGAGCAAGAAACAAGCCTCTCTCATTCACTGAGCGGCACCTCTCTCCAAGGGGAGGGTCAGCCTATTGTGGGGGACCCACCCGCCGAGCTTGCTTTCAGCATTTCCTGGCCTCCCCCAATCAGCCTCTGGTCAATTAAGTTCAAATATAATTCTGGTATGAGATTGAGCAACATCACACATACCTGGCAATCCCAGGCTATACAGAAAATGAGGGCGGTGGGAGGTTCATGGTATATAAAGTTCCAGCCATGGAAAGGGAATGAACACAGGGCAAGGCTGTGATCCCCTGTGCTCTTCCCAGGGAGTAAGTCCCGCTGAGTACAATGGGACTTATTACCAAGAAAAAAGACACAGGGCGACACTTCATGGCCACAAAATGTGGGCACACTACCTCCCTTGAACGACAGGAGGGTTACTTCCAAGTAGATACACACATAGGACTGAGCTGAATGGAACTAAAATGTGTGGGGGCTTCTGGCACTGGCCACCCCTCCTCTTTCTCCTCCCTGTATTGTTTACTTTTCAGCAGATCGCAGTAACACCACTGCGAAATGCCACTACTGAAGGCTCCCAATACTGGCTGCCCCCTCACCTTCCCATTGCCATCTGTGTAGTCTTTACTGTGCATGAAGTCTTGTGAATAGCTAGGCTGGGGACAGATGTCCTGCATGCAGGGAAAGGGCTGGAGTAGGGATGGCAGAGAATTCCGCCACAGATCTCCCGAAATCTGTGGCGGAACGGCCTACCCCCCTGCCCCCCCGCGGATCCTCCCCGGGACGAGACTTACCTGGGGCGGATCTTCTGGGCGGCGGCGGCAGCAGCAGCAGCAGCAGCAGCTGTGGCGGCGGCTGCAGTGGCTGGTCTTCCGACCCGCTGCCGCCGCTGCCATTTGCATGGGGTTTTTGTTTTTTTTACAGAGACGTGATAGGCTACGTAAGTTTTTACGTAGCCTAAAACGTCTGGGTAAAAAAAAAAAAAAAAAGGCGTACGCAAATGGCGGCGGCTACACTATTTGTGTTCCCCTTATTTTTGCCATCTTAGTCTACGTAAATATTTACGTAGATTAAGACAGCAAAAATAAGGAACACAAATGGCATCTTTAGCTGCCGCCATTTGCATACGTGGTTTTTTGTTTTCCCCAGAGCCCTCCGTGGCCGGAAATCCGGCTGTGGACGGCTCTGGCCTGGCTGGGCCTGGCCGGCTGCTCCGCAGAGCTGCCGCTGAGCACAGCTGGCCGCGGAGGATTCCGGGGGGGAGGAACAGAGCGCCTCCCCCCCGTTGAGGATTCCGGGGGGAGGGATGGAACGCCTCCCCCCCCCACCATCAACATAATCCGCGAAAGGTAAGTGACTTTCCTACATCCCTAGGCTGGAGTTGCCTCCCTCTGCTAGCTTCTGCTTCCCCAGCCCCAATCTATTGTTTCTGCAGGAATGCCTCCTCCTCCTTCCCACATGCATACACACACACACACACACACACACACACACACGAGGGAGTATGGACAGGGGCGGGAACAAGCCCCTCTCATTTCCTGAGCAGGGTTGATGGAGTTGATGGTATTCAGTCCTACTCCGCCTACTTGGAATGAGAAGCGCTTTCATGTGACCCGTGAAAGCGGGTTTTTATAGGGATGGCAGAGAAATCCGCCACGGACCCCAATGAGCTGAATGGAACTAAAATGTGTGGGAGCTTCTGGCACTGGCCACCCCTTCTCTTTCTCCTCCCTGTATTGTTTACTTTTTACTCCTTCTCTTTACTCCTCCCTGTATTGTTTACTAAATATTTACGTACCCAATCATGGCAAAGGGCAGGGATGCAAATGGCGTCCCCTACGCCAAACGCCATTTGCAGCTAGGGATGTCAGAGAATTCCGCCACGGATCTCGGTGAGGCTGAATGCCAGTGCATTCGGCCCCCCGAAATCTGTGGCAGAACGGCCTGCCCCCCCTGCCCCCCCGTGGATCCCCCCCGGGACGAGACTTACCTGGGGTGGATCTTCCAGGCGGCGGCAGCTCCAGTGGCGACGGCGGTGGCGACTGGTCTTCCGACCAGCTGCCGCCGCCGCCATTTGTCTTGTAAAAAACAAACAAACAAAAAACGACGTGATAAGCTACGTAAATCTTTACGTAGCCTATCATGGCTGGGTTAAAAACAACAACAACAACAACAACGTGATAGGCTACGTAAATCTTTATGTAGCCTATCATGGTTGGGTTAAAAAAAAACACCATGTACGCAAATGGCGGCGGCTACGGCTGCTGCCATTTGCGTTCCTTATTTTTGGCCATCTTAGTCTACGTAAATATTTACGTAGAGTATGACGGCGAAAATAAAGGGGAACGCAAATAGCGTAGCGGGCGCTATTTGCGTCCCTTTTTGATTCGCCGTTTTAGCCTGCGTAAAGATTTACGTAGGCTAAAACGGTGAATCAAAAAGGGAAGCAAATAGCGCCTGCTACGCTATTTGCATTCCCCTTTATTTTCGCCGTCATAGTCTATGTAAATATTTACGTATACTAAGACGGCCAAAAATAAGGAACGCAAATGGCAGCAGCCGTAGCTGCCATTTGTATACGCGGTTCCCCCCCCCCCCCCCCGAGCCCTCTGTGGCCAGAAATCCGGCTGTGGACGGCTCTGGGCTGGGCTGGGCTGGGCCTGGCCAGCTGCTCTGCGGAGCTGCCGCGGAGCACAGCCGGCCATCGAGGATTCCGGGGGGGAGGAACAGATCGCCTCCCCCCCGTCAAGGATTCCGGGGGGAGGGACGGAACGCCTTCCCCCCCATCAACATAATCTGCAGAAAGGTAAGTGACTTTCGTATATCCCTATTTGCAGCTGCAGCCCAGCAGCGGACAGAAGTCCAGCTATGGACGGCCCCAGCCAGCGGCTCTGCGGACTCACCATGGAGCGGAACCGGCCAGGGAGGATTCTGGGGGGAGGGACAGATCACCTCCCCATGCAGGGGACCCCGGAGCGGACTGGTAAGTGGAGTTTGTACACCCCTAGGTTTTTAGGTGCTGTATACTCTGCTTTTCCTGCTTTGTGTGCCCCTGATGGCTATAACGAGAAAGCACTTCTTATTCCATTTCCATGTAGATCGCCCCCACCCCTGTCGAGAAAGCCGACTGTCAGGGTTGGATCGGAGCCCATATAGCCCCAAAGCCATTCTGATTCTGAGGAAGAGATAGAAACCATAGGAGAGGAACCCGCTCGCTCTTCAGAGGTGCAGCTGGAGGGAGAGTCCCTCCCTGCTCACATTCTTGAGAGTGACAGTGACCCTGGCAGGGAGAGGGAGGCACAATTAGAGCTTCTGGATGTGAGGTGCCAATGCAGGGACAAGCAAGAGGTTGCGGGCGCCGAGACAAGTTGCTCAGCCCGCTTGGCACGACAACAAAAGCTGTGCCCCGATGCCCCATGGGAAAGGGGTGGACTCTCTCCTCCTAGCCCTTAAGTTCAGACGCTTCCCGCCCTTTCCCTCCAAACGGAGACCAACTGACTCCCTAAGGCTAGAATCCCCTGGTAGGCTGCTCCCTCTTAAGTTTTCATCTTAGGCTATGGCAATTAGCTTCTGTAAGCATCAGTAGGTTGGATGGAAATAAAGCCTTGGAAAAGAGCCCTTTTGTCTGCATGTTGATTCTGGGCTACTTGAGGATTTCAGAAAGCAGCAAGGGCACTCCTGACACCGAGCAACCCATAGGGCAGCTTTCTCCACTCTGGTGCCCTCCAGGTGTACTGGAATACCACTTCCAGGCTTGGTGGAGTTAATGGGAGTTGAAGCACAAAACATCTGGAGGGCATTGGGTTGGGGAAAGCTACCATAGGCTGTTGGTTTGTTTAGATAAAAGTACAGTGCCCTACAGTAGAGTGTGCACAAGCTTGTCCTGTAGGTGACAAGTTTGAACAGAGGCACTATGGGAAATCTAGCTCTGAGGTGTAAAAGATGAACTAGTCTTCCATCTCCACAATTTCTCACTTCCTTAAAAAAAATCAACTAACGTCTTAAAGCAGGTGCTCTTGTGCACAGAGTTCGGAGGTTTCCAGAGTACTAAGGGGGTTATTTTGCAACACCGTGAGGAAATCCAATAAATATAAAGTAATTAAAAAAGAGATTATAAGATTTTAGAAACTTGCTTGCTAACCTGTTAATGAAAAGGCACACTTCCCACACTTAAACACCTGCCAGTATAATCACTGTAAGAATGCAGTTCCTAATCTCATCCTAATGTGATACTTCCCTGTCAGCCAGATCTAGCTGGATCCACACTTTAAGCTAGAGAAACATAGACTGCAGAGAACTGGACCAGTGTTGGTAAAATAAGGAAATATTTTATGCTGAAGAAGACAAAAAATCTTTCAAATTCTACAAAGCGGGGTTTTAAAATGACACATTCCATGTAACTGCCATCACAATCACTTTCAAAAAAAGAACTCATCACTTTAAGTGTAGGCCATGTTTCTAAACTGTTATCGTTTTAGCACTTCTCCTTTCCCCACCATCAGAAATAAAAGTTGTTTTGATAGGCATTTTTCATCTTCATAAAACAATCAGCTTCCTGAAAATATTTGCTGCTGTTGTTGTATGAAGAAATTGAGTCATCACGGGCAGATTGTGCAACTGTGTCCCATTCCCACACAAGTCAATGGGAAAAGTTAGTGACTTTTTCAAGGTCAATTCAGGAGAAAGTGGTAGAACCTGCTTTGGATCCCATGGTGTTGGCTGGCTCCCAGTCAAATGCTAAGTCAAAATATGACATTGCCCTTTTGGCAAACACCACAGTGCTTTGTTAAACCTAAACCTATAGGTGTTTATTCCCTTCTATTTGTCCAGAGAACAAATACAGTATTGAAAAAGGAGAGACATGAACTAAGTAGAAAGGGTAATATTTCACTCACAAACACTTGTACAGTTACCTAGAAGATCTTCCTTATATCAAGTTTGCAACCAGCAGTTTTGCAACAATTTTGTAGTTCTGTAAAAGGGAGACACACATTTTGCACGTTCCTTCGTTCAGTTATATCAGTGTAACCTGTTCTTCTTACATCGGTGTCAGGTAAGCTGCTCTGTTTGTCTTACAAAATGAAAATCATTAAATAGGAAGTTATAACTTATTAGATCATAGCAGCAACCACAGGAATTTAAGTTTAGTAATTTTATTTTAGGAACAGGGAAAGCTTCCTTATACCTGGGCTAGATCTACAGTAGAGCTTTTTCTTGGTATTGAAGTACACTGATAACTGCTGGGGCACGTTACGTATTCCGTATACTGTGTTTCTAGCGTTATTTCCCACTTTTTATTTCGTATTATCCAAAATACCACAACAGATAGCATTGTGTATGCTACAAGGTATAAATGTACAAGAGGGATATGCAGTAGCATCATCATGGTAGGATCATATTGATATGACCCGAGGTGTAGACTTGGCCCAAGTCAGATCATTGGTCTATCTAGCTCAGTATTGTCTACACCAGGGGTAGGCAACACATGGCCCATGGGCCACATGCACCCTCTGCTGCCCCTGTTGCCCCCGCAAAAATATATTTTGAAAAAAAATCTAAATTTAACCATTGTAGCATTCTGTAGTGCTACAGTTTGCCGCCAAATTTCAGCAGCAGATGAACAATTTTGGCAGGGTTGGCGGGGATGCCCTGTGGCCTGCATCAGGAGTCCTGGGGTCAAAAATGGCCCAAACATTGCCTACCCCTGATCTACACTGACTGGCAGTGGCTCTCCAGGGTTCCAGACAGGTGTTTTTTTCCCCTCCAGAACTACCTGGAGATGCCAAGGACTGAAACTGGGAATTCCTGCATGTAAAGCATGTGCTCTGACACTGAGCTATGGCCCTTTGTGTACATAAGGGGTTGTCTAAAATTAAATATTTGTAAGCTTCTACTAGGGGGGTCACAGGCTCTGTTTCTCACTTCTAGCAGCAGGACCCAAGTGCCTTATGTTCTGTAATACTGTGGCAGCTTGCCAGGCAAAGGAGCTCTTATTAGGGATGGCGAAGAATTCCACCACAGATTGCAGTGAGAATTCTAAAGAATCCGGCCCCCCAGAATCCGTGGCGGAACGGCCTCCTTCCCCCCTGCGGAATCCCCCCAGGATGGCAGTTACCTGGGGCTGATACGGCGGATTCGGCGGATTTGGCGACGGTGGTAGCAGTTCTGGCGGCAGCTCCGGCGGCGGCTCCGGTGGTGGCTCCAGCGGCTGGTCTCCTGGACGGCTGCGGCAGGGCTGCTGCCGCCTCCATTGCTGTCCTTAGACCGTGGTAGGCTACATAAGAATTTACGTAGCCTATCATGGCTAACCTCAAAAAAAAACAACCCCACAGCATACGCAAATGGCGGCAGCTATGGTGGCCGCCATTTGTGTTCCCTATTTTTCGCCGATTTATCTTACGTAAATATTTACGTATTTTTAAAATATTTAAAAAACGTATTTAAAATATTTATGTAGGCTAGAACAGCGAAAATTAAAGGAACGCAAATAGTGTCCACTACGCTATTTGCGTTCCCCTTTTTTTTCACCATTTTATCTTACGTAAATATTTACGTAAGATAAATCGACAAAAAATAGGGAACGCAAATGGCGGCTGCCGTAGCCGCCGCTAGGGATGTACGAAAGTCACTCACCTTTAACGAAATTTGATTCGCGGTGGGGGGAGGCGCTCTGTCCCTCCCCCAGAAATTCTGGCTGGGGGGGAGGCGCTCCGTCCCTCCCCCCCGAAATTCTGGCGGGGGGGAGGCGCTCTGACCCTCCCCCCCAAAATTCTGGCCGGGGGGGGAGGCACTCCATCCCTCCACCCCCAAATCCTGGCCAGCCAGGCCCGCAAATGGTGGCGGCCGTAGCTGCCGCCATTTGCGTCCCTGCAGTCAGCCGTGATAGGCTACGTAAATGTTTACATAGCCTATCACGGCTGAGTAAAAAAAAAAACCACAAGCGCGTACACAAATGGCGGCGCCCATGGGCGCCGCCATTTGCATTCCTTATTTTGGCACGTCTAGTCTACGTAAACATTTACGTAGACTATGGCGAAAATAAGGGGAATGCAAATAGCGTAGACGCTACGCTATTTGCGTTCCCCTTATTTTCGCCGTAGTCTACGTAAATGTTTACATAGACTAGACGTGCCAAAATAAGGAACGCAAATGGCGGCGCCCATGGGAGCTGTCATTTGCGTACGCGCGGGGTTTTTTTTTGTTTTTGTTTTACTCAGCCGTGATAGGCTACGTAAACATTTACGTAGCCTATCACGGTGTTTTTTAAAAATCTAGCTGTGATAGGCTACGTAAATCTTTACGTAGCCTATCACGCTTTCTTGTTGTTGTTGTTGTTTTACTGGAAATGGCGGTGGCGGCAGCAGGTCGGAAGACCGGCCGCCGCACCACCGCCGCACTGCCACCGGAGCCACCGCCGCCAGGAGTATTCGCCCAAGGTAAGTCCCGTCCCGGGGGGGTGGGCGGGGGGGGTGGCAGACCGTTTCGCCACCAATTTCGGGGGGCCGAATGCACTGGCATTCGGCCTCCCCGAGATTCGTGGCGAAATTCTCTGACATCCCTAGCCGCCGCCATTAGCGTACGCTGCTTTTTTTTGTTTTTTGTTTAGGTTAGCTGTGATAGGCTATGTAAATTCTTACGTAGCCTATCATGGCTGTCTGGCTGGATGCAAATGGCGGCCTCTACGACAACCACCATTTGCATCTGCACCAGGCCATCCGTGGCTGGAAATCTGGCTGCGGACGGCCCTGGCCGTGGAGCGGAGCCGGCCGTCAAGGATTCCGGTGGGGAGGAGCGGATCGTCTCCCCCCCATTGAGGATTCCGGGGGGAGGGATGGAGCGCCTCCCCCCCCCACCATGAAAGATTCCGCGAAAAGGTAAGTGACTTTCGTACATCCCTAGCTCTTATCCTTCCCTCTGTTGTGCTGCAGCCCCACCACTACAGATGGTGAGAGTGTGGTATTGCAGCAATAACTGAGCAGGAATGAGATGACACGAGGGGATAATTCAGTTCCACCTGGTCTTACACACCAGCTTGCTCAGGCTGACTCTTCAATCTGAGCAAACTTGTTCAGGACTGGACTACGTTGCTCTTGGACTGCCCATCCCTGCTTAACTTCCTGCTTGCACCCAGAATACCGGCCTTGACAATGTTGTAATCCGATCCTAAAAACAATCACAAAACATAACTGGATTTACCCCATCCCAATTTGTGCTTTCACTCTTCCCCGTGTTCCTTTTTGTGCTGTGTTTCATCAATGTGCACAAGTACTTGTGTGCATCACTAACCTGGTGGAAAAAAGACAGAGTGGGGAAGTAGGGCCAGTGAGGTAGTGGCGGGCAGTGAGGGGCCCTCCCAGAGGGTTCGTCTGTGCGATTTGGCACCCCTCCCACCTGACACCTCTATCCACCTTCTAGGAGGGCCAGCCCTGCTGAGATTGTGTATAACACAGTCACACAACAAAGAACACAGCAAAATGCCCACAAAACGGGGGAAGGTAATCCCTTCTAAAATGTCTATTTCTGCTTCATTGACTACGCTAAAGCCTTTGATTGTGTGGATCACAACAAACTGTGGCAAATTCTTAAAGTGATGGGAGTACCAGACCACCTTACCTGTCTCCTGAGAAACCTGTACGAGGGTCAAGAAGCAACAGTAAGAACCAGACATGGAACAACCGATTGGTTCAAAATTGGGAAAGGAGTATGACAAGGCTGCATATTGTCACCCTGCTTATTTAACTTATATGCAGAGTACATCATGAGAAATGCCGGGTTGGATGAATCAGAGGTCGGAATTAAGATTGCTGGGAGAATTATCAACAACCTCCGATATGCAGACGATACCACCCTAATGGCAGAAAGCGAAGAGGATCTCAAGAGCCTCTTGTTGAGGGTGAAAGAGGAGAGTGCAAAAGCTGGTTTGAAACTCAACATTCAAAAAACGCAGATCATGGCATCTGGCCCCATCACTTCCTGGCATATAGAAGGGGAAGAAATGGAAGCAGTGACAGATTTTATTTTCTTGGGCTCCAAGATCACCGCAGACGGTGACTGTAGCCATGAAATTAAAAGACGCTTGCTCCTTGGGAGGAAAGCTATGGCAAACCTAGACAGCATAGTAAGAAGCAGAGACATCACCTTGCCAACAAAGGTCCGTCTAATCAAAGCTATGGTTTTCCCAGTAGTAATGTATGGCTGTGAGAGCTGGACTATAAGGAAGGCTGAGCGCCGAAGAATTGATGCTTTCGAACTGTGGTGCTGGAGAAGACTCTTACGAGTCCCCTGGACTGCAAGGAGGTCAAATCAGTCCATCCTAAAGGAAATCAACCCTGAGTGCTCATTGGAAGGACAGATACTGAAGCTGAAGCTGAAATATTTTGGCCACCTAATGCGAAGAGAAAACTCTCTGGAAAAGACCCTGATGCTGGGAAAGACTGAAGGCAAAAGGAGAAAGGGACGGCAGAGGATGAGATGGCTAGATAGCATCACGGATGCAATGAATATGAACTTGAGCACGCTCCGGGAGAGAGCGCAGGACAGGAAGGCCTGGCGTACTATGGTCCATGGGGTCACGAAGAGTCGGACACGACTGAACGACTGAACAACAACAATCCCTTCTAAAAACACCCCAAACTTTAAAGGCTCCCTGTGCCCTATATAATACCTACAAACATTACAGCATACGCTTCCAGATATTTTCTCAAAAAATGTCATCATCCACTCCATCAATCACATTCTGTGACTTTAGTGCCAAGTGAGTGGGGAGGGGAAATGCTTCTATCTATTTTTGATCAATCAAAACTCTCTAACCCTGGCACCTCTGCTTCTGAAATTTTGCAGCCTCTATGATGTATTGCAGGATTGGGCAACATGTGGCCTTCCAGATGTTCTGGCCTATAAGTGTCATCAGCCGTAGTCAGCATTGCCAATGGTAAGGGAAGATGGGAGCTGTAGTCCAAAACATTTGGAGGGCCATAAGTTGCCTACCCCTGATGTACACCATTTTCACATGAATAGCCCACAAAACCATGGGAGGAGGAACAAATCTGTTTTTACCTCCAACTTCAAAGACTGTCCTTGCACAAAGCTCCCTGCACCTAAGAGCCTAAAATCGTTGAGGCTTTATTCCCTCAGAAGAGTCTACTAGGCCTGCAAGAAATTTTAAAAGGTATAAGCATCCCCCACTTTTTTTTTAAAGAAAGGCTTCAAACCTTAAAGGTGCTTGGCACAGAAGTCCCTGCACATTTTTCTCTGACATTTCACAGGCATGATCTATTCAGAAGGGGGAACTATGCCTGCAAATTTCCTTCAGTTCTGTCAAAAAGTAATTCCCCTTCCCCACCAAAAGCAAGCTCTAGTTGTTTATAGGGATGGCGGAGAAATCCACCATGGACTCCAGTGATGTTGGATTCTTTAGAATCTTCCCCCCCAGAGTCCACGGCGGAACAGACTGCTCCCCCCTGCCACCCTGCGAAGGCTGGTCGGGATGGACCCTACCTGGCGGCAGCCAGTCCGGGTCCATTGTCTTCGTTCCGCAGCCATCCGCTGCCGGGCTGTGGAACAAAATGGCGTCCAGCATAGCGGACGCCATTTGCGTCCCTGCCCTTGGCCATGATAGGCTACGTAAATATTTACGTAGCCTATCATGGCAAAGAGCAGGGACGCAAATGGCGTCCACTATGCCGGACGCCATTTGCGTGGCAGCGGCCGGAAGTCCACTTGCTGCGGAGCGGAGCCGGCCGGGGTGGATTCCGGGGGGAGGGACAGATCGCCTCCCCCCCACGGACCCCCCCCCCCAGCGGACTGGTGAGTCTGTTTCGTACACCCCTAGTCGTTTGTTCATTTCTCCATGATAGTCCATGGGGAGACATACAAAGCTTCTGATTTCTGATTTGAGGCTCTCCTTCAGACTCAAGGCAAAGTGGCTCATGCCCAAAGCAGCCCAAGTTGACCTGCTATACAAAGTGCCAAAGTGGGACCTAAATCAAATCTTGTATTATGCGCAGAAAATACCCTAGTAAAGTGAGCAAAAAGCATGGCTACATATTTAAGGATTATAATTTAAAAATGTGGCATAGCAAGCACCAGAACAGTCTGAGGTTATATGGCTAATGCAAATGAGAACCAAAGGATCATAGTGAAACAATAATACTTGGGAAAATAAGTTAAAGATGGAGGGAGGTCACTGCACATGGGCATTCTACAAAAGGGGATCATTTCTCAAGTTCTGCATGCAAGAGTCTGGATAACGTCCAAGATGATTCAGGCCTTGTTTGGCTTTGGCAAGCTGGTGACAACAGAAGTGACATAAACGTGAATGATAACTGGAACAAGCAAACAGCTCTTCACTCATCCAGTGTTCCTCTTTTGACCCTTACCAATAAAAAACTGTATAAACATTTTGTGGACATTTTTTTCCTGCTGGTGTTTACATAACATGTAGTGAGAACCCTGTTAAATACATCCTCTTTTGCACTGTATTGTTAGGAGCAGTGATCCTATGTAAATAAATAAATCCTGCTCCTTGCCGTAATATTTGGGCACGACGACCGAAGCAAACAATGTTTCTTAGGCTATATTGCATAATTTCTCCCAAACATTCTCAGAATTGTGGGTTTCTCCTAGGGATGTCAGAGAAATCCGTAACAGAATCAAATGAGTTCAGATTTCTATGAACCTGACTTGCAGATTTTCCTGAGTTGCATGGATTCCTCAAAATCGCAGATGGGTTTTTTTTCCTTTTAACTTTCCAGAATTGTATGCAAATTTAGTCATAGACAAATATCTAAAATTAAAAAAAAAACATGGCCAAAAATGTGGAGTTCCTTTATAGGCTTAAGCATGAAAATGCACATGGGTGTGTGTGTGCAGTTTTGCAAATGATAATTTGCGCATATTTGGGAAACTAGGGAAAAATCTGATTCTGACAATGAGAGGACGAGAGAATGAAAGACAACTGACAATCCATGTACAAAATCCACACATCCTTAATTTCCCTACACAAATAGTTCACTGAATCCAGCTTTTCTCATGCACCGCACTATTGCTTTAGTGGAGTTGTGGAATGGGCCATCTGATCTATGGCTTTAGCCTCCCGACTGAGTTGCAACTATGTAAGGCAGCCTTCCCCAACCTGGTGGTCTCCAGATGTTTTGGACTTCATCTCCTGTAATCCCTGACCATTGGCCGTGCCGGCTGGGGCTGATGGGAGTTGCAGTCCAAAAACGTCCGGAGGGCATCAGGTTGCCTAGGGGAGACAGCAAGGAGCTGTCTTCCCTAAGCTGCATCAAGGACAAAATGGCTCCTTATGCATCCCTGCCTCACCAGAGGTTTAATAACATTGAATGAATAATCAGCTCCAGGGTACTTTCACTGACAATGATAGAACAGCCGTACAGCTAAGCAGATCAGGTTCTAGGTCTCTTCATTTTGGAAAGTGAGATCTATGTAATGCCAAGA
This sequence comes from Heloderma suspectum, assembly GCF_057233095.1. NCBI lineage: Eukaryota > Metazoa > Chordata > Lepidosauria > Squamata > Helodermatidae > Heloderma > Heloderma suspectum. Next base: position 83,373,345 of record NC_139459.1, on the reverse strand, counting down.
CAGGGCCTTCTTCCTAGTGGCCAGTATTGAAGCATAGATCCCCCCCCCACACACACAATTTACTGCTAATGTAACTCCCATGAGATGGTTAGTTTAGCCCAGTAGGGGTGGAGTTGTCATTCAAGAGAGGGCAAGGAGGAAAACAGCTTGTTCTGTAAGGCAGCTGAATAATAATAATAATAATAATAATAATAATAATAATAATAATAATGTGCTCTTATCACCTTGTATAAGGTAAATGGAATTGATACATGTGTATGGTTGATGTGAAAGGAGATGGGGAATACATTTTTGTATCTCTTATGTTTGTTATATTTGCATTGCTATTGCAGGCCTATGACCTTCACGGTGCAGTTGACATGTTGCTGTTGGCTATTGTGTTGTTTCTTTAGGACTAAAGTTATCGGCAGAGGAGTAACTGAAGTGTCCAGAACCTTGGTGGTCCAGAGAAATGTTGGAGTGACTAATTACAGAGTTTTGCAAGCAGGACTTCCATATTTCACTTTGGACTACGTTGTATGGCTCTTGTGTTATAATGCTGTCTTGTTTGATGTATAACTGTGGTTCTAACTAAAGAAAGCTTGTTTAATTCAAATCCTTGCAAGTTTTATTCCAATTAAGCCCGATAGGACTCACACAAGTGGAGGTTACAGACAAAAACCTACTCTGCCTGATGGTAGGGCCAGCCCTGGTTATTAATTTTGTAATCAGTCTTTATTTCATCCACTTCCAAGGTTACTATTAAGAGTTAGCAGGTTAGTTAAAAATCAGGGCTGTGTGTGTGTGTTGTGTTTTATTCACCAGACCTGAGATGAAAGGCCCTCTCTCCTTGAGTAGTGTGTGTATTTAATCGAGTGAATAGCTACCAGGCTGTATTTCATTCTGCAACATACAGTCCATTGTGTCCTGTAATAAAATCACAGTGCTGATATTTAGAAAATTGATATGGCAGAATAGTGAAGCCATTGATTCTCATCCAAGAAGTAAATTAACAGGACACATTTTCTTCAAATGTTCATGAATTAATTAATGCAACTCAAGAATCTGTGGAGTCAGAAACATGTCTTGTTATTCTCTAGCTGGGGAATAAAAATCTTTGAACCCAAGAAGATGATTTGCTCTGCTAACCTAGGGCAGGTTAAACTCACCACAGAAGTACTGAAACAACAACATTTCTAATACGTTGCTTTGTAGGGGGTCAAGAAGACTGAAGCACTTTCTCTTTTAAGTTGAGAACATCTTAATTTCAAAAGAACAATGCCTCCTGTCCGTGTAGATTCTGTGTTCCCAGGATGAGATGACAGCCTAACAAAGCACAAGGCAGGCCACTGTTTGTAAATTGTGGAGTCTGCTAATGCATGCCCTGCAACTGTGGGAAATTCATGTAACAGGTTTAGATGGGCTTATGTCTGCCCCTCCTCACAAAGACACAACACAAAGAGTCTGAGGGTGGTGGGAGCCATGCCTAGCTATGATATAATTAACAGCAAAGCTGGACTTCGCTCCCGGGAGTTCAGATCCTAAAAGCAGCTAAGCCCCTCATATAGATCCAATGAATTCTCATAGATCTGTTTAAGAGTGCCATATTTAATATCACAACTACAGTTGAGCCACAAGTATCAGAACAGAATTTTCTTATACATTTTCCAAAAAATATGTTTTTCAAACTCCTCCTGAATTTCAGTCCTCCCCTAGTGAATACTCTGCAAAATGGGCAGCCTCCCCAATTTTGCCATCTATGAATAGGGTGGATAATTTTAGGCACATCTGTGGATTCAGCTTTAATAGTATTAAACACTATTTTAATATTTTAATATTGTTGGAGGAAGCAATGGGTTTGGCTTCTACTCTTTCCAGCCCTCTCTTCTACCAATATGAATTAATAATAGTTTAATCCAATATTAAGTGAGCTGACATTTCTCAGAGGATAATTTCCTAAGGGCAGAATCCAGTGGGACACTTACACCCTTGCTGATTCTTTTCCACCCCACTGATTCTCTTCTTCAAGCAGTGGTTCCCACCAATTCCATTGTGCAAATGGGGCCCACTGCTTATGCAAGGGAGATTTAGTGCCTCCTGGGGAAGCCCCAAAATGAGTCGAAATGCTCATTTCTGCAAGGAGCCAGGTTGGTGGAGCTCCCTTATGCAAGCTCCACCGACTTACCTCCTTCCAGATGTGAGCATTTCTGCTCTTTCAGATTGCCCCAGAAGTGCTAAACTAAACTGCTGTTGGGCAAGTGGTGGGGGCCATCTGCACAATGGAATTGGCAGGGCGAAAGAGAATCGGCAGGGGCATAAGCGCCTTGTTGGATTTTGCCCAAATAATGTCCCTTTTCACACACACCCGTACTATTGGATAATTTCAGTAAAATATACCTCACACTCACACACACATTTAGCCAGCAACAACAAATTGCATGGAGAAGTTTGGAAAGCCATTTTTTCTCAGTCCTACATTGCACCATCCCTTATCAATATATCCATGTGGGGCTGGGATGGGGAAGCATGGGGACATTCTGTTTTCTCTGAAACATTTAAGCCTCCTGAAATATTTCTCTGTATGGTTGTTCCTGTCGAAACGTTCAGCAGTAAGTTTGACTAGTAATATAAAGAAAACCATTTTGGTTTAAAAAACAACCAAAAAAGATACTTGCTTTAAAAAAGATACTTGTTTCTATCCAATGCTTACTCATAATTTACTTTTCAGGTTGAAATTACTGTGGCATATTCTTTCTAAGAGTAAGGACCTCTGGCAACTTGTGCTGGGACTATTCAGTCATAAGAATTTTTAAGATGGATCTCTCATAACACTGAGGGCCAAACCCAATGTGACAGTGCTGGACATGTGTTTGTTTTCATTTGTCCACCATGTTGACATATAATTAAGCAGGAAGTGGTGGGTTCTTACTGTTATCAATAAAATTTGCACATGGGAGAGAAGGACTGAACCTTCTACCATGTCTCTCCCCGCCCCGCTCCCGGTCTGTTGCTCCAAGCACCTTTTTTTGATCCCAGACCAGGGAATGGAGAAAAGCGGTTAGAGCAACTGACTTCAGTGAGATAAGAGGGTTGTCCCGATGAACCCCAACCCATATATGTTCGATGAATGCATCAAGGGGCAGGGCGCAGCCACTGTCTCCACCCCTGAGGCTGACGTGCCTGCTGGCTCTGCCCTTCTAGCACCCATGCATGGGATTGTGTTGCAAGTCTGTCAGAGGGAATACCAGAGTTTTGTCTTATTTTTATTTTGTAAAGGCTAATCACTAATCAACAATAAATAATGCAGATTAATTCATTAGTGAAAAGACAGCTAATCAACTAAAACAAATCTTTAAATGCTTGACAGGATTAATTTTTAGACACAGAAGTGATTTGCTGGAGTGTTCGTATGGACCAAATCCAAAAGAGAGGCATGCCTAATTCTGGGTCAGATTGTGGCTTATGTCCATGCTGTAAAGTAGGGGAAAGCCCTCAGCAGTTCTCTCCAATAAATCGAAATGATTTCTAGGATAAAAGCATCAAAACGAGGAAAAAAATCAATAGCAACCGCAGGAAAGACCATTAGTGTCAGAGCTAATTTTTGTTTGCCTTTTCCACAAAGCCCATGACATCATTCAAAGGGGAGGCGGGAGCGTGGGACTGTCAGTCAGCTCAGTAATAGTGTAGATCTAAGCAAGGAGCATTTACGTATGTCTGTGACTGTGGCGGTGCTGATTTTGCCTCTCAAGAATAGTTGCCAGTAAAACCTTAGTACAAAAGGTTAAAGTACAAAGTTGCCTGTGTCACCAAGTGTCTTATTTAGGTACTCTCACAGCCGTGCCGTTTTAGTGTAGAGTGATGTATTGTTCTCTGAACTCAGGAATGCCCTTTGTGCTGAGTGCGTTGGTTCCTGACATGCATTCACTGCAGAATTGCAATGAACGTGAATTATCAAAGGGGCAGGAAGGGTTCTCCAGATATGAAAACTAGTTTACAGCAATGTAGTCTTTTAGAGCAGCCCTTGCCACCCACTGTAAGCAGTATGCGACTAAACTCACACCCTAGCCATCCAAGCACTTTTGCGCCCATCTGTCTTGGCTGGTATTGCATTTCAGAAGAGCGATTAATATTTCAAAGTGCATGCCATGTCAAGGCAGGGTTTAGGATCAAGTGGGTGTGTGTACATTTCAAAGTTTTAGAAAGGTGCTTGAAAAGCAGGAAATGCAGGATTTGAATTGACCCCTTCTATGACCATACCTTTCTCCCTCCATCTCTCTCTCACATGCAAACACCCCCTACCTTTTAGAAACTGTCCCCTGAAATAGTCTTTTATTTAAATATTCAGCATTCAGCCATTCCGATGATGGGAATAATCTTCTTCTTCTTCTTCTTCTTCTTCTTCTTCATCATCATCATCATCCATTCATAATGTTAGAGGGCTCAAAACACCAGAGAGCCAATCTGGTGGATAATGCTGAATACGCCTCAGGATAGGCCATGTCCTGATCACACTCCTTCCTCCTCTCTCTGACTATGGGGACGGTCGGTGCTTCTATGTATGAACAAAATGATTTAAATCCATTTTTTGCCCCCTCACCAACTGTTTTGTTAATTCACTGATATGCCTGTCTGCCATTTTGCATGCTCCATGACCACTCCCAGAAGAGGAATGTGAAGAGGAAAGTGAGTATTGATAAATGATAGGGTTTACTGGCTTTTAAAATATTAAATTATGCTTTAGAGGTTGAGAGCCCCTTTCTTCTCTGGTCTATAAGATAAAACATATGTATTATGTATAGCTTTTAATTATAGGTTTCCCTATTCCTTCTCTTTACTAAAGAGTAGTGTTATTCTTTAGTAGAGCTGTGTGCAAATGGCCTCCCGAAATCCCCCCGCCCATTTGTGGGCAGAAAAAATTGGAAGGACCATTTGATTCAATTTCTCCAGGGGAAAGAGAAATACCTAACAGTTTTTTTTTTTTAGGGATGAGGCTCACCATTAGCCGTGGTAGTAGCATAACTTCTTTATTTTATCCTTAGATAGGCCTTTTTGTTGTTGCTGCTGCTGCCACGGCAAGTAACAATAGCAGCAACTGCCAAAAGCAGCAACTGCGTTGGCATCTTGGCTGCCATTTTGCATCTGCCCCATACCTGATTCTGGGATAGAGTAGTCACTTGTGAATTGCCAAAAAGAGGACATGCATCACCCAAAAACAGGACAAGAGGATGCTAACTTGCATAAAATTTGCATATGTTAATTTTATAGGCATAGATGGAAATTTAGAAATAATTTTTATAATTCAAATAGAAATGCAGTACATTTCACCACAGTATGGAAGACTGTGACCAAGTGACCTGTATGCCTTGCTCAGTCTGCTGTCCAGGTACTGTTGAATGGCAAATTCCAGGCCCAGCTTTTCCTTCTGATGGTTCTTTCTCTTCATACTGGACTTGGATTGGACAGCCCTTAAGAGAGAACTGTCCTCTGTAAAACAGGACATATGGTCTCCCTATGGTCGCCCCCACAAAAATGGCAGGAATATCCAGAGAACATTCTGCAAAGCAGCCTTTCCCCCCCTAGGGCTGAGAAAAAGAAAAATCTCAGAAGTGTTCTCAGAAAAATGTATTCTGAGACATTTCAGTTCAGTTCTATTGTTATGTCTTTCATAATGTCCAAGGAGCCAGTCAGTACTACTATTTTAAAAAAACTCCTTGCCACAGAATCCAGTTCTCAGTTTATGTTTTCTAAAAGGATTTCTAAAGTGCAGCAAAGTGGCAACTGGAATTATCTGCATCCAATAGGAACTGTACCATACCAAGAAAAACTGGATCCAATAAACTCCTCCCCTCAGAGGTTGCTCCATTTCAAGGACCTTCTTTGTCTTTTTCATCAGTAATACCTGGCACCGCTTAAAGTGAATGCCAGAAAGTATTACTATACGAAGAAGGAATTTTTGGTGCCTTGCACCTCCCACTGACATATTTCCTGTTTCTTTGTCTGCCTAGAATTGTTTCAAAAAAATCTGGGACAATGCCTTAAATGTCAAGAAGGAGTTTGCCTGAGATTTTCTGACTCATTTCCTACTTTTGTGACCTAGCATTCTTCCAAAGAATGTGACTTGTCATATCAAGCGCACACACAGCCCCAACAAATAATAACCAATCAATATTGCTAATGCAAAACAGCAATGCACAGAGGGACTCCAGATCCATTCAACCATTGGCTCGTGCCCAGACCGTCATTTGATATTCCACTGCTCATTCTTTGCAGAAACCTACATGCTAAAAATAGACCCGAAACAAATGATGCACTTATTATTATAGCTTTATGGTAGGAATTTTCTATCTCCCTCGCTCTGTGCTTGTTTAATTCCATACCAACAAAGCCAGAAAGGAAATCAGGAAAGCAAGAGCAGGGGAGAGATAGGGCCTAAAAGAAAGGTTTGCATTCAAAGGTTTAAAGTAAGGTCAAAGTCTCATTTGAGAACACATATCAAATGATTTTCAGTGTAACACAGTGGCTACAGACATGTTCCTTTATCTGTGGGTGCGTGCTTACGAATATTAAAAATGCACAGTTGAAGCCAAACATGTCTGTGTAAAAGATCACACAATAATAAACATTTTTCAGACACTTAAACCACACAATGCAATGACTACTCTGATGTTCATGGAACATCATGGTGTGTGTGTGTGAATTTTTATTTTTTATTCTTTAACTACATTGGCTACATCTCCCTACCTCAACCTGGTGCCATCTAGATGTGTTGGACTACATCTGTTAGTATCCCTCACCCAGCATGAGGGATGGCTGCAGGATGCTGGGACTTGTAGTCCAAAATTTTTGGATGGCACCAGGTTGGAGAAGGCTGCCTTACATACACTGGGACCAGAGATACACCACCGCTACACCGGCAGAACATCCACCATATTCAACATGTTCTCAGCTTGGAAGGGGAAGGGAAAACACACAAAATTTTAAAAATGGTGTCAAAATGTCAGACATGCCTACAGCATCCCAGGAAATACCACCAGTGCCCACCAATCAGGCCAATGAACTCACAATGGTGGGGACATGTCCGTAGAACACACCCCTGCATTACAACACAAATACATGGCAACACCACAGTAGCCCAGTCCATGAGCCCCAGTGGCACAGCCAGCAATAACGCTGCTACTGTAAGTCCCCAGGCATCCCTAGATCCATGGGTTCAAAACCTCTTATGCTGCTCAAAAGCATCTTTTTTGTGACAACACACCGAAGAAAGGAAGGAAGGAGAGTCCAAACAACGTAGCCCCTAAGGCTGGTTGAAGGCTCCCCACCCCCACCCCGGCTTTGCTGAAACTTTGACTGGAAGTGTGGAGTAGAGAGAATTTCAGGCACTTTCAGGGGGAACAAAAGTGGAATGGCTTTTGAGAGAGGCATTGACTTATCCTTATGAGGTGACAAGGACTCCCCCCGCTTTATCCTCTTTTTTTTAGACTTTTAAAAAACCAAGCTGTGCCTTGACTATGCACCCAGCAGCCCAGCTGCTAAGCACTTTGAAAGTCTGGCCAGAAATGTCCCTGGGAATGATGTGACTTAGGGTTGGTCTCAGGAGTATTCCTGGGGCAAAAAGATGGCTGCCCTTGAGGGCGAAGAGACTAGTAGGAGGTGAGTGAAGACACTGGCAAGCATTTTCTTTTGGTTTGGCTGTGTGTGTGTGTGTGTGTGTGATCTCACAAGTTTTAGGGTATTCAAATAGAGGACTGTCCTCTGTAAAAGAAGTCACATGGTCATGTGTCCTCTTTTACAAAGGACAGTCCTCTGTTTCAAGGGCTGCCAGGGAGACGTCTTCTATTTGAAGGTTTGTCTCAAGGGGTGTCCAGTCCGAGTCTGGTTTAAAGACAAAGAACCATCAGAAGGAAGAACTGGGTTGTGAAGCTGCCCATCAACGGAACCTGGGCAGCAGACAGAGCAAGGCGCCCAGCTCATTTGGACACTGTCTTCCATACTATGGTGAGATGTACTGTATTTCTTTTTAAATTATAATTATTTCTAAATTTCCATGTATACATATAAATTAGGATATACCCATTTTATACAAATAGTTGCCCTCTTTTTTGCAGTCCACAAGTGGTCACCCTACTCATGACACCACCCTGTTTTGGCAGCTCTGCCAGTATATCTGAGGTGTTCCACCAGTGTATCTGTCATGGAGGTGGCATATGTAGCGTTCTGCCAGCACAGTCGGGCTTCCATCAAATCCTGTTGCCCCCTTCCCAGTTGGTGGATCTCTATAGGAGTGCACCCTCAGACAGCTTTAAAAAATGATAACTAATAGATATATGGGAATGTTTTTTTAAACTAGACAATGAGTCTAAAAGATTTTCTTCATAATACTATCCATATGGATTACATTACTGGCAGTGATTCTGTCAAATTCCTCAAGTTTCCCAGACAAACAAGGTAAGAATAGGGTTTCATTTTGTGGAGTTCAGATGAGCTAAATGGCTATGTTTTTAGCCCACCCACCCATCCACCCAATCTCCTTATTATATGTAGAAGCAGCACTCTGAATTTCCTTGTTTCCAAAGACTTCTTCACATATAACTTTTTAATCTCTCCATGAAACCAGTCAGTACAATTATTAGGGCCTAACTCAATGTTGCAAGCAAACATGCGTATGTAATCAGACCGTTCCCCCTGCTGCCCCCCCCCCCAAGAACCCTTCAGGAGGGGTGATTCTGAGCAGAGAAGAAACAGGTGGAGAAAGAGTACAGCACCCTCTGTGCATGCACACGAATGCGCGCGGACACACAGTCATACACACACAGTGCTTCTCAGCTGGGCACAGGTGGTCTGTTTCCCGCCTCCCAGCTGAGCACAGCAGAGCACAGCAAGCTGCTCCACCTGGTCCAGGGACTACAGAAGCAAGCAAGCTCCCAGAGAGCGAGCGACCAGAGCAAGCAAACAAGGGGGAGCAAACAGGAATTGGCCAGGAGAGTTGCAGTGGTAGAAGAGACAAAGGAGACAGAGGGGACAAAGGAGACAGAGGCTAAGAGGTAAGTGGGCTGCAGGAAGCCCAGGGGGCTGCCCTTTATCCTTCTGAGTGGCTGTGAGCTCACCAGGTGCTTCTGAGAGCTCCAACTGAATTGGGGAGGGGTGGCCTGAGTACTCCCAGCAGCTGAGTGGGCGGGAAGCTTCAGTCTGTTTCCCGCCTCCCAGCTGAGCAGAGCAGAGTTAGGGATGTACGAAAATTCCGCCACGGATCTCGGGGAGCCGAATGCCAGCGCATTCGGCCCCCCGAAATCGGTGGCAGAACGGCCTGTCCCGCCCCCCCCCGGGACGAGACTTACCTTGGGCAGATCTTCCTGGCGGCGGCAGCAGCTCCAGTGGCCGGTTTTCCGACCGGCTGCTGCCGCCGCCATTTCCAATTAAAAAAAAAAAAAAAGTGATAGGCTACGTAAATGTTTACATAGCCTATCACGGCTGACTTTTTTTTAAAAAAACAAAACCGTGCGTACGCAAATGGTGGCAGCCATGGCCGCCGCCATTTGCGTTCCTTATTTTGGCACATCTTAGTCTATGTAAACATTTACGTAGACTAAGACGGCGAAAATAAGGGGAACGCAAATAGCGTAGCATCTACGTAAATGTTTACGTAGACTAAGACGTGCCAAATTAAGGAATGCAAATGGCGGCGGCCATGGCCGCCGCCATTTGCGTACGTGCGTTTTTTTGGGTTTTTTTTAAAGTCAGCCGTGATAGGCTACGTAAACATTTACGTAGCCTATCATGGCTGACTGCAGGGACGCAAACGGCGGCGGCTACAGCCGCGGCCATTTGTGTCCCTGCTAGCCAGCGGCCGGATGTCTGACTGCTGGCGGAGCCGGCCGGTGGCTCCACAGAATTCCTGCGGAGCACAGCCGCCCAGCCAGGATTCCGGGGGGGGGGGGGAGGAACGGAGCGCCTCCCCCCCGACAAGGATTCCGAGGGGAGGGACGGAACGCCTCCCCCACACCCATAAACATAATCCGCGAAAGGTAAGTGCCTTTCGTACATCCCTAAGCAGAGCAGAACAAGCTGCTCCAGCTAAGGATGGACGAAAGTCCCTTACCTGGTCCTGCAGCTGTTTTCGGGGGGGGGGAGGCGCTTCGGTTCTCCCCCTGAAATTCTTGGTGGGGAGGGAGGCGCTCCATCCCTCACCGCCAAAATTCTGTCCGGGGGGGAGCGCCCCGTCTCCCCGGCCGCGAAATAAAAAAGTAAAAAAAAAAAAACATGATAGGCTACGTAACGATTTACGTAGCCTATCACAGTTAGATTTTCAGTCAGCCATGATAGGCTACGTAAATCTTTATGTAGCCTATCACGGGTGACATTGGAAAAAAAAAAAGCGCGTACGCAAATGGCGGCGCCCATGGGCCGCCATTTGTGTTCCTTATTTAGGCACGGGTAGTCTACTTAAAGATTTACGTAGACTACGGCAAAAATAAGGGCAACACAAATAGTGTTGCCCATATTTTCACCGTAGTCTACGTAAATCTTTATGTAGACTACCCGTACCCAAATAAGGAACGCAAATAGCGGCGCCCATGGGTGCCGCCATTTGCCTACGCGCTTTTTTTTTTTTCAAAGTCAGCCGTGATAGGCTACATAAAGATTTACGTAGCCTATCATGGCTGACTTTGAAAATCTAGCCGTGATAAGCTATGTAAATCGTTACGTAGCCTATCATGTTTTTTTTTTAAAAACTTTACTGGGAAATGGCGGTGGCGGCAGCCAGTCAGAAGACCGGCCACCGCTGCTGCCCCTGCCGAAACACCGCTGAAATGCCGCCGGGACCTGCTGCCGAGAGGGACATTCGACAGAGGTAAGTCCCATCCCGGGGGGGGGGGAGAATTTCCCCACCAATTTCAGGGGGCCGAATGCATTGGCATTCGGCCTCCCGGAGATTCGTGGAGAAATTTTCCACCATCCCTAGCTCCAGCTGGTCCAGGGACTACAGAAGCAAGCAAGCTCCCAGACAGCGTGAAGGTACTTGAAAGGTGAAGTACAGGCTGAAGGAGGAGGATTGCAGCTTGAGATCGATAGGCATATGGTCAAGGAACACCTAATTATTTTGAATGAGTTCAAATCTCCAGGGCCAGATGAACTGCATCCTAGAGTAATAAAGGAACTGGTGGAAGAACTCTCAGAACTGCTGTCTATTCTCTTTGAGAAATCATGGAGGACGGGGGAAGTGCCAGATGACTGGAGGAGGGCTAATGTTGTCCCTATCTTCAAAAAAGGTAAAAAGGAGGAACCTGGGAACTACAGACCAGTCAGTCTGACATCAATCCCTGGGAAAATTCTGGAGCAGATGATAAAGCAATCCATCTGTATGCACCTTGATAACAATGCAGTGATTAGTCGAAGCCAAGATGGACTTGTCAAAAACAAGTCCCGCCAGACGAATCTGATCTCATTTTTTTATCAAGTAACCTCCCCTGTGGACCGTGGGAATGCTGTAGACATAATATACCTCGACTTCAGCAAAGCTTTCGACAGAGTGCCCCATGATATCCTGATGAGCAAACTGGCTCAAAGTGGGCTAGATGAAACAACGATCCAGTGGATCCACAGTTGGCTTCAGAATTGGACTCAAAGAGTGCTTATCAATGGGACCTTCTCAAACTGGGGAGAGGTAATGAGTGGGGTACCACAGGGCTCAGTGCTGGGCCCAGGGTAGGGATGTCAGAGAATTTCACCACGAATCTTGGGGAGGCCAAATGCCAGCGCATTCGACCCCCCGAAATCGGTGGCAAAACGGTCTGCCACCCCCCCGCCCCCACCGGGACGGGACTTACCTTGGGCGAATCTCCCTGGTGGCGGCGGCCTCGGTGGCAGTTCGGCGGCGGTTTGGCGGCGGTGGCTGCGGCAGCTGGTCTTCCGACCGGCTGCTGCCGCCGCCATCTCCAGTAAAAAAAAACACAAAAAAAGTGATAGGCTACGTAAAGATTTACGTAGCCTATCACGGCTAGATTTTAAAAAATACCATGATAGGCTACGTAAAGATTTACGTAGCCTATCAAGGCTAGATTTTAAAAAATACCATGATAGGCTACGTAAATGTTTACGTAAATGTAGACGCTATGCTATTTGCGTTCCCCTTATTTTCGCCATAGTCTACGTAAATGTTTACGTAGACTAGCTGTGCCAAAATAAGGAATGCAAATGGCGGCGCCCATTGGCGCCGCCATTTGCATACGCGCAGTTTTTTTAAAAAAAATTTTACTCAGCCGTGATAGGCTACGTAAACATTTTCGTAGCCTATCACGGCTGACTGCAGGGACGCAAACGACGGTGGCTACGGTCACCGCCATTTGCGTTCCTGACCAGCCAGGATTTGCGGCGGGAGGGACAGGGCGCCTCTCCCCCGGCCAGAATTTCGGGGGGAGGGACGGAGCGCCTCCCCCCACCGCAAATCAAATTTCAGTACAGGTAAGTGACTTTCGTACATCCCTAGCCCAGTGCTCTTCAACATTTTTATTAATGACTTGGAGGAGGAGGAGGTGCAGGGAATGCTGATCACATTTGCAAATGACACAAAATTGGGCGGGATAGCTAATACTTTGGAAGGAAGAAACAAAATTCAAAGTGATCTGGATAGACTGGAGCGCTGGGCAGAAAACAACAGAATGACATTTAATAGGGATAAATGCTAAGTTCTGCACCTCAAAGCAATGGCCCACTGATTGTGAAACATTCTCCCTAGAGAGGCTTGCTGGCAGTTATGGTATCATCCTTCTGGTGCTAGGGAAGGACTTTTTAACATTTCTCCTAGTCCTTTTAATGTAATTTCAACAATGGCTACTTGACCTGATGGCTATATGCTACCTCTAGTATCAGAGGCTTCATAAGTATGCCAATACCCCCCCCCCCCAATATACACCAGTTGCTGGGGAACATGGGTGGGAGGGTGCTGTTGCGCTCATGTCCTGCTTGTGGGTTTCCCATGGGCAACTGGTTGGCCACTGTGTGAACAGAATACTGGACTAGATGGACCCTTGGTCTGATCCAGCATGGCCCTTCTTATGTTCTTAAGTAAAAAGATTTTATCATCATTTAACATTATTATTATATTATTATTTATTACATTTCTATGCTGCCCCATAGCCGAACTTCTCTGGGTCGTTTACAGAAGTTAAAACATTAAATACAATATAAAAAGTTTAAAAGCCATTTACACATTTTAAAAGCACACAGACAATATACACAAACAACATATAACTAAAAACGACTTTGAACTGTCAGTCACAACTAAAGACACATCCAGGACCGATTAAAACTCATCATGTGCTGCCAAATGCCTGGGAAAAGAGATCAGTCTTAACCTGGCGCCGAAAAGATAATAATGTTGGTGCCAGGGGACCTCATCAGGGAGTTTGCTCCACAGATGAGGGGCCACCACTGAGAAGGCCCACTCTCTTGTTGTTGCCTTCCAAGCTTCCCTTGGAGGAGGCACTCAAAGGAGGACCTTAGATTCTGAACGTAGTGTACGGGTAGGTTAACTTTGGGAGAGGCATGCTATCAGATATCACAGTCCGAAGCTGGGCTTTATAGGTTAAAACCAGCACTTTGAATTGGGCTCAGAAGCATATAGGCAGCCAGTGCAAGCAGGCCAGAGTCGGTCTTATATGTGTGGACCTTATAGTCCCAGTTATCATAATTTAAAGATTGATATCAATATATTTCAGTCTCTGCTTTTTTATGGCAGTTGGAATTTTTTAAATAGTCCTTATGAGTTTGTTTTTAGCTGTCTGTGTGATGAGGTCACATGACTGTAGTTGGTATTATGTTTACTCTCTGTGCTGTTTCTGGTTTGTTGATTATTGGATTTGAGTGTTGTATTCAATCATATTATATGGATTTTATGCTTTCAGTTTATTTTAAACTTCTTAACTTATATTACCCAGATAACTTATGTAATAGGGTGATGAACAAACAAGCCAACAACAACAGCAAAAGGGGCCCTCACACAGAAAGTGAGATCTAGAAGAGAAAGGGGTTTGCAAGCTACTGGAGTAGATAATTGTGTAGTTTGTTCAATAAATATACATTTATAGTTGAAGTAACTATGCAGATGGATCAACTTTTGGCAATGAAAATTACAGGCCTGGGCTGCTGATCCGTAACATGTAGCTTGGTCCTAAAAATATCTGAGCACACTATAAACAGCTCTTGCTGCACAATCTAAGGCAGCCTTTCCCAACAAGGTGCCCTCCAGATGTGCTGGACGTTAACTACCATCATCCCAGCCAGCATGAGATGATGGGAGTTGTAGTCCAAGACATCTAGAAGGCCCCTGGTTGGGGAAAGTTCATCTAAGGTGTGAGGTATTGAAATGGGGCTGCGTTGGACCACCTTGTACTTCCTTATTCTTTCCAAAGTTTTCTTCCTCACATCCAGCTTGCTGTGGAGGTCCTGTGAAGGCATGCTCTCACATGCATACGTAGGCAGGCTCTTCATGCCCCAAATTCCACACATTCTAGTCTGTGTCATCAAATCTGGGGTGGAAAATGAGTAATTCATTTGCCTTGTGCTTAGTTTTTATGGTCTCACCTTAAAGCATCCTGGCACCTCTGCTCTCCCCATAATATGTCCTTGGGTAAAGTGAAGAAATCTCAATATCCCACCCCACCTCAGGTCTTGAAGCAAGCCTCTTGCAGGAAACCACACACAGTCCCTGATTTAGAAAGCCACACTTAAAATACATGACAGATATATTTTCATATATTCCAAATCATATTGGCTGTGGAACTATCTTTCTGTCTTGAGTTTGGGGATTTAAGCAGGGAGTGTAAAAATTCACCAATTTGTTTCCTGAGTTGCTAAAGAAGGATGCTTATTTGCCCCACGTGCTCTGGAAAACGACTTCTGATATCTTACACCAAAACAGCAAAACTGCTTAAATTCACAAATGAATCCTAATTACATAAATTACAAATCCACATATCTCTTCCATAATGCTCCTTAACAAAGGAATAAGCAGGCCTAATTTCTCTAATGAACTAGCAATTTCATAAGCACATTAATTCTCTATCTGTCAGCCTGTTCCAAATTAGCAACATCCATCTATAATAGGCTATCAAGAACTTTCAAAAGCAAATGACAGTGTAATGCTCTAATCTCTCCCTCTCTCTTTCTGTGCAATATTAATGCAGAAGAACTGAAGCTATGACTCTGAATGTGCTCTGATATAGCCTAGGCTGGATACTGTCTTGCAGAAAAGGTAGTAGCATGTCATCTGGAAAGGGGCTGCAATCCCATGTTTCCACCTGAATTACTTTAAGCCTATACTTCATTTCTGCCACAAGCATGATTTAATTTTATCGAAACACAACAGCTGTCGGAGAACAGGCTTAGTAAAGCAGCATTGTAAGAAAAAATGACTTTGGTTTATATCCAGTAGCTATTACAGCAATGAAAAGGGCATTTTGTCCAATGTGCCAGGTGGGGGCGGGGCTTAGCCTTGCTTTCCAATGTCTGGGTAGCACAGCCATCTCAGGCATGAGAAAAAGAGGAGGAATTCTCCAAGACAGTTTTCTGTGACTGTGTTGGGAAAATAATGTTTTGTGATATCACAGCATGAGAAACACACTACGGGTTCTTCCAGATGACAATGAAACGAGTTATTCATTTTATTTATTATTTATTTATTTATTTATTGCATTTATATCCCGCCTTTTTTCCTCCAAGGAACTCAAGGCAGCGTACATGATCCTCCTCCTTCCTCCATTTTATCCTCACAACAACAACCCTGTGAGGTGGGTTGGGCTGAGAGTCTGTGACTGGCCCAAAGTCACCCAGTGAGCTTCCATGGCTGAGTGTGAGTGGGGACTAGAACCGGGATCTCCCGACTCCCAGTCCAGCACTCTAGCCACTACACCACACTGGCTCTCCCTCCCCCATCCCTCACCAACACGGTATTTATGTATGTATTCATAAGTCTTCTTACAGGACAAAGTCCACCAAAGGCAGCAAATAAAATATATTTATAATATTTATAAATTGTTTATGTATGTGTAAATATGTGTGTATAATGTTTATAAATTTTTATTATATATATATATATATATATATATCTTTAACATTAAAAACATAAAATATAAATCTGCCTGTATAAAAACCACCTCCAGAGCCAGAGCAAGACAACACCAATAAAACAGCAGTGTGACTGATAAAACACATTAAAAGGCATTCAAAACAGGTGGGTTTTCAAAGCCTTTTTAAATACCTGATGGGGCTAACTGCACATACCTCGGGAAGATGTTCCACTTACCACCATAGTACTATATCAGCCCTAACCAGGATCTTTGCTAATTGTGTCTTATCTAGTCCCCGTGCAAAATATACTGTTTAACCTGTCTATTCGTTTTCCCTCCCACCACCTTCACTCCTGTTTCCCTGAGGAAGGGAGAGAATTACTACAGAGTGTGTGCGTTCATCACCATTGGGATGAGGAAGCACAGATATGCCCTTTAAATAAACAAATATGTGGCAAAGTTTACAAAGCCAGCTAAAGTGGTGTAAATCTGGGCTTGAAATAGCACCCCTGCAGATAAAGCTGAGCCAGTAGAAAAAGCCACAAATGCAAAACTGCAACTAAAGCAGATTATGGTTGTGTTAACATTTGTAATAAAGTTAATTTATTGGGAAGGTCAATTGTTTTAACGGCATTCATTATTGGCACCATTATTGGGCTTTGTCTTTCTGTGCATTTGTATTCTGTGTAAGCCCTCTTGTGTACCAGGTAATAAAGCAGCCTAAGAATTAAGTTATCACTAAAATAATACATAACTTGAACCACTCTGTTCATGGTGTTTGATTTGTGCTGGCTGTGTCATTCATGGAATTCAGGATGCTGCTGCAGTCACTGAACACCTTCAGTTAACCAAATTGGCCAGGACTGGCCCAAAACATTTTGTTGTATAGTGCCTCCCACCCTTCTCTAAAAATATAATACTGCATTAAATAACTGCCAATTGGCCACCCTATAATGGCAACTAAAGTCTGCTGGCTGAGATGTCCACGCCAGTGTGGAACATACAAAACTGCATTATACTTGTTGGAGTAGTGATTGGAGGGGATCCTACCAAATAAACGTGCAAGATAAGGTTTAATTTCTTCTTCCTCTTTTTAACTAGATGCAGCAACAGGGGTCACACAGGGTGCTAATTAATAGTTCCAGATGTATAAGAGAGCCTTGGATGCAACTGGAGGTCACAAGGGAGAGGATGTTGCCTAGCCAATTATCTTTCCTCTTAGCTTGGGTTTCTTGTGTATAAGACTAGCATGTTCAGTATGTTTAGTAGTAGTAGTGGTTTCATTTGGTTAGAAGCATGGCCTAACTTGCTCTGCTGTTTTATACTTCTGGCTGCTTAGCCAGGAGATTGTCTGTTTATAAAGTTTGCATGACCATTGGTCATGCTACCTGGGGCTTATGGGAATTACAGTCCAAAAGATCTGAAGGACACTGGGTTGCCTATCTCTGTTATAAAAAAATTATCAATCCCAACACATTTTGAGCACAGGGCTCTTTGTCAAGAGACAAAGCAAACCAGACTTCCATGATAATTTCTAGAGAAAACTGGCTCCAAAAGGAGCTGCTGACTCCTGCAGTGAAAATGATCAGTGTTGCTCTGGTTTCTCCCATACCTATGCCATTCTCCATGCACAGGCTCTCCAAAGAAAAGAAACATTTCTAAGCTTAGAATTTTTCACCAAGGATCAACTATTTAAGTGTGACTTTTTAACTCTAGATCAAACAAGTGACACCAGCTAAGAAGTGACCATTCCGGTGGGCTTGTACATACAAGATTCCTGCCAGCAATCCTTTTCTGAACAGGTGGGTGAACTGGGTGATGAGAACATGACACTATATATAACAAGAAAGCTTTTGTTAGCTCAACTGTGCAGGGATTGTTGCCATGTGGAACAAATGTTGTTAAGAAGAACTTAGCTGCACTTGGAGACATGCAGCCAAACATCAAAACAATTACTCCCTTGCCTTGTAGGCAAATCCACAATAGTAAAATACTAATTGTTGTCCTTCTTTATGGGTGGGTAAATGGGCGCTATATGGGAAATCCTATCTTTAAGACAAAGGAGGGAAAGGAAAGGGAGAGGCTTAGTGCCTCCTTAAGGACCTAGTGAATAGGGTGTGTTCTCTAAATATAGTTTGTGACCCACATAACTCTGAAAGACAGCCTTTCCTTCATTTATTGACTATTTTTTTCTATAGGTGACATTACTCAAGACAATATTTGTCACGTAGTCTCTTTCGTGTCTAAGGCGACTCCAATCCAAAGCAACTGCTTTGAGTTTTGTGTTCTAGGAATGTTAAGACAATACATTTGGGAGCATGTCTTACTGTCTTTAATATAACTTTTTCCCAAGTAAGTATGATTAGGGTTACAATCCTAACCATCAGCATTTCACTTTTATAAAATGTCGCTGGGCTAGGGTGGCCATGTATCCTCTTTTACAGAGGACAGTCCTCTGTTTGAAGGTGTTCTATATTTGAAGGGCGGTCCTATTCAGTTCCAGTTTAAAGATAATGAACCATAAGAGCCAGTGTGGTGTAGTGGCTAGAGTGTTGGACTGGGAGTCAGGAGATCCGGGTTCTAGTCCCCACTCACACTCAGCCATGGAAGCTCACTGGGTGACTGTGGGCCAGTCACAGACTCTCAGCCCAGCCTACCTCACAGGGTTGTTGTTGTGATGATAAAATGGAGAGGAGGAGAATTATGTATGCTGCCTTGGGTTCCTTAAGGAGGAAAAAAGGCAGGATATAAATGTAATAAATAAATAAATAAGAACTGGTGGCCATCACCCGTTAGCACCCAGAGAGCAGGCAGACTAGGCAGGCACACAGGTCATCTGGCCACAGTCTTCCACAGCATAGTGATGTACTGTATTTCTATTTACATTTTAATAATAATCTGTAAATTTGCATCTATACATGTACATTAGCAAATGCACATTTTATTAAAACTGTGTCCCCTTTTGTTCTCATTTTTGATGTTGCACTTCCTCTTTTTCAGTGATTCAGAATTTGCCACCCTACCCTGGCTCCAGGGCCATATATAGCCTGAAGCCGATGTGTCGCAGTCCCCGTAAACAAGAGTCTCATCCTATTAGAAGCTCCATGGCTCCACCGGTCTCCTCCCGACCCAGCAGCACAACAAGGGTGACGTGAATTGCAGTGTTCCAGTGCCAGCCACACTTGCAGGAAGTGTGGCCAGTTACTGGAATGCTGCGATTCACCCTCATCCTGCCCCTGTATGAGCAGGCATATCTGAAGGCCAGGAGGAGAGTGGAGGCAGTGACAAGAAGACGCCCTTTGGGAATGGAGGAGGAGTTGGAGGAATCAGAAAGACAAGAGCTCTCCTTGGCTGGGGGAGAGCAGTGGAGGAAGAGGAGGAGGAGAGGTCAGGGCAAGGCAAGTCCCTTTTTCCCTGACTGGGAAAGTGCACGTGATGAAGATGTGACACAGCCTGAGCAAGAAGGGGTGGGAGGAGGACAACCAACTGCTGGCTGGCTGAGCTGTCCCTCTGCCTCAGCCTGTGACTTTCTCATCTTTTATAGGAGAGGGTGCGGAATTTTTCCCTCCTTCAGGGATTGCCAGGGAGGAGCGCAGAAACTATAAAAGGAAGAGGTCCCCCTCACCATGAGGCTTCAGAGCATGGGAGAATGGGAACTGGAGATCTGAGAACTTGAGCTCTTCTTCATTATTGGAACTTCTGGTCTTAGGCCAGCACTGCTGCAGCCAGGTGGGATTCAGAAGGAAGGGAGGAAAGGTAGTAGCAGTTTTATTAAATTATCTTACTTTTCCTTACTTTGGGGCACAGACACAAAGTTTTATTTGTTTGTCAACTGCTCAGGCTGGCATTTTTTGGCCTTGTTCAGTTTGGGATCATTCTGTTAACCAAACATAATGGCAATTTATTTTCTAACGCATTTAAAAATACTATTTAGCAGTGGCGGCTGGTGATTCCAGTTCCGGAGGGGTGTGATTCCATATAGGATTTTAGTTACCACCAGCCAAATTGCTACTGGTTCTATCCAAGGTGCTGAAAGGTACTATCTAATGTGTTGAACCCATTTTGGGATCGCATTCAGGACCTTGGATAGCACCTTTCAGGGCCTTGGATAGAGCCACTAGAGTTTTGGCTGGTGGTAATTAAACCCTGAATGGAATCACAGCCCCTACAGAACCAGAGTCGTTGCCATTGCTATGTAGTCTAGTAATTATGAGCCCCTGCTTTTGGAAAGTTCTAGATTCTTTGTCTTCAAGTAAATGAAGTTGCTTAGTAGTCTTGGATGTATACCAAGAGAGCCAAACAGAATTTGTCTCTTGTGTCTAACCAGATATAAAAGCCAAACTACACTTTACACCCATCGTGTAGCATATAGTTGAGGGTTATCTTTTTTCCCCTCTAATGTAAGGATATGAGGCCTAAAGTAGGACTGGGACCACCATGCACTGGAAAAAGAGGATTAAACTGCTCATCCCCATGTGCACAGAATCAGGCTACACATAAGTGATTTAAATATCCTTAATTTAAACCCATCCACCGTGATTGCTTTCTTCTTTAGGTGAAGAAATTAGTAGCTGTTTTGCAGATCTATATTTATTTTATTTTCATCATTTATTTGCTATCACTATGTTTCCATCAAAAGTTATTGTATCATTATATAAGTAAATGTAATCATAGAAATGGTCACCAATGAATTATTCAAATAATAATCATTAATCATCAGTGAATTACTAAACCACAGCAGTCAGTGGAACTACTCATGTGTAAGCTTACTTAGGAAGGTGGCATTGGGGAATTGGTGACAAGTCAGGCTTGCTAGTCTAGGGACATGATTCTTGCTTTTTGTGCAAGAGGTCCTGGATTCAACTTTTGGGCAAGGCCTGCAGAAAGTGTAGCTGACATGGGAGATTTTTCAGGCAGTATGCTACTGAATATCAGCTGCTGGGAGCAGCAATAAGAAAGGGATATTTCCTTTAAATCATGCTCTGCTTGTGGGTTTCCTGGGAGCATCTGGTTGGTGATAGGCCAATATAGGGGGATAGGGAAACAGGAAGGCTGGTGCTTTCCCTTTTTCTCCCCACATAACCCCAGTTGAAATATAATGTTGGCCACAAGCAAATAGAGATGTTGAAGGAAACCAGTTGTGGGTGAGTGAAAACCAGTGAGTTTTCACCAGCTTGGCCCCAGACTCAATCATGATCATCCATGATGTGGCCTGACTTGTCATATGATGAGTCAGGCCAGCTCGCAGTTTTTCATATTTGTGCAAAATTGTGGGTGTAAATATTTGCAAAAATCATGGCCATAATAAATAGCATTATTTATGGCTACAACTTTGCGCAAACCATGATTTTTACAAATAGTTACATCTGCAATTTTGTGCAAATCGCCACTTCCACCATTTTTTAGAAAGCCGATAAAGTTCCTAACTTTCGGGAAATTAGCCACAGCTTGGCTCGCAAGTGCGTGCCAAGTTGGGGGTGCCATGGGGATCTGGTGGACCCAAGAAGAGCCAGACTTCCCTGCAACGGACAACCCTACAAGCAAAGAATTTTCTTAATTAAACATTGATTATGGCTGCCAGCCATCTGGAATGTATTGCTTGCTGCATGCAGTGGCTCATACGGATGTAATTTCAACGGGATGGCACTTGAAGTTAGGTTGTCCTGGGATGCTTGCCTTCAGCCTCAAGGTCCTTGCAAATCACCTCATCTGGGTGAGAGAAAAGACAAAAACAGCTTTATTGACTTAGGTGGAGGACACTGTAATTCTTTAACAAGGAAGGCATTGTTCAAGGTCCAACTGCATTATTTGATCTGTTTTAGTCATAATTATCCCTGTTATTTGGTTTGATGAACTGGGTTGATTAGTCAAATAGGGGAGGGGGCAGAAAATCTCTCTCTCCCAAATAAGGGGATTTTCAAAGGTTGAGGGTGAAAATTAATGGTTTTGAAGTTGGGGTGGGACGGCTGTGCAGTTTTGTTTTTTTTTAAATGTAGCATAGTATAGCGGCTCCTTCCTATTCCCACTTTTTTGTACAGAAGGGTGGGTGGGTGGGAAAGAAAAACACATGCTAGTTACCCACTATCTCCCCTTTGGCTTGCCTAAAGCAGGGGTGGTCAACTTGTGGCCCTCCAGATGGTTTGGCCTACAACTCCCATCAGCTCTAGCCAGCATAGCCAGTGGTCAGGGATTAAGGGAGTTGAAGGCCAAAACATCTGGAGGGCCAGCAGTTGCCCATCTCTGGTCTATATACGCTTTACAAAGAGTGCCTTCGTGCCACGTAGTTCACTAATGACACGGCAATTTAGACTTTGGTTGAAGAGAGAGAGAGACAGGTGACACACAACTGATGAAACTCTTTGACTGATTGCACAAGGAAATCCCCAGCAACATCTTCATTATGTCCCTGCCACAATGAATATGGACTGGGAGTTATCATCACCTCAAGACTTCCACCAGTAGATTGTTTCTCAAGCTCAACGTCTGAATCATCTGAGGTCTGGATTATGGCACCAGGCAAGAAGTTGTCTACTTATGGTGGTTTCATGGGTTTCAGCTTTAAAATAAGCTACTAAAAGGACTCCTGTCATTAAGCCTGGTGGAAAATTTGGCCATTTTATACTTCTCTACCATTGGACCAGGTTGTAGAGTGGGCAGATATGAGTCACAAAGACCAGATTACCTTTGTTACATTCCCTGAACCAACTTGAGGATGAAGAAGAGAGGTCACTTTTTGTGGGGTTTGTTTTTGCCAAATAAAGAATTGTGGGCCATGCTGAGAGATAGAAAACTGAAGTGTGGTTGTTCCCAATGACCAAAGTTGTCATTCTTGATTCCCATCAAGATTCCTATCAACAAATTAAGGCCCAATGTGACACTTTGTTCTATCTGGTGCGAGGACAAATTCAAGGTGATCAGATATCTGGCAGAGTTACCTTTGCTTGGAAAGGATTTTTAGTGGTTTGGGCACCTTTCCCCATGTCTGAAATGTGAATACCTGCTGGAAGATCCTCTTCTTCACTAGTTCTGGCTAGAAAGGTGGAAGATATAGACAAACAAACCCTATTCAGGAGTGAATAGGGCAAAAACATGACCAGGGAAAGAACGTTAACTCCACCCCTCTCCTTTGTAGCATTCATTACCCTCTATTTCTGGAGGATGACTGTCTAAATAGGGGTGCCTCCTGTATCCATGAAGGCTTTCCACGTGGTCCAGAATTCTGAAGATCTGTGTTGGCCAGCTGCTAGAAAGTGAACTAGAAACTACAGGAGGGAGAAGAAGGAACAGCTAGTGCCACTTTTCACTCCTGTTGGCCAAGGATGCACATTCAGCCCAGAGGGAGATGGCAACCGAGTGGCACACTGTTGAAAGCAGCAAGGAGTTGGACTCCTGAGGACCTCCTGTCCAAAGGCCCTCCAAAACCTGGAGCTTGAACCATTTAAAGCAGTCTTGCAGTTATCACCTGGCCATGGCTGGGGAGGGAAAGTTCCCCCTGGTGTTCCAAATGATCACAGATAGTGGTAGAACTAGAATATAGAAACCACCAAGAAATCCTACTTAAAGGATCTTTAAAATCCTACATCTTTAAAGATATACAGCTTTCTGTTTCTCTCCCTAACACTCCCTCTCTGAGTGACTCCCTCTAACTGGCCCTGTTCACACGTAATGTGAAGCCATGAGGATTAGGAAATTTCCACTAATCACAGTGGCTTTGTGTGTCGTGTGGGGAGAAAACCACATTCCCCATGGTTAGTGAGCCACCCTGACTAACCACCCCCTTGCATAAGGGTTAAGGGCCCCCGAGTGGCTTATTGTGTTGTCCGGTGGGCTCCCTGGTGGTTAAAACGGGCTTCAGAGAATTTCCAAGCCATGACCATAGAGTTCACCGGCTACTGCATCTGCCACTGCCTGTGACGCTCTAGCTGTAGACCTTCTCTATGGTCACATGGCCATTTTGGCCACTAGAGCGGCCTCCAGGAGGCCCTTCGCGCCACAGAGGACAACGAGATGTTTGATAATCACACCAGGAAGATCACCAGGTAACTAGGGAGAGGCATGGTTAGTGGAACCACAAAGCACCATGTGGTTTCGCAATCGTCTGGTGGGCCTGTACAGTGTGGTTTCACTAACTCCCTCCCTCTCTCTAGTTACCCTAACCTCTCCCCCTGCATGTGTGAACAGGCTCACTATCTCTCACTCTAACAACTCTCACTAGCTTTATAATGAACTCTAATAACTATCTATAAATCTCTAACTTGTTTTAACTCTTTTAACCTATTCTAACAACTGTTTCTAACTCTCTAACTTTTAACAGCTCTTCTTAACTTGCTCTAATACGTCCCTCTAAGTCCCTAACTCACTCCAGCTCTCTAACTCTATCTCTCTATCTCCTTACAGCCCTCAAAGACCTACTTTCACCAAAGACTTCTAGAAGGCCAGCCAGCATGGGGACGTGTCACAATGAAGGACGTGTCACTGTTACCTTAACAATCTTGTTCAACACTGGGCATTAGTTCTCTTAACATTAGCTTAGGTTTTTTATGGCTTTTAATCCATTAAGCCTGTTATGTATTGCATGTGTGTTTTGCAGGAGACCTACATTTTGGGTTGGCCTTGCTAGCCAAGCCCACAGTTGTGGCCACCAAGTTTCTCTCCTCCTCAGAATCCTACCCCATACCCCTTTCCTGTGGGATGGCTTCAGATCCTGATGATCCAGAGCCTCTCCAACTCCTCCCACACCTTGCCCCAGATCCTCCCCTCCCCCTCCAGTGTCCAAGTATTACCAATGGATCTGCTCTAAGTATGACTAAGTTTTGCTCCAACCCACTGTGTGTAAGTAAGCATTAGACTTGTGTTGCCATTTAAAAAGTTAGGAGATCAGTGTGGATCTGCTCCAAAGATCATAAACCCTATTAGTGTCAGTTTCCCCTCCTCTGCCACCAAAGATTCTGAGACATATCCATGCATTCATTTGAAGCTTGGTTTGCTCTGTCCACAAGTCCGCTTTGTCTGCTAACAGTCTCACTGCCAAGTCAGCAACTTACAGAAGCACTAAATTAACTTTTAAAAAATAAACAGAAAATAACCTTTTTATAGTGATGTTTTTGTCTTCATCCATGCCAAGGCAAACAAGCAAGTTCAATGTTTTGCTGTTTTATAGCTACAATTTTGTATTTACGTGTAATAAAAGAGAAGTCAAAGCAAAATGAATGGATGTAAACAATGCAGTGGTTGTTGTTAACTAATACGTTTAAGTTAGAATGCATTAAATTCTACAACTGCCATGCTGTGAAAGAGCATGGAGAAATGGAGGCCCTGTTAAATCAACGTATACAAATTTGATTCCTAATTAAGAAATAGCTTGAGTTTTAGCTAGAAAATTACATTTTAATGCAACTCTGAGTAGGGTGGCCACAGGTAAAAGGACAAGGCTCCTGTACATTCACTAGAAGAGCGAATGTCAGCCAACAGAACTTGCATGAAATTCCCTCTTCTAAACAGCTTGTCCTCTTTTGCATCGGGCTATCTTCTTGACCCAGAGCTAAAAACTGAATGCGTCAGGATTTAAAGTTCTTGTTGGACTATATGTTGAAAGAATAAATGTAGTCACAATGAAGTACCAACTATGCTGTTCTCACTTTAAAAATCCAAGTTGGATTTTGGAAGAAATACCTGCAGATGTAAACAAAAAAGAAATTTATCATCACAAATTCTGCATATTTCCAAGCATTTACTAGGATGTCCATCTACAGCTGTGTTGGAGTCAGTGGTTCTTATATTGCCGCAAGGTATTTCTAGGTATTTACACAGCCTAAATTAAACTGGTATCCAAACATTTCAGTGACCACTATGGTTAACATTTTATTCAAGGGCACAAGGACATTCTTCTTTCGCAGTTTGACACATGGTGAGGCACTGACACTGCAATCCAAAGCACATTACTTGGTAGTAATATTTGTTTTTGAAATCCATTTATTTGGCCACAGTCTTAAAACATAAAAACACTACAAGCATATTAATAAAATCGTGTGGAATATAAACAATTTTAAATAAAACAAATTTCAGTAAAATACAATTTCAAAATATCTGTTGGAAGCAGATAACGTAACAGTTTTCAATTAAAAGCCAGGGAAACCAAATGAGTTGTTTGCTTTTTAAAATCCTCTTAAAAGTAGCCACAGATAAGGCCAGTTGTATCTCTTGGGAGGGAATTCCATAAGATAGGGGCCATTTGAAGGACCAGCTACACCCATATCTACCTGCCCATGTTTTAGATAATCACCGGAGGCCCTTCTTGTTGGCCACATCAGTACATTTGGTGAGCACTTAAGGGTGCAATCCTTTTCTTGTTTAGACAGAAAAAAGTCCTACAATTCTCAGCATGCCACAGCCAGCCATGCTGGCTGGGGCATGCTAGAAGTTGTAAGACTTTTTTTTTCCTGTCTAAACATGCGTAGGATTGCACGCTAAGTAAGTTTGCTGGCCAAGATCAGTAAGAAACATGGGCAGGTAGATACAGGTGTAGCTGGTCCTTCAAACTACCTGGACTGGACGCAAAGCATTTAGAGCTTTAATGGTCAAAACCAGCACTTGGAAATGGGCCCAGGAATGCACTGGCAAACAGTGCAGCTGGTATAGAATTGGTGTAATATGATCTGACAGTCTAGCCCCAACAAGGCCTCAAGTGGCCACATTCTGAGCCAGTAGAAGTTTTAAAGTCATATTCAAAGGCAGCCCTAGATAGAGCACATTATAGCAGTCTAGTAACAGGGCAGTCTGGGGCCAGGTGCGCTTTCTCTAGATGGAGTCACAGCTCACATACCAACTGAAGTTGACAAAATGCACTCTTGGCTACTGCTGCCACCTGTGTTTCCACAGCAACAAGTCGAGAAGAACTCCCAGGCTACAAACTTAGGCCTTCAGGGAGAGCACAACCCTGTCCAATACCAGCTGAATCTCTCTATCCAGATCAGCAGAATTCCCCACCCAATCTTGTCTAGATTAAGCGTCAGCTTGTTCACCCTCATCCTCCCCAAAAATGCTTTCAAGCACCTATTCTGGAGTTCCACAGCCTCCCTTGGATTAGTAGATGGAAAACAGACGTAGAGCTATGTGTCATTCACATACTGGTGATGCTGTGGCCCAAACCTGTGGATGATTTTCCCCAAGTGTAAGTAATGATTGTTTCTTTGGGACTTGCTTCCAAGCAATGCATCATATGATTGGATTGTGAGCAGATTAAACACTTGGAAATAAAAGACGTTTGTAGATAGACGAGAAACAGGAGGCAACTCCTTGAATCTGTCCAGTCCTGAGCAGTAGTTTGAATCTCTTAGTCTCATTATGCATGCCCATATACTCACCTTCCTTATCTCTTGGAAAAGATTATATCCACCCCTCATTTCCCAATTTCTGTATAGAGGAGTGGAGAGCCTTTGTCCCATAGGCCAAACATGGACCTCCAGGGCTGTCAGTCCAGACCTCCAATTTCTGCCCAGGCCACGCTCCCTCACCCAGGCCATGCCCCATTTCCTCAGGCCACACCTCTCACTCCCCTCTCTCCAGGTTATTGATATCATTTTCTCTAACCCGCTTTGTCCCCCAACTACAAAGCCGATGGAGGGGGCCTTGCACAAATCAGGAAGGAGAATGCCTGGTTGCAAATGTCTTCCCCCCATCCTTGTTGTGTAGAGGTAAGAGTCACACCTGTAACTCCACCCATTTTTGGCTCTGACCAGACCCACTGCTGGAAGATGGTCTTGACCTCAGCAGGGAAAATGTTCCCCACCCCTGCTATTTAGTTTGCTTCTTTACATAGGAAAAAAAGTAATAATAAAAAAACTTATGGCTTCATTTTTGTTTTGTTTTGGAACAAGAGTGATTTGTTTATATAAGGTTGAGTAAAACTTTATTGATTTACTTTCTTACAGTCTTCATGTGCATCTGGAAAGCTGTTCTTCTTTTGCATGTGAATGTTCACAAGCAACTGTGTACTGAGTAATGTCTTCTAGTATTGGGAGTTTCCACTAGTCCTGATGGCTATGTGCTTCCTCCAGTATCAAAGGCAGTATGCCTATGTACACCAGTTTCTGGGGAACGTGGGTGGGAAGGTGCTGCTGCACTTGTGTCCTGCTTGTGGATTCCCAGTTGACAGCTGATTGGCCATTGTGTGAACAGAATGCTGGACTAGATGGACCCTTAGTCTGATCCACCATGGCTCTTCTTACGTTCATTCTGATAACAATTTCACATTGCTTGCAGTTTCAGATGAACTTTTATTTTCTTTTATGTCTGCCTGCCTTATGTGTCTGAGTCACTTTCCTACCACATACCAGGCGTGTGTTGTTTGCCTACCTGCCTTTTTGAGAAATGGCTTTTATTATCTTTCATACACCTGAAATATTCAGCAGGTGTACTCTAATTTATTTTCCAAGTCACTGTTAACAGTGTCCTAGTTTCTAGCCCTGTAGGAAAAATAAAGGTAAACGTTTAAAAGAAAGAAAGAGTTCTGGTCTTTGTCCAAATGCTGAAGTCAAGCCAATAATTTCACAGATTCCATTCTGGTTCCATTACTGTAATTAAATATCAAGTGAATAGAGTTTAGAAAGAGCTGAGATAACTCCTTTGTGTTTAGGCACAGAGTTCACCTATGATTTGCCTTCCACCATCCAAGAAACCACTTATTAGCAAGTCTGTACGTATTGCGTGACCTCATCTCCCAACGTACATTTCTGAGGCAATGAGACGTTTCTGAAAAAGTAAATTGCCAATAACATGCTCAGGCTGAAACAGAACCTTTTCTTATCCCAGAGAAAAGTTAGAATTAACACACTTTACATATAGAACAGTTTATGTATGTGAAATAAAAGAGGCAGTGTTGCATTTCTGGTAGTGTATGAGTATCATTTAAGCCTGTAGGTCTCCTAACTACAGTCACCTTCTATAAACAGTGCACAGCCACAAGGATGACCAGAGAAGCCTGTGCAAGACATGACTTCAATAGTATCCCAATGCTGGAAGAGTCTTTTTCTAGACAAAAAATGATCAAAACTACCATTGTACATGGTGATTCCCATTTCATGCTTCTCTAGATTGTGGTTTAGGTGCAGTGCCAACTCCAGCTTATGGGGAACCCTTTGACAAGATGCCCTCAGCTGGCAAGCTCTTTCTGAGTGGGACCATTTCCTCCTTGCCACTGTCACTGCTGCCCAGTGCCAGCTCCAGGTTTTGCCCCCTCCCTCAATGTGTCTACTTATTCACCGCCATTGTCATTATCTGCTATTGTTCCTGATCCTCTTTCTCATCATTGCTACCACTTGCTTGCTTGACTGGCAGAGAGCCAGTGAGCAAGTAGGCAGTGGCATCTACTGCTCCTCCTTCTCACCCCCACTGTTGTCTGGGCCAGAGTGAGAGGCAGGGGAACAAGCAGGTGTGGGGGGGTGTTGTCAATGGGCCCCTGCTGGGGTGTGGGCCCTCAGCAGGTGCCCAAACATGCCTTCCCTTGCTGCCGGCCCTGCTGCTGCCCGTTCCCTTGCCGTTTACCTCTGGGCCAAATCCACACAACCGTTCAGAGGAAGGGTGCAAGACAAGTGGAGGATGCTGCTTACATTCTTGGAGACTTTTGTCACAGCTTACATGCTTGGAGACAAAAGGTGAACAGGCCAAGTGAGTGAGGAGGAGCAGCAGGACCAGAAGGCTCTAGGGAGTTAGGAGTGGGCCCTTCAAGGGTGTGGGCTTCAGCAGGTACCCAATGATGCTGAACCCTGGCACTGTTTGGGTGTGTGCAGATGTACATCGTAGCTCTATGGGTGGTTAAGATGTCATTTATGTGTTTCCCTAGTGCTGCCCTCCCAATACCCCACTTTTGGCTAGATTCATATGTGCCGCCACCCACATGAAACCATACAAAAATGGTCTCTACCATTTGTGTGCGCAGCTCTGCATGCAGTTTGGGTGATTTCTTTTCGGTTTAACTACACATTGTAAATCCTCAAAAGAGAACATGTGTTGTGATGGTTAAAATTGCCAGAATTGTATGACTCACACAAAGGGCTTGCCACATATAACTGTGCCCACATGGTTGTGTTTGAAGTGGTAATCCGGGCAAGTGTCTGCCATATGAATTGAGCTTCTGAGTGACGGCACTACGGCAATAGTGGCAAATGTTGCTATAGCAGCATCAACATATGCTGCTCCTCCAGTGATGAGGTTTAGTTGATGTGGCAGCTGTTGCACCCCATGAGAAATGCATGTTTGATGGCACAGTGGCTCACAGGATCAGGCTGTTAGAAGGGAACCATTAATATATATTTTGTATTTCTATGCAATGGCAATGTATTTATACTTCTGTTTCCAATACATTCCGCCAATTCTGTTCGGGTTCCCCCCTTGCTTAAAGTTAAGCAAACACAGTGCTAGTTTTGATCTGGAGAGCCATTATCTTCCATTCCTTGCATTTCATGGACAAGTTTCTGAATTTTGAATACTGGGGTGTTTATGGCCAGCTAGGCTCCAGTGACATGTTCTAAAGCAGCCTTCCCCAATCTGGTGCTCTCCAGATGTGCTGGCTGGGGATGATGGATTGTGGTCAAGCACATCTGGAGGGCCCCAGGCTATGGAATGCTGTTCTAATGGCTCAACGGGGACAGGAACCATATAATTCTACTACTGGACCCCATGGAAACAATGGAGCTAAAAGTAAAATCAGCCAGATATTCTGTGACCTTTTCACTGGCATATCCTTACAAATGAGAAAGAGAGGACCATACTCTTTCTTAGGGCCAAACTACACATTACACATTAACACATGTACCTGCAGCCTGGTGGCCCTTTTTGAAGAGAAAAGTCTGCTTCCAGAGAGGCTGTTAAGGGGCACAGAGGTGGTGGTGGGATGTTTAACTCTTTCCCCACCCACCATTTCCATCAGTCTAAATTGCCTTCCCAGCAGCTTCTGCCCCACCCAGGTTTCAAATGTATGTTAGTAGGAACCATTCTCCATCCATCACTTCTCTGCTCCTGGTTTTTCCTCTTTCTCTTTCTTCCTCCAGTAGCAAGCACTGTTCCAAACTATCCAGAACAGGTAATCCCCTGTTGGTCTAGAATGCAGTGGCCAGACTGTTAACTGGGAATGGCAAAAGGGACCATTTAACACTGGTCCTTATGGAGCATCACTGGTTGTCAGTAAATTACTCCCATTTATTTTAATTACCCCTGGTTATTTTAATGAGATTTTATTGTTTTATCACTGTTTTATCGATTGGTTTTATGGTATTTTATCATGTTTTTATCTTGTAAACTATCTTGGGATTTTTTTAAAAAAATGAAAAGCAGTATAGAGTACAGAATGAATGAATGAATGAATGAGTAAATTACCTAGTACAATTTGAAACGCTGTTTGTGACCTAAATAGTTGGGTCTTGGTTAGCTGAGTAGATGCATCTTGTCTTGTGTTCCCCTGCTCATATATTAATTCTGCTCATGTTTTAAGATCTATTGAGGAGGGCTTGTTACAGGTCCTCCTCCTGTCTGACACGTGGCAGGTGGTCCCTATGTCTATGGCTTTCTCAGTCATGATGTACAGCCTATGGAACTCCCTGCAAAAGGTTGTCTGGACAGGTCAGTGGTGGCTTTTAGAAAAATAGCAGGCTTTTTAGGAGCGATTTTGCATACAGTTACTGGAGTTGGATATTTTGGTTTAATGTTGCTAACTCTTTAAGGAATGTAGCCAATTTTTTGTGTAGAAGGCTTCATGCCTTGTTTTATGGTGACATCCAACAAGCTGTTCGATTGTGTATAATTACATCTATTTTTAAGTGTAAGCACCTTTTGGAGCTTTGAAGTAAGGTACAAACTGAAGAATTTATTTATTTATTTAAAACCAAATTAAACAGGCATGCTTGTCACTGAGGACTGCAACTTTAGTTGATGAGATGTTATGGTGAATGAACCATCTGGACAGACAACACCCAATATCACTTCAAACAGCCTTCAATGGAACCAGTTCACACACACTGAGTGTAATCAAGCCTAGAATTGTGTTAACAAGACTTAACCAATGTATATACATATGGGAATTGGCTCTAAAGTATCTGGGTACCTGCCAGGTTTGGGGAGGCTTGTGGAAAACTTGAAATATGAGTTTAGAGGATTCTGCAATCAGATTCTGAACATTTCCAGAACAAGGCTAGCCACTTAAAACAGTGACAGAAATATCTACCTATCCGTATGGTTGTGGGATTTGCTGAAGATTTCCCTGCAGCTCAGAATAGAGTGACTGCTTTGTTATCACACCATGTGGGGCAATGGACAGGTACATAGCCAACATGGGTACTGCCTGTACTATAAGAAATTTCAGAGGCAAAATGACCAGTTGAGAGAATGTAAGGGCGACGCTGTGCATATAGTTACCCTTGTGGTTAGCCTCTCCCACTGAAATCAATGGGACTTAAAAGTGCTCAACTTCAGCTGGATTTCTCAGATGAGAAAAGAGCCTGGCCCAAAGCCTGCGGGAATTGACAAGGCCGTGCATTGTCCTTAAGTTTACGCTTACATTTTAAGTGCTTTAATGGATCCATGCCAAGGTAATAAATCATTACACTGAGATCGCAAAAATAAGCCTTCATAACTCACATTCTCATAGTTCTCTTTTGTACATATACATGTGCAGTATATAAAAATATATGGAGACTCTTCCCACTTGATCCTTATTCCTGTCATTATTGGTTCGCTAACTGTGGATTCAGACATAGGGCTAGAGGGCGGGGAACCTGTGACCCTCCAGAAGTTGTTGGAGCCCCAGCCAGGATGGCCAATAGCCAGGGATGATGGGAGTTGTAGTCCAACAATGTCTAGAGGACCAAACGTTCTCCATCCCTGAGTTACAGTGTATATACACCAACATCCTTCTCATTTTTCTCCCTTTTCCCATCCATTTCACTTTTCTTTGGTACCATCTCATCTTGAAATAGCTTTTACACATTTTCATTTAGGAACATAGGAAGCTGACTTATACTGAATTAGATGATTGGTCCATCTAAGCCCAGTATTGTCGACACTGACTGGCAGCAGCTCTCCAGGGTTTCAGGCAGGGGTTTTTCCAGCCCTACCTAGAGACGCCATAGATTGAACCTGGGACATTCTGGATGCAAAGCAGGTGCTTGACCACTGAGCTACAGCAACTCCAATCTGAATATTTTCCCCAAAAATTGCATGCGTAATTTAAACAAACTAAATAAAAATTCTGATGTTTAGCAATTGCATCCGTGTACTTGGTTCAATGGTGTGGATACACACTAAGTTTCAGACATACAGTAATGATAGTAGAAAGGAAAGGAACTCCAACTATGAAGTAGAATGTAATGTATGCAGCCATAGTGAGGAAGAGCCACAACATAAAACTGCCTCTGCACCAATTCCACAGAAAACGTATACCCTTCTAAAGAGATTCTGTGCACAGATATGAATTCAATTACTGAAACCCAGTTCCCAGGATATAGTGTATGAACTTTGCTCTTTCCCTGCTAAGGCTAGCAGCAGCCCATATAAAACACTGCTGATGTGAACAGATCCTTCAGCTGAAATCTGATACACACTTACCATGAAGTAGGGATGTGTGGATTGTGTAAAATCCGTTCTGTCTGTATTTTGTGGATTGTCAAGCACCTTTTGTTCCATCATCCACCCACCGATGGAATTGGATTTGTTTTCATTCCTGAATTTGTGCAAATATGCATTTGCAGAAATGCACATTTGTGCAAATTCGCACACACAAAAATGCGCAAATTCCCCCAATGCGAAAAATCACCCCAAATGTGCATTTTTATGCTTTAGCCTATGGGAGAAATGCACTTCTTCTTTTTTTTGCCTTTTTTGCATATTTTTCTACAATGAAATTTGCACAAAGTCAGGAAAGTTAGAAAACCGGTCTGGAAGTCCACGGAATCTGCCCAACAGGGGCAAAGCTGGTCTGCTGTGGAATCCGCTAATCAGATTCATCAAAATCCAAACACATTCAATTCCATTACAAATTTCTCCAACATTCCTACCATGAAGTAAGCTCCATTGAGCTCAATAGGGCTTACTTCTGAGTAGACATTCCTACTGTTTACTCAGTTGGATGTTGCACTGTTGGATGGTGTGTCTTCACGGCAGTTTTGAAAGACAAGTGATGAAAATTTAAGTCAACGCTCCTGACATTTTCATCTATCTTTATATGCTCTGCTTGAAATTTGCCCATGGGGACATGCTAGAGTTAAAGGCAAGATGCAATTGTGTAAAGTTACATTTGCCACCAGTAAGTCGCTTCTGGCCAATTCATTTTAAATGTTATACATGATCAAACATGGCAGTTGTAAACTTGGAGAACTGCTGTAGCATCTTGGTGGGGGCAGAAAGCTGTGCAGATGAATACAGTGAATGTTTGGCTATTCACTTTTCAAGAACCCACTCATAGGGATTTGTGTATCCTGGGTTACCCCAACAAAACATTTACATTTTTTTTTATAAGTCAGGGAATAGTTTGGTTTGTGACTAAGAGAATATAGACCAAGAATTCTTGCCAAAATATAATAAAGTAATTACAGCAAAAGTTTAATAAAAGAAAAGAAAAAAAAAGTTGATCAAACAAAGTTAATCCTCTACGAAGTCAAAGATACATCTTCAAGGTCACGATCATAACATTTTTATGAGAAGGTTTTGCAGCTTGCTGAAGAATGATGAGTGCGTGTTATACTGACGTAAATAACGCTGAAGCAGGGCTCAATCACGAACAAGTGATGGCCCCAGATAGAAATGTTCATCCTTAGAAAAAGTTACAGGCAATTCAAAGGAGTCTAGATAAGCATTGCAATGCCCTCCACATTTGCACCAAATGTACACCAAAGCCCGATTTCTCACATGACTCTTCCCTGCTAGAGCAGGGAGTTTGTTTTTCCCCACATGGTTGCTATCTTAGGACACTGACCATTGAGTGCTTGCCTAGAGCAGCCTTGCCCACTCTGGTTTCCCCCAGACATTTTGGATTACAACTCCCAGAATTCCGGACCATTAGCCATGTTGGCTGGAGCTGGTGGGGATTGAAATTCAAGACACCTGGAGGGCGCCAGGTTGGGGAAGGCTGCTCTAGAGCAAGTCATACTGAAAAGACTAAGGCAGATTGTGCTCAGCTGGGTGCTCCATTAATATGCAAAATTAATTTTTCCTTCTCAGGTCTAAGTACACCACAGTGTGTTGTTACGATTGTCTTTTTTAAGTGCGTAAATGTTTATTGAATATAAATGCAGTGCATAATTGGGGTGTGGGGAAGACTGGACAGGGTTTCAAAAGAGGGGCCACATGTTTATTTATTGATTAGCAATAGTCCAGCAGACTTTAGTACAAACTGCAAGAACTTCCTGTTAGGAATCCCACAGGGCCTGACATTTCTGCTTTCAGAAGACAGCTGCCTAGTAACAGAGACTGTAATATTTTTCTCCTCCCCCTTCTTTTTGTATTGGCAGCATTTTCTGTAGTGTGTGTCATCCTCGTTCTGTGTCTGTCTCTCATCCAAGGTCATTTATTTTCCTGATGATTATATGATTAAGCCTAGTACTGAACTTGGTTGATGTTTGTTAGGCCAAGTCAAATGTTAAGGTGAATATATTTCATAGCTGTATCCTGATGCACAGGTTGATGCACCCTGAGCTTGATTTTGGTAGTCTTTAGCAGCACGTAATTTTGTTTGTCATGAATAGTGTGTACCTGTGGAACTCCTGGTCTTTGTGCTGTCAGTCAGAGAGAGACAACCACTCAGAAGCTGAAAAGAATGGAGAGCCAGTTTGATTCTAGTTTCTGAGCTGAACCAGCCTTACTGGACTCTGCTGGTCCCAAAATAAGTCCATTGTGATTGATGAAAGGACTATACTAAAGGTGTGGTCAATCAGTTGTCCTAAACATCTTGGCTATGACCTAAGTTATAGTGCCTCTATACCTAGACTTTGATTACCCTTACTCCTTCCTGCTAATGTTTTGGCACTCACCTTAGACGGTCTTGGTTTTTAATTCACTCAGGCTGCTGACTATATCTTCCACACAATATTTGAGCCTACCGCTAAACAGATAGACACCACAAGATGCCCCAAAATATGGGCTGAATACATGCTTTGCCTCAGCTTGTTTCTATTGGAATAGGACCCTCCATTTTTAGTTTTAGTTTTTGCAAAATTCTTCCCCCATTTATCTGAACATTCCAATCACTTGGTCCTTTTCATAATGTTTTTTGGACTTTTAGTACCCAAAATAGTTCAAGATTGAAGTGTGCCTGCCAGCTGCATCATCTTCATTTCACATAGTGCTAAAGTGTTTTCCAGCT
This sequence comes from Heloderma suspectum, assembly GCF_057233095.1. Classification (NCBI taxonomy): domain Eukaryota; kingdom Metazoa; phylum Chordata; class Lepidosauria; order Squamata; family Helodermatidae; genus Heloderma; species Heloderma suspectum. The sequence continues at coordinate 83,336,952 of NC_139459.1, read as the reverse complement.
GCTTCATCTTCTCTTGCTGCAGTGAAACTTGATTCGACAACTCTCAAATCAAACAAACCCTCTGTCTCTGTCCCCCACTGGTGCAAGACCTCAGCAGGTCTTCACTGCTGAGCGTTCTTCTAGAATAAGCAAATAGAGAGAAAAAGGAGTCTGATCAATTTTAATTTGATTTGGCAGTGCCGAAACCTTTCCTTTATAGCAATCCACTGTACATCCCACTTCCATATTTTTTACCTTTTGAAGATAGTTCAAAGTGTCTCCAACAGACATCAAACTGGGTTGTGTAACAATGTGCCCAGGAAGGAAAGAAGGCACCAGGACAAAAACAAAGAGAGGTGAGACCCCAAAGGTGCCTCCTTGAGAGCAAAATATTTGGCCCAAGACATTTCTAGTCATAAGACTCTTCTTCGGGGACAACTTAATATCTTCAAGGGATAACTACAATATGTTGTTCTCAAGACACTTTTGAGGTCTCTTCTCTCTTTGTCTTTGTTTTAAATTCAGGGATGGACAAGGAGCAGCTCACAGAGCAGATGTAGCTCCCAAAGCCCCTATACCTGGCTCTTGGTGTCCCTATCAAATTTTCAAAAAGGTGGCAAATAATATTGTTCATCATGTTACTTGTAAGAAAAGATGCGATTAATCTGCATGTGTATTTCACTGCCAGTCTTCCTCTTTAGGAGATCTGCCAGGAAACACATTTGTTCCACCACCCGCCTCCCTGAATTTGATGGTTTCCTCCTGTGATGCAGAAACCCCTTTGCGGATTCAATGTTGATATACCAGCTACCTATAAATAAAAGTTTGCCCCAAGAATGCCAGGAGAGCATGTGGATGAGTCACATTTCAGGAAACAACAAATGTGCTCAGGGAGCCATCTCAAACCCAGTGTCTCTTCAGCCCCAGTACACCTCTAACCAGCCAGGTGCAGCAAACTGGGAAATGGTAAGTGGAGGTTGTTATAGAACATCACAGTCCTGATAAGATCTTCTTTCCTGCCCTGCATACCTTGTGTAATTAACAAAACACATTCAAATCTAAGCTCTGCATGGGCTGGACCCAGATCTGGAAATGATCCAGAATCCACGCCTGATTGCAGAGTGTCCAGATGCAAAAGAGGTCAAGGCTTCTCTACCTTTAGCAACTGTGTAGAAGAGGAAATTTCATCAGGTGTACTTTGCCCTGCAAGCTGCACCTGCTGAAATTCCCTCTTCTACACAACTATTAAAGTTGAAGGAACCCTGTCCTCTTTTGCATCTGACCACTCTACCTGCTTGGCCAAGAGACCCAGAGCAAAATTCCACCTCTAAAAGCATCCTTTTGAAAAAGAGGGGATGGGTGAGAATTTTGTTTCAGTTCATTTTTGAGAAGAATTTACCAAAATCCACAAATGTCTTCATATTAGGGACAGGAAGAACTTGATCGTTTTAAAAAACTGAATGTGGGAGAAATGTAAACTGACAGATTCGTCCATCCAAGCAGAGGGCTTTGAGTGTTTAGCTCTTAAAAGTGTGGCTTTGAATCGCCAGGTATTGAGCCATGTTCATAGTGCTGAATTAGCATTGCCACCTGTTGGGTGTCTGTTTGTTTTCCTGACAGGCTCCTCATCTTTAACAGCTACATGGCAGATAGGTACAACATGATCCTCTCCGTACTAGGAGTAGCTTTACCAATTGAATCTGACCAGTGCAAATGGGTGAGAATTGTGTTACAGTTCATTTTTGATAGGAATTTACCCAAATGTCTTCATATTCAGGATGGAAAGAACTTGACTTCAAAAACTTTAAAAATGAATGTGGGAGAAATCAAAACTGACAGGTTTGTCCATCCCTAAGATTTTCCAATGAGGGGTGTGTGTGTGTATGCGCGCACGCACATGCGCAGGCATGTGCACCCTCAGATGTGTGAAAGAGAGTGGGGAGGAATGGGGAGAGGGAGAGGGAGAGAGAGAGAGAGATCAAATCATAATTCATATCCAGATGAAAGTAGGTAGGTGAAGATTTTTAGCCTAGTAGCTTTCTAACATCTTAGTTCTGGCCCAGCAACTTCCATGAATGCAGATCTAGAGTCAAGAAGTCAGACTTATGTTTCTTTTTTGGTCCCTTTTCTGAACTGCTTGTATTTGTTGGTGCATTGGCATCTCTGTATTTACCAATAAAATGCCTTTTGTGGTTAAGTGTTGTAAACTGGTATAACTCTGCAAGTTCAATAATACCTTCACAAGCCTAGATAATTAAATAGCATTACTGATTGTATGAGTAGTGAATGGTTGATGAGGTTGGTATTATTAAGGGGAAGGAGTTCACAGACCTACCACTGAAGACAGCCTCCTAAGCATTGTCTTCAAAGGTGCATTCTACCTTGGAAATAAAGATTTTTTAGGAGGTGATGCCAGATATGGAACTCTATTATCCTACTCTCCCAGAGTAGGAGATTTTAGATAGAACTCTGGAAAAATCAAGTGATCAAGCTCCCACAGGTGAATAGGTTGGGACATAGGCTTATGAATATGCTTAAGTGCCATATCTGTGAACTCTTACTTTATTATATGGCCTGACCTATTGTGTGGCTTTACATGAGCAAGGCATGTTCTTGGATGCCCCCTCCAACTTTCAAATGCTCCCATTCACTCACTTCCGGGTTTGTAGCAAACCATGGTTTCCTGTTACATCTGAACAAGCAAAAAAATAAATAAATCCAAGTCAGAATTCCAAATTCTGGTTGAAACTCATTCAGGTTTTTTTTTTAAATGCCATGTGCATACAGTCCTGGCTTTGGATTGGGAAGGAGAAATGGGAGGGTTGGAAACAAGCCATTTTCAGGTGAGAAGAGGGAGGGCCGATCTACATTGTGCCCGCCATCGCAATGAATTCAGTGTCCCGTCAGGTCAAATGCTCTCGCATTAAAAAGTGATTATTCACACTCACCCATTTTCCCTCTTGCAGTGTTTCATTGAATGTGCGAGCTCGGTTCACACTTGAGCGCTGTGCTGTTTTCCTGCTGTTTTCCTGCACGCGCTTGTCTGATCTCGGATGCTAAGCGGGTCGGCCCGGGTCAGTAGTTGGATGGGTGACTGCCTGGGAATCAGGCTTCCTGCACTGAGCAGGGGGTTGTTGTATCCCTTCAAATGAGACTAAGTTTTACCCCCTCCTATCCCCCGCTCTGGAATTTTTTTAAAAATTAAGGCGTTATCCTCACAGAATCGGGGCTTCTCCACGATGTTTTTTTCCTAATTCAGGCATGATTTTTTAAGATTCGACATTGTGAAGCTTCACAACTTCGAAGCTTGGAAGATCATGCCTCAATTAAAAAAAAAAACATCGTAGAGAAGCCAAGATTCTGCGAGGACAACGTCTTAATTAAAACAACAACAACATCCAGAGTGGGGGATAGGAAGGGGTAAAACTTAGTCTCATTTGAAGGGATAGAACAACTAGGGATGTACGAAAGTCACTTACCTTTTCGCAGCTTGGCTTCGCGGTGGGGGGGGAGGCGCTTCGCTTTCCCCCCCGAAGTTCAGGCGAAGGGGGGGAGGCTTCCTGCCTCGCCCGGCCAAAATTCAGGCCAGGGAGAAGCACCCCGTCTCCCCGGCCGCAAAACAAAAAGTAAAAAAAAAAAAAGACCCGTGATAGGCTACGTGACGATTTACGTAGCCTATCACGGCTAGATTTCCAAAGTCAGCCTTGATAGGCTACGTAAATCGTCACGTAGCCTATCACGGGTGACTTTGGGAAAAAAAAGCGTGTACGCAAATGGCGGCGGCCCATGGGCGCTGCCATTTGCGTTCCTTATTTTGGCACATCTAGTCTACGTAAAGATTTACGTAGACTACGGTGAAAATAAGGGCAACGCAAGTAGTGTGCCCTTATTTTCACCGTAGTCTACGTAAATCTTTACGTAGACTAGATGTGCCAAAATAAGGAACGCAAATGGCGGCGCTCATGGGCTGCCGCCATTTGCGTACGCGCTTTCCCCCCCCCCCAAAGTCGCCTGTGATAGGCTACGTGACGATTTACGTAGCCTATCACGGCTAACTTTGGAAATCTAGCCGTGATAGGCTACGTAAATCGTTACGTAGCCTATGCACAGGTGTTTTGTGTTTTTTTTACTTTAGTTTTTTTTTTTTGCAATGGCGGCAGCGGCAGCCGGTCGGGAGACCGGCTGCCGCCCCCGCCCGCGCCAAACCGCCGCCGAACCGCCGCCGGGACCCGCCACCGGGAGAGACATTCGCCAAAGGTAAGTCCCGTCCCGGGGGGGCAGGGGGGGCGGAGAATTTCACGGCCAATTTCGGGGGGCCGAATGCGTTGGCACTCAGCCCCCTGAAGATTTGGGGAGAAATTCTCCGCCATCCCTAACAACAACCCCCTGCTCAGTGCAGGAAGCCTGATTCCCAGGCAGTCTCCCATCCAAGCACTGACCGGGACCGACCCCGCTTAGCTTCCAAGATCAGACAAGCACGTGCACATTCAGCCCTTTGCTTGTTGCTGAGAAAATGGGGGCTGCTGAAGAAGCTATGCAATCAGTAGCCAGAAAAAGACATGGGGCCGTCAAGAGCTGTGATTGGACTGGAGGGAAATACAAACACCGCTGTATATGAACAGGCAGGGGAGGGGACTACGACGGGATATGGCAGCAAAGGCGGAAAATCAGAGCATGTTAAGGGGAAATACCAGGATATTAGGGTATTGAAAGCGGGAGCACGGAAGTGGGAAATTCCGGTTCCAATTTGAGGCGGGTACTGCGTAGTGTGAAAGGCGGGTGGTGAAACTTCATTGGAAGCGAAAAAAGGCGGTAAGTGTAGATCCAGTCAAAGAAACAATAAACAGACTTTACTAAAACTAAACTGGGCACAGTTTACTTCATGAAACTCTGAAGAAAAACAGCCTTAGGGTGCAATCCTATGTATATTTAGACAGAAAAGAGTCCCACAATTCCCAGCAGGCTGGGGAATGCTGGGAGTTGTAGGATGTTTTTCTGTCTAAACATGCATAGGATTGCACTCTTAGTCATTTTTATACACCAACAAATATAGGCATGGGGAGGGAAGATTTGTTATGCAGATTTCCACTGAAGCAAAATAAGAAGATATGAATATTATGAAGAATGCTGGCCCTACAGTTTTTGTTGTTGTTGTTGTTATTTCTCACTTGTGGAAAGTGTTCGTAAAGACATGTAATATAACAGATAAAATCTATAACTGACAAAATATGAGAAATAGTGAAAAAAATATATCAATAGATTGTATCCAATGGTGTCCAGTTGCCAGCAGAACAGACACCACTGGGAGAACATACCCCGCTCCTCCTTGAAGCCCTCTAACCCCCCAAACCCTGCTTCAGAGGGATGGGGGGGGGAGAAGAGAAAGGAGGAGGATAAGGCTATCAATGGCTGCTAGTTGTGATAGCTATATATTACCTCCAGTATCAGAGGCAGTACGCCAATTGTTGGGTAACACAAGCAGAAGGGTGCTATTGCACTCATATCATACTTGTGAGTTCTCACAGACACCTAGGTGGCCACTGTGTGAAAAGAATGCTGACTGGATGAGTCTTTGGTCTGATCCAGCATGGCTCATCTTATCTTCTTCTGTAAGTCTCATCGCATGAGCGACATTGGGTGCCTGACTTCCAAGGAAGGGGAACCCAAAGGACTTCACTTCCTGTTTGGTTGCCAAAACCTAGAAAAGTGCTGTGGGTGCAGACTTGGGTTTCTCCGCTTAGTTCCAAATCACAAAAAAATGGGGCAATAGCCTCATGCCACTTAGGCAGCATTGAGCACCACATTATCAAGAGACAACTGGATGCAAATAGAGTTGGACCCTTGATTTCCTAGTGCTTGTGCAATGAACAGGGCCTAAGTCCTGTTAGCAACCCTGGGGCCACCATCATTTTGGCTAAGAACAGACTTGGGTGAAGAGCTTTGGCAATGGGACTTTCTCCTTAGTGGTCCCAATTAAATTCAAGAATTAAGAAATCATTTGGAGACTTTCTGTTAGCCACTTCCCAGTGTTCTGTGCTTCTGGTGGGACAAATTCCACCATTTGGGCTCTGCACCAGCTACTCATGCATCAGTCGCAGTCCCCTACCAGGCACCAGAACAGGCAGGTTGTCCTGTGTTAAGAACAGAAGAAGAGCCATGCTGGATCAAACCGAGGGTCCATCTAGTCCAGCATTCTGTTCACACAGTGGCCAACCAGGAACCTACAAGCAGGGCATGAGCACAACAGCACCCTCCCACCCATATCCCCCAGCAACTGATGTACATAGGCTCACTGCCTCTGGTACTGGAGGTAGTACATAGCCATCAGGACTAGTAGCCATTGATAGCCTTTTCCTCCAAGCCCCTTTTAAAGTCATCCAAATTGGTGGCCATCACCACATGCTGTGGAAGCAAATTCCATAGTTTAACTATGCGCTGTGTGAAGACGTACTTCCTTTTATCTGTCCTGAATTTCCCAGCAATCAGCTTCATAGGATGACCTATGGGTTCTAGTATTTTGAGAGAGGGAGAAAAATGTCTCCCTATCCACATTCTTCATACCATGCATCATTTTGTAGACCTCTATCATGTCTCCCCTTACCCGCCTTTTTTCCATGCTAAACAATCTCATAGCTGTTGTAACCTTCTCTCATGCTCCCCTATGAGTGGAACCCGGCCCTGGACTCAGTGGGGTGGTTTATGAGGGTGCAAGGCTTTCTCTCTGAGTATGTGGGTCCAAAAAGTCAATCTGGGGGGCGGGGAGCAGAAGAGTAGGGGACTCTGAGCCTGGAAACTTGGGGAAGGCACCAGACTATACCATTGAATCATGCTAGGAAAGAGTCACAAGGTGCGATATTAAAAATCAGTTGGACTCCAGGTTTATTCTCACTCAGAGCTGAGGCACACCAGCATGAGGGATACCTGAGCAGAAAGAATGAACTTTGCCCAAACTCCAGGGCAGTTAGAGGGTTTGCAACTAAGGGAACAAAGAGCTTGATGGGCCAGAGGCTGGACCCAGGATGAATAATATTTTGGTTCTGGCCACTGAATAAGAGATGCAGGGAGGTTGCTTACCTCTTGATTAAGTTTTCATCTAGCTTGCTCTACATAGTAGTACAGCCCAATCTTCAGAACAAAAGGTGTTGCTAAACGTGCTTGATCTGCTTAATCTGGCTAAGAGGTGGGGACACTTCAGGATGGGACCATTTCTCCCACCCAGGCTTTTGATTGGCCCATTCAAAGGGTACCCTTGTGTGTTAGTTGGCTGGCTAGTGGTATGGCAGTTGGGCAGGCATTAGGACAACCTTCTTTAAGTTAATTAAGAAGGAAGCAAATGCATTCCAAGCTTCCTCTGTGGTGGTTCCAGAGCCTTAACAGAATTCCTGGCATTTCTCAGGCCATGCCTTCTGGGGAAAAATGGATTCCTGAGCCAAGGTGTCAGATCCATAGCATACACTACATGTGCCGGAGAGCCAGTTCATCTGGAGCTCCTTTGGAATGTCCCTAATGAAACACTTACCAGGACTGCCTGCCACAATATTTGATAATCAGCAGAAGGAGCTATGCGCAAGTCCCAAAGGAAAGGAAAGTTCCATTGGTGGGTTTCCATCTGTATACAGCTGCCATATGCTATCTTTTGCATTTTTAATGCTCCAGCCATATTTTTTGTAATCGTCTACCCCTTAGGAACATTTTCACCTTCAAACAAAAGAAAAGTTGGTGAGCATCTATCTGTACTACAGTCTTAAACCCACCCAACACACAGTAATAATTTTCAAGGAACACTACAAAATTGCAGTTCTTTAATGAAGCTATCCAACAATGACGTCCCACAAAATTATACGTTTCTGAGGTGCCTGAAGCTAAAATTTCTTCCCACAACCCTGGGCAGCCTAACAAATTTATTATCTCCTGGTAAAAATACAAAACAAAACATCAGGACTACTGAGGTGGGGGGAATTAAAGAAAAGCCCTACTGATGGCTTCAACAGCCAATAATAATGCTAACTGGGCTAGCAGTACGTTTCTGCAGAAGCGTAGCTCTTCGGCCGCATGTCCCTTGCACAACATCTCTGATGGTAAGACTGCTGTGTAAGATGTATTTGGGGATATTATGAAAGGACGTCCTGTTTAATCTTTCATCACAGTCTGCCTGACAAGAGAAATATCAGGACACGCAGAGGTCGCTCTTATTTCTTGTAGGGCAAACTCTCCTTAGGACAGAAAGGCCTGGCGTGCTATGGTCCATGGGGTCACGAAGAGTCGGACACGACTGAACGACTGAACAACAACAACAAACTCTCCTTGCTCTCCCTTCCAGTATTTCAGCACCAAATTTATTTATAATAAGCACATGAGAAAATGTTGTGACCTGAGGCATGTCTAAAGTGTTGCTCAAATACACTCGTTACCTTCTTAAAATCAGATTAGCCTTAAGAGGCTCAGTCTTCCTGCTGTGCACTTTGCAAAAATGACTCATTTCTATGGTACAAAATTACAAGCTTCTCAGAGCATTAAGCATTTTCTGCTATTCACACCATGAGGACTGTAGCCACATACTATTTAGGCACCTAGGAAACCATGCTGAAGAGCCTGTATATGAGCTGTGTATTAAATTAACAGCATACTTTCCACTGCATTGTAAAAGCAAACATTCTGACTCACTGTCTTGAAGTATTCCCTCAGGCCTTTCCTTCTTCACTGCATAGCTTTTCACAGGCACTTCTTTTTGTGTGAGAGAATAATCTACATATAGAAAACTCTTTTTGTCCATAATGACAGGTGTGAATGTTCAGAGCATGCTATGTACATGCAGATATAGGACTCCCACCGACCTGGAAGTCACTGCTTGAAAATATTCCTTATATTTGAACGTTTCTGAATCAATGTTTCTATGCAGCCTTTAATACAACTTGAGTATCTTGAAATTACTCCTCACTAGACAGAGCCCTACTTATATAATGATCAGATTAGAAGCTGTACCCTCAAACATTACAAAGGGCCTTTCCAAGATATCCTGTACTGGATATAGTGTTCATTAAAAATGCCACCAAAGGACTACATGTTGTCTGAAACACATAATTTGGGTGCAGCTCTTACTGGGTTTAATTTCATTTCACTTTTGCCCCTCACTGACCCGGTTTTAGTCTTTATGCATTTCCTGTATACACACACATTTCCTCCTCCCAGACTTATAGGCCCAGGTTTTGAATGTGTCTGTGCTTGCCCCGCCGCCAATAAATGCAATGTCAAAAAGGGTTAGGGGGGATTGAGTCAGGATTGTGAAGTAGTTAGATTTGTCAGCTGAGGACATTAGCAGAGGAAATTAACAAAATTAACTGTTAAAAATTGTAAAAGTGGTTTTAAAGTTATGTAACTGGAGAAGGGGGTGAGTGGAGATAAAATGTGCAATTAACTTATGCTCCTGCCATACTTCTTTGTAAAGTGAAACTTTTGCATATCTCTTCAAGGTATTCCTCCTAGCCTGGGAGTTTGCACACCTAACTGCAGAACAATGTACAAAATTTCCACTTGGAACGTTACGAAGAAGCAAAGAGAACAGGAAATGCTAGTCACTTGAGTTTCCTGTTCTCCTTGTGTTACATAAATCTGAAATGCATGAATTCATCTGACTGTGAACCTTTGAGGTGGGCATGTATTATATCAGAGATGCTGTTACCTAGCAAACAGACAAAATCAAAACAAAGCAGTTATAGTGACACATCTCAAGTTCATTTTCACTGATGGCTTGTTGTTGTTGTTCAGTCGTTCAGTCATGTCCGACTCTTCGTGACCCCATGGACCATAGCACGCCAGGCCTTCCTGTCCTGCGCTCTCTTCCGGAACGTGCTCAAGTCCATTCACTGATGGCTAGAGGCCTACTAAAGTCAGACAGACAGACAGACAGAATTCTCCAAATTCTAAGTTCTGCATATGATACCAAATGCTATGCTTGCTTGGAGGGATCATGGAAGTCCAGAACATCAATACACACAGTTTACCAACTGCCTGGTAATTTATTGTTCACAAGAGTAATCATCCTGATGTAGTAATGTCTTAGTTTATCTGTAGTTTATTCAGAGGTTAATCTGAAGCTGAAGTGAAGTAAAAACATGGATAGGAATACCTAGGTAATTCTAGGCTCTTGCCTTCTGTTTTATCCCAAGACATTCAACTCTGTAAACTGGAGCATGGTCATTTTTCTTAGGTATGCAAAGGTGAGTAGGGTTCATAATTCACAACAAACACACAGTAACCTGAAACAGTCAATAAGGTCATGTAATCAGCGTTTGATTTCTTGCTGACATTCTGTCCCAGAAGCTCTGGGGATGTTGCAGTATTCTTAAAATACACAAAGTAGCTATTAATGAATAAAATAAACAAAAGTGATTATGGCCGCAATCCTATACATAAGTTCTTGGGAGTAAGTCCCACTGAACTCAGTAGGACCTATTTTTGAGTAGACATGTATAGAATTCCACTGTTATCGTTAAAAAACCACCCCCCACCAGCTTTAATCCCTGTTCCTAAGCCTGCCCCTGCCCCCTGACACACAGAATGGTCCACTATAAAATGCGTGTAAATATCACAGCTCACATGGGCAGGATTGATCACCTCAGTCTAGGGTGGCCAAATCAGTCAGGGCTCCTGAACCTTTAATAGGTGTGTAGAAGATAGTTGTTGTCATGCAAGCTAGCTACACCCACTGGAATGTACACAACTGTTAAAGGAGCAGGAGGCCTGTCCTCCTTTGCATCTGGCCCCCCTCTGGCCCCCTGCTCACTGAGGGCAACAATGCTGTGGGAAAGAGCCATACAGTGTTGTTCACACACACTGTCCCCAGCAATGTGGCAAGGTAATGGAGGAGAAAAACTAAAGGAAAGAAAAACAACTGCCAAATCAAAGTGAAGCCTTTCAGAAAGAGGGAGGGAAGGATGGAAGGTCATGTTGCTGTAATTTATAATTTTTCTTGAAGGGGAAAAAAGAGTCACAGGAAGAAGGAGTGTGAGAGTTTTGTCAACTGTAAACATCCTGAGTCAAGGAGCTCTGTGAAGCCAGGGGCCATGCAGCTCAAATTAGCTTTCATCAAGAGGCATGGCTTTCCTTCTGTTGAATCCTCTCCCCCCCGCCATCTCTGAGGGTCCTAGAGACTGTTATTTGGGCCTTAATAAATAAATATCTCAGTTTGATCAGATTAGTGAAAAATTGGGTTCATTACTCCAAAAACTTGCTTGATAAACTGTTCTGGTTTAGGAATGCATAATACAAAACAGCTTCTGTGGTAACCCACCAGACACTCACTGTACAGCCAGGAAATCAATCTATCACTCCCAGTCTTGTCAAATACAGCCACTTCGTTGTGTCTTCCCATTTGAGGTAGCCTGACCTCAGTGAACAGCAGGTGTTAAGAACTGCCTGGGCTGCAGGCCTTTCCATTTACTTCTTTTGAAGAATCTGCTGACAGATGAGAGAATGCAATAGATCTATTGTTGTGAGCTAGCCGAGGATCCACAATTGCTTTTAGAAAACAATGTCTAGAACTGAAATGGTACCAGTCACTTTGAAGCATCTTCAAAACTTTATATAAGCTCTAGATAGGCCTAAACTGCACATTAGTCCAGGGACCCCTACAACAGTTTTGTTATACTGCCCACACTGTCAGGGACAATTGCCACTTCATGCCGCAACCTTCTGTCCACACCAATAACTGGAGAAGTGGCCAAAGCTCTTCTCCCCCTTTCCTGCTCTTGCCCACCACATTCTTTGTGCTGGGGTGTTGTCTGTTTCTTCTTGTTCAAAGATGGCAAAGAATTGACAGGGTCACTGCTGATATCCTAAATGACATGACTTTAATAAGTGAAATCTGAACACACGGTCAATTCTATAATTTAAAAACAGCTAGACTGTATCCAGTGCTTTTTTTCTGGAGAAAAAGGTACTGGAACTCTTGGATTATGCTTTTTCAGGAGTACCTGTCGATTAAATTGTAACGAAGAGAATTAAAATAGTGGACAAACTCTCTCCCTCTCTTGGAAGAAAAGGTGCTGGAACTCAGTTCCGGTGAGTTCCACCAGAAAAAAAGCACTGATTGTATCACTCTTTGGATCAGATTTTAAAACCAAAGATTTTGGAGGGAAACTTCCATATATTCATCACAGCTATCAAAGGAACATACTGTGCAATGTTCAGGGGTTTATTTTAAATCTTTGAGCCAAATGCTAATTTCAAGAACTGACCATACAAGAACGCAGATGCAGATGCACTGTTTGGGTTCCTGGTGCTTGATAAATTGGTTGGGTAATGTATGAATTGGGCTTCAGTCTATAAGTCTCAAACAGTGTCTGTAGCATTCTCAGCCCTCTAAGAAATGTAGTCTATGATTATTTTCCATGTCTTCTAATTGACAGTTGTGCTTTTACTGATCAGATCACAAATTCCAGTATCTCAGTTCTGAGCTGGAGTCTCACACAAGTTCATGAGGGAAACTGCCATTTACAAAGAGTCCACTGTCTCTTTCTTTGGCTATTTCATTGTTATGCCATTCCTTAATTCCCTGCAGATGGAGGGCTTTTAATGGAGGATTTCTGAAAGGATTACTTGAACCAGTTTGATGTGACATAACCCATGTTCTCTTCCTCCCTCGAATTCCATCTCAAAATATTTTTTCTGTTCAACTTCTCTGCTTTTTCTGATAGGAAATTGGATGCTGAGAAAGTTTTCATTTTCTGAGAAAAATTCTAACACAAAGAACAGAGCCCAGAGATCTTGGCTCTTATTTCCCCAAGGGGCAGCTTGAACTTTTAGTGTAGTCAGATCTGAACTATATCACTTTTCAAGTTATAGGTGGTGCTTTTAGAAGTCTCTCCCTGTACCCATTTTTTAATGCCTTGTGAGATCCCAAACTATTTTTTTTTTAACCCCTCAGTGAAACTGTAAGAGATTTGACTCCACCTCAATTGGCTGACTGACAAGGGGGGACTTCTCCACCCTGATGTCCTCCAGATGTTTTAGACTACAACCCCCATAAGCTCCAGCCAGCATAGCCAATGAATATGGATGATGGGAGTCAGTCCATTACATCTTGAGGGCATCATATTGGGAAAGGCTGGACAAAGTGATGGAGTCCAGGGTTTCATCCAGCTGTGGTGGGATTCTTACAGCAGGAAGCAGAACTGGGGGCACTAGAGCTGCCACCAACCATCTCTTGTCTCTCCCTGAGGGACCAGCTGCTTCAGAAGCCAGTGCCTGCTTTTCCGTAGTGTTATGGGGCTCTTCCAAATAGTTTTTTTAAGGTGCTATTGGCTTGCCTTGTTAGTGCAATCTTTTGTACTGTCCACATTACATCATTAGTGTCCTGCAGTCCTCCTGTGTCATCTCATGTTTTCCCTCCACTTATCCTGTATTTTTGACACTGGAGAAAATCTGTTAATCATTTTCTGGTGTGGCCTGATCCACAAAAAGCTAGCAGTGTGGCTGCCTGATTTCAGGAGCTTGCTGTGTTTTGTAGAGGTGTGGTTGTGCTGTGGGACTTTGAAGGTGATGTTGCTGGGGTGTGTTTTCATGGCCTCAGGCTGGCCAAACAGATGCATTTCTCCCTTGTCCAGGAAGCCGATCACACACACCTCCCACCCCCCACTGCTGCTGCTGCTGCTCTTTCCCCCTGCAACACACATGGTTCTTTTTTAGCAACAAAATAAAGTGTGTGTGTGTGTGTGTGTGACACAACTAGTAATATTTGTACAGAGGTTTTTTGTTTTTTGTTTGTTTCTTGTTGTCCAGAATTGTACAATTCTGAAAGTCTGAAGGTTCACTATTCACTCAGGACTATGGCATTCTGGGCGTAGAGGGTTAAACTCCCTCCCCCCTGGAAGTTTTTCCCTGAAATCCCCCCCCCCAAGGTTTTTTTTAAAAAGAAAATGACTAGAATGGATACTTTTTATTTTATTTTAAAAACCCACAGAGGTAATATCAGGGATAAACTGGTGTGTGTGTGTGTGTGTGTGCATGATGTTTAAACCTCTGCTCCCAGAACACCTGATCTTGATCTTTTTATTTTATTTTAAAAACCCACAGAGGTAATATCAGGGATAAACTGGTGTGTGTGTGTGTGTGTGCATGATGTTTAAACCTCTGCTCCCAGAACACCTGATCTTGATCTGAATCAGGCTGACATGCACTCCCATGGGAGTGAAAGCACTGCAATGAATCTTCTGATTTCCAGAAGTTTGCAACTGAAAGGCAATTGCACAATTCTGAACAAGAAGAAACAGACAACACCCCAGCACAAAGAACGTGGTGGGCAAGAGCAGGAAAGGGGGAGAAGAGCTTTGGCCACTTCTCCAGTTATTGGTGTGGACAGAAGGTTGCGGCATGAAGTGGCAATTGTCCCTGACAGTGTGGGCAGTATAACAAAACTCAATTTGTACTTTAAAGCAGTGATTGGTGGCGCTAGGATCCCACTATTTAGAAGAGCCTATGGAAGGCATAGAGAACACACAGGTCAGAAAGCTAAACAAGAACTTTCTTAACTTTCTTAAATGACAACGGTCAGATACAATTAAGTCCAGTGCCACCTAGTGGTTAGACCAGGGATGTTGAATGTCCAGGAGTTGGGGACCTGCATTGGCCACCCCAGAACCCTGTAGGGGCTCCTCCCCAATGCCACTGCTCTCTGAAGTGGCTGCTGTTTGGCAGGCTGTCAGGAGCCCCATTTTCCAGAGAGAAACAGGGTGTATGAAGAGAGACATTCCCATGCACCTTGTTTCTGAGCAGGATCACGCCCCCAACAACCCAACAAACAGCTGTTTGGAGGGCTGCTGGGAACCCAATGCTACTGGGACACAAGGCGTGCGCTTCCTGTGCACCTTGTTCCCCAGCAGACTCACTGTAATAGCGGTGCATGCCGTTCCTTCATAGTGAGTGATGAGGTTGGAAACAAGAGTTCTTCACCTGTTGCCTTATGCATGCAAAAGTAGGGATGTCAGAGAATTCTGCCATGGATCTCGGTGAGGCCGAATGCCAGTGCATTCGGCCCCCAGAACTCCGTGGCGGACTGGCCTGCCCCCCGCCACCCCACGGATCCCCCCCGGGACGAGACTTACCTGGGGTAGATGTTCTGGGCAGCGGTGGCTCCAGTGGTGGCTCCGGCGGCGGCATTGGCGGCGGCTGGTCTTCCGACCGGCTGCCGCCACCACCATTTGCAGTCTTGTCTTTTTTTTTTTTTACAGAGACGTGATAGGCTACGTAAGTTTTTACGTTGCCTATCATGTCTCTGTAAAAAAAAAAAAAAGACGAAGAAAAATAAGGAACGCAAATGGCGGCTACAGCCGCCGCCATTTGCGTACACTTTTTTTTTTTTACCCAGACGTGATAGGCTACATAAGTTTTTACGTAGCCTAAAATGTCTGGGTTAAAAAAAAAAAGCGTACGCAAATGGCGGCGGCTACAGTTTGCGTTTCTTATTTTTCTTTGTCTTAGTCTACGTAAATATTTACATAGACTAAGATGAAGAAAAATAAGGAACACAAATGGTGGCAGCCGTAGCCGCTGCCATTTGCGTACGTGTTTTTGTTTTTCTTACCCAGAGCCCTCCGCGGCCGGAAATCCAGCTGCGGACAGCCCTGGCCTGGGCCTGGCTGGCTGCTCCACAGAGCCGCCGTGGAGCACAGCTGGCTTTCGAGGATTCCGGAGGGGAGGACCGGATCGCCTCCCCCCCCGGCAAGGATTCCAGGGCGAGGGACGGAGCGCCTCCCCCCCCCCAGCAGAACCCAGCGGAGCCAGGTAAGCAGGGTTTCGTACACCCCTATGCAAAAGGTGAGCAGGATTGTATGCCTTCTCCTCACAGACATGCTATACCTGTGTCTGGGCTCTGTCACTTCAGTCTCTTGGTGGAGCCTCATGTGATTCCATGCTCCACCATACAAAAGTAGATAAATCCTGCACATAGAAAACGGGATGATTACCAGGAGAAGGATAGTGTAGGGGGACTATATACTCTCGGGCAATCCCTTGAATGGGCTGAGAAGACTGTTACTGAAACCTCCTGCCCATCCTACAAACACTGCGGCATTTCTGCTGAATGAGGCATGCCTTAATTCATAAATAAATACTTTGAGCAGCTGGTTGCCTGCATGCTTAGGGCTCTGTCTTCTATTGACCAGCCTCAGGGGCTAGGCTGCAGGGGTGAGCAACTTGTGGCCCTCCAGATGTTTTGTTCTACAACTCTCATCAGCCTTAGCCAGCATAGCTGATGGTAAGGGCTGATGGGAGTTGTAGGGCAAACATCTGGAGGACCACAAATTGCCTAGGGAGAAGATGACTAGGGCGAAGATGGAAAAGCTGAAGGACAGAGAGCTGTGAGAAGAATTCAGTATTTCCAAAGGAAAGCGCCTCCAGTCTTATTCCTGAGACAATATGCTTCTGTTTTGCTTCTGCTCTCAGGCTGTATCTACAGCAGAAGCCTGCAACTGTAACGACTTGGCCAGCAAATGATTCTTATATATTATTTCCAGTCTTCAGGCAGAATCCAATAATGACATCATCAACAGTGAAAAGGCATGTAATTTACTAAGGGCGTAGAGGTTTTACCATCTTCATACCACCTAATTCTACTTGCAGTTATAGCTTCACTGGTGCAGGGAGACAAATGTGCTAATATTGGTACGGCCAAGATGGCATGAGGCCCCAGCACGGAGCAGCATCCAGCAAACAGGTATGTGAATTTGTAAGGGCAAGGGAAAGTATAAGAGGAAACTACTAGGCATGGTGGTTAGAAGGACGTGCTTGCAGCTGGAGCACAGTGCACACCCAGCACAGATAAACCTCATTCATATACGTATATTGCATAGGGTTGTTTGGTGTGTCTTTGCCAGCTCAGCCCCCCCGCACCCGGACTCCATCTTGCTTATCCGCAAGCTGGCCAGACTCATTGTGTAATGAGTCGGGCTACCTCATGGTTTTGGGGATTTTAAAAAATTTGTGCAAATCACAATTTGTGCAAAATCGCGGGCTATAAACATTTATGGAAACCACAATTTGCGCAAAATAGCAGCTATAAATAGCGCAATTTGTACAAAATTGCAGGCATAAATGGCCTAATTTGCACAAATTAGACCATTTACTCCGGCAAGTTTGTGCAAGTTGCACGATTTACAGCTGCAATTTTGGCAAATCGCGATTTCCATAAATATTTACTATTTTGCACAAATTGTGACTTGCAGATATATATATATATATATATATATATATATATACCAGTCAGCAAAGTTCCTGAGTCTCAGGAACTGACCCAATGCTTGGCTCGCAAATGCAAGCTGAGCCGGGTCCATTGCAAGGATCCGTTGGGCCCCAAAGGGCTGGATTTCATTGCCGTGAACAACCCTAATATTGCAGTGAATAAGTGTTCAAAGAGTGCAAATGAAAATATCCAGAAGTCCTAAAGCACTGGTTGTGGCATATTGGGGATAGATCCCATCATAAATAATCAGAAGAAGGTGGGGGTGACACAAGTACTCCATTCCTAACCAAGCCACTCCATCCACCAACTCCAACTAAAACATGGCCCATCTTTTTTCAGTGATTTCAGGGGTAGATGGGGTGGAAACGCCTCCAAATATTGATTCAGCCTTCGGGGGGGGGGGTGACATTTGGAAGATAAAATGCTTTATGTGTGAAAATAAAATACAACATGCTGAGGGTTCTTTTCTTTTCTTTTCTTTTCTTTTCTTTTCTTTTCTTTTCTTTGGAGTTTAAAAAAAGCCAAGCTGCCAGTGGCATGCAACAACCCAGCAGCATTCAGTTCGCCAGCATAATGCCCCCATGGGAATGATGACACTGCCTGGTGGTGGCTTCGCTTTGTTTCAAGTTCAGAGGAAAGAAAAGAAGCCGTTTCCGCTCCATATTTTATTTTCAATTAAGGCAAGATGACCCCACTGCCCGTAACAGTTCTTCAGAATATGTGTGACCACAAAAGTCAATGAAAACTCCCCCTTTTGTGGGGGACAAATAGAAGGGGGGAGATAAAAATGTGTGCGGCATGTGACAAATTTGGCATGGCATCACCTGCAACGACCCCAGCTCCCCTCAAGGGAGACATGATAATTAAATTGGGCCTCCATGTTCAGTGGCACAACACCTCCCAATACCACTTGGTGCAGACAAAATAAAGCAGGAATGCTGTTGCTCTTATGCCAGCCCTCCCCAATCCGGAAGACTCCAGATGTATTGAACTTCAATTCTCATCTTCCCCAGCCAGCATGGTGCACTGGCTGGAGATAACTGGAGCTTCGTTTCATTCATTTACTACTGGGGATGGGCAAATGAGTGATATTCAAGTTTGCCAGGATTCTCCAAACTTCATCTTGTCGCTTGTCTCGTGCCTGATTCCCATCTGCAATTGCAATCACTGCTAGCTCTGCACAAATGGGAGCGATTGTACATGAAAGTTGCACAAATTTCCTAATTTATGCAACTTCCCTCCATAGACTAAAGTGGGGATGATTCCATGTATGGGGAAAAATTACGCTGATTAGGAAATTTGCACAAATCGAACGGGGAAAGTTACACACATTGAACATGAGCACGTCTTTGGCAATTGACAAATATTTTCGGCAGACACGTGCTCCCAATCACATTAGGGGCTTTGAACAGGGCATGCATGCATGTTTTGCAAGCAAAAATGAAATTCTCATACATCTCTATTTATTACATTTTTATACAGAGAAATGTACACATTTCTATACAGCCATGAAAATACATTATGGTAACATAATACAAAAACCATTTACATACAACATATAAACACACACACACACACACACACACACCCATAGGTATATATGTATGGAGTTGTAGTCCAACACATCTGGAGGGTGCCGAGTTGGGAAGGCTGCCTTATGCTCTGCTTTTAAATGTCCCAGAGGCATTTGTTTGACCATTGTTGGAAACAGGACTAGATCAGATAGACTGACACCACTTACCCAAGTCTACAAATGGAATACAATGGGGCCCGAGCTCCAAACACCAAACCACACCTTTGGCCCCACATTTGCTAGGACAGCAGCCATTTTACAGATGGGGCTGAGAGACAGATGACTTGCACAAGGCCACAAACTGGGTCTGAGGCAGAGGAGGGGTCTGAGACCACAAAATCAAGCCACCTATCAATTGCTTTACCCAAAACACCCATTTTCCCTCTGCCTCATCCCCAAGAAAGAACATCTCATCTTTCTCTCACCCATGCCTGTCAAGAGCTCTCTTTCAATGAAGCCCGATCATGTTTCCCTCATTCTGCTTAAAGGGGCAGGACCAGGAGAGCAAAGAAGGCACAACGTTTATAGTGGGTAGCTGCTGTCCAACTGGCTGTCACCCAGCCTGCCTATGCTGTGCCCCCACCTTACAACTGCAAAGGCAGCAGTTCAGCACTCTGGCTTCCACTGTAGGGGCAGGCAAGGAATGAACCCTTTATATGCTCTTGTGCCAGTGCAGGGCATCAATGCAGAAGCACTTGAGGCTAAAAACCACAACCCCCAAAGAACTATCATCAGGACACACACCCAAAGGGGGGTGGCTAAGTTTTTTTCTGTTAAGGCGGTGGCTTTGGATGTCACATGCTCTGTCACATCCACCAGTGCAACTAGTCATAGAAGTGTGGCTGAAATGTGTTCAGACAAAACTCTTGACAATGATGCTGTGAAACTATCCTGTATAAGCTGCAGCTGAATCTTAAGTCAATGTTACTTCAGGTCTACTTTAATGCTTTGAGCTGGCAGGCTGTTTCCGCATACAGAGTCCACATCTGCCAGTTGTGTAATGCTATGTATCTTATCACACACAGACACACACAGACACACACAGACTCACACAGTATTGGTCAGACCAAGGAAGTACTAATGCAGACAGATAAACAATAGGCCATAAGCCTGTAGTCCCTGCTCTAGTTGTGGTAAGAAAACATAGTGCCTCTCACAAATAGCGCCGTCTGACATCACATATAGAGAATCTGGAACAGGTCTGAACAAATTCTGGCATATTTTGCCATTGAAATAAACTATGTTGGAAGAAGAAAGCCTAATTCACAATATAAGCTTAGCCCACCTCCAAAGAGCCTGGCCAAGGGCTCCTTACGAACATATCTCTGAAAAACAGGCATTCAAATGTTAATGAAATGTTCACTAGGACCCAACACTCAGGACAGTGAGACAGTGAAACTAGTCTGCATAAGTCAAGCTACAGGTTGGTACCAACAGCTGAGTGTCAGTCACAGAGAATAAGAAATACAAAATAAATAGATATCTCAGCCTAAGCCCTGAGGGTGCACTTTCTGTGCTGGTGTAATAGCTTGCACACTCTTACACCAAAATCAATCCCGCCTATGGAACAGTTAACACATTTGTATTCCATAATCAACCACTGTCACATTGACTGCACAAGGGGGATAGGAGACCATGTTGGCTCCAGATTTTGGGAGGCCTTTGGACAAAATGCCTTCCCTGAGGGGGTCCATCTCTGTGTCACTGGCATTACTTCCCATTTGCTTACTCTCTCCCTCTGGATCTAAGTTGCTCTTCCACCCAGAAGGAGAGCGCTGGGCAAGTGGAAAATTCTCCTTCTCCTTGCTCACAAGTTTAGGGAAAGCAGGTGACCAGGCAGCAACAATAAGGAGCAGGGCCAGGGCACTCTGTGGGTCAGCAGTGGCCCCCCTGCTGGAGTGTGGGCCTTGGCAGGGGACCAACGATGCCAGTCTCTGACGCCAGCCCTGATAGGAGGTTCCTAAGCACCCTTGTATACTTTCCATAACATGAACTTTGCTTATAGCTGTTCAACCTTACTTATACACGTTTACTCCCATATTGGTTACTCATTCTAGTGGGTTGGGTAGCACATGCTGAGACACAGCCCCACAGCCCTTTTTGGCTTATAAAATGAGTCATCCATGTACATAGTAAGACTCTCAAATACAGTATTTTGGAATGGATAATCATCATATTGTATAAACATATTGCGACTTCCAATTTAAACTAGTGCTGTGCCGAAATTTTCTCCCACATTTTTTCGACCATTCTCATTCAGCCTGATAGAAAAGAAATGGCTTTTGAAAATCAATTCAATGGTGAAGAGATTTTGGAGCAATTCTCATGGGTTGGGTACGGGGGTTTTGTGCTTATCTTACTAAGGGTGCATCCTGTCAGGATCGTGGGCTGCCTCCAAACTCGGAGGCAGCAGACTATCTAATGTGGGGCAGGTGGAGCACAGAGGGAATCCTCTCCTCCGGTCTCTGGCCACCCTACATTTGCAGCTAGACAGCTGATATTGGCTGTCTAGCTGGGGACTTTGGAGTGCGGGGGGGGGGGAGGCCACATGGTGCATAGGAAGTGTTGTAGTGATGCTTCCACAGTTTCTTCCCCTCCCCATCCCCATGATTGCCCCTTTTCACCCACTCCGCACTGTGTTTATGAGAGTGGAGATGGGGAAGAACCGCGTCGCCTAGGAGGCAGTGGAGGAGGGGACAGGGAGTGTGGTTTCTGGGAACTGAGCTTGGAGCCTTGGCTCTGAACTTTGTTCCCAGAAACGGAAAAATCCTATAGCCATCTAGACACTGTCTAGCGGCCACAGGATTGCTCTCCCTGGAGATTGCTGAGGAGTGTGTGTAAGTGTGTCCAGTTTTTCATTGTACAATCATCTGTCTGGTAGCTGGTAGCCTCCCTGGCTTCCTGCTCTTCAATTAAAGGCCAGGGGAAGACATGATGAGGTAATTCCTCCCAGAGAGCTTTTTCAGATCTAGAAGCACAGGCCTCCTGGGAGGCTGCAGAGCAATGGGGAGATGGGTAATAGAAAGAAAACACACACACAGCACCCTCAACTGCCTTGCAGTGATTAGGTAAGCTCAAAAAATCACAAAAATGAATGAGAAAACACCCTAAGAATGAAGCAGAACAATGGCAGCCTCTTTCATGGGGTAGAAAACTTTCAGGAAATCGGAGGACAGGTTTTGGCTCAGCATTAGCTCCACCTCTTCTCCGGAGATAGATATCACACTGACACCTGCATTGTGGTAGATGCAAAATGGGGGCCTGCCTGCCAACACAGTTGATGCTATTGTCACTTGCCGTAGCAGCACAAAATCCCCCCAAAACCCTTACAGAAAAAAAGAAAGAAGCTGTGCTACAACTCCAGCCAATGGTGAGCCCTACTTGTGAGAAACTGTTGAGAATTTCTCCTCCCCCTGGAGGAGACAATTAAGTGAAATTGTCCTCTCCCCCGCAATTTCTCTGCCCACAAATAGGGTGGAGAATTTTGAGAGGCCCTTTGCACTCAGCTCTAATTTAAACTGCATTATATGAAAAGCCAGTTCTTGGGAATTCTGCAGTTAGGTCCTTAAATGAGATTGCAGACACTTGCATATGTGTTTTCTTTTCTTTTCTTATCAGAAACAAACAAACAAATAAAAAACAACCTGGCATTTTACAGTAGCTCCCAGACTCTGCATATTTATCCCCATCACTTGAAGTGTTTTGAACACCTGCTTACATGGAAGATCAAGAAAGAGATGACAGAGAAATTAATAAATATATCTGCTTTTAACCCCATATGAGAATCTAACATTGGTTTTTGTCACTTTACATTCAAATAAACCTCTACTGTGCAACAACAGCCTTCACTTTATGAACACCTGGCTAGGGAGAGAATAAGTCTGAAGTCTGTCTTAATATCCCTTCCCCAAATGTACTGCCTATAGTATTGACTGATACACAAAGCTTCTATGACACATGCCCTGATGGACTTTGTCCCATTATTTGGAAATCATTGTCCTGTACTGCTAAACATATGCCTGTTATAAAGGTAGCTTGGATGTTACTGTTCCTCCCAGCTTACAAAATTCAACGTTTGTTCCTCATTTATGCCTCAAGGAGAGTGGCTTGTTCTTTTTCTGTAGAAATAATTAAGCAATCTTTAATTGGGATTTAGACTAGGGCTTTATTTATTCTGTATGGCCCAATTTAGTAAACATGTTCCTCTCCCAGGAAAGCCACAATTTAATAAACTGCAAGCACATGTTCCCAGAGGGTTACAGTTTGGCAGAACAAGACAGCCCTATAACTCCATGGGGTCATGTGAAATGTCGAGACTTGGATACGCAACACAATACTTGGGTCAGAGAACTTTACCTCATAGACCATTAGCGCAAGCCCCATAGTGGCGTAGCTGCTGCACTATTCTGAAGTATTTCTCATCAGTTCCTTCCTCCCGGCATTGGTGTTTAACCAGCATCAGCACCCGCACCTGTTTTTATTTTTATTTTTTAAAAACTTGGTCAGTTCATGATCATTATGTTGCTGCCTCAGCAAGTAGTTGTTACACTACTGTCACATTATATCACAATGGCTTCGTCTTTGGGGCATGCAGCAACTCAGAGGGCATAATGAAATTCCTGTCCTTGCTGGGAGTCTCTCCTGCTTTTAATTTGCTCTTTTGGTGCCAAACAAGAAGTTCCCACAGAACAGAGGAAATGATGTACAACTGGATAGCTTATGCTGATGCTGAACCTTCGATCCAATGGCCAACATTTGCCCTAGTATTGTCCCATTTGTGGGTGGGTGGAGGGAGCCACAGGATCATACAAGGGTGAATCTAGTCTGAAGAGCCATGGATGCAGGGTTGAATATATGGAATGATTCACAAGCACATAGTTGAACTAGGGAATTCACTACCACGAGATATAGTGATGGCCCCCAACTTGGACAGCTTTAAAAGGGGATTAGACAAATTCATGGAAGATAAGGCTATCAGTGGCTACTAGTCATGATGGCTATATTTTACCTGCAGTTTCAGAGGCAGCATGCCTCTCAATACTGGTGGCTAGGGATCATGAGCAGGATGATGCTATTAAGAATATCATGTCCTGCTTGTGAGCTTCACATAGGCATCTGGTAGGCCACCGTGCGGGCAGAATGCTGGACTATATAGGGCTTTGGTCTGATCCAGCATGGCTCTTCTTATGTTCTTAGCATATTTTCTCCCAAAAGAAAACCCCACTCAAGCATGCCCTAAGAGAGGCAGTGTATGACTATTCCTATATATATATATATGCGCGTACGCGCGCGCATGTGCATGCGCATGCATGTGCGTGAAACATAGTCTAACAACAGAGTAATTTAAAAATATATTTAGAGCTGAGCATTTTAGCTTCTGCCCTCATCAGTAGCTGTGATGTTAAAATACTACCAACAGTGGGCAGCTTGGAAAGCTGGGTGATGAAAAATCCTAAGGAGAAAAAAACAGAACCATGACTGATATAAAGCTTATGAATTGTCCTCCAGATTAAAGCCATATGGACTAAGAGTTCTGAGTCTGTAGATCCAGAAGTTTTCCTTTCTGTCAAGCATGTCAGTGTCTTTTATTTGTTAAGTTGGAAGCAAGTGTAAATCTGAGACAATATGCGCAAGTGAGTTAAAATGTCTTGCAACAGGCTGCTCTGGGCTTTTTTTTGGTAAGACTCACTGATTTGCAGTTATGGAATCTTGTTCTTAGATCCCTTGTAGTTTTCCCTACATATTGCATAGGACATCCTTTTTTCTTTTCTTTTTTACATTCAATTAAATAAATCATTCTAGTGAAAGTGCATGTGACCGATTATCTAATGCAGTAAGTTTTGTTAGGAAAAGAAGGGGTTTCTTGGAGGTAACTGCAGGTAATGCAGTGCACTGATTTACATTGGTGTGATCTGTATCATCTATCTATCTATCTATCTATCTATCTATCTATCTATCAATCATCTATCTATCTATCTATCTATCTATCTATCTATCATCTATCATCTACCTACCTACCTATCTATCTGTATATATCCTATTATCCATCTGTAAGGAGCCAGTATAGTGTAGAGGTTACAATGTCAGACTAGGACCAGGGAAACCCAGGTGCAAATCCCCACTCAGCCATGAAGTTCACTGGGTGACCTTGGCCCAGTCACTATCTTTTGGCTGAACTTACCTCACAGGGTTGTTGTGAGGATAAAATGTGTGTGTGTGTGGTGGGGAAAGATATACCATGTATTCCACCCTCAGTTCCTTTGAGGAAGGGCAGGATAAAATGGAGCACATAAAATGAATAAGCAAGCTTCATGATGTAGGTTACCAGTATCACCTCACATTATTGCACAATGCCTACATTTATAAACATGAGAGCCTTGATCTTATCCAGGCCTTGCAATAATGTTGTTACAAAGGTATATGGAAATATGAACCTGAAGGTCCCTTCCAGCCTGCAAAAAGGAGAGAAACCTAGGTCAGCGCTTCGATGGTCTCGCTTCTGAACAGATTTTCCATCAAAGCCTCCGGATCCTGTGGAGGTAGCCCTTCCCTCACGGGGACTACAAATGCCCTGCTTCTCCTGTCAGCACTACTTAGAGGTACTAGCTATCTGGGTGCTGCCTTGGACACTGTTTCCCGTTTCTTTTCTGGAATGGATAGAAATACTGTTGGGTTATTAACCCCCTCCCCCTGGAGAGTGGCAGTGGTGGGAGAGGGGGAGGACTCTTTAAAGAAAGAGGCAAGGAAGTGAATGGGTGAATGGGTGAATCAAGAACTGTTTTAGAGGCGGGGGGGGGGGTTAGGGTGCCATGGATTAGAAAAAAACATTTTTGGTATGAAGCTTGGTATGATGATCTTTGGTATGAAGCTTCCTCCCCATAACAAAAGGAGGCCTTAATTTGGGATGTGGTCTTGGTAGAGGCAATTGAGGCCCCACAGCCCAGAGGGGGGCTGGGAGTGGGAGAGGGTGGGAGGAGAAAGATCCCTTGCATCCTTTATCACCAGTCTGCTTCCTTGGATGCCAGACTTGCATTTCCGCTTCCAAACTGTGTGTGACTCTTAAGAAGGAATTACATTATACAGAAGACACAGAGCGGTTGTGGAGGCTACAGGGAATGGCTGGGATAAGAAAGGGAGGATGTGGGCAGCCAGTTTAAACCATATTGGGCAAGGGCAGCTACAGCAAAATGGAGAGAACACTTCAGTCAAGGCTTGGGGCATCCCTCTTTGATGTCTCTCCAATTTAGGATGTGTCGTTGAGGTTCAGGAACCCCTGGGACTTCACTGCTGTAGTTTAACTCACAGTCCATGGTAATTTAAATAGAAGTGCCTTGTACATATGATGAATGTCTGAACCAGCAGATACTCTCTGCAGCATTACAGCATCAAATATCAGGATGTGTATGTCTGCATAGGTAAAGGACTAGCAGCGATATGTGAAACAACTTCCAGAGGGTTAGTGTTAGTCTGTTACTGAAAAAAATCCACAAGGGTCTTTGACCAACAAGTCTTAACAGATTTATTGTGGCATATACTTTCATGGTACACACACACACACACATACCACCCATGTACAGAAGGAGAAAATGTAAACAGTTGGGCCATGACAATTCATTGTAAAACGCCACATTTTCCCCTGCCAACTGAGGATAACAGTCATATATCCAATGAAGGAGACTCTAGTAGTCAAAAGCTTATGCCACAATAAACCTCTTAGTCTTTAAGGTGCCACCAGATGCTTGGTGATCTTTGAAGACACTCTGACCTATAGGAGATAGCCAGGGTATATCTGTTGGATATGAATGATGTTGGAAGACCAGGACAGACACATTTAGAATACTGTGTGCAATCATGGTCGTTCCACCCCAAACAAGATAATACAGCCAGGACTGGCCCCAGGTTAAATTTCACCCTGGGAGAGGAGTGCCTTTGGTGCCCCCCCATTGGTCAGCTTTTCAGGGTCACCCAGAGGGTTTCTGGGGTCCGGTGCAGGTGTGATGTTGGGGGCTCTGCTGCTGCTCCCTACCCATGCATACGTGTACAAAGCTGGGGACAACATGCAAGAATTATTCATACGTGGACTATATCTGAGAATTCTCACCTGCAGCTCCTCCTTGCCCTGGGATCAAGCAGAATGATAGATGTGCTTTATTTTTTCTTACACAGGGATAAGGGAATAGGAATTGGGTTGTGCTTCCCCTGAGTACCTCCTCCAAATTCCAAAACCCTTCTGGCAGAGCTTCTTTCTGCTTCCTGGGACTCAGTCACACAGGTCTTCTGTAGGAATGGGCAAACTTGCCCATGCCCACCCCACACAGTGCTTGCTGAACTCCCACCATTTGCCCGGCCCTGGTGGACACACTGAGTGAGCTGCTGGATGGCCCAGCGCGGGCACCCAGCAAGAGCTTGCAATGTCCTGTTCACCCATGAGCTGCCATTTTGCGAAAAACCACAGGTAGGCTTTTATATAAATTGCCATTTTATGCAAAATGGCAGCTATAAATGCACCATTTACACAAAATTGCTGGTGTAAATGGACCGTGTACGTCTGCAATTTTGTATAAATGGCATATTTACAGCCACCATTTTGCATAAAATGGTGATTTACATAAAAAGCTGACCCACTTTTTTTGCAAAATGACAGCTCACAGGTAAGTGGGAATCCCCATGCTTGCCTGTCTCAGTGCACGTTGAGCCAGGCAAGCGTGAGAGTCCATGAACTGGCATCCGGGGCCGAGTGGGAGGATGTCTGCCAGACTCCACCCCTTTCCCAGATTTCCACAACATCCCTAGTCTTCTGGCTGTGACATGCTGATGGCTTTCTCCACTACTCACTCAGGAAGGATTCCTCCCTTAGGGCCTGGCCTCACACCACTCCTATGCTTTTCCTTGTGGTATCTGACACAGAAAATTACTCTCCAGTGGCACCTTGCCTGGAAATCTTAGGTGGCATTCACTCGCTCGCTCCTTGAACTCTTTCCCCAGTGGGTCTGGAGTTCTTTCTGTGACAAGAACAGGCTACCTGCCCCAGAATCCCTGCTACTTAAAGCCTTCCCTGTTCCTTCTCTCCTTTCAACAAGCTATGTAACCACCAGGGCTACTTGGTCTGGGCCAGTCATAAGCCTGCCTGACCGGTCTTATCTCTTTTGATGCCCAGACATAAATGAAGATTTTACCTTACCATGATTATAGGTTTAGACTCCCCTTACAGCTGGGCTGCAGCCCTAGCTAATAAGCAGGCCCCTCTCTTCGAGCCTCCCAAGGATACATTTTACAGCCAGCTTAAGCATCAAATTAATACCTATCCTGTTTCATACATAACTATGTAAAGTATTTACTTCATCATGTCTGGGGAGAGGTCCCATTTACTGGGTTTGCATGACACAACAATCCATCATGGGTAACAAGCCACAATGGGGTGCTGTGTCATCTGAACCCAGACCGCTTTCTGTAGGGTGGCTTATCTTTGGCAACAAGCCGCCCTGACAACCCATGGCTTGTTCTAGGGGTTGTTCTACCCACGATGGGTTGGCGTGTCATTCGAACCCAGCTGAGCCAACCCACTGTGGGTTGCGGTGATCGGGTACAGAGCCACTCAGCCAGAACAGCCAAAACTCCTGCCGCTCTTCCTGATCGCACCTGCCTGTGTCGCCTCAAGCCTCCACAGCAGTTTGGAGAAGCTGTCCCTCATTCACCAACCCCATTTTAAGAATTATTTTTCAGCCCCATGAATTTGCACAAATGTGTTTGCAATTTTATTTTATTTTTTGTTGATCTTGCAGAGGTGCACAAGTGGACACTTAGGGCTGTCAAAAAATATAGAGCCTGGCTTTGTCAATGTCCGTGTATGTTTCAGCTATCAGAGGGAATGAAGTATACTAGGAAACATACAAAGAAATTGTATGGAAAAGGTATCCGGGTGACCTCTTACAGATTACTACTTTATTTTATTATTATTTATATAGTGCATATAGTGTTTACAGTATTTGAAGTGCTAAATGCTTGGTAACATTGCCTCAAAGTAAAGCTGCGTTCTTTAGCGCAAATGACATCAACGTGGAAACTGAAAAAGAAACATACCTTAAAGCTCATTGAAGGATGATCATTTTTGTAGTTAGTACCTGATCAACCCATAGAACCTTGAAAGAAGGGTTACAGACACTTGCTTTTTGCCACCCGAGCTCACTGCAGACAGTACATTCAGCAAACATGGCCATTGAACTCAGCTTGGCACCCCCCTCAGCTTGGCACCCCAGGCGACTGCCCAGCTCGCCCACCCCTAAGACTGGCCCTGAATACAGCGCCAGAGGAGGGCAGCTCAAATGTAGATTCTTCAGCTAGTTGCCATCTTGTTTCCAAGGCTGGCATCTCTGCAGCAGCATTAGCACAAAGATACATACCCCCATTCTAATGTAGAACAGCTTCCTGCACACCAGCTTCTCAGCACCCCAAATCCAAGAGCGTCTCCATTTCTTACACATCATACTGTTCTTATATCAACTCTGTTCCTATACTCTGCCATCACACAACGAAAAGAAACAAAGTGTGATTCAGTATTTAGGATGTTCTCCAGCCAAATTGGGTCTCTAGAGAATAATAGACAATGAAGAACAAACAATAGCATTCTTTAGTTGCAGCTGATACCGCTAAGAAAAGTATGAAAAAGCTCTTTTGTTCCATAACAATTCTGCTCCTGTATTCTTTATTTTTTTTACTTTTTCTTTCTTGTCATTTACTACTGAAGACATTTGTATCAAAACATGATATTTGCTTAAGGGTTCATCTGCCCCTTCCACTTAATTACATAACCGAAACTTTAATCCTTTGTTTGTAACGTCACAGTGGGGTTGCTGTGGAAATTAGTGTCTTGCCAAAAAGCCGTGCGCTGGGACTGCAGGTAGAGGATATGCAGAAGGAGCAGATTTGCTCCTGAGAAACAAAAGACCCTTTTAAAATCCAAATATTTTCACTATTCAAAAGAGAGCAAAAGGAGGGAAAGAAAACACATGACAAGCTCCTAAGGTGCAGCAGCTCTTTTTAACAAGGGCTTTGGCAAGATGAAGCGTGAAAACGTCCTGTTGCTGTCAGAGAAGATATTTTAAAAGCTTATGCATTTAGTTATTTTTAGTGTTTCACTCTTTGATTAACCCTTTGAAGTCTCCAAGAATAATAAGTAGGACTGCCATCTCTCTCTCTCTCTCTCTCCCCAGCCCGGCCACACCAAGTAGGCCTTCTGTGACTTTAATACCAGGATGGGGAATGTGTGTCCCTCCTGTTGTTGCTGGACTACAACTCCCATAATCCCTGACCATTGGCTATGCTGGCTAGGGTTATTGGGAATTGCAGTCCAACAACATCTGGAGAGCTATGTGTTCCCCACCTTTGCTTTAATAGCTGCATAGCAAGCAGAAATTCAGAAGGTGAAGCTTTTCCTGTCTGTATGCCAGGAAAAACTTCACATGCTGAATTTCTGCCACACACCTGTTAACGTCACATGTGCCTTGCTAAAAAAGAAGAAAAAGAAAAAGGCAACCCGAAGCTTAAGTATCAACACCAGTTTCCAATCCAGGGTTCCTCTATTGATCTCCTGACCCAGGTTCTAATGTATCTCCAGGGTTTCAGTCCAGGGTTGGAATCGATATCCAGAGTTCCAATCAGTTTCCAGTCTATCTCCAGGGTTCCTCTATTGATCTCCAAATGCTTTCCTGTTCCCCTTTATCTCTTGTATGTGCTGATTTGGCATAATCCTCGCAAGACACATTGCGCTCACGGTGACATTTGCGCTCACGGTGACACTTTGTTGATCCTCTGATAGCCCATGCTGTGGACTGAGAAAACATAGTCAGCAGGAATGGTGGATTCCATGCGGTGGCAAGATGAACAAACTCCCATGAACATGATTTGTGTGTGTGTGGAACATGATTTGTGTGTGTGAGTGTGTGTGTGTGTGTGTGTTTGGATACAGATTTTGGAAAGGAATCCCACAAGGACATACTTACGAACACACAATCAGCTTAGCCATTGTAGCTGGGAGTTATAAAAACTAACCCCCAATGGTCAGGGATTTCTTGCTGGTTTTGTAAAATTATCCTGTTGAATTTAAGAATTGTCATGAGGGTACTAAACAACAAGAGACAAGAGACTGGGGGCAGCTGTGGCCTTGAAAAGTACAGAGTGCGTGCTCTGAAGGGTCAGTATCTGTCCATGTCACTCGCTGCCCCAGCCTTGGTGCCATCCCTCAGAAAGGGCTGAGTGGTACATTCAAACCTGTAAAGATCTGACATGAATTCTGCATACTTCCAAGATGTTCGTGTCCCAGCAGGCAGAAACTGCATGGTGTAAACTCATAAAAGGAAACATCCTGCTGTCAGGACTGCTGACGAAAACTGTAGCTTACAGGTTCACATTAGGTTGCCTGAGCAAGACTGTTAAAATATTGTTTGTCTCATAAATGTATTCAATAATTCTGCTTTAGTAAAAGTCTGTGGACAATTTGCATAAACTTAGATGAATTAGCATATGCAAATGAAAAGTTCCCTTTTCTCCTCCCTCTCTCTGTGTAAGAGGTGGTATCCAATCATTCCTGTGCTCTGATAACAGATGACAAGTGGGACCTACAACAAAATGTTGCAGAGTGAAATGTTGCTGTTCAGGATTCCAGCACTCCCCTCCACACACACCCCTTCTGTGGCTACTAAGCATGCTTGGTCCTCACTGGCCTAGTTTTTTGGGTCCCTCCCTTAGGGTTCACCCTACCTAAGGATGTTTTGTTCTTCTGCAAACCACGTGGCTCCCCCAGCCTTGCTGGCACCTCCCTCTTGTGTATGGATGGTGCTGTTTTTGGATATATAAGTAACATCTCACACAACCTGAATGTCAGAAAGGAGGGATTCCATGTTAATTCCCTTTAACAGAGACGTTGCCTTGGCTTATAAGTATTCCCCCACCCCCACCCCTTACAGGTCAGATTGCCTTCCTTTCAATTTCAAAGAAAATATCTGCTGTGCTTGGTACTACTTGGTACTTGCTTATACTACAATTTGCATAAGCCTTAGGAGAAGCATGGAGCTCTTTTTCTTAAGGAAACAATGTTTACCATCCCAAAATCCTTAATGCTGCCATTGGCTCTTTTTTGCTCTGTTCTCTATTATTAAATAGCACCACTCAGCTACTTCAGTAGAGGAGAAGCCAAAACATAAGGCAACTCAAAATCCCCTTAACCAAGGTCTAATGCACATGAGTGCGCGCACGCATGCACGCGCACGTGTGCGCGCACACACACACACACACACACACTGCAGCAGTCTCAGATCATATTCAGCAGCTAGTTGGTATTCTAAATCATGTATAAGACACTGTTCTACTAAGCACTGTATGAATAACACTGATGGGGACGGCAGTCCCTGTTTCAAGAATCAGAGTCTATGCAGGGCAGCAGACAAGAGGAACAATAAAATGACAGCAATGGGAAGAAAGTAAGACAATACTGGTCAGTGTGAAAGTTGTTCACCCAACTCATTTATCCAGTCTCCTGCAGAAGCTGTCCTGAGGGCTGTTTCATACAACACTTCAATGCATGTATAGCTATTACATAACACATGAAGAGGTGGTTGTATGACCAAACCCAGCATTCTGCTTGAACTATATACTATCAAACTGTGATCAATGAGTAGCGCATCAATCTCAACTCAACTTGTACTTGTGCTGGCGGGCTCTATGAACTTTCAGCACATCTCAAGCAGCAGTCTGGGCTAGGTTAGTCACCTGAATCACAAAGGTTATTGGCTGGGTTGTCTCTTTCAGCCTTGCTGCTCATGCCAGATTTGTTTTTATGATGATTTGGGCATGCGCATGATGCATTCTGGGACAGCATGAGAGATTCCAACCATTGTTCCTCTCAAACCAGTTATGCAGTTTCACTGATATGTCCACAAAACATATCCAACTACATGAAAGCCAAGCCACTTTGTCCAGTTACCAGGCACTGCACCAAACAAGCAAAGACAAGGCGTATCACTATACAGAGAATCCTGGAAGCTAGGATTTCTACCTCAAAATATCCACACACCACATTTCTACATAGGCTGAGTTAATACTGTATAGAGCATTTTGTGTAAATACAATAAAATAAAGAGCTTGAAGGAAACAATACTTTCTTTACAAAACCATGCTATGGTGGGTGGTGGGAGCTCCAAAGACAGAGGAAGCCCCTTATCCAAACCCCACCAAGCTCCTACAGGCAGGGCGAAAGAGAAGGAGGAGTGGCATTTTTCTGTATTTTGTATTTTTGGTTGTTGTTTTTTACACCATTACAATTTCCCTTCCATTGATTGCAATGGGAAGGAAATTATGTACACCAGCTCCAGAACTGGTGGACATTTCCCACAATTCCAGGGGCATATCAGGGGAATGGGAAGCCCATGGATGCTCTCCACACCCACCCCAACACACTCATGGAATGCCTCCTTTTTGCCTTTACTGGCATTGGAGCTTTGCTGCTGGAGAGCCAAGGGCTGCAGAAGTTTCCGTGGTGGCTAGGAGGGGTTTTCAAGGTTGGATCTCCTCCTCCAAGGTCAGGGCTCTCTCTCCACCCTTGGACAGAGATATCCAAAACATCCTATGGCCCCTGGGATGCATAGAATTGTACCCTAAGGGTTGTATCCAATGTTAGTCCTACTTACAGTAGACCCACTGAAATGAAGGGGACTGAAGTTTAGGGATATCAGAGAATTCCACGACGGATCTTGGTGAGGCCGAATGCCAGTGCATTCAGCCCCCCGAAATCCATCGCGGAACGAAGCCCCCACCCCCCACCCCACAAAAGGTGCACAGGACGAAGTCCCCACCGCTCCCACCCCATGAAAGACACACGAAACGGAGCACTTACCTGCTCCCGTCCGCGCTGCTTTGCGAATGGCGGCCGTCCTGCGGCCGCCATTCGCTTCCTCCTCTTCAAGCCATGATAGGCTATGTAAATACTTACATAGCCTATCACGGCTAACGCAGGGAAGCCATTTGCGTCCCTGCGGAGGCCATGATAGGCTACGTAAGTATTTACGTAGCCTATCATGGCGGGGGGGGGGGAAACCCCAGCGTACGCAAATGGCGGCGGCTACCGCCATTTGCGTACGCTGGGGTTTTTTTCCCCCCTGCCATGATCGACTACGTAAGTATTTACATAGCCTATAACGGCTCAATACAGGGACGCAAATGGCGGCGGCTATGACAGCCACCATTTGTGTCCCTGCAGGGCTGCCCAGCAGCCGGATGTCCGGCTGCGGGCGGCTGGAGCCAGCCGGCGGCTCTGCGGCTTGGCCGCGGAGTGGAGCTGGCCGGGCAGGATTCCGGGGGGAGGGACAGAGCGCCTCCCCCCCACCGCGGATGCCCCTCAGTAGAGCAAGGTAAGGGATTCGTACATCCCTACTGAAGTTAGACTAGCACTGGATACAACCCTAAGTGGGCATGTCATTCACACACAGCTTATTGATATGGTTTACGGAGTCACAGGCCACCAAAAGTAGTGTGATGCTGTGTAAATTAGTTCATAAATACAGCTTGGCATGCTCTCTTTTCTACTGTATCAGGCCAGGGCTAGACAAGTGGCTGCCATCACATCTGCAGCCCCACATCCCCTCCTCTCTCCCTGTTAACATCTCATCTAATAATACTAAAGGCAATACATGATATGACATCATCAGGCTTTGAATTTCCCACCCCCAGCAAGTAGCAGCCCATAAAGTGGAGTGGGGGCAGGGAAATCCAGAGCATGATAACACCATGCATTGTGCGCTAGAGAGAGGAAGAGATGACTCGGAGTGCTGTTTTTGGCAGCAGCCACTTGCCTGCTTTAATGTCTAGTTTCAGCCTCACTGTCTATATTATTTATTTAGATGAGTTCATAGAAGGATTACTTTAAAAAACAACCCAACGATCTGCTGAGAAACTAACTGGCTCTGAGAGGCAAGTGTGAATACTTCCCTTCTCATGTAAGACAAATTATGCCACTAATTACTCCTAAACTATTCCTTCTGCAGGCTTGTTGAGACACAACACATTTTGGATGCATGAATCCTCCAAATAATTCTGCTGATGAAAGACAGGAAAGAAAGAAAGAAAGAAAGAAAGAAAGAAAGAAAAGAGAGGAAAGAAAGAAAGAAAGAAAGAAAGAGAAATCTGGCTGACTCCCAGAACTGTGTTGGATCTGTAATGCTAGTATGAGTAATAAGTATAAAAAGTGACTCAATATATACATGCGACCAGCCAGATTGGCCAGAAAGAGCCATTTTAACTTTAGTCACTCTCAAAGTGTTCCTGTAATGTCAGCTGTTATGGCAAAAAGGATCTTCTGCTGATATTCTTAAGATGTTGGCAAAAGAACACTTGTTCTGTGTTTATAGAAATGCAACATTTAAAAAAAATCAAAATCATTTCCTGATATTTAGCAGCAAGATACCAGTGGAAATGTATCAATCAATATCCCATACATTCTGGGGCTGGACCCCAGCAATCAAACACAGCTGAGCCCTGGCTCAAAGTAACTTCCGAGCTAATGACAAATGATGCATTAGCTTTCATCTGGGAATGCAAGCTTCCATTTCTAAGAATAACACCCAGGAGGGTTATTTCAGGTGAGCTGCCTGTTTATTATGCACCTGCATATTTTGCAGAATGAAAGAGACAAAGGGTGGTAATGAGGCGTTCACTATGGTACCTTGAGATAATACTTTAGGGCTCCTGTTATGGGCCAAATGTGATTTTTCTATGAATTATACAGGCTAGTAAAAGCAAGAAGCACCTAGCATTCTGAAAATATAATAATATTCCACAAGATAAAGAAAATAACATGTGTACTGGCTGGTGATAAATAATAATACAATGACACTATCCATAAGAAATATACAATGCTGTTTCATTTCTGACACATGATAGAAAGCAAGCACAAAAGAATCACAAGAAAACAATTTTATGCAACAGCTGGTAGAGTATCATAATTACAGTCATCTTGATCTGTGACACTGCAAGGTTGCTAACTAGTGCTTCACATTAGCTGTGCCTTAAAGCAGAACTCTAAACAGTTCACAGTAACCATCTTTGTTTCCAGAAATGCAGATTAATGGTATCTGAAAGGACTCATATGAATAATGCAGTATGTTCAGTTATAAAATGAGTGTGCTGAAGCAGTTATCAATCAACATTCAAGAAATGTTCATTTATGTAGAAGCAGAGTGCTGCAGTTTTGGATGAAAGAACATTTAGGAGCTCTTCCCCACTCCCCCACCCGCACAATAAATTATTTATCAATGTGCACACTCTACAAATCTTCCCTCAAGATAGCTCTTTTGTTACCAGGGCAGGGAGGGGAGTGGGGAAGAGTACTTTTGTGAGTATGCAAAGTAAAAGAGTTTTTGTACCTGGGAAAATATTGTTCCTTCGGATAATGCTTTCATCACTATTGTGTGATTGTGGATGGGGACGTAGGACTGGGATGGGAATCCTGGGCACTGCTTGTGTAATTATGAGAGATAAGCAATGCAAGGTGTTTCCAGATGGACAGCTCTTAGCATTACCAATCCAAATACACGGTGAAGATATTATGTCTTTCCCTCCTTAACAGATAAAAGATAAAAGATAAAAGACAGAAGAAGTCGTGGGAAAATAAGGAGGATTATGAATGAAAGATGACAGTGTCTGAACCCCCCTCTAAAATTCTGTGAATAGGCAGGGTGATTGCCCAAGAAAAGCCTCATCTGAAAGCATCCACCAAATCCCACATATAAAATATAGCAACTGTTGTGAACTTTTAAAATTAATTTCAGTGTGTTGGCAATATTAACAGAAAGTGTTATATGGGTGGCATTTTGGGGGAACACTGTTACAAAAAGTAACCTTAGAAATAATCCATTTTGTTGTTTTGCAAGAGTTACACAGAGTTAAGAATAAAATTCTTCTGTTTCATATTCCAGGCTCTGGCCACAACCCATACACAGTGAGGCAGGCAGCTTTAAGCCCATTAAAACAATGGGTTTAAGCAGGCCCAGCTCCATTTAGTTAGTGGTGTCTGTGTGCATAGTTTGAAAAGTTTGCCATGGCAAGTGTCATACCATGCATGAAATCTCTTTGAGCTTTGCAATGTGTCAGTATCCAGCAAAGAAAACCGCCCAGAGAGCTTCGGCTATTGGGCGGTATAGAAATAAATAAATAAATAAAATAAAGAATGAGAAAATATGCATGGTGACTATTGAATTTCTTTCTTGAATCATAGAACCATAGAACAGTAGGGTTGGAAGGGGCCAATAAGACCATCGAGTCCAACCCCCTGCTCAGTGCAGGAATCCAACCTGTTGTGCACTTGAGAAATAGATAATTAAATCAGTCTTGCCATTCTGGGTTAGTTTGTTTACTTTTTTCACAAGAGTTTGGGATTGTATAAGACTTCTAAGTCAAAACAGTCCTTGTCAGCTGTGAACAAAACAGTCCTAACATTTTATTGTCTTGCCTAGCTAAATAAAGCTCACTGTGAAAGCAAGATGGGTGCAATAAAACCCTTGCCTTACTCTTCCTATCAAGTATTTACTTAGTAAACAATTAATAGACCTCCTTACTCAGCAAAATGCTCCCACTCTGTTTAACAGAAGTATAGAAATTGAGAGATGATATTTTTTATTATAACAACTAGTAAAGGTTTTATGCAAGCTTTCAGGCTGCATAAAACTATCATTCATGCAGAAAGCTAAAAAAAGGTGAAGGAAGGACTTGTTCTTGTGCCTAGTTAAGTTTTAGACAGGTGGCTATAAGTGAGATTCTTCCTGGCTTCAGGTGGGTAAGTCTTTGGGGGCTTTTAATTACAAAATTGTGGGGTTCCAAGACAAACAATGAAAAATGCATTAGCTTCTTATAAAGCTGCAGATGTAGCAGGCAAGAAGCTACTCTACCACTTTGTAATTAATGATAAAACAACTCACCAGTTGTTCAGTTCTATTTTGGTGGGCCTGGTAAAGCCACTGGCATTAGAATCTACAGTAAACAGTGCTTAAATAAGGAACATGGGATGTCACAATCTTCCATTCCTTGTAGTCATTTAGATAGTGGGAAAGCACTTACAGGATGTACTTCAGTAATCTTGTGATCATCTGTAATTCTGTAGTTTAGCAAAGATATGCCTGTGTTGCCTTTCCCATAGCTATCGTTTTATGGTCTTTAACTGGAAAATACGCAGTCCCTTTGCACATAGTGTCAATATACCCAACCTTTATGATGATTTATGCTATGACACACCTCCAGGACCAGAAAGAACAAAACCAGGAAACACAAATTAATTTAAAGACATGTTCTTTGCTGTGCTTATCACAACTTTACTTTTCAAAGACATTTGGGAGCGGGGAGGAGAGAACAAAGGAAATAAAATATCCAAGTGATAAGTTCATGGCTTTGGTTTTCTAGTCAAAAACATATAACCATACTAAATAGTTTGTCACTTACCAGTCACTTCTTCAGTTACAGTAATCATCTTCAGTTTTGCTGTCAGTCCAGATGGCCAGGGGGTTCTTTACATAATTGGAAAGTGATCCAAATGGATATGCCTGTTTAATATGCAATATAGAGGCCTCTTACACAGAACTGAAGCACTTGCTTTTCATACAGTAAGGGGGTGTTCTTAAAATGCATTTATATACCTCAACACAGTCATCCAATTC
The DNA here is from genome assembly GCF_057233095.1 of Heloderma suspectum. NCBI lineage: Eukaryota > Metazoa > Chordata > Lepidosauria > Squamata > Helodermatidae > Heloderma > Heloderma suspectum. Next base: position 83,298,470 of record NC_139459.1, on the reverse strand, counting down.
GACCATGCATCTTGGATAAAAATAAACCTCCCTAGCAAGGGTGTTTAGTTCTGCCCCCTCTAGACTGTGGCTTTAATCTAGCCATCTAAAATGTTAGACTTCAACATAAGCATGGCATTGTGAATAGCTGGTGTTACGCTGGTGCTGCAGACACTGCAATCCCCGCATGCTGCAGCCATCCTAAGTGGCACACCAGGCACAGCAGCCTGAGGCCCTTGACTCCTCTCAGGGGCACCGAGTGGCAAATCTTCCCCAGTCCTTGCATCCAGAGCTTACTCCTGCTATGGGTATAAGCTGCCTGTACATCAGGGATGGGAAACCTCTGGCTCATTGGTCTAATCTGGCCCGTGAAGGTTTCCCTTCCAGCTCATGGAGACTTGGGCTCCCTCTGTGGCTCTCTTCCTCTCCCCGAGCCCCACACCCTGGCCTGGAGGCTACCAAGGGCTTGGGGAGGAGGGGGAAAGAGGAATCTCCTTGTCATCTCTTCTCTGTGGCTGGAGAGTAAAAGGGGACTTGCCTGTGTGCTGCTCCCCATCCCAATGGAAGCATCTTGGAGAAAAATACACCTCCTGCCATGGAAGCCACACCCAGCGAAGCTGGGTTGCGGCCAGTGCACTGCGGATCATCCATCCGGCGCATCAGTGAGGGTGGCTTCACTGCACATGGGTGCTCCCCAGTGGGTGCACCCATGTCAGCAGACTTTTAAAAGTGATATAGAAAACAATGTTAGTTTTTTTGTTTGTTTGTTTGTTTACTTAAAAATGGCCTTTTCCTCACCTTTCCTATAACCAAGGTAGATTGTTTATTTTTTTATTTAAAAAACGTTGGTATCACTTCTCTGCCCAACAGGGCCCTCAAAGTGGTGTACAATAAAATCCAATAATGCCACTTCCCCTGGGCTGCACCTGATGGGCAGCTTGCCAGCTGGGGGAGCACTTTGAGAGAGAAGGCAGGGCCAGGTCACACCACACACTGACCGATCTTGGGGAGCGGAGCTTCACCCTATATAAGCTGGCTCTGCCCTCCCCTTGGCCTCTTTCTATTCTGCCTGGTGGCCAGTCACCTGCTTGCCCTACAGTCAGTACAGGCATTATGCTGGTTGCTTCCGGGCTGGGTAGGATTTTTCCCCCTTCCCCCTAATTGACTTTGGAGGCAGGGTTTTTTGCCTACCCTGTACTGTCTTGTTGTGATATTGGGCCGTGTGCCAGTTTAAATAGCTTGGGCCATGTGCCACTTTAAACAGACTGGTCACATTCCAGGGTTGTACAGGAAAGATTCAATAGGAAATCTCTGGTGAGCACCCAGAGGCACCTTTAGGTGATGGGTTGTTTCCCAGACTTGTCCTTTGGGTTGTGGGGCTTGGGGATGGGATGGGAATAGCCTTTAAGGCATGCCCATAATGCACTCAAAGTCTTCAACCTTACAGTACTGTGGTATGGAAGGGTCTCCCTCAATAGGAGGTGGCTGGCCGGACCCAGGCTGTAAATTACGTCTTGTGTACAGTTTGAGGGTAGGATGGCTCACACATTATGAAGATACAGGAGGAGATCCTTAAGGGACACTTGCCTCACATCATTTCCGCACAGTTTGTGGATCTTTCTGCAGGCCATTTTCCTTGCAAATGGTTAAATAAAAGGTAGCCCTGGTTTACTCCAGCACCTCTTACCTCTTTCTTCAAGGTGGGTGCACAAAATCACAGCGAAAGCAAAGTTCCACAGTTGAGGAGCTGCTACAGAAAACTCCCTGTGGTGAGACAGGCAACAGGGGCTCAGATGATCTCAGATTATGGGCAGATCTCAGGTTATGGGCAGCCTCATATGGGAGGAGGCAGTCCTTCAGATATCCTGGGCCCAAACTGCTTAGTCTTTATGGGGCAAAACCAGCACCTTAAATTGGGCTTGAAACAAATTGGAAGCCAATGCAATTGGTTCAAGCCTGGTGATATATGGGCTCTAAAGTGCATGCCAGACAATGGTCAGGCTGCTGGATTTTGTACTAGCTGTACTGTCTGAAGAATTCTCAAGGGCAGTCCCATGTAGAGCACATTTGTTGTTGTTGTTGTTCAGTCGTTCACTCGTGTCCGACTCTTCATGACCCAATGGACCATAGCACGCCAGGCCTTCCTATCCTGCGCTCTCTCCCGGAGTGTGCTCAAGACAAGTTCATATTCATTGCATCGGTGATGCTGTCTAGCCACCTCATCCTCTGCCGTCCCCTTCTCCTTTTGCCTTCAATCTTTCCCAGCATCAGGGTCTTTGCCAGGGAGTTTTCTCTTCGCATTAGGTGGCCAAAATATTTGAGCTTCAGCTTCAGTATCTGTCCTTCCAATGAGCACTCAGGGTTGATTTCCTTTAGGATTGACTGATTTGACCTCCTTGCTGTCCAGGGGACTCATAAGAGTCTTCTCCAGCACCACAGTTTGAAAGCATCAATTCTTCGGCGGCGAATCGGCACTCAGCCTTCCTTATAGTCCAGCTCTCACAGCCATACATTGCTACTGGGAAAACCATAGCTTTGATTATTCGAGCCTTCGTCGGCAAGGTGATGTCTCTGCTTCTTACTATGCTGTCTAGGTTTGCCATAGCTTTCCTCCCAAGGAGCAAGCGTCTTTTAATTTTATGGCTACAGTCACTGTCTGCGGTGATCTTGGAGCCCAAGAAAATAAAATCGTAGAGCACATTACAGTCATCTAAACAAGACGTGATTAAGGCATGGATCACCATCATCAGATATGCCTTCTCTAGGAAGGGGCACAGCTGGTGGCTCAGCCAAAGCTAGGCAGATGTGCTGTTGGCCAAGGCAGCCAGCTAGCTTTCTAGGAGCAATGATGAGCCCAAGCTGTAAACCCGATACTTCAGAGGGAGTGCAAACCATCCAGAACAGGTTCCATCCCCAATTGCAGGTTGGTATGTCTATTGACCAATAGGACCTCATTCTGGTCTGGATTTCTGGATTGAACCTCAGTTTGTTCACCCTTATCCAGTCCTTCACTGCATTCAGAGAATGGTTCAGGACTTCCACAGTCTCCTTGGCATCCGTTGAAAAAGAGAGATAGAGCTGGGTATCATCAGCATAGTGATGGAATCCACCCCTAAAACTCCAGCTGACCTCTCCCAGTGGAGTCATGTAATTGTTAAAAAGGAAAGGGGTCAATATTGAGCCCTGAGGAACCTCATAAAGTAACAGCCATGAGACTGAACAATAGTGCCCCAGCACTACCTTCTGAGAATGTTCAAACTGGAAACACCACAAAACAGTACCCAAAGTCCCATATCAGCCAAATGGTCTAGAAGAATACCATGATAGATGGTATGAAATGCTACCAAGAGGCACAGCAGAACCAGGAATGCACTCACCCTGTCCAGTTCCCAGTGTAGGCCATCCACAAAGGTGACCAAAGCTGTTTCTGTCCCCAAACCAGGCCTGAACCTAGATTGGAAAGGATCTAAATAATCAGCTTCATCCAAGAAAGCCTGGAGTTGTACTACCTAATAATAATAATAATAATAATAATAATAGATAATTCAAGATGTTATGCAAGCTTTCAGGCATGTGCCCAATTCAGCTTAGACAGGTACTGCTGGTCAAATGGGTTGGGTTTTGAATTACAAAATCACGGAGTTCAAAGACAAACAGTGAAAAATGCACTAGTCTTCCCAAAAGACCTTTAAAAAGTAAGATTGGAAACTGGGCAGTAATTATTTTAGGGTAATGGGATCCAGTGAAGGCTTCTTTAACTTCTTCTTTTAGGCAGACTGGAAGATATCCCTCTTTCAAAAAAGTGTTTAGAACCTCTGCCACCGAACTGGCCAGCCTTCTTCTGGCATCCATCAGCCAGAATGGAGACATGGGTCTAATGAACAAGTGGTTGACCTTATTACTTCAAGCAACTTGTCCACATCTTCAGGTTGAACAAACTGAAACTTATCCATCAAAACTGGACAAGTAGTTGCCTCAGTTACCTCACCAGGCAGAAGCCATCCTCAGTGTGGAGTCCAAGTTGGAGCAGATACAAGTGATTTTATCAGCAAAGTGTTTTGCAAGCTCATCACAGCAGGGTTCTGAGGGTTCCTTTTCACTACCCTCGGGACTAGAATGCAATAGCCCCTTAACTACCTGAAACAACACTGCTGGATGACATTGTGCTAATGGTTTACAAGTCAAATACCAAAATACAACACAACATGACTAATAATAACATTAAAACAATAAGGAAAAAAACTAATTATATGTTCATCATTAGATCCAGGAATGTAAACTTTTAAAACCTTTTCCTTCCATTATGTTTTGTGTTAATCACTAGAGATTAAAATTTTCCCCTTCTTTCTCTTGCCTTCAAAGGAAATTTCTTTAGAAAATTACTGATTGTTCTGTCATACACTCAAAGTACATTGTGTCAAGATTAGAAATCACAGCAGTGATGTCAATAATTTCCAAGTTTACTTTTCCCAAAAATATAAAGCAAGTGATAGATGTCTTGCATCACTGCATGCTTTTTAGTGTGTCATACAAATCTATCTGCCAAACACTGCAGTTAAGTGAAGGTAGTTCACAAGCCAAATCAAATTTTCACACAGATAAGGATTTACCACTTAGTAACAACTGTGTGAAGATGCCACTCCTATAGACCTTCCAATAGGGATCTCTAGCATATTTATTATTGTAGCACAAGTTCTTCAGACATCCCAGTTAAATGGTTGGTTTATGGTGGAGGGAATATTCATAGAATCATAGGGTTAGAAGGGACATTAGAGGTCATCTAGTCTCAATCCCTGCTCAATGCAGGATCTGCAGCATCCCTGACAGATGGAGATTCAGCTTAGGAACATAAGAAATGTTGTGCTCCACCAGACCAAAGGTCTTTCTAGTCCAGCATTCTCTTATCACAGTGGCCAACCAGATGCCTGTGGGAATCCCACAAGCAGGACATATAAGTGCAATGAGCCCACAAGTAAGGAATAACTGCTGTGTTCCTAGCAACTGGTTGTCAGATGTATACTGCCTCTGATACTGAAGGTAGTCATCATAACCATTAGCCATTGCATATCCTCCATGAATTCCTCTAATTCCCTTTTAAAGCCACCTACGTTGGTGGCCATCACTTATGGTAGCAAATTCCATAGTTTAATTATGTGCTGTGTGAAGACAGTCTTGGTTTATCTGTCCTGAATTTCCTACCATTCAGCTTCATTAGATGATTCCAGTTTCTAGCATTTTGACAGAAAGCATCCACTTTCTCCACATCATGCATCATTTTATAGACCTCTAACATGTTGCCCCCTTACTTCCCTGATTTATATCCTAAAATGCCCAGAGGGAGAAATCCTATGGCCACTAGACAGCAGCTAGACAGCCATAGGATATGCTGTTATCTGGGAACCAGCTCAGAACCCCATGAGCATATATGTGAAGTTAGATTTTTTTGCCCAAATATGCATCACTTTACACTTAGATACACTGAAACACATTTGCCATTTTATATGCCCATACCCCCAAAGTGGTGAGATCTTTTTGGATCCGTTTAAATATCTCCAATGAAGGAGAGCCCACCACTTCCCAAGGAAGTCTGTTCCACTGTCGAACTGCTTGTACTGTTAGGACATTTCTCCTAATGTTTAGCCAAAATCTGCTTGCCTGCAATTTAGTCCCGCCATCTGGAGTAACAGAATAAGTCTGCTTCATCTTCTGTATGATAGCCATTCAGATATTTGAGGATCACTATCATGTCTCACCTTAATCTTCTCTCCTCCAAGCTAAAAAACCCCCACAGCTCTTTCAACTGTTCCTCATTGGACTTCATTTCCAGATCCCTTAGCTGCCCTCCTCTGGACATGCTCCAGTTTGTCAATGTCCTTCTTAGAATGTGGAGCCCAGAAATGGACACAGTTCTCAGATTCCTCCACCTGTCAAATAGTTCACTGCCTGACAATGGTGATGTAAGGCCAAATAAAATATGGATTCTGAAAAACTTTTAAGTTATTAAGAATAACTTAAATAGTTTAATCATCATCATCATCAAACGTTCATGAAAAAGTAGAATGTCCCAATGGTATTTGGGGCAAATAAACTACCTCCATGGGAACTGGTGGCTGGCATATCCATATAAGGATCTGGAAATATAGACTTAACAATGGCACATACCAGCACCAACCGGGAAATACATACATTTATATACTCCAAATACTTCTATAAGGTTCTGTTGATAAGCATAGTACAGGGAAGAACCTCTGTGGATTTTGTGGTATAGTTTGTGGAGTTCGGGTCACAGAGGAAACAATAATCTTCATCTCCACCAACCATGGTCACATGAGCCTTTCTATTAAGTAACAGGTTTGGGGGCAGTATAAACAGTGAAATAGTATGGACTGAGCATCTTCATTCCTGTTAAAGAATATTCTTGTTTGTGTCCATCTGCATATACAAGGCAGGCATCAGACATTTATGCAGAACTGACCAACAATGAAATATTTAGGATCTCAAGAACATTTTTATAATGCAAAAACTGTTTTTTGACAGTGTGAGGGTTTGAGGCCTACAGAAACAAAGGGAAAAAAGATCAGCCTTAGAGGCCTGGAGTTTTCTGTTGGGAGGGGGTTTCCCTGAGAGAAATAGTTCCATTTCTCTGCTTTGTTTCTTCAGGTTTGAAGCAGTACTTTCGGTTTTGAGGGAGGAGGGTATACAAAGAGAGCAAGAGAGCCAGTAAGAGAAGACACAGCCAGAGCCCGAGTGAGAGCAGAGTCTGAAGAGTGAGTAGGAAGAAGCAACCTAGAAAAGTCTAAGGACAGCTAGGATAAAGGAACTTGCATTTTGCAACTTTTATTTTCTGTTAATGCTTTGTATCACTCCGCTCTATTGTGTAAATACCTTTAGTTGTGATTTGCTAGCTTTAAATTTACCAGTAAACTGTTGTGGTTAAACCCTGTGTCTGGTGTGTCAATCATCCCACATCTACAGCCCACACCCCATGCTATTGGGAAAGAGAGGATTAAAAGAAGGAAGGTGGGACTCTTAAGGAGGCAAGTGATCCTTAAGAGGTTGCTCAGGGGGTCCTGGTCATAAGTGGAAACTTGAAGAGATATGTTTCATTACTTTTAGAATTAGCATTATAACCCAAGTGCAGCATATCTGTAGCCTCTATTTCCTTCTTTCTGAGTTTAGTTTGGAGGCCAGTGTTATATCCAAAAAGCTAGTCTTATGCAGTTAAAATCTCACTCAGATGTTTAACAGATTTGCTAGGCATTTGAACTTCCTTACACTTTTTGAGGAAAAGAAAAGATAAACCAGATTTATAATGAGAATAATTTTGCCAACAGGTTGAAGGATGTTTTTGTTGCTAATGAGGAACGACAGTGCACGATGCTCCTCCTTGGCTTGTTTATGCTCTTTTTGTAGAGCAAAATAACCCCTATCCTCATATCAACTTGTCACCTGAGATTCATTCTTCCTCTATAAACATTTCCATTCTCTATGGAAAGCTATCCTGCCTTCTGGTTAAGGTTAGAGCAGATCTGATCAGATTGCTTCTTCCCCAGATGCGTATGTTAAATCAACAATCCGCTCATAATTCCAGCAGATGTTTCTGTTTCCTAAGGCAAAAATAACATTCCCATGCCTCTTATTTTCAATCTTTAAGGTCCTCCCACAAATGTCAATTTGGTATTAAGTGTTTAGGCTTTTTACTCAGTCCAGAATCATTCTCGTTCTCTTGCTCTCTTATTTTTAGTTTCTGGGAAATACTTCTATGAAGTTAAGAGCTTTCTCACTCTTTGTTTGTATAGACATTTCAGAAAGAGCCTAACTCAAGAAAGTACACAGGCACATGCCTAACATGTGCTCCAAATCTAATTAAAGCTGGTCAAAGATTAGAAAGTGCTCAAGTGTTTTGCCAAATGAGAGTCGTGGTTTCTTATTACTGCAATTTTGATTTAGCAGGAGTAGATACGACAAACTGAAGTCACCGTTCTACTTAAAACAGTAGGTCACTTTCATCTAAAAATACCAGTAAACGGCATGGCTATTTGCTGCTGAACATTTTACAGGACCTAGCTCTGTTTTTGCAATTGTATGAGGCTGATCTAGAAATGTGCATGATTGCAGTTGTCTGTATTGTTAAGATTGCCACCTTATATTGTATGTTAAGATTGCCACCTTAATTGAAAGCCTTAGAATCTACAAGCTGCGTTTCTTTCACTTAACATGTGTTCATGTCCTGCTTGTGGTGGAGAGAAGCTTTAAAAAATGGACCTTCCAGTCATCAGGCTATCTATCTTATCTATCTATCTATCTATCTATCTATCTATCTATCTATCTCATCTATCTATTTATTGCAGTTATTTATATGCTACCTTTCAAGATACAAATCCTACCATAGTGGCTGGCAAGTAGCATAAAAATAAAAAAAAAATCACAATAGACAACATTAACATTTTTTAAAAAATCATCAAGAGCCTTCCCACACAGGGCAGTTGGTGGAAGATGGTCTAACCGGGGGCGGGGGGGGAGAGGTCCAGCTGGAGGAGGTCCTGGGTCTTGTTTGTGTGTCTTTCTCACTGTCCTGGTATGTGCAACCTTCACGCCCAACTATGCTTTGTTGAAGGCCTGGTCAGTAGGGATGGGCAAATGAGCGATGTTCAAGATCACCAGACTTCTCCAAACATTGTCTCTCACTGCTCGTGCTGTACCCGATTCCCATTTCCATCTGCAATTGCTGTTCACTCTGTGTGAATCGGAAGACTGCACAAATTAAGCAGTGATTAAACAGGAGATTTGCGCAAGTCTCCTAAATTTGTGCAAATCTCTCACATTTGTGCAGATCTCCCAAATTTGCTCAATTTCCTCCGCAGACTAAAGTGGGGCTGATCCAGTTTACTGAGGAAATTTGCGCAAATTAGGAAATTTGCATGAATTAAACTGGGAATCGGAAACTAGACAAACATGTGCATGTGTTCAGCAATTTGTGAATATTTTCAGTGGACACATGTTCACACTTGCATTCAGAGCTATGAATGGGGCATGCACACATGTTTTACAAGCAAAACCAAAATTTTCATACATCCCTACTGGTCAGGCATTCTTCTCTCCACATGATTAACATTGCCTGGAGAAAGTGGGGCCATGCATACTCATCCCACTGTCATGTCCCCTGCTGTCCCTACCCCCATGCTTTCTGCATGTTGGGGGCATTTCTACAGACAAAAAGCCGGCTGGACTCATGGAGACAGTCTGCGTGTTTAGCAGGCTTTCTCCCTTCGAATGCTCCATTCAGGGTTTATCACATGGAGAGAAAGACACTCGAACTTTGCTTTCCCTCTCATTTACAACCAATTATATACTACCCCAGTCCTTGCCATCTCCCCCCGCCCCCGCAATTCTCAGTGTCCAAATTTTGTAAACAAAGTAAAACTACTCTTTATACAATCTTCTGCATTCCATGAAATTGATTAAGGCTGTAATCTTATATACACTTACCCGGGAGTAAGTCCCATTGAAATCAATGAGGCTTACTTCTGAATAGACATTTATAGGGCTGCACAGTAAAGCACTGAATTGTGTGCCATTTCTAGTAGCATAATTATTTTTCTTATATGCAGGACCCTAGGTGGCCTATCTGGCCACCACCACTTGCATTATTTTTCTATGTATGAATTAGCCAGTGGAATATAGAGAAGCAATCACCTCTGGGGTTCTTTCTACGGGTACTCCAGCTTTCTAAAATGAAGCAGGTGGCTATCAGAGTGAGGTCTTTTCAGTGGTGGCATTCCATCTTTGGAACATTCTGCCCAGGCGGGGCTTTCACCCTTTTATTCAGGTTCGAACTTGAAACATTCTTATCTCCCAAGAAATCAACCCTGAGTGCTCATTGGAAGGACAGATACTGAAGCTGAAGCTCAAATATTTTGGCCACCTAATGTGAAGAGAAAACTCTCTGGAAAAGACCCTGATGCTGGGAAAGACTGAAGGCAAAAGGAGAAGGGGACGGCAGAGGATGAGATGGCTAGATAGCATCAGCGATGCTGCAGCTGCAATGAATATGAACTTGAGCACACTCCGGGAGAGAGCGCAGGACAGAAAGGCCTGGCGTGCTATGGTCCATGGGGTCACGAAGAGTCGGACACGACTGAACGACTGAACAACAAGTCCTTTTACAAGACTTTCTCTGCTGCTTTATTGTTTGTGTGGTACTTTTAAAATTAATTATTATTTATTATACTGCTGTTATTATCTGCTGTTTTATTAACTATAGCTGTAGCTTGCTTTATTTTTAAAAAAATCCTTTAAATGTTTATTGGGATGTTGTTGCTTTTCATTCTTGTATGCCATTTTGTATACCTTTGTAGAACAGGGACTCATGACTAGGGATGTAGGGATTGTGTAAAATCTGTTCTATCTGTGTTTCAATGATTGTCAGGCACCTTTTGTTCTGTAGTCTACCCATCCATGGAATCAGATTTTTTTGTTTCCAAATTTGCACAAATGTGCATTTGCACAAATGTGCATTTGCACAAATTTGCACAAATGTGCATTTGCACAAATTTGCACATGCGAAAATGCACAAATTCCCCCCAAATGCACATTTTCATTCTTTAGGCTATGGGGAAAATCCACATTTTTGGCTGGGTTTTTAAAATTTGCATATTTTTCTACAGCAACATTTGGGAAAGTTAGAAAAATGGTCCAGAAGTCCATAGAATCCTCCCCATGTGGGGAAGCTGGTCCGCTGCACAATCCCCCAGTCGGATTCATGAAAATCTGAACTCATTTGGTTCTGTTGCAGATTTCTCTGACATCCCTACTCATGATCACTTGATAAATAAATAATATAATATGTCAATCTTATCTTAATTAATGGCTTGCGTTCTAATTTTTCTTGAGCCTGCAAAGTATGTAATTGACCGTAACTGCTAGGCATACACAGCTATATTTACAAGATTATGCCCTATTTTTAATTGCATCTGTTTTAATATTATGCCTGTAGCCACACCACCACAGCAGCTGTGAATGCTGAACTTGGATGTGAGAAACCCAGGTCCACATGACTGTATTGCTATGAAGTTAGCCTCGGGCAAGCCTCAATTTTTCAGTCTCACTTAACTCACAGGGTCATTGTGATTCTAATATGTCACTCCCAGCTACACAGAAAGGACAAGATACAAGTGTAATTAATAAATCCAAGCTGTAAAGTTAACTCAGAGACCTTTTAAACATCACATCCTGTCTGTAAATGGAAATTATTATCAATCCCCAAGCAAATATGCTTGACATATGCATTTTGTTCAGAGGACTACATCTCTATATAAAAACGTAAAGTGAAATTTGGAAGTAACAGTAGACCTTCAAGTTTAAGCTATTAGAACATGTTTTTCTTCTTACCACGTCTGTCCATAGTGGCCACAGGAACTAGGGCTGAGCACAAATAGCCTCACAAAATTCTCTACCTTATTTGAGGGTAGGAAATGACTGGGCCATTTCACCAAATATTCTCTGTGGAGCTGGATTTTGCCAACATTGGGAAAGGGGGTGGGGAAATAAAATTATATGAGCATTTCTCTGAAAATTATCTTCTGTGAAATTTCAGCTCAGTCAGTACTGAATGAAACTATATTATTATTTCGTAGTACTGGTGGATGAAGAGGCAACACTGAAGAGAGGAGGAATGGAAGGAGTAGGGGCTGAGCCCACTGCTTCCTTCAAAAAGAGTAAAATCTTATTAAATAATAGTAAAACTGGATCCAAGGTTGTGGCTGAAAATATTTTATCCTATTTGCCGATGGCAAAATTGAGAGGGGAGGCATTTCACCAAATATTCTCCAGGGGTCCCTGAAATTCTTCAGTTCGACTGGTAGCCCAAGAAAGAATATTTTCAGAAGATGTATTAGAAAAATATTTTCTGAAAATTTGCAGCAGAGCTTAAAACCAAAACCACCAGGGACTTCTTTGCACAGCCAGGCCCCGCTGATCTCAAGCCCTCCGAATATATGTAGAACCAGTCGGTTACAACCACCACATATTGAATTCAGCTTTCAAATAGCTTTAAAATTTAATGTTGATTCATACTTAGTAGGGTTGCCAGCTTTTTAAAAGAACAATAACAAAGAGTTTTGTGGCACCTTAAAGGCTAATGGATCTATTGTATCCTAAGTTTTCCTGGACCAGACTTCATTTCATCAGATATGTTTTTACTGGGTTGTATCCAATCCTGGCCGTCCACCAGCAGATTGGAAACTGTTGGTGGAACAGTTTCCCCCTCCCTCCTGCAGCCCCTCTTTCACACACACCCCAAGTCTGCTCCAGAGGGCTGGGGGATCCTCTGGAGCTGATTTAGTGAGGGGGCACACAGGGGGATGCAACCTGCAGGGGGGAGGAGAGAAGGGGGAAATCCCTTTGCATGAGTGGAGGTCTGCTCACACAATGTTGTATATAAATACTGATTTTTTCTTTTTTAAAAAAATCAACTCTGACACCTGTCTTTAACAGCCTGGCATGCAGAAATTAAGCAGCTTTTTTATTATTTTTATTTTTCCAATCATGTTATCTTCATTCTAGGAAAAACTCCCCTTAATAAATCTCTGTATGTCAGACTTCTGTAAAAGGCAAAGGAGTAGGAGCAGTTTATAAAGCTGGAAACTCTGCCAACATTTTACTGATAAGGATTTGCAAATAGCAAGGTAACTTAATCAGGATGGCAGTTGAAGTCTACCCATGTCTACTCAAAAGTAAGCCCACTGAGTTCATTGGGACTTACTCTCAAACAAGTGTGCGTAGGATTGCAGCCTGAGTGGTTTTATGGTGTGTGGGGGGGGTAAGCATTGCTCTCTCAGGTCTGGATCAACAGTTTTGTCTGGTAGAGAATTCTGGCTCCCAGCTCTTGCTGTAGGCCTGCTTTTTGGGACAAAGGTAAACATTACCCTCAGCTTTAGATCAGAGTTGCTCATGCAGACTTCTTTCATATGAACTCAAGAATGTATAATCTCTCTCACACAAAAACCTTAATTTCTTCCAACATCAAGTCAGAGGGGGAGATTCCAGTGTCTTCATAGTTAAATTGGGACTTTGATTTAAGTTGACTTTCTCTTGGGTCCGTCCCACAAAAGAGTGTACATAGTTGCAACACCCTTTCTTCCTGATTCTTTACACACACAGAAACTGACAGATAAAACCTAAAGTTCTCAGCCAGTTTCCTGTTTTGCTAGTTTGACTCTTAAGATGTTTGCATTTCAACTGAATGTTTCACTTGCTTTCCAGTCATTAATTTACTCTGAGGAAAGTTGATTCCATGACAAATAAGAGTGCTTTTTTTTTGTTTTAATTTCAGATTGAGATCAGTGTATAATCAAACCAAATAAATCAAGGATACTTCTTAGGGATGAAACTACACATTATGTGGGAGGTCCATGATTGGATACCCCCCAGTCTTTTTGTTTGCTTGGGCTGTCAATTGCTTGCAGCAAAGGCAGGTAGAGGGGTGTTATTTTCCCAATATAACTCAGCCTCCAAGCTGCTATTAGCCCTGCAGGGGGAAAGCTTTTTGTCAATGGGGCTAAAAGGAACGGCGGGGGGGGGGGATAATTTAGATCAGGTTCTTGGCACTGGGGTTAGTCACCCCCTTCTCCCGCTGCAGCTATGAGCAATTATGCAGCCATCTTCAGCTGGATTTCAGTAATAATAATAAACCAGTGTGGTGTAGAAGTTGGACTGTTGGACTGGGAGCGGGGAGATCCGGGTTCTAGTTCACTCAGCCATAGAAGCTCACTGGGTGACTTTGGGCCAGTCACTGACTCTCAGCCCAACCTACCTCACAGGGTTGTTGTTGTGAGGAGAAAATGGAGGGTGGATTGCTCCCTGCTGCCTCTGCTGAGCAACCCGCCTCCCTCTGACAGTGCCTAGCAGACAGAGTCACAGTTCGGTGACTTTCGGTGGTGGTGGCAGGATGGGAGCTCTCAGTTCTCATCCTGCCACCGCTACTGAGCAACCCCACCTCCCTCTGCTGGTTCCCAGCAGAGAGTGTCACAGTTGCTCTCGGTGAGCTGAAGTGGCTCATGGGGGGAGCTGGTGGCTGCTCACCAGGCTCCTGCGAACCACCAGCCGGCTCGTGTCCCAGTGAGAGCAGGGGCAGGCTGCTGGCGGGGGTCTGGGGCATGGGGTGCGGGTTGGGCTCAGGTGGATTCGCTCATCCCTAACTATCGCTACAGGATTGTGCCCTAAAATATCCAAGGATTCCTCTTTTGTAAAATGCCCAATACTTTTCAAAATTAAGTAATCACAGGCAAGTGCTACTTAATCCAATGGAACTTCCTATGCCTCGGTTTGTGCTGTAAGGATGTAATGAAGATGCAGTAGCCCTATCCATTTTTCAGAATGACACAGACACCATTCATTTTCAGATCACTGTCATCCATCTACCACAAAGCCTAGATCAGTGCATTTGAGAGTTTCATGGGAATACTTGACATGTCCTCTTTAAACCCTTCTAGTTCATCCCCCTTAAGCCAGGGGTAATGGATACTGAAGACTCAAAGCCTTGTTTCTCTGCACCATGATTTCATAAGAAAAAAATAAGTGAGATTGTTTGAGAAGAGAACTGTTTATAAAAGAGTAAAACAGGCTTGCCATCTATACAGATGGCTTTTTTCATTCAGAGCAAATATATTATGCTTGGCTTCAAATATTGTAAGAGTAGCCTGCCTTGGACAAACAATGCCTCAAAGCTTTGGCCAAGTGGTACACTGTCCAGCACCAGCAAAATATCAAATAGACATGTTTGTAGATAGTTCTTGTTCAACACCTTGGGTGACAAGGTCACAGGATAACTTAGGACTGGAGAGGTGCATAACTATGAGTCAGGTCTGGTGTAGGATGAGACAAGCTGCCCATGCCCCCAAAGGAGGAATCTTTAATCACAGCAGAGATCAAGAAAGACTTTGAAATGTCACGTATAGAGACTGTCTTATCATCCTAAGACCATCCATACAACTGGCTTCTCAGTGAGGTTCTACTCATGAGCCTTCTGCAGTTGTACATCGTTCTGCAGACAATCCTATGGGGTCCAAGAAGCACCTGAATTGGCATGTGGTGCACAGGCCCAAGTAGGGACTCAGGACAATTCCGGTCATGAAGTCATGAGAAAGCTGAGATAGTTCATTAATCTATATCCATAATTAAACATTCACCAAGCTCTTCATAACACCAACAGCATCCACGGATGGCCTTTGCAAGACAAATCAGCACATGGCAATCAATTTCTGCATTTTTCTGGTACCTGACTGATAAACAGGCTTTGATTGGGTTCTGCCTTTTTAACAGGAGAATTAACGGAGCCGCCTTGCTATTGAATTGCTATGGCTTCACTAACTGTACTGAAGGCCAAACAAATCTTGAGAGTAATGAAAAGAACTAGGTTAGTCTTTAGACATGTCAAGGGTGGGGGTATTTATTACTTAAGGCAGTCTGACTCCTGTAGCACATCATATTGCAGGACTGCTCATGATCTGAGACATCCCATTACTACTACTACTACTGCTGCCACTACGTCCTCTTCCCCCTCTTCATCTTCCCATTGCTGGATTTCTTGGGGTGGGTTCACACACCAATGATCATCATTTGATTACTGCAACATGAAAGTGATGAATTGCACATGTGCAAAAACAAAACACCCCCCCCCAACTTTCCTAACATGTTAACACCTAAGCACAATTCTTTTGAGTGGAGAGCATACACACATTCAGCTGTGAGCTGAGAGATAAGCTACCAAATGAGACACATGCATATGGGAATCAACAGCAATCTAAATTACATAGCAACACTCCTAAATGGCCATGCAATGGCAGAGCTCAAATATACACTGGCATATGGGACCTACATGAAAAACACCATTGCATCACTGGTGCAATGGGATAAATTGGGAGGAGTTGGGGTGTGGTCCAGATCCTATGCTCATTCAGGAGTTGGCCTTGTCCCTTATAATAGTATAACATAAGTAATTAGGGTGCAAAACCCAATGCAGCACTTACGCCTCTGCTAAGTCTCTCCTACCCTGCTGATTGCATTGGGCAAGTGGTCCCCACCACTTCTGGGACAACCCAAAACGAGCAGAAACGCTTGTTTCTGGAAGGAGGTAGGTTGGCAAAGCTCGCATAGGGAAGCCCCACCAACCTGCCTCCTTTCAGAAATGTGTGTTTCTGCTCATTTTGGGGTTTCCTCTAGGAAGTACTAAATCTCCCTTATGTCAGTGGTGGTGGGTCCCTCTTGCACAATGTAATTGGCAGAACCCACCGCTTGCAGAAGGAAATCAGTGGGGAGGAAAAGAATCAACAATGAATTCTGCCCAGGGTTTTACATGTTTGCTGCTGCTAGGAGATTGTATCCAAAGAACAAGACATCTCAAAATCTTCCGGCGTCTATGAAAGATTGGTATGATAAAGTGAGGGACCTAGCAGGAATGGCTGAATGAACTCAATAAATCAGAACAAAAGAAAATAGACAGAAATGGGATACCTTTAAGGAAAAGTGGAAACCTTCTGTTGATTATTGTTAAAAGAATATGACCTATCCCAATGTGAAACATGATTTTTCTCTGCATTGTTGCTGAAATGTATATATATTATATATATATATAGTGTAATGTTTTCCCCCTCATTTCATTCAAGTTGATTCTTATCTTCTTATATTCAGGTTAATTCTTATATGCAAATTCATTCTGAGAATATTGGAAGAAGATTGTTTTTTCTGTATATTGAATAATATCATGACTTTGCATTATGTGCTTATTTTTAATGACAATAAAAGTAATAATAATAATAATAATAATAATAGCATAACAAGCAAAATAAATTGCATGTTAACATATTCCTACTGGAGTCAAAGGAGAGTTCTAGATGACTCTATAACACATAGTCACAATTGGGGATAAGATTCCAACTAAGTCAGGGGTCAATTACTGCACACTGTCAGTGGGGGTAACCCCTGCCAGGGGATACAGAACACAGCAGAAAAGTACAGCATACATCACCCTGCACATCCCTTCTGCCTAGAGAACTGGAAAGACACAGAAGTGAAAAAACGTGGTGATGGGGCACTTACTTCTCACAAAGGGAGCACTATGCATAACCAGCCATCTGTCAGGGAGAATAAAGAAAAATGTTTCCAGCTGAAGGAAAGTAAATTATTTTTCTAGCTTGCTAGTCCCCCCACCCCACAACACCACAAATGGATTATCTATAATAGCACCCTATACTATACTGTTTTGGACTACTATAAAAGCTAGCTGTCAAGCTTTCTTTGGAAAAGAAATACATATTGGCTGTCCTGAAAGTTGTTCAAGTGCTAAGGCACACACCTTGTGCAGCTCTCACTTTTAGGGTACAATCCTATCCATGTTTAGAGAGAAAGAAGTCCTACAACTCCCAGTATTCCCCAGCCAGCATTGTAGGACCTTTTCTGTCTAAACATGCATAGAATTCTGCCCTGAGATGCTTTGTTTTCTACAAAAACTGGTGTGGTTTCTCAGTTTATTTCAACATTTTTCTTAAGTCATCTGAAATACTATAGAGGAAGTTATCCAAAAATTCACTGTATGTAAGAAACCTTAAACTGGGGATAGGTAACCTTTTGGGGCTGTACAGTTTTATGGGGAGAATGATCAATAGGGCAGATTTTAGAACATATTGCTTCTAAGGTTTATAATCTAAACATAATTGTCCCAAAATCACACATTTATGCCCTCAGATTGGTATTCCAATCATAAGTCTCCAAATCATAAGCTGCAAAACAATTTCTAATGTAATGTTTTCATTAGAATGATAGAGGGGGAGAGAGAGAGAGAGAATCTTCTAATTTTATGGAATACATTTGTAAGGATACCTATTGAAATGGTAAAAGATGTCAAATTACTGTAGAATCACAGACCTATATAACTCCATCTGAAGTCCTCCAACTCTTCATAGTATAAAGACATTTTTCTGAGAAAATTTCAGAGATGTTTCTTTTTCTCACCACCACCTCCTACAAAAAGGAGGTCACATCATAAAATTTGTCTACCGTATGTGTGTGTGTGTGTGTGTGTGTGGCAGCTGTTTTTCCCACACTCCCATGATGCCCAGGAACAATGCTAAGTCCCGGGCATTGTGGAGGATGCAAAATGGTGGCCAGGCTGCCCACCCAATTGCTGATGGTGCTACTGAATAACTTCAAGAAAAAAGAAGTTGTGCTCCTTCCACTCCTGCTGGTGAGCCTCACCTTGGAGAAATTCGGTAAAATGGATCTCACAATTTCTCTACCCACTAGAATTTCAAGGGGCCATCTGAACACTGCTTTAAATGTATCACTTTTTTATTTTTAGCACAATTAATGTGTGCATATCAGCTGCTTGGAAAAGTCTCATGGAATCACTTGGGCTGGACTGGATAGAAGTAGTTCCAGTTGCACTGCACTCTTAGGGCAGCATCCTATTCAGCACTAGCAATAACATAAATTACATCGTGCCAGCATAAGTTACCTCTGTTGTGATGCCAACAGCATCTGCTGGTGCAACAGGTTTTCTGGGACAACCCATCATTCTAGCTAATGTTATTGGTGTTGTGCTAAAGGTAGCTTACACTAGCACAACATAATTTACTTTTGTGCTAGTGCCACATAGGATACTGCCCTTATAATACAAAATTTAAAACTAATATCCATAAAACAACTGACCAATCATGACACTTGGGAAATGGTTATTTGTACAAGGGTTGCCAAGTGCAGGCCTTGAGAGGCCTTCTCTGCCTTTGAGTGTTTTATACATGGGTCATGAGGGTTGGAATTAAGCCATTCTCTGCACAGCTGTTCTAGTTCAGAGTGAGCTCTGTGTCAGGGCAGGTACAGAAGCTCCTGTGAATTGAATAGAGTTTTGAATAGCCCAATGGGGGCTATTTTTGAATAGCTCAACCCCTTCTGCTTTCACTCTCATAGCACCTGTTTTTCATCCAGAAAATCATAGAATAGTAGGGCTGAAAGGGGCCTACAAGACCATCGAGTCCAACCCCCTGCTCAATGCAGGAATCCAAGTCAGAGCATCCCCAACAGATGGCTGTCCAGTCTCATCTTGAATGCCTCCAGCATGGGAGAGCCCACCACCTCCCTAGGTAATTGGTTCCATTGTCGTATTGCTCTAACAGGAAGTTTTTCCTGATGTTCAGCCGGAATATGGCTTCCTGTAACTTGAGCCCATGTTCTCAGGCAATGCCTTGTTGTAGTTTAATTTGCATATCATTAGGTTTCTGGTACTCAGTTTTGACAAGACAGGAGACACACCAATTTTAATACTGTATATAAAGAAATCTATTTGGTCTATCATCATATTCAAATCATCTTCAAATCAGCATGAAATTCATAAACATCCTTTGCAGAACAAGTCCAGTTGTGGAATACAACCACCAAGAATGTGGTTTCTTCCTGGGGTTAAGCAGATTGTACTGGCCTCACATAGTAACCATATGTGATGGGTTCTGAATAGTGAATAAATTCCATCACAATTCTTTCATATTAAAAGATTATCTAGGTGATCTGAGCTTTCACAAATAGTTTCACAATAGTGCTTTGGAGTTTATTGATTGTGAGAACAACATAATGGTGGGAGACTATTTTATGAGCTCGTCTTTAAGGAAAGTGCCACATGATGAGTGTAGCAATGCTATTGGGGTGGGGGGGAGGGGTAATTGACTAAACTGGTAGACAAGGCTGAACCAGGTGAAAGATTATTAGGGACATGGGATAAACTGAACTTTGGATGCATGCACATCACTGTCCTTAGCTCAAAGGGACTGATTCTTTGTGTGCACAATATTTTGTGTGATGTTCCAAGTGGGCGATGACAAAATACTCATGGGTGCTCAAACGTTCGTCTCCACTTCCTACCCCTATTCCTCCCCCCACCCCACCCCACCTCCCCAGCAAGGCCCACCAACCTTAGCTGGGGCAGGAGAAGGGGGAGGCAGCAGCAAAGGTAACATCAAGCACTCCAGCTTTTCAGCAGATCATCCTTTCCTGCCAAGAAGGGACTAGAACTAAGTCCCAGCATCCTGGCAACATGATTATATTGACATGGTAAGCAGAAATTGATGCAAAAAGTATTACATTACCACCAGAGTTGCTGGGACTTGATGGTTCCCTCCTTGTTGAAAAGGTACACTCCACCAAGAATGTGGAGCACTCACCTTTTTCGGCCCCAGGGAGGTTGAGGAGGGGTCCTTTGGGGGCAAGGGAAGACTTGACATGCAGGTTGAGCATACCTACTTGTAAATAATCAGGCAGAGACACTTGCTTTTACAAGCACCCCTATTAAATTAATTTCTAAACTAAACTTTGTAGGCTAGGTTCTTACTGATGTCATAAACCTGTGTCTGGGTTATAATATTTCAGAATACAGGTGGGGGCTCGCATGACTGAATACTCCTCCATACAAAAACATTCTCTGCATATGGAAAACTAACATCAAAGAGGAGGCTAGATTGCAATGCTCCCTCTGACAGTTCATTTTCTGTGTGAATTCGGAAGACTAAGCTATAACCCTTTCCCCTAACATTTAAATGTCAATGTGTGGGGAAATTCTGTCATTCAAACATGTGGGGGCCCTGCCGTTTGCAGCAGTACAGCCTAGGCACAGGCTTACCATGTCACTAAGCATTAGGCCAGCCTCAGTAGCTGGGCTGCATCAGAGGGGCTTGCTCTCTCGACAAGGGATCCCTGACCTGCACTGCAAGCGTTTGTGATGAGAGGCTTCTCTTTCCTTGGCGGGAGCACAGGGCAAGAGAGATCTACTGTTATCCCTTTGTTTCACAGCTGTGCCTCAGTTTTCCTTGCCAGAAAGAACATGGGACTCACTTCCCCAGCTCTTCTTTCTTCTCCCAGGTAGTGGCTGCTCTTTTCTGCAATTGGGAGGCCACAAGGCAGGGAAAGCAGCTATTGCCAGAAGGGAAAAAACAAAAAGGGAAGCAGCTGGAGCAGCGATTCCCTTGTTCTTTCTTACCATGAAAGGTAGACACTGCCGCGAGTTAACAGCAGTGGGTTTCTCTTTGTTGGCTCAGTGGGTCATGCCTGGTTCTATGGCAAAACATTTCTCTCTCTGGTTATCGGCACCTGCCAGTCAGTTCTGCTTTCATGTTAATCTCTCTCTCATTCTCTCCCCCCCCCCCGCCCCAGACCTGCCATACAACATTGCTCTTGTGTCTATTGTTCTTTCTGATTTACCCTTAGGCATACCTCTCATTCAAGAAGAGTCACGCTTTTTCCCCCTGAGCCTCACTAACCCTGAAGGCTTCATTTTAACCCCAGCAGCTTCTCAGCTCCATTGCTTATGTGTCATGATTTAATGAGATCTTTGCCCATCCAAAAAGATTCCTAACTTCGAGGCCTATTTGCGAAAGAAGGCTTGGTTGGTATTTGTTACTGTAGCTGATTTGTGAAATTCTCAATATGACCTAATAGTGGATTACAACGAACAAACAAAATTATGCATCAATGTTACTATAGTTATACTGACCCCTAGGGGCTTATCTACTCAGTGTGTCTCTCCTTTATTTCTAGACAGCCAGCGTCCTGCTCAATCCAGATAAATGAGTTTTGCGTTTTCCTCTCTTGCATTCTCTCATTAAAAACACAGTATAAAAGACATTAAAATACTGGTGTGTGGGTGGGGGTGGTGAAAACTGATGCATGCTCCTCCCATTAAGCAATCTTGTGCTTTTTGTAAGAGAGCAAAATTTCTGTTATGGGTTCTGTCAGGAGGTCTCTCAGCAGCAAGGCTTCCCTTTGTTATCCCTGAGAGGAAATTCTCTGTGTGTTCCATTGGAAGCGTATGTGCATGTGCAGAGTGTTTTCTTTCATAGGATGAGGAAAATTGTGCATGAAGTGGTCCTGGGTGGTGATGGTGGTGGAGGAGGATATATTGGATTGATTCCAGAACCAGGAACTTACTTTTGGTGAATGTGTGGTGTCATAGAATTCAAATCATGTTTAGAAATAGAAGAAGCTGTTTTATACCAGGTCAGACTAACCATCTGCTCAGTATTGTCTTCTCCAGCTTTCTCAAGCCTGGTGGCCATGCTGGCTCCAGACGATGGAATTTGTAGTCCAACGCATCTGTAGACCATCAGGTTAGGAAAGACTAGTCTACTTGACTGGCATTAACTTTCCATGGTCTTTTGCATCACTGGCTACTTGAGCCTTCTAACTGGAGATGTCAGGGATTGAACATTCTGTGTGCAAGGCATGTGTTTCTGTTCCTTAAAGTTAGTGGACAGCACAGCCCCCAAATCTGTTCCATGGGTCTTTCACAGTAACTGTCCCAACCTGCAATTTCTCTTCACAGATACCTACATTACATCATCCTTAGCTGAGCGGGGGAAGGTTTGCTCCCCTTCTCTGCTGGTTCTACATATTCAGAACAACCCCCGCCCCCAATAGTCCTTTATCTAGAAGCAATTGGCTAACTATTTAGTTCTCATGGCAATATATTGCCTGTATTTGCCTAACACAGGGATGTGCCGTGCCAGACCTGTTCAGCTGTTTTGCCCAATTTTAAGTAGCCTTTTGCCTGTTAACCATCTTATGTTGGTTATAGCACAATCCTACAACAGTATGTTGCAACATAGTGGGGAGAAATAGGGAAAGCCACATTTAAAGGCAAAAAAGTGGATTGTTTTTCTTAAATTTACTGCTCTCTGGAGTTTGCCAAGTTTTTAGCTTGCTTTTACAAGTTAACTAGAGCCAGTTTACAAAAGCCTTTCCCTGACTGCTTTCCCTCACATGACTGCATAGAGAAAAGTATTGTGCGAACTTGTAGTATGCAGACAAATTTGGACACCAGTTTCTTTTTTTTGCCTTACAACATTCCTGAAAATATAAACAACTCCATGACATGGAGAAATCTGACAGTTATAGATTCTCCCACCACTCCACATCAAGAAAAGCTTCACTTGCTGATAGGGATGTATACGAAATTAGTTTCAGTTCATTTTTATTTATTTATTTATTTATTATTTATTTATTTATTTCATTTCTATACCACCCACTAGCCGAAGCTCTCTCTCTTTTTTACCTGAATTTACCAAGTTTGCACCTCCAAAACTGAACATGGACCTGAAAGTTATATTTGGTCAAAGTTAGTACATTTCTGAGTTTGTGATGTGATTCATGGAACAACAACAACAAATATCTTTGAAAAATTCATACCTTTGAAAAATATGCATGAAAGAATGCGTACTTTTGAAAGATGTGCACAAATATGCTTTAGTCAATGGGAGAAAATGCGTACATTTCAAAAATGTGTATAATTGATTTATACATTTGGGAAAATGTGCATAAAAAGATGCATAAATTTTCATTTCAAAAGAAAAAGAAGAAGAAGCTTGCAATCTAATATAGACACAATTCAGACCAAGCTTTGAGATAGAATGTGGAGAACTCAGATGAGTTTGGGTTTTGCTGACTTGCTGAAATTCAGCATCCTTACTTGCTGAATTTCTGCCATAGTACTATGCTGCTGTTAAAAACAGAATGGCTGTTTTTTTAAAAAGGTGTCAACCATATTTATATATATTTGTTATTGCTGTCACTCAAAAGACAACAACTTTTTGTTTTCTTTCTTTCTTTTGGGGGTGCATAGGAAGAGAGCTGATTGTCATCAGAGTCTGGTAATTCAGTCACAGTGGAAAAAGTAGCCCTAATCTATATGTCACTAGTGCCCCACCTGCGCAAAACAGAGTCTATATAATTCAGCCACAATCTATTTACACCAGAGTATGAGAGCCACATACCCCATTGGCAAAACATATGCCATCTAATTTAGGAAAGTTATCCTAGGATCATGTGGTTAGTTCAGCCACCCCTATTCCTGCTTCTATGGCTACAATAGAATTGCCAGATAATCAGGAAATCCTTAGGTGGGGAATGGGAAATCCTATCGTTCTAAATTAATTTAGCAGGGAATTCCACTCTGGAAAATCACTGTCAATTGTAAATAAAGAAGTCAACATAGCAGATTGAAACTGACAAGGTATTGTTGAGCTGCATCCAGAGCTTCTTTCTTTTTGTTCCTCCGTTTAAACTTTGTTCCTTATTTTCTCCAAGTAGTTTTCTTTTTGTAGTTCAATAGTACAATTGTAGTATGTCAGCTTGCTTTTTTATTTTTCAAATGCCCCATTTTTCAAATGCCCAAATCCAACATAAATAAAGTTGCTGATCTTCAGTTTTCAGTACTATAAATTATTCCAAAGCAAATATCCATAGAAAACAAATGATTTTGCCCTATACTTGTGGCTCTCCAGAAGTTGTTGGACTACAATCTCCATCATCCATCACAATTGACCATTCTGGCTAGCGCTGATGGGAGCTTCAGTCCAACAACATCTGGAGGATCCACCCCTGTCCGACACAAAAAACAATCACTGCTACTGTTTATTCATATGACTCCTTGTCACTTAGCGCAGACACTTGGTACCCATGCTTCCCTCAAATACACCGCAATAGATAATCAATAATGCAATTAATATCAATGGAACATATCAGCATGCATCAGGTGTCAAGGTGATTAGTATTCAACAATTGGCTCCTCAGTTAAAAAAGCCACTTAAAACTGGACTGCCTGCAACTGAAAAGCTATCAAATAAATGGTTCAAAGTATTATTTAGACCCACTTTTTATCATTGATCTAAGGACTATTTTTAAGAATCAGTAAGTGTACTGCTAATGTGAGTCCTCTGAGCACTTACAGATTCAGTTGTTCCTTTAATTATGGCAAATCTATAAACTTGAGTTTCGCTAAGCCCAGAGGGCTACAAAAACAAATGAGGAATTTGTTTTATGCAGATATATATATATATATATACACACACACACACATACAGTTTGATTATGATAATAAATCAGGGCTATAATTCTAAAAAACAACTGACTGACATCAGGGTAAATCCAATTACTTTAGTGACAGTGTAGAATAAGGAACTTGAGTTGTAGCCATTGTGTCACAACATCCTGGGCAAAGTGAAACATAACAAACACAGAGATGTCCAGTTCAACGTTCTCTGAAAGAGGCTGGCTTTAGCCATGGCACCTCTAGGCTACACAGCACAGCAGAATATTCTTCTGTGCCTCTGATGCTTGGTATATCCAACAGTACCAATGCAAAAAAAAAGTGTCATCAATTACCTTGAAGTGATGATGTTGGGGCAACCATCTCAGCAGCTTCTAGTTGGAATCACATAAATCCAGGTGAATTTACACATACGTGTTTCTTCTCACCTGATGACGGCAAGTGATGAATTGCACGTGTGAAATGATATAACTGTCACAGATCAAACAATGCAGAGCAGGATTTTATATCGTCTGACATAACATCAAACACAACACTTTTCAAAGATGCATGTCTTTAGCTACTGCAAGTTGTTATGTTTAAAGATATTAAGTGATGAGGCATTCACCCCATGATGGTAACGGTGCAATCCTATACATGGCTACTCAGAAGTAACTTCCAGTGAGTTCAGTGGGGCTTACTCCCAGGTAAGTGAATATAGCAGTGCAGCCTAAGGAGTATTAAAAAGGTGAAGATTCTCTCTCTCTCTCTCTCTCTCTCTCTGTCTCTCTCTGTCTCTCTCTCTGGTGTTACTGAAATACAGCAATAAAACAAAGTAACTGGACAGAGCCCTTGATTGTGCCACAATAATAAATGACTATGATACATTAAATCACACATTTATCATGGTGTGGTGCTTCACTGATTTGATAATCTCTTCCTTCACCCAAACTCTTAGAAATAATTACACAGAAGAACATACCAAAATCTAGATACTGAAACATTGAACAGCTATTCCTTTTGATAATACTAAAAGACTGGAAAAAGTAACAAGGGAAGATTGGAATTTTCTAGAAGGTGGAGGCCCAGCAAATTAGCAGAGATACTCCAAGGTTCTAAATTGGTCAGTGGGAATGTAATTATGGTAAAACTAGCGATGTGTGAATCCCCCAACATTACCTTCGGGGTGGGTGGGTGGGTGGGTGGGTCCTCTGGTGCAGGGAAATCCAGCCCTCTTGGGTCTCAGCGGATTTCTCCAGAGCCCCTGGCCCTTCCTCCATATATTGGTAGGTTTTTCTCTCTGTAAACAAGGCAAGATACTACAATTGCAGCCCCAATTAATGTATCTTGGGAAAATTATGGCCATAATTAGCATACTTTACACCATTTGCAGCTGTAAATTTCTTAGTTATACATAAACTGGGGCAGCAATTTAGACATAACTAAGCAATTTACAGCCACAAATGGCATAAAACATCTTGCCCTGTTTACAGAGAGAGAGAAAACCCGCTGAAATCTGGAGGATGCACTGGCTGGGAAAGCTGGTCTACTGCGGACTCCACAGGTCAGACTTCTCAGGCTGGTGGATTTTGTCAGCATTCCTAGAACCCAGTATCAACCAGACGAACCCAGACATTCTGCTGTCTGAGGCAAAGGACAAGATGGCATCCCCTTCCCTTCCATATTCAAAAGCTGACCCAGACTACCAATTCAACACCAGCAGTGGGACAGTGTCCTCCACCACACTTGAGGGCAGCAGGCTAGCTTAGGTACATAGACAGACAGACAGTGGTGTGATGGAGCCAAGGGTTGTATTAGGAATGGTGCAGGTGCCTGACTGGGTCTGGAAGTCTGTCAGGCTCCCCACCACCACCACATTCCTGGACCATGCACACCAAGCCTCTGGCCTTGCTCACACCCACTCGCACCCTCCTGCATTCACCCAGACCCATCTGTGAGTGCCCACCATTTCCCTGAGTTGTGTTTACAAAAAAAAGGAGGTCTTTAAAATGTGCATATTTAAATACGCACAAAGCAGGGCTGCGAAATGCTGATCTATGCAATATTAGAGGCATAAATGGCCCATTTACGCCTCTAATATTGCGCATATCAACCTTTCCCAGCCCAAATGTGCAAATATTTCAATATGTGCATTTTTAAAGACCTCCCTTTTTTCATAAAAACAAGCTTGGGAAAATGGCGGGTACTCACAGATGGGAACCAGGGTGAGTGTGGGCAGCTTGGCAAACTTGTGGGGGCTCGAGTGCAGGTCTGGGCGAGTCTCGAGCTGGGGCAGTGCTTCAGCAGGCACCTGCCAAAACCAGGTAGGGGTGGGTCCATCCATCCCTAGTTTGCATGGATTCAGCGCTGGCACTTCTTCATTAGAAGGGACACTGATATCATCTGCCACCCCCCCTCAGATTTCCCTGTTCCCTCTGAGTTTAGCTGCAATCCTCACAGTAGCTGGAGGAAATTTTGCTGCAACAATAAATAATCATTTGTTGTAATGTAAAGTATTTTGGGGGTGGCTTGGTCTTGAATAGGCTTAAGACCCATTAGCTTTACAAAAGACCTGCTTCTGGTGGAGATGAAATCCCCTTGAACTGGTTTGTTGCTATGGATCAACACAGTTGCCTGTAATTCAGGACTCCCCTTGGGAACCTGGCTATGGGGACTGTCATGATGAGTGGCTGCACTTCTAAATTTACTGTTTCAGATAGATAGATAGGTAGGTAGGTAGGTAGATAGATAGATAGATAGATAGATAGATAGATAGATAGCAGGCCACGCTCACACACAGGTCTGTGCTCTGAATGCCTTGCTACAGCTCCCTGCCTCCCAGCATCTATTACCTGATGCAGCTGCTGGGAGGCAGGGCTGGCCCTGGGCATCAATTTATATGGGATGTATGGCAATAAACCATTGTAGAGTGCTAGAAAAGGAAGACTGAGAAATCTTTTTTATAGAGCTGGGAGCCCATTCACACTTTGAAGTCTTTTCATATGAAGATTTAAGCCTGGGTTTTTACTTCTATTGCTGTGTATCCTAAGGTGAATGAGGAAAGAGTTTCACACTATGACTGATCATATTCTAAATGAGAAAAAAGAGAAGTATCCTCAACAGAGTCCTTAAGAGGAAGCACAAATGCCTCACAACTTGGTATAGAAATATTTTTCTTTTTCTATTTCTATTATTTCTTCTTGCATTACCTGTTAAGTGTAAACATGAGTTGAATTTCACTGATAGCACTAAACATCTCTTGTTGCTAGGCACAATTTAAAACTAGAGTTCAGAGCTGCCTTGGTTCAAATTACAGTTAGTAATTTGCAGCCTGCACTTAATGTGATGAAAGGCACACTCTGAGTCTCTTTCCTTGGGGCCATAAAGCAGTCTGAGGTGACAATACGCAGCATCTGCTGTGTTACTCAGCCACACTGTAAAAAACATAATTCCAATCTGGCATAACACCAAAAACATGAAGAAATGCTATAAACATCACCAACCAAATCCCTTCTTCGCACCCCACATGCATTTCATGTCATGCACTTATGTCATGCTGTCTAGTATATAGATATGAGAGCTACATATTTACAAAGCACTCCCTCTCAAAGTATTCTGTAGATTACAACAGCAATACCTCCGCTTTAAATGGCCCACTTCAGAAGCTTAGCTCAATGCTGCCCCTTTCCCTCCGCCTAATGTCACTAGGAATGGAAGGTGTTCAGCATCTCCCAAGGAGCATCCAGCAGCTGGCAAGATCAGACCTGCAGTTACAGCTCCGAGCGACCATTTAAGTCTGAGCTGGGAGCATGCCTAGGGCATCAAGTTAAAAGGCCGAATGTAATGTGAAGCGTCACTGAAGCTTCACTACCCACACCTGGTCAGGATGTTTGTTCTATCTATAATCTAACCTTTGTAAGGAGAATGACCCTCCACCTTATGTCGTCATGTTGCTTCAGTACTTACTCATTCTGTATACAGTATCCATTTGCTATGGGAAAGGAGGGGAAACACATTGAAAGCTTATTACTGGGTATGCCCATCACTCTTTCCACCCTACACCCACTGCTGCTGTGAAAGCCTTGACCAGTCAGGTCAACTGGAGGAGCTGATGGCAACTTACTTCCTTGCATGCTGCTTTGAATGTCATTTTTGGATAGAAGATGGGGGTAAGAATGCCTGAACTAAATAAGCAGGTGCAAGATCCTTTGCCCCATCTAACACATCCATGTCAGCAGCTACAGCCCCTCTTTGGCTCTTTTATTTTATCATGAACTGGGCTATCAATTATCTGACAATAGTTGCCTGCGTAGATTCAAATGAACAAGATAGCCCATGTTTCTGGTCTCCTGTGATTTGGTTGCTGATTGCCTTTCACAAGCTCGCTAAGTGGCATTACCAATCCTATCACATGAGGCTCATTATCGCTCTCATCTTTCCCCTGGGATATGACAGAGAATGGATTCCCTTTTCTAAACTGAAATCCATTGTTGTTGTAAGCTGCTAAACTGTCCTGGGGTACACAAGGGCTGGCTGAGTTTCTATACAGCTGGCCAGTAGTCCCATATCTATTGGTCAGAACATTTTTAGACTTCAGGGAATTATTCTCTATGGTAATGAAACTGCAGGGTTTATATTTGCGTCATCCCTGTAGCAACAGGCCTAGGGATGCAATCGTAAACACACTTTCTAGGAAAGAAGCTCCACTGAATTCAATGCAACTTCTATGTAAATGTTATAGGCTTAGGCGGCAGGTTATTGTGGATTGGGGAATATTTTACTGAAAGGCAGGTTAGTTAGTTTTTTTCTAAGTAAAGGGTGCAATCCTGTGCATGCTTAGAGATTAAAAAAATGGTTGGCTGGAGAGATGCTGGGTGTGGTAGGACTTTTCTCTCTTGAAACATGCATAGGGTTACGCCCGAAAGACATCTCCATGGGTGGGATTTTCTTGTCACTCCATGTGTGCCCCAGCATTTGAGCATTGCCACCCATTTCTGCAAGTCCTTTGCGAGACTGATTAGGGCTGCTGTCATGGGAGGGCATTGCCAGGATCTGCTAAGGCCCAGGCCCTAGGAGGGGGCTCACTGCCAATCCCTGAAGCCTCTTGGACCTGCCCCTGTTTCTCCATACTGTTGCTGCCTATGAGCTTGTCCTTTCTGGGTGAGCGAGCAGGGAGAAGAGTTAGGTGTGGACAGGCCCAGAGGCACAGACAAGTGAATAGGCAGCATCAAGGAAAGGAGCTGGGCACACTTGGGGATGGGGATCATAGCGAGCAGCTTGCCCAACAACTCCCCGAAACCTGTAGCCAGCACTGATGCTGACAGTGTAATGCCCCATGCACATAAAATAAGGGAGTCAAACCATTAAATTTTTTGGTTCAGATCTGGTTTATGTTCAGCTGCAACTGGATTTGTTCTGGTTTGGTTCTAGTTCAGTAACCAGTTCAGTAACCAGTTCAACACACATAACCAACTAGTTCAGTTCTGGTTAGGGATGTGTGGAAAATTTGCTTTGTTGAGTATTTTTGTTTTGTTTTTACAGATTTACCCATTTCACACTTCCCAGACCTGAATGTGGGCCAGCACACAATTTGTGCTCACAAATCCAGTGGAAGCTGGTGGCTACGATTTTGGTGGGGCCTTAAAATCCATTCCGGGTTTCAGTCAAAACCAGCCAGAACTCTAAAGGAGCTATCCAAGGTACTGAACCTATTTGGGGTGTGTGGTTCAGCACTTTGTATAGCCTTTGGGGTATTGTTCAGCACTTTGGATAGCTCCTTTAGAGTTTCGGCGAGTTCTGACTGAAACCTGGAATGAATTCACAGCCCCACCGAAATCAGAGCCACCAGCCTCCACTGCACAAATCCATACATTTCTGAGCTTCTGATCTGTTTCATGATGCAAAAATGCATTAAACAATCTGTGTACATTTGAAAAATGCAACAAGAAAAATGCATACATTTCCAAAATGTGCAAAAAAATGCATACATTTAAAAATGTACATAATGGGTGCATGCATCCTAAAATTCATACATTTTAAAATGTGCACAAAAATGCATACATTTACAAATGGGAACACAAATGCATACATTATAAAAATGTGTATGAATTTCTTCTGTACAGGGTATCGCAAGCTCATGCAGAAATGGGACAGAATGAACTTGACCTCAAAAAACTGACAATCTTGGCATGACCAAGATTGACAGATCCATCCACCCCTAGTTCTGGTTCACATGAGAAAACGTACATATAAGGCGCATCCTTTATAATGATCACTTGTACAGTGGGGTGGAGCAACCTAATAGGTCTAAAGCTAAGCATCAGCAATAAGTACTATGAAGCATGAAACAAAAAACTACATTCTAACTACTTAGCAAATACATGCTTATTTTATTGGTACTGATTTATTTTAATTGTACATATCAGGCACATGTGTCATAAGCAAAGAAACAAACACATTAATTTCCACATTGTATGTCGACCAAAAGCTGTCATGAAGTGCCCAGTCTTTCCCAGATTCAGCTCTTGGAGAAGCAGAGTGAAGAAGCCGGTACAAACCCAAAACATATAAACTTCCCAGGTATTGCCTTTATTTAATGTGCTCATTCTGGGTTGGATCCAGACTTAGTCATGCTTATAGTAGACCTACTGAAATCAATGGGACAACTAAGTCCAGGCTGTGTCATATTTAGAGTAAAGCCATAAAAATCAGTGGTACTAAGTCATGACCAAATTAAGTCTCTTATTTCAATGGGTCTGTTCTAAGCAAAGCTACGTCTGGAACCAACACAAGTTTTCACCCTGGTTCTGGGGGAAGTAGTGAGACACTGGGTATATCACATTAGCTGTTTTGCTGTTTGGTTATTCTGAACCAGTAACCTGAAGTTCTTTCTGGTTCTGGTTCAGTTTAGTTTCAACAGATATATTCAGATAATGGTTCATGTTCTGTTTAAATTCAAGAAAAAATAAATAAAAGCTTATTCTCTGTGTTTTGTAGTTCAGGTCAATTTGACTCCTTGCACAAAACAGAGAAAAGGATAGTTTTTACCAAGAAGGAGATAATCTTATTCCCTTCCCCTTTGTTTTTTTTAAAAAATATCTGGCTAGGTATTTGGTTATCATAGATGAAAGGCAATGAGAAACAGCAAAAGAATTTTCAAAGATAAGAAATAAAACTAAACCAAACAAAATAAAATAAAATAAAGAAAATAAAACCAAACATTTACAGAACTACTGGAGGGAATAGAGCTGTCGGTTAGATGAAAACACTTTTGTACTGGTCTGGAATGGAAGCAGTTTGCAGCAGTGTGGAGACAAAGCAACACAGACCAGTACTAAAACATCCTTTGGGCCAGCTCGAAGTAGCTGGCACAGAAAATGTAGCACTGGCATTCAAAAACATTTCCTCACTTGTCCACGTTTCTTAGGTGTTGAGGAATTGTGGAGTAGGTGGCAGATCCCACAAAAGGTTTTTTAAAACCCTTTAAAAATTAAAACTAAAATTTTTCACAAACATATGAAAATGCATTTTATGTGCATTTTATTTACAAGATGTAAAAAAAAATAATAATTAAAAAATCCAAACTAAACAAATTCACTGAATTATATACTAGCATTGTGGAGGAGGGAGCTGTATGGATTCTCTCCAGCCATTTCACAAGCAATATATAATAGAAACCTACAATATTCATCTAATTGCATTCCATAGTTGAATTACAATAAAAATAAGTGCGATATCTAATAGAATGTGATGTGTGGCCACTCCCATGGGATGCCCCTTTTAATATCTGCTGGCAGGGCCATATGAATACATTGGAAAAAGAACTAACCTGGCCTCTGAGCTGAATAAATGCATCAATGTGGACAACCTTTAAGGAGTCCTGCTACTCCTCTTTTATAATACCAAACCTAATAAATCACCGAGGACACTCTCTTCATGTTCTGATAGCTAGTCTTGAAATAGGGTGGCACTTCTTCCTGTTTGGAATGCCTCCATAAGAAAGGACTGCACTTTCCTAGCTACAAAATACTGTACTTTAAGGGATAAGTCCATATTCCCACAGAGCACAAGTGAAGCTTTCAGAGAAGATGCGTAGATGCAGTGCACAACAAATGAGAGAAACAAATGTGCATTTAATGAGCATACAAAAATCATTAAACAGGGAGAAAAGCTTTAATCCCAAAGGTCCTCAGGCACAATTGCAATTTGGAGAAGAACTCTATTTTAAGATTACAGCTTCAGCAGGGGGCATACTCTCTGTTCAGGCTCTGAAGCAGTTTAATAAGTCACCAAACAGGGAAAATGTCCATGTGAATGATGGTTTTAAAGGATTTTAGAAAACCTAATGCAGTTTTTCAGATCTGATTAATTACCTCCACAAAATATTATGGCAAGTGTAATCATACAACATGCTACCACTCTCTGATCAACAGCTTGAAGCAGACTCATAAAATGCTTTTATTCACGCCGCCATGAGAGGTTTACCTTTACCAGTGATTGCCACTTGCACTTAACCTTTGTCTTTGCTGCTGAACTATTCTTTGCAACAGTAGCCAACACAAACAAATCAAGTACAGCACAATCTTTCCCATATCAGTTTAATCTCTCTTTATTATATCCATGGTATTTCCCTCTTCCTCCTGCCTGTCAAGATATCCAGCACACCATGCAAAGAATCTGTGTATGGCAATGGCCGAGCCTTTAAAATGGAATGAATTTAATACTGGCTAAGAGTTTCCCCAAGTAGATGAGCAGCCTTTTTAAAATGAATTGCACAGCACTTCTACTCTCTAATTTCAGCTATCCAGGCCTAGTGAGTTTGGAATCCTATAGCTGGGATCTGTCATAGAAGGCTTAGAGTAGGGGTGGGCGGAAGGTGTGTGGGACTTCAACTCCCAGAAGTCCCTAGCAGGATGGCCAGTGGTCAGGAACGTTGGTAGTTGAAGCCCAAAACATCTGGAGATCTACTTTCTGCTCACCTCTGGCTTAGAAGACACACCACTCAGGAAGCTAGACAAGGACTTCATTGCCTTTCTCACAGACTCTCCCCAGATATAATTAAGTCCAGTCCAGTGCCATCTAGCTTGCTTGCAAATGAGGCTTTTATTGTGCGATTGCTGTGCTTTGTTCACATAAATTTATGAGAGGCCTTGACATCGTCTCCTTGCATTTGTAACCCTCCTATGGTTTGACTGTTCCTTCTGTGTTTTTTCGTTTTCTTTCCACAAAAATCTATTACCGGGGGAATGACAGAGGGTTGCACAATGCCTTTTGACTGGTAGTGGTAGGAGACCTCCATCTGGAAGCACTTCTAGTGACTCTAACTAACTAACTAACTAACTAACTGACTAATGATCACATGGTCCACACAGGGTCAAAAGAATCAAAAGGCAACTCATTCCACACACCAAGAGGGCTTTTGGCTAGTGTTCCTTGAAGAGCATCACCACCAACCACATGCTACATGAATTTTAATTCAAGGGGAATTTCAAAAGTTGTTTGTGATTTGGCAATGGAGGTTTGCTCTTCACAGAGAGCAGTGTGGTGTAGTGGTGAGAGTGTTAGACTGGGATCCGGGTTCTAGTTCCCACTCGGCCATGGAAGCTCACTGGGTGACTTTGGTCCAGTCACAGACTCTCAGCCCAACCTACCTCACAGGGTTGTTGTGAGAATAAAATGGAGAGGAGGAGGCTAATGTAAGCCGCCTTGGGTTCCTTGCAAGAGGAAAAAAAGGTGGGATATAAATGCAATAAATAAATAAATAAATAAATAAATAAATAAATTCAAACCTCTCATTGGACATGAGTCCAACTACAATAACTTTGGATCCAAGCCTATATTTCTACCTCTTAAAACACAGATGCAGAACCTCAGTCCCAGCGACCAGATCTGGCCTGCCTGGGGTCCCAACATTCCCCCTTCCCCTGGCCCCATGCCCCCCCCCACGACCAACCATTGGGTGTTTTCCTGGCTTTCAGGCAGCTTTTCCCCATTCTAAAATGCCTCTCCTCAGGTTTAATTACTGGCAGTATGAGCTTTAAGCTAAAATATGCTGGTACTTTGGGTATTTTGGCGCTGCCCCTTTTGCTGACACCTTGCCCACCACCAGAACATGGCATCCAAAAGCTTCCCTGAGGCTGAAAGAGGTTCTGCATCCCTGCCTTAAAAGATAGGCCAGTGTCATGACAAGCTTCTTAAAACAGCCACTGTAGTATACATTTTCAGAGTCAGGGTGGTATAGTGGTTAGGGTATCAAGACTAGGACTAGCGAAGCCAGAGTTCAAATCCTCATTCAGCCATGAAACTCAGTGGTGAACTTCTACCAGTTACTATCTTTCAGCCTAACCTATTTCACAGGGTTCTTGTGAGGATAAAATGAGTGTGTGTGTATCCTGAGCTCTTCTCAGGAGAGGAGTAATAATAATAATAATAATAATAATAATAATAATAATAATAATAATGGAATAATAATAAAATACAATACAGCTCTCCACTATAATCTCCTCCTTCATGCACATTGCTACAGCGCTTGAAGAAGCTCATCAACTCTTTACATATTTCAAATGAATTGTCACCAGGGATATGATGAAAATAGTATATTTGCAGCACAATCCTATACACATCTCCTTAGAAGTAAACCCCACTGAGTTTAATAGGACTTACTTAACTGTGCACTGCAGGCTCCAATAATGATGGGCATGCTGCTGCTTTGTATGCGAAGATGCCCTGTTTCTAGAGTTGCAAATATTTCAATCAACGTCAGCAAATTTTCCAGTGTTGGCATTTAATAAGAAATTTAGATTTGCCTTCTGTATGTGAACTTTTGACTTTCACATCTAAATTTAAACACTTTAGACTTTTTGGCCTCTTTTGATGGTTTTGCTTTTAGCAGTCTCCAAATATGAAATCTCATAAGCAGTCAGTTGTCAAATGCTAATCGCCATTGCTGGTAAAATCAGTATGTCCACTGCTTATTATGCAATAACTGTATGTTGTGCATGTGTTGC
This sequence comes from Heloderma suspectum, assembly GCF_057233095.1. Classification (NCBI taxonomy): domain Eukaryota; kingdom Metazoa; phylum Chordata; class Lepidosauria; order Squamata; family Helodermatidae; genus Heloderma; species Heloderma suspectum. The sequence continues at coordinate 83,262,644 of NC_139459.1, read as the reverse complement.
AGGGGTATTGGGGCACTTACTGGTTATTCCCTGTGATTTCTGGGTTCCTGGACATGTTCCAGAGACAAATCCAGGTACTTTGCTGAAGTAAGCAGGTCTAGAGCTGGTCAGTGCCTAGACAGGAAACCACTTAGGAATCCTATCATGCCGTCTTGAATTCAAAGAAAGAAACATAGAATATAAATGTAAGAATAAATCTTCTTCTTCTTCTTCTTCTTCTTCTTCTTCATCATCATCTGCATACACTCCTCCGTCACAATGCTGGTGCCATAGTGAAGCCTATTTTGTCGTTTTCCTTTAATTCGTTATATTTGTTAAAGACTGAGCTTTCCCTGTTGTGCCATTTGGTAGGAACAAACCTTTACAAAAGCTTTTTTTTTTTTTTTAACAGAACTAGAAAAAGTCAGCTAGGCTACCACCCCCTATGAACATTACCCTGACATGTGGTCATACTTTATTCCCCAAGCCCATTTTGTTTTTGTTTTTAGATGTGGTCTGAACCTGATACTTCTCTCTTCCAACACAAGAACACAGTACTGGTGTGGCCCAAGCTACTGACTTCCAGGTCCATTATATAACACCAGTGTTGTACTATCTGCCGTTCTTAGATTACTGTTGCTTTAGTGCAATCTTTAAAGCTTCTTTCATTGAATGGAAAAGGCCATGAGGGCATTTTCATAAGAGGCTTTGAGGGTAGCTGCTTGTGAAATATTTTGTGCTTGGGTAAAGATATCTAATGCACAAAATATTGAGTACAAATACCTGAATGTATTGTGTACAAAACACCTACATAGCATGGAATTAATGAAGGGTGCATGAATGTTCACTGAATGTTTATTTAAAAAACACATGCAAACAGTGGCATGCATATATATATATATATATATATATATATATATATATATGAAAAAGTGATAGATAGAGGTGCACACCTTTCACAATTGACATGATAACCATTCTCAGCCCTACCTAGAAACCAGGGATTGAACCTAGGGTCTTCTGCAAACAAAGCATGTATTCTACCACTGAGCTAGTTACTACAGTCATCAAGAAGAGAGAAAGGTAACAGTGGGCCTGTTCGGACACGCACGAGGGGAGGGTGGTTAGGGTAACTTTGGAAGGGGGGTTAGCAAAACAACAATGTGTGCACCCATCACATGACTAGGAACCATGCAGTGCCACATGGTTCCGGGACACCCTCTCCCCATAGTTACCTGGTGATCTTCCCAACATGGTTACTGAATATCCTGTCATCCTCTGTTGTTCAAACAGGCTCGCGGCGGCCACTCCAGCATCTGAAATGGCTGCATGACCCTAAAGAAAGTCTGCGGTGGCTAGAACGTTGCCCGCAGTGGTGGACACTCTAGCCGGTGGACTCTATGGTCACAGCCTGGAAGCCCTCCGCAGCCCATTTTAACCACTGGGGAGATGACACAGTAAGCCACCCTGGGGCCCCTTAACCTTTTGCAGGGGGTGGTTAGCAGGGGTGGCTTACTAACCATGTGGTATTCTCCCCACACATGACATGTGAAGCCACTGTGGTTTGCAGAAATTCTCTAACCATCATGGCTTCATGATATGTGTGAACAGGGTCAGAAAGTGTAAGAAACAAAGGTAAGTAGTAAGCGGCCGTATACCAAGTCAGACGATTGGTCTATCTAATCCTGAACTTGATTATAAAACATTACATTAAAAGCCAGCCTTTAAACCTCTTTAAATCTGCAGTTTTCATTTGTGAGTGTGAGTTTTGTTCCTGCAGGCTAGAAGGAAGAAAGCCATTTTGAAAATGGATGTATTCTCTAGCCAATATAGTTGTTACATTTAAATTACAAACGTGGGAAATGCAAATCCCAGTGTTGTCACTTGCAAAAATGTGTTCATTGGTGTTTTCATGCCAAGTTAAAATAAGCATGACTTGGAGTGAGGGAGACAGTGGAATGCACACAGGGGAAGAATCTGAGACTGTTGCATTTCTCCAAGCAACAGGAGAAGGATTGTTTTTAAAAACTGGCAAGTTCTTCATTTCTTCAAGCAAAAAGCATACCTGTCACTGAGGAATATGCTAAGGATTTTGTAGATCAGTGAAATTCAAAAGAATGTTAACAGAACATTTTAGAAAATCCTTCATCTCCAATGAATCAGCCAAAAGACAGAAATCCAGTAATTCAGTTTTTAATCTTTTTGCTTTCTTTTTCCCTAAAGGTTCAGCATTGGGAGGAGCATAAATGCCACTTGAGGATGTCTACAGTTGTTGTTTTGCTGTTGTTTTTGTTGTTGTTATTTAAATTTCTTCCATGCTTTTCTCAAAAGACTCCAGGTGACCTACAACAAAATTAAAGCATACACAGTTTTAAACAGCTAAAACAATAATCCACTAAAATACCACAACCCCATAAAACAACTAAAACTAGTGACAACTTTAAGCAATTCCACTGATGCATTAAAGAGCCCATCTTATCTCAACAACTGCCTGGTGAAATTGCTAGACAAAAGTCTTAACCTGGTGCCAAAAAATTGACAATGTTGGCACAAGGCAGGCCTTGCTGGGGAGAACATTCCACAATTGGGGGGCTACCATCAAGAAGGCCCTATCCCTTGTCACTATCCTCTGAACTTCCCTTGGAAGAGGCACTTGGAGGAGGGCCTCAAATGTTGATCATAGTGTATTGTAGTTGTTTCCTCTCCTTGCCCCCAAGTTGTGAGCAGCCTGCTAAACTGTCAGGTGGCTTCTGCTCCTATTTTCTCACGTCATGGTCCTCCCCCGAAGCTTCCACCTGGAGGAAGAATGCTATTAGACCCTGGAGCCACAAGAATCCTCTTACTTTCTCTATTGCATATGGCATTAGAGAAAACTGGCAATCTTGGAGGCTTCCGATCATCCAGTGCAGGGGGGGAGAAGTGGAGGTGATCTTTGCCTCCCCATCCTCCTACCCTGCATATTTTGCTAGGAGGGCAGCCAGTGAAGTTCCTTCTGTGCAGGCTGCAAGTTGGGTGAGTGGGGTCTGATCTCTGACTCCCCCTTCTGAGGTCAGACGGCTGTCTCCAACCTTGGAGAGGGAATCCCCACTATCCTATGGCTCCTCAGACAATGTCTAGGGGCTGTAGGATTGCTCCCTAAATTGTGTCCTATGCCTGGGATTTTTTAATTGTATCTTGTGCCTTTCTATGTTCTGCTGGATCCCCATGCTACCAGGTTTGCTCCCCAGATAATACTGAGGTTCTTTTTATGACAGGAGATTGAGGTATTTTACCTGCCTGTTTTAAACACTAGGAATGAATCTGAGGTTTTCCTGTGTTTTGACCCTCTGGAGGCTAGACAGCCAGATTGGGGTATAGGGAGGGAAGCTTAAAATAACCCTCATTTCTGTCACTGCCAATCATAAAATTACTATAGGGAGCAGACAAAAGATCCAGACCATATGGTTGTGAAATTGCTACAGGCAGAGACAAGGAGATCTTTAAACATAATGTATGGGTAGTCCATCAAGGTCCATTGCAGCATCATATTTTCCTCTGCAGGAGTGAGAGTGACTCATGGAAGAATACAGGTGGGAAATGCTACATTAAAATACAATGAATTTCCAAATGGCCATCCGAATGCACTAAAAGCAAGGGTGGTTGGTTGCTTGCACAGTGGGATGTATGCAAATGGCCAAACAGAAAAGTCTTGCCCTTCCGAATGTGAAATGACACATATGACGCATCATGAGCCCCACTATCAATCACAGGCATCCCTGATTTTCCACATGCAATTGTTCCAAGCCCAAAGCACTCTCATGGAGGAAAAACAGTATTTCAGAACCAGACTTCAGAATACTCCATGTCAGATACTGCGTTCTATAGCTCTGCACCTACAGAAGAGAATGTGGGGTCAAAGTACACAATTCTTTAAATCCATACATAGTGGCTACACCTTTTTCATTTTTACTGTAGAGTAGATAGAAGCCCCCTGTCCAGATTGGGACCTTACAGTGGTTGGTATGGGGCTTTAACCCTCCCCACACACACTGCTGCTATGCACTCAATTTGGATTGGGCCCCCTGCACCCACTCCAGAATAAAAATGAAAACAAAAAAGTGTAGCCAGTAGATACTGATTTAAAACTGTTCTGGCCCTGTGTAGCAGGAAAAAGAGCACTTCTGTTTGTCTTGCCAACATGGGGCCACTGCCTGGCTGATAAGGTGCCCTATAAATTTATCTCACATGCAGCATACACATGTCCAAAAGATGACCGGAAATTAATTGGTCTCAACCTGTTCTGCAAAAATGTGTAGTAATTGTGCACTTCTCTAAACTACCCAAATCAATTTCCATTCCATACCATCTTCCCAGTTTCATGGTTATTTAATGAAAAGACAGAGCATGAGAAGACACATAGAAATGAAATGCCAAGATGCCCAAGCAATGCACATTTAACATTAAAATGCCCTAGCCAGTGGAAGCTGGTGGCTCTGATGTCAGTGGGGCATTGAATCCATTCCAGGTTTCAGTTAGAACCAGTCAGAACTCTAAAGGAGCTAGCCAAGGTGTGGAAGAAACTTGGCTATCTCCGTTAGAGTTCTGCCTGAAACCTGGAATGGATTTAATGCCCCACTGACATTGGAGCCACCAGCCCCTACTGGTCCTAGCTGGCATCCCCTAAATGAGCAACGTTAGCAATACACATTTAGCATAAAGAATGCCTTAGCTACAGAGTTTCTCATATGTATTTCTTTATTTTTTTATAAATTTACAAGCTGCCTTTCAAAATACACATTTCTCCATACAAAAAAATACATAATAAAATCAATTAAAACCTATATCAACATGAACATTGCAAAATAGATATATATATATAAATAAATGAAAAGCAGTAAAAGAGCAATAAAATCATTTCAATTTAGTCAGCCAGTTTAACATAAAATCTAAAATAGAGCCAAGAGAGCAACATAATAAAACCCTAATCTATCCTCTTAGCAGCCTGAAACATTTTCAAGGTCTGGCTAAAACAAAGTAAAGAGGGGGCTAAACGTTATCTCCCTCAGGAAAAAGTTCTATAACCTCAGGACCCTCTCTAAAAAGGCCTTATCTCTTTCTCCCACCAGCATAACCCCTACTGGTGGGAACTCAGGCAAGGCTTCTTAGTATTCAGGTGGGTTCATATGGGCATAGGTAATCTGTTAAGAAACTTGACCCCAAAGTTAAAATGAGCAGTTTGAATTCATTTGACTCTTTAAAGTCCTAAATACTTTGGGGGCAAATTTGGGGGAACACCCATATGATTAAATATGGCCCATTTGAGCTTCTTGTAAGCACATTTATTTTTAGAATCACTGTGAAAATATACAGCACATTTGATGCAGTATGTGGGCTATATTCACCTGATCAAAGACAAAATGTAGGTGCTATTGTTATTCCTATATTCTTCCCACAGGACTACATTAATGTTTCCCATTGAGAATAATCTGATTCACTAAGGGTGCAATCCCATGCACATTTGGAGAGAAAAAAAGTCCTACAACTGTCAGCATTACCCAGCCAGCACGGCTGGGAGTTGTAGGACTTTTTTCTGTCTAAACATGCATAGAACTGCACCCTAAACTAGTATGAGAAAATAACATAGTGTTTATTTGCTCTGCTGTCTGCATCAGGGGTGGGGAATCTGTGGCCCTCCAGATGTTGTTGGACTCCAACTCTCATCAGCCCTAGCCAGCATAGCCAATGTTGAGGGATGATAGGAGTTGCAATCCACACCTTCCCCATCCCTGGTCTACATAGAAGTAGTCCTAAACCTTCTCTAGGGTGAGAAGTATGTTGGTAAGGTGCAGAGAGGGCCTACTCTTGCAAAATTCAGATATGAGGAGCAGTTCCGGAGCAGAAGTGTCTGTCTGTCTGTTTGTTTGTTTGTTTATTACACTTATACCCCACCTTTCTTCCATCATGGAACTCAAGGTGGCTACATGGGATTCATCATGCCTCCCCTCCAAGCACTGACCGGACCCAGACCTGCTTAGTTTCAACAACGTGGCGGCCTCATGTGCCTTCAGACCATGCCCTGGGACCATGCCCTTCATTTATTTTGGTGTGGTACCTGACTGAGGACAACTGTGTGAAGTGTATCAATCCATTTGTATGAAGTGGCTCTCCAGGAAGTTCCATTGCTTTCCACCATACAGTAGCCCCCTTTACACATCACTCACATGAAGGAACAAAGTGTGTTGAAAAGGGGCTGCAGGGTCCCAGCCCAAAAAACCTCCCAGCTCCAAGATAATGTGTGGACATCCGAGGTGGGGAAGCCTTCATGTGTTGACTTCTATGTGTGGATGCTCCCCCAGCATCTGGAAGTCTGCACCATCAGGACTGAGGGAAACCTCCACACACAGAGCTCTATGTGAAAAGGCTTCTCCACCTCAGATGTCCACACTAATGTATGGATGACAGGGCATAGCTGAGAGGAGCCAGATGACATGGTGGGGGGAGGGGTGTCTAAAGGCAAGCACCCATGACTCCTTCCCCCTGCAGCCTCTCGTGCCATCTCTCACACTATTCCAGAGGGTTCCCTGGCCCCTACAGAGCAGCTTTTCAGGGAGCTGCAGGGGGCAGGAGAGATTGAAGTAAATGGCCTCCCCCTTCCTCCACTGGGAGCACCCTGAATTCTGCTCACATGAAGTCTGAGTCCAACCCATCCATTTGTTTTGATTATTGTCCGTATTTTTAGTAGTCTGCTTTTCTTTCCTTTGGTTGTAAGGCAACCCAGGAATGAAGGTTGAGAGGAGTGATATAAAGAATTTAAAGAAAGAAAGCTATTAATCAATTACTTTGGCAATGTAGGAAATACTAAGCTAACAAGGCACTTGCTTTGTTCACAACTGTAGATGTTTCACTAGTTTCATGGAAATGCGACACACCCATTTAAAACACGTCCCCTCATGAGCCTTGAGAGATATCTTACCCAGATCACAGGATCTTCTGAAAAAGAGAGGCAGAGAAAGAAAAGTCATTGTGTCTGATTAGTTTCACCTTGCAGAATGTATGGTAGCAGCATTCCTGCTGCCCAAACATGAACTCCTATTTATTCTTCCTCTTAGCTGTTCTGTAATTTGTGTGGCAGTTGCTGACTCAGTCAGCCGCCAGAATCACTGCTGGCACCACATCGTACTAAACAACAAATAATACAAACACAGAGGACCACTGGCTGGCTGGCTGGCTGGCTGGCTGACACGCCAAACACACAAAGAGCAGCGTTACTGTTTGCAGCCTCTGGCTCACTTGTCTGTGGCAAACCGCTTTGTCTCTTTCCCCTCATTTTAGAGAAGCACTGGAAAAGTGGGGTGGGAAGGGGAAGGGGGGAAATGCATCTATTCAAAGATTCTGCATATCTCGACACTGTTGAATAAACAAGCACAAATGCACACGGGCGCACACACCCAAACCGGTCAACACTACTTGCTTATCACATTTGTATGTGCCTTCTGTTGGAGGAGTGCAAGATGACATGTGAGGGGGTCTCATTGTTTCCTCACAACAGCCTTGTAAGTTACGTTAGGTCAGGAGAGAGTGACTTGCCCAAGGCCATTCAGAGAGTACAAGACACTAATGGTGAAGTGGGAATTTACACTCGGCACTCACTGGTCCAAATGCAGCTCTCTGTTGCACTATAGAACACTGGCTTTCCTGTTTAGGTTTTGCACAGAGGGATGTATGTCTGCATGTCATAATGCTTTCTTGTATGCATCTTGTATCTAATCTGCTTAGGAGGTGAGCTTCAAAGCTCCATTGACAGCTCTATGTTAAGAACTAGATACCTTGCAGAGTAACTGTGGTCCAATTCAGACATGGCTTAGTGGTTAAGACGCTGAACTGCAGACCGGAAGGTTGGCAGAACAGCAGTTCAAGACCCGAGTGCTGCGTGACGGAGTGAGCTCCCGTCTTCAGTCCCAGCTTCTGCCAACCTAGCAGTTTGAAAGCAAGAAATTGCAAGTAGATAAATAGGTACCGCTTCGGCAGGAAAGGTAACAGCGTTCCGTGCACCTCGGTGTTCAGTCATGCCAGCCACATGACCATAGAAGCGTCTTTGGACAGCGCTGGCTCTTCGGCTTAGAAATGGAGATGAGCACCACACCCTAGAGTCAGACACGACTGGTTGGGGACACCTTTACCTTTACCTTTATGAGAATTTGGTGCAGCCCTTTCCCTCCATTTCACTCTGCAGATAACATCATATATGATACAGGCATTCCATTTTATTTCCTTCCTGATTTATGAGATCTCACCCATCCTCTTCTGAGGAAGTTGGCAGGCAGGAATTGTACATATTGGATTGGATCTAACCCTCATGTGAGGAAAGGGCTTTTGCTCACGTGATGGGACTTCTCCATCTTCTCCTCCCCCCTTCAACACCCCAAATCTGGTTCAGGGAATCTAACAATGCTACAGAGCAGATCTCTCTCTGTGTGTGTGTGTGGGGGGGCACTGTACAGGGAAGGAGGAAATCCATTCCACCAGTGTGTCCATCCTGCTGGTGGAACAATACTATTGGACACAATCTACCGGGTGTCCATTCCTTGGGGATCCATCTGAGTTCCATCTTGAGTGTCATTTTTTGGTAGAAAGGTGGGGTACAAATCAAATATATAAATGAGTATGTGTACTGTTTGTGGCATTCTTGGCAATATAGAGGGGATAGCACACACCTACTCCTTCAAAATACACAAACTTTTCCTGGCCCGCTGACAGAACTTGGGGCCAAACTATTTATTTATTATTTATTTATTGCATTTATACCCCGCCTTTCTCCCTCTCGCAAGGAACTCAAGGCGGCTTACATTATCCTCCTCCTCACCGTTGTATCCTCACAACAACCCTGTGAGGTAGGTTGGGCTGAGAGTCTGTGACTGGCCCAAAGTCACCCAGTGAGCTTCCATGGCCAAGTGGGGACTAGAACCCGGATCTCCCGGCTCCCAGTCCGTCACTCTCACCACTACACTACACTGGCTCTCAAAACTAAAGGTTCTGCTAATCACTCATTGATTCCAATGGGGAATTTTTTTCTCCTCGCCCCCCATGGGGAGGGTGGAATTTCAGGATGAAAATGGGAGGGGGGAAGCTTAAATCCCCTCTCCCAAATTGCCACGGTCGCAATCCAGATCGGGGCCATACACACTTACACTCAAGTAAGTAAGCCTGTGAGAATATTGCTACAGTATTGTTATTACCATCTATGTAAAAGGTACTTCAACACTTCCATGTCTTGGTCATGCTGAACTTCCTGCCACTGGACAAAAGAATAATGTGACCAAGCTGTGGAGATTAAAGAAGCAGCCATGCCTGAGCTTTGATGGTGGCGATCTCTCTGATGGTGAGGAATGGAGCTGGCCTGGAGAACTGGCCAATCACTCAAGTCATTCTCCTGCCCATTAAGACAAATGGCAGATTTGTGGAGTAGTAAAGTACGACTGACAATTTAACATAGCCATGTGAGTCCTGTTATTTATATTCACCCCTCCCTAGAACAGCTTTTCCCCAGAACAAATTGTCCTGTGGGTGAGCAACCATGCAGTGACAGCAGAGCGTGAGCTGGGTGAAACAGCTTGACTAGCCCGCAGAATGTATGTTGCTCACCTCTAGTAGTCGTATGCCAGACAGACAAAGTTGCTTTGCCCCATTGGCCTTTTAAACTGGCAGAGGCATCACGCAGAAACAAACTTCAAAATGCAAATAAATGCTAAACATGCAAATACAATCTTGTTTAATAGACCGCAGATAACAAATGAAGAAAAGGTAGACTACGCCTGAGTGAAAAAGAAATAGTCTGTTTGTGTTCTGTCCCTCTGATCCTGGAAAAAGGGAGGGGATGTGCGGTTTCAGGATTGCTATGCACTTCTTTCACTGGTTCTCCACGGTTGCTAGCCAGTATGAGTCATCATCCTTGATTAAAGTACTTTGTGATAATAAAGAATGCTCCACTATGGCAAAAGTGCTCCATCTCTCCATCTTTCCTCCATCATTTTAAGATCTGGAACAATACTTGCCCCATCTTTCTCATTGTCTCAGGACCAGATGAGATTCCTTTAGCCTGATGTTTCTTCCAGTATTCTGGTAGATGGTACTAGCATGTTATGGATTCTCATTATAGCTGAAGATAAAAATTGTCTCAGAGATAAATGCTAACTATATATTATTACCCTTTATATATAATCCCCTTTAATTGTGAACTCAGGTGGTCGCGCGCCAACAGGATTGGAACCAAAACAGGGCCACTGAGAAACAACTGGGAGGTGTCAGCATGCTTGGGTGAACTTTGAGTTATGCAGACCTTTTTTTTTTTTTAGGGGTGAGGAAATCCAATCAGAATTGAGCATGCTCAGTGGCCTCCATAAGCACAGAACGGTGAATGTCCATTGGAAAAGAAAAACATGGGTATGTGTGAAAAGAGTGAAATGTTTGAGTGCCTTACAACTTATAGTACCTTGAAGGAGGACACAGTGGCTGGCTAGAATCCTGAACAGGAACATTCTATTAGAGGGTGAAGATACACTGCAACATTTTGTTGCAGGTTCCAGTTGTATCTCCCTTGCTATTAGTTTGGTAAGCCACCACTCTTTTAAGCAACTGTACACAGGCTTGGCGCTCTGTACTATAGAATCCCTTGTTGGTGGTGGTTATATGGCATAATTAGGAAATGGAAATATTACGAGGGAAATCTAATTGGTTGAGCTTAACCACAGGTCATGGAAAACTGGTTCTTTCCAGCAAGCTATGGGAAAATGCAAAATTTTCCAGGCTGAGAACAATATATAACAGACCTACACAACGGAGCAGAAGTTCCACCATAAACAGCAGTGTTTTGGTTGCTGTTCACAACCATTAAACCGGCAAAAGAAAGTTACTATTATATCATTAAGGAAATGCTGCTGTACTTGAGTAAAGGAAAGGTCATGAGAAAAGGAAGGGTAGAACAAGAGAAAATGGTTGAGGGTAACAGGTGTAAAGAAATTCCTAATTAAGTTTCCACTGCCATAGAAGAAACATATTTAATGATTTCATACTGAGGTGATTATGCAGACAAAAAGTAACTCAGCCAACAGAGAATCTGAACACCCATCTAATGAGGAAATCTTTAAAAACAGAGAGGGCTCCAGCCTGAACAGGATGAGGCCTTGTGATAATGTTTTCACCACAGTTCAACAATACAATCATACTTCTATGTCTCCAACACATAGGTCTCATACTCACTTTTTCTTTTATTTTCAATGGTATCTTTGCTGGCTAGATTCCTTTGCTGGGTGGGACAAAATGTTTCCAGTCAATGGAAAATTCTGGCATATTCTATTTCATGATCATCTCAACTTTCCTGTGGGAGGGAGGACAATCTACACTCAGGGAGTTTCTTGCCTCAGGAAATATACAAGGAAGGTTCTTTTAAGGGTCTCCTTGTTTTGGTAATGGAAGTGGGCCATTTAGAACTTAGTTTTAAAGCTGGGAAGAAGCTGCTGTCACGTTTATATCATTCAGAATTACCTTATCAGTGCCATGACGACGAGCACCAATGATTCATGTCTTAAGCCCCCTTCATGTATTAATCACATGACGGGACAACCTGTGTTCAATGAAGCAGCAGGATCACACCATTAGCCATACCACCAAAATTGTGCAGCTCCTCTGGCCTCACCCTCACTGTACACCTGTTGATGGGGACATCTGAGGTGGGGAAGCCTTCATGTGTAGACCTCTTAGATTGCTTCCCCAGATTCTGGAACCCTGGATGTAGGGATGTACGAAAGTCACTTACCTGATGACGAAATTGATTTGCGGTGGGGGGGAGGCGCTCTGTCCCTCCCCCAAAAATTCTGGCCAGGGGGGAGGCGCCCCGTCCCTCCCACCATGAATCCTGGCTGGCCGGGAATGCAAATGGCGGCAGCCGTAGCCGCTGCCGTTTGCGTCCCAGCAGTCAGCCATGATAGGCTATGTAAATGTTTACGTAGCCTATCACGGCTGAGTAAAAAAACAAACAAACGTGCATATGCAAATGGCGGTGCCCATGGGCGCCGCCATTTGCGTTCCTTATTTTGGCACGTGTAGTTTACGTAAACATTTACGTAGACTACGGCGAAAATAAGGGGAACGCAAATAGCGTAGCGTCTACGCTATTTGCGTTCCCCTTATTTTCACCGTAGTCTACGTAAATGTTTACGTAGACTACACATGCCAAAATAAGGAACGCAAATGGCGGCGCCCATGGGTGCCGCCATTTGCGTACGCGCGTTTTTGTTTTTGATTTTCACTTAGCTGTGATAGGCTACTGGCTACGTAAACATTTACGTAGCCTATCACGGTATTTTTTAAAAATCTAGCCGTGATAGGCTACGTAAATCTTTACGTAGCCTATCACGTTTTTTTTGGTGTTTTTTTTTTACTGGAAATGGCGGTGGCGGCCGGTCGGAAGACCGGCCGCCGCCGCCACCGCACTGCTGCCGCACCGCCGCCGGAGCCGCTGACGCCAGGGAGATTCGCACAAGGTAAGTCCCATCCTGGGGGGGGGCAGGGGGGCAGACTGTTTCGCCACCGATTTCGGCGGGGGCCGAATGCGCTGGCATTTGGCCTCCCCAAGATTTGTGGCGAAATTTTCTGACATCCCTACCTGGATGGTAAGTGTGGGAGGATCCATGTGACATCAGGGGTGTGGCTAAAGACATAACCTTGCTGCTCCTTTGGACACGGTTTGCTGTTTCATGTGGGTAATGCTTGAAGGGGGCTTTAGTGGAGAAACTGTTTCTACAGTGTCAGACATTATTGATAGAAATATGAAAGCACGCATTCCCACATCAAATCTAGTTTGAACAAACCATTGTTTGTTTGTAAATGGAAACAACTGGCAACAAAAGCAAAGACAGAGATGAGCCCGGTATACCATTTCACAGACTATGCCAAACAGGTTAATGTTGTTCTAAGTTTGCCAATTCCAGCCAGTCAAAAAGACAGGCAGAATTTTACCAGGATAAATTCTCTGGTTATATCAGCCTTGCATTAAATGAGAGTCAATGCAGTCCAATTTGATATTGCTTTGTCCTCTTATATATCCCGTTCAACCGCTTGACCAACCCAGAGTTTGGGTCTTTAGTATTCTTTAAACTGATAGGGGGCTTCCGGGCAGAGACTTCCTACTGCTACCAATCAAAACACATCGTATGGCTATGTAGGAACTGCAGGAAGGGAGAGCAGAGACCTGAAGTTGCCCCTCAACATTTCACATCTGGACAGCAGACTGAACAGGCTGGCACAGGTCACCTGTGGTCACAGCCTTCCTCACTATGAATGTGTATTTCTATTGAAATTACAGTGACAATTTCTAAATGTGCATCTATACACGTAAACTAGCACATGCAATTTATTTTTGCAAATCGGTGTCCTCTTTTATACTCTTTTTTTGGTGAAGAAGAAGTGGTAACCTGCTCAAGGGGAAAGCGTGAGGTTTAATCTTTCTTCCTATGCCCTTTTCCTGATTTAACTCTCTCTCTCTCTCTCTCTCTCTCTCTCATACACACACCCACACCCCTACCTGCTGTTAGCTTTGATTATTTTTTTGTTTCCTCTGCAGCAAATAGCAACTTGTATGTGTGTGTGGTGTTGGTGTTGGTGGATGTGTGTGTGAATCAGTTCCCCAGTCCCACAGTGTGATGACTTTAGTACTATTTTTAAGTCTAAAGAACAAGCTAGGAGATCCAATTATGGATCTCCCATGTCATTCGGTCCTCGGGGCCATTTGTGAAGCGCAAATGTCTGTATTTTTCAGTAACTGCCCTTTAAAAAATACACTGATGTGGAAGTCTGGTCTTATTTTGATTATGTTTCACAAGCATTTTAAGAGGCAAGTGCCAAAGATACATATGTCCACTTGACATCTGACATGACATGTATATATGTTATATGTGGGCCTGCATTCCCGATCCAAATACCCACCTGAATCAGCTGGGGCTTCATCCCTCAGAGCCAACATGCCCAATGCATTCTATTCTCCAAACTCACCCCAATGAAGTAATTTCTATGCAGACTGAGAAGATTTTTTTCCAGTGCTAGAAAGAAAGATGGGAAGGGGAGAGCTACGCATCTGAACAAATATTGAAACCCCATCTTGCAGCCAGCCTCTTTGCAAATGTGAAATAGGAGCTCTTATGAAAGAGCTTCAAAAAAGTTGGAGTGAAGTGGAAGGTCTCATATATGGCATAAGGTCAGGAAGACTTGGCACTTGGGGATGCTGAGACCTGCTGGACAGGCCATGGCATACTGCCAAAGGTAGCTTTTTTGCACAGCTTGTTTGTATTTGGTCTATATATAATTCTATCAATATCCCAGTATCAGCAATAATGATACCTTCCAGTATAACAAGTTCTCTCACTTCCCTCCCCTAGTTCTTTGAGGGTAATTAGAGCCTGAAGAACACCTTTCAGATCTGCATCATGGGAATTAAACTCCAATCTTACACACACTTGCCTGGTAGTAAGTTCAATTGAACTCAGTGGGGCTTACTTCTGAGTAGATACATGTAGGATTGTACTGCTAAACATCAGTAGCCATCTATTTATTTGTTTGTTTGTTTGTTTATTACATTTTATACTGCCCAATAGCCAAAGCTCTCTGGGTGGTTCACAAAAATTTAAACCACAAAGTACAGAATATAACCAGTATACAATATAAAAGCTTAAAACTACAGTATAAAAATACAACCAGAATAAAACCTAGCAGCAATGCAGCGATTTAAAATACAGTAACAGGTTTAAAGCAGCAAAGTTAAGAGACTATAACACTAAAATGCTGGTAAAATAAAAAGTTCACTTGGTGCGTGAAAGAGTACAGTGTAGGTGCCAGGTAAACCTTTCTAGGGAGGTCATTCCACAGACAGGGTGCCACAGCAGAAAAGGCCATCTTTCTGGTAGCCATTTGCCTAGGGATGTACGAAAGACACTTTACCTTGCCCGAAATTTGATTCGCGGTGGGGGGGAGGCGCTCCGACCCTCCCCCGAAATTCTGGCCAGGGGGGGAGGCACCCCGACCCTCCCCCCAAAATTCTGGCCGGGGGGGAGGCGCCCCATCCCTCCCCCTCAAAATTCTGGCTGGGGGGGAGGCGCCCCGTCCCTCCCACCGCGAATCCTGGCTGGCCGGGAACGCAAATGGCGGTGGCCGTAGCCGCCGCCGTTTGCGTCCCTGCAATCAGCTGTGATAGGCTACGTAAATGTTTACGTAGCCTATCACGGCTGAGTAAACAAACAGACAAACCGCACGTATGCAAATGGTAGCGCCCATGGGCACCACCATTTGCGTTCCTTATTTTGGCACATCTAGTCTACGTAAACATTTACGTAGACTACAGCGAAAATAAGAGGAACGCAAATAGTGTAGCGTCTACGCTATTTGCGTTCCCCTTATTTTCTCCGTAGTCTACGTAAATGTTTACGTAGACTAGACGTGCCAAAATAAGGAACGCAAATGGCGGCGCCCATGGGCGCCGCCATTTGCGTACGCGCAGTTGTTGTTGTTTTTTTACTCAGCCGTGATAGGCTACGTAAACATTTATGTAGCCTATCACGGTATTTTAAAAAAATCTAGCCGTGATAGGCTACGTAAATGTTTACGTAGCCTATCACGTTTTTTTGTTTTTTGTTTTTTTTTACTGGAAATGGTGGCGGCGGCAGCTGGTCAGAAGACCGGCCGCCGCAGCCACCGCCGCCGCACCGCTGCCGAACCGCCGCCGAACCGCTGCCGGAGCCGCCGCCGCCAGGGACATTCGCACAAGGTGACTCCCATCCCGGGGGGGGGGGGCGGGGGGGCAGACCATTTCGCCACCGATTTCAGGGGTCGAATGCGCTGGCATTCGGCCTCCCCGAGATTCCTGGCGAAATTCTCTGACATCCCTACATTTGCCTCACTTGCTTTGGCAGGAGCTTTCAAGGAAGGACCCCTGAAGATGATCTTAGAGTCCCAGCAGGTACATATGGGAGGAGATGATCCTTTAGATAATCTGGCCCGAAGCCATTTAGGGCTTTGAATGTTAATACCAGCACTTTGAATTGGGCTTGGACATGGACTGGCAGCCAGTGCAGCTGGGAAAGTACTGGCATGATATGATCTCATTGTTAACGGGGACTGGCCAGTCTCACTGCCCTGTTTTGGAACAGCTGAAATTTCTGGACCATTTTCAAAGGCAGCTCCATGTATAATGCATTGCAGTAATTCAGATGAGAGGTTATCAGAGCATGGATAACTGTAGCTAGGCTTTCTCTGTCCAGATAAGGTGTAGTTGGTATATCAGCCTAAGCTGATAAAAAAAGGTGCTCCATGCCACTGAGTCCACCTGTGCCTCAGGTGACAGTTCTGGATCCAAGATCACCCCCAAACTACGAACCTGAACCTAGGCCTCAAGACTGTCATCCATCTGATTAAAACAAAGCAAAGCAAAACCATAACAGAGGTTATGCGGATGACTGAAACTTAGTTCCAGACCCCAGCTGACAAAACTGATTTTAGCTAGATGCAGAGACTTAAAAAGCAGAATGCAAAAATCTCTTTGGAGTGTGTCATGTGGTTCTTTGTGGTGCTCTACAGTGAAAGCAAGAGAAGTGGGAGGATTTCAAATCATTTCCAATGCAAGACTTTAAGAGTGACTTTGAAATCACCAGAACAATACTCAGGTGGTCCTGGTAATTGCTCTGAGAAATAGGAAAATGTTCACTGGTGCACTCAGCATATTATTGTGATTGGCTTTACTTGCTGCCTAAAGGTAATGACAATAGAGCCCTTGTATGGAGTTGGTGGGATGAGGAGAAACCACTTACAGTGCAATTATGTGCATGTCTACTCAGAAGTAACTCCTACTGAGTTCTATGGGACTTGCTCTCTGGTAGTGCATTTAGGATTGCAGCCACCCGAACTGGCATCAGCAGGTGCCTGGAATCTAGTTCTTCTTTCCCTTGCTATTCAACAGATATCAGAGACACCCTGAAGAGACCGGAGGGTGGGTGGGGGCACACAGTCCTTACTGGGAAATCCCCTGCTCATGACACCATAAGAGTACCCCCACTTAGGAGGCAGCCTTCTCTATCAAGTGCCTCAGCATAGTGTTGTTATTCATTCTGCCCCGTATCAAAAAGAAGAGGCCATACAGCACATCTTGTTGTCTTACTTCTGTGAGGAAAATTAAAGCTTTGCCTTTTGCTTGCTCTGTATGGGAGAGAATGCAGCACTAAGACGAGGCTGGACAGCCATTTGTCAGGGATGCTCTGACTTGGATTCCTGCATTGAGCAGGGGGTTGGACTCGATGGCCTTGTAGGCCCCTTCCAACCCTACTATTCTATGATCTATGATCTATGATCTACCAAGTGTCATAGGCTGCCTTTTCTTGTAAGATAGGCGAATGGCCACAAGGAATAGAGGAATGATGTCAGTAGTGCCATCAGGGCAGTACTTTGGAGCAGAGGTCCAGCAGAATATGTAGGAGGGCCCCCATCTCAGCAGCACTGTCTGCCCACATTTTGAAGTATGTGAAGTAATACACAGTACCATCTAAATGGGGGCTGCATAAGATCATTAAGTCCAGAATCTAAAATTACCTGCACCACTGAGTGAGCTGGTTAGGAAACTTCAGAAATCTCTCTCTCTCTCTCCCCCCCCCCTCTCTCTCCCTCTCTCATATTGTAGCCTAGATTAGGGGTGGGCAGATCACTTACCCTGTTCTGGGTGGGGGGGTCCATGGGGGGGGAGGCGATCCGTCCCTCCCCCCGGAATCCACACAGGCTGGCTCCACTCTGCGGTGATCCTGCGAAGCCAGCTGCCGGCTCTGCAGCGCTGGCGATATGGCCGACCGCCATTGCCGTGCCATATTGCTGTGCTAAGTCTGGACGCAAATGGTGTCCACTACGCCATTTGCGTCCCTATTTTTTCACGCGATAGGCTACACAAATATCTATGTAAATATAATTTGCGTAGTCTATCACATGAAAAAACAGGGACACAGATGGTGTAGTGGATGCCATTTGCATCTGGACTTAGCACAGCAATATGGCACAGCAATGGAGGCTGGCCGTATTGCCAGTGCTGCGGAGCTGGCAGCCGGCTCCGCAGGATCGCCACATGGAGGAACTGCCTGGATGGATTCCGGAGGGGCATGGAGGTGAGTGCTCTGTTCCGCCACAGACCCCAGTGGAGCCGGATTCTTGGAATCTGGCCTCATTGGGGTCTGTGGCGGGATTCTCCAACATCCCTAGCCTAGATAAACAATCCAAGCTATCATTCACAAGTCAAGCTATCATTCATAAGTCAGCGTCAGGACAACCTTTCTATAAGATTTTGTCCAGTTTTTCTTTCTCAGAATGATCCCATTGAAAGAGAGGAAATAGTTATTAACGTTCACTTGATATTTCAGAAGGTTTTCTGCCTAAATTCATACAGATGAAAATGAAAACCTCCAATATGTCCCTGCGCTTTATACTCAGTAGCACATTTACTCGTGTTGAAAGAAATCTGTGGAATTATGCATGGTGTCAGCCAGGATAGAATCTGATCTCATGCATCCCACATTTATCTCTGATTTGTGCCTTCAGCCTGACACCCTGAATAGGAGGAAGGTGTTAATTTCATGCAGAATTATGGATGTTTGATTACAGCCTCTACTGAGTGCTTATCCTGTATAATTTATATCTGGGCAAGTGACTAGTGCCAGAACACAGGATCAATTACCCCTAGGAATCATAACCTAAATACTCACTTCCCAAAAGGAATTGGCAAAAAACTAAAAAATAAATAATAGTGATGGATCAATGAGATGATAGACTTTGTCCACTTTATAGGATTATGCCTTATGCCAACACTCCAGACACTCTTGGATGAGACCGATTATCTAGATCCATTTCAGTCGGGGTTCAGGCCAGGTTTTGGCATGAAAACAGCCTTGGTCACCCTGTATGATGACCTATGTCGGGAGAGAGAAAGGGGGAGCGTGTCCTTGTTGATTCTCCTTGATCTCTCAGCAGCTTTGGATACCGTCGACCATGGTATCCTTCTGGGACGATTGTCTGAGCTGGGAGTGGGAGGCACTGCATTGCAGTGGTTTCAGTCTTACTTGGATGGTCAGCTCCAGAAGGTGGTGCTTGGGGAATATTGCTCAGCCCCATGGATTCTCCAGTATGGAGTGCCACAGGGGTCAGTTCTGTCCCCCATACTATTTAACATCTACATGAAACCATTGAGTCATCCAGAGTTTGGGGGCGTGTTGTCATCAGTATGCTGATGACATGCAGCTCTATTTCTCCTTTTCATCTTCTTCAGGTGAGGCTGTGAATGTGCTAAATCAGTGCCTGGCTGCAACAATGGATAGGATAAGGCTAATATACTGAAACTCAGTCCAGACAAGACTGAGATGCTGTTGGTGGGTGGTTCTTCTGACCGGATGGAGGGTGCTCAACCTGTTCTGGATGGGGTTGCTCTCCCCCTGAAGGAGCAGGTTTGTAGCTTGGGGGTTCTCCTTCAGCCATCTTTGTTACTTGAGGCTCAGGTGGCCTCAGTGTATGGACTGCCTTCTACCAACTTTGGTTGGTGGCCCAGCTATGCCCCTGTCTAGACAAGGATAACCTGGCTTCAGTTGTCTATACTCTGGTAATCTCCAAGTTAGATTACTGCAATGCACTCTATGTGGGGCTGCCTTTGAAGATGGTTCAGAAACTGCAGCTTGTACAAAATGCGGCAGCCAGATTGCTAATGGGGACCAGAAGGTCTGAACATATAAGACCGACTCTGGCCCACTTGCACTGGCTGCCTGTATGTTTCCAAGCCCGATTCAAGTTGCTGGTTTTAACCTATAAAGCCTTACACAGCTTGTGACCACAATACCTGACGGAGCGCCTCTCCTGACATGAACCTACTGGTATACTACGCTCAATATCTAAGGCCCTCCTCCGGCTGCCTACACCAAGGGAAGCTTGGAAGATGGCGACAAGGGAGAGGGCCTTTTCAGTGGTAGCCCCCAAATTATGAAATGATCTCCCCGACAAGGCCCACCTGGCACCAGCATTGTTATCTTTTCGGCACCAGGTTAAGACCTTTCTCTTCTCCCAGGCATTTGGGAGTATATGATAAGTGTTTAATCAATCCTGGAATGTCTTATGGTTATGTTTGTTTTTGAGATTGTTTGTTTGAAGTTGTTTTAGATATATGTTTCTTTTGTGTATATTGTCTGTTCATGTGTTTTTTATGTAGATGGTTTTAAATTTCTGTATATTGTATTTTTAATGTTTTTAACCTTTGTAAACCTCCCAGAGAGCTCCAGCTATTGGGTGGAATAGAAATAATGATGAGGATGATTTAGAAACTAGGCCTGAACAGCAGCACTTCACATTGCAACATTTTCTTGCAGGTCCCACTTTTTATAGTTGCTATATCATACAGTGTCAAAGAGCTTTACCAGAAGATGGCCTCGAATGCAGGCTGGAAATAAAGATAAAAATGAGGTTCCTGGAACCAGTTAACTAGCACTCTGGAAACTAGGGATGGCGGAGAATTCCGCCACGGATTTCAGTGAGGCCGAATGCACTGGCATTCAGCCCCCCAAAATCCGTGTCGGAACGGCCTGCCTCCCCACCCCCCCACGGATTCCCCCCGGGACGAAGCTTACCTGGGGCAGATGTTCTGGGTGGCGGCGGTGGCGGTAGCTCCGGCGGCTGGTCTTTCGACTGGCTGCCGCAGCCACCATTTGGGTCTGCTGTTTGCCGTGATAGGCTACGTAAGTATTTATGTAGCCTATCATGGCAAGCAAAAAAACCCCCAAACAGCATACGCATATGGCAGCAGCTATGGCGGCCGCCATTTGCGTTCCCTATTTTTTGCTGTTTTAGCCTACGTAAATATTTACGTAGGCTATTATGGCAAAAAAAAGGGGAACGCAAATAGCTGCCACCATTTGCATACGCTGTTTGTTTGTTTGTTTTTGCCTGCCATAAATACTTATGTAAATAGTACGTAAATACTTACGTAGCCTATCACATAAATACTTATGTAGCCTATCACGGCAGCCTGTCTGGGCGCAAATGGCGGCTGCTATTTGAGTCTGCACCAGCCAGTCCGCGGCCAGAACTCCAGCTGCGGACGGCCCTGGCCGGCTGCTCCACGGAGCTGCCACGGAGCGGTGCTGGCCAGGCAGGATTCCGGTGGGGAGGACTGGATCACCTCCCCCCCCCCATAGAGGATTCCGGGGGGAGGGACGGAGCGCCTCCCCCCCCACCGCGACTCAATCTGCAAAAAGGTAAGTGACTTTTGTACATCCCTACTGGAAACAGAACATGCAGCAACATGAATGTCTCCCCCTGCTTGTGGTTACTTTTTAAAACTTTTTAAAAGTAACCTGCTTGTGGTTACTTTTTAAAACTGGAAGCAAGGTACAGAGAATATGGGAGATATCAGCAACACAACTTTGGACAGCCAACCTGTCTATCTGTTTCCTGGAATCTAATAGAGGGACTTGCCCCGCTGGTAGAGATTCAATAGAGCTATCACAGTTGATTCATCCTCCTTATTTTGTTCACAGACTGATTATAGGATGCAAACATAGTTTATTGCTTAAAAGCTAAGGTTGTTGCCACATTTATTCCTGACAGAGGCTCTCTCTGCCTTTAACAGTTGCATGAAATTCAACAGGATCAAGCTTTACATTGCCAGGCTGCTGAATGTCTGCCTGTAACAGAGCTCTTAACACCACAAGTAAAAACAGCAACTCTATTAAAAACAAGGATTCATTTCTTCACAAATTTGCTGTTAAAGATATGGTTCAATTTAACTTTTGCAATGTATTTGCTCATCAATTCAAGCTATTTAACATGGTGAGAGAAAGGGCAAAGGAGAAAAGTCAGGTCTGTCTTCTATGAGCAGGAGATGAAATTAGTAATTTCTATTTTCTCTATCCAAGAAATAGTGGATAGAGATGACATTTTTTTCAGTCATGAATAATTCTCATTCTTCAATCTTTACATCACTATTTATTATACAATCAGTAAATAAAATAGAAATCAGTTTACAAATTTACATAGATCATGCTCCAGTCGTTTTGGAACTGTCTTGGGGTAAGAACAGTACATTAAGATCTGTGAAATGAGGCAAGATCTAACTCATAAATTAGAAGACTTTTTCAATGTAATAATACCCCAGAGGATAGTTGAATTACAATTTAGGAAACCTCTGAGGTAGTGGTGAGAGGAATTCTTACTCAGAAGGCCTCATATCTTAAAAAAAGAAGAAGGGGGATATAAAAGAACTTAATGTACAAATTCTTGGAGCAGAAACATGAGGAAATGTGTTCACAAAAGATTTATCAGGAGATAGAAGCTTTGAGATTAATTAACTGTATGGAGATGAGGAACAGTTTACAATATTTAAAGCAATGAGTCATTGAAAAAGGTAATAAACTGGATAAAGTGTTAGCCTCCTAGTTAAAAGAAAGAAACAAGATAATAATATGGTTTTACAAATAAGTAATGCAGACATAATTATAACCATTTCAAGAGATATTGTGAATAAATTTAAATAATTTTACAGTACTTATTTTTCAGAAAAGTGTTCTGCGGGATATACAGAGTGGCCCAAAAGTAGGTATACAGTATAGTTTATTTGCATTTTATTACATTGTTTATTACATTTACATTTGTTTAACACTGTTTAATCTCATAAGTGCTTGAAATGTATTCCATCAATGTTGCAACATTCCTCGAACCTGTCCAGAACACTGTGACACACAGTATGACACAAATTCCAGTCTGCATCAATGTCCATAAATGCTTCCGAGATGAACTCTTTTAATTTGTCCACTGTCTGGGGATTCCTCTCAAAAACCTTATTCTTTACTACGACCGCCCAAAAGAAGTCCATTGGTGTTAAGTCGGGTGAACGTGGTGGCCATTTAATGCTGTCACATTGTCCGATCCAATGCTGTGGGAAGGTATTGTCAAGATAGTCCCTTACTGCAAAAGCATAATGAGGAGGTGCACCATCTTGTTGGAAGAGCAGTTCGGTGAAGTTCGCCCTGGTTCTGAGTTGTGGCACTACCATGTCACGTAACATGTTTAGGTAATTGTTACTATCCACAGTTGTATCGAAGAAAACCGGTCCTACAACACCTTCGCTGGACGGTGCAACCCACACTGTGACGCCTGGCTGGTTCAGTTGAGATGTGATAGTCAAATGAGGATTTTCATCAGCCCAATACACACAGTTATGCCTGTTCACGTGGCCTGACAATTTGAAAGAAGTCTCATCTGACCAGATGATCTTATAAAGAAGGTCTGGTTCGTTAGAGTTTTGGTTACACATCATCTCACAGAATTGCAACCGACGGTCTGGGTCGTCCTCCAGAAGACCATGTAACAGTTTTGGATGGTACAGCTTCAATTTCAATTTACACATCAAGCGTTGCAAGGACATTCTAGGTATGGATAGCTGCGTAGACGCATGTCGTGTGGACTTTTTCAGACTGTTCACAAATGTCAGAGCGATTCTCATCTCATTTTCCTCTGTCATAGACATCCTAGGATGTCCAGATTTTGGTGCATTAGCCACTGCACCTGTTGCTCCAAATTTATTTCTAAGATGATAAATTGTAGGGATGTACGAAAGTCACTTACCTATTCGTGGATTATGTTGATGGTGGGGGGGAGGCGTTCTGTCCCTCCACCCGGAATCCTGGCCGGCTGGCTCCGCTCCACAGGGATTCTGCAGAGCCACCGGCCGGCTCCGCCAGCAGCCGGACATCCGGCCGCTGTCTAGCAGGGACGCAAATGGCGGTGGCCATAGCCGCCGCCGTTTGCGTCCCTGCAGTCAGCCGTGATAGGCTACGTAAATGTTTACGTAGCCTATCACGTCTGACTTAAAAAACAACAACAACACGCATATGCAAATTTGCATTTGCATTCCTTATTTTGGCATGTCTTAGTCTACGTCAAGATTTATGTAGACTAAGATAGCGAAAATAAGGGGAACGCAAATAGCGTAGTGGACGCTATGCTATTTGCGTTTCCCTTATTTTTGCTGTCTTAGTCTATGTAAATCTTGACGTAGACTAAGACGTGCCAAAATAAGGAACGCAAATGGTAGTGGCTGTAGCTGCCGCCATTTGCGTATGCGCGGTTTTTTGGGTTTTTTTAAGTCAGACATGATAGGCTACGTAAACATTTATGTAGCCTATCACTTTTTTTTTTTAACCTAGCCATGATAGGCTATGTAAATCATTACGTAGCCTATCACGTCTCCTTTTTTTTTTTTTTAACTGGAAATGGCGGCGGCGGTAGCCGGTCAGAAGACCGGCCACCGCAGCCACCGCCGCCGCCACCCAGAAGATCCACCCCAGGTAAGTCTCGTCCCGGGGGGGGGGGTGGCAGGCCGTTCCACCACCGATTTCGGGGGGCTGAATGCACTGGCATTTGGCCTCCCCGAAATCCGTGGCGGAATTCTCTGACATCCCTAATAAATTGTCAGACGTGTTGGTGGAGGAGTGTCAGATGCTTCTTGCCACGCTGTGCACACCTGCTCAGCATTTTCAGTCTTCCAGTACTGCTTTAGAATCCACTTTCTTTGTTCTTGACTCAAGTTTGCTGCCATCATTCACAATATCAGTTAAAAAAAATAACTAAACAACTAAACAACTGTATACCTACTTGAGGGCCTCACTCCCCTCACTCTCTACACTTAACTGATTTAACTGTCACTCCCTGTCACTCACTCTTCCCAATTGTCATTCTGACTCCACCCACACATCTTCTACTCGCACATTCTCTCCCCCTCCCATCAACATTCTAAACAACTGTATATTTACTTTTGGGCCACCTGGTATATAGATAGATAACTATATATAGATACATATTCTGCATTTAACTGCACAAGATGTTGAGTTCCTGTTGGGTCCTATTACCATGAAAGAACTCATACAATGATTATAGTATTAACAAATAAAGCACCAAGGACCAATGGATTTACTAGAGAGCATTACCAAGTTTTAACTAATATATTGTCCAGTCCATTATTAAATGTGCTAAATGAGGTAATGCAAAAACTAATCTTTTCCAAGGCATAAGAAGCAAAAATAATTGTAATTCCAAGACAAGGCAAGGATTTACTAAAGCTAGAGTCATTCAGACTCATTGCTTTGTTAAATCAAGACTTTATAATATGGACAAATATCCTCACAATAAGATTAAACTTAATTATAAGGAAATATATAGATGAAGACCAAATAGGGCTTATTAAGGATAGTAAACTATCAATTAATATACATAAATTACTGAATATACCTAATTTTGTAAAGATCACACACACACATGTACATGCGCGAGTGAGCGAGCACACACACCCACGCACACAAAACACTTGTGGACTATTATTCTTAAGTGCAGAAAAAGCCTTTGAACATTTAGAATGGGAATATCTGTATTGAGTACTTGACTAATTTTGAATGGGAGAGTAAATTTAGGGAATAGACAAAAATTATTTATACAACTTTGACTGCATCTGTATCATTTAATGCGATTAGATCAGATTTATTTCATTTTTATAGGGGTATCAGGCAGGATTCAGGTATGACCTAAATCATATCCCTGATGAATATACAGTGGAGGTGAGGAATAGATTTCAGGGATTAGACCTGATAGACAGAGTGCCTGAGGAACTATGGACGGAGGTCCATAACATTGTTCAGGAGGCAGCAACGAAATCCATCCCAAAGAAAAAGAAATGCAAGAAAGCAAAGTGGCTGTCTGATGAGGCTTTACAAGTAGCTCACGAAAGAAGGGAAGCGAAAAGCAAGGGAGAAAGGGGAAGATATACCCAACTGAATGCAGAGTTCCAGAGAATAGCAAGGAGAGACAAGAAGGCCTTCTGAAATGAACAATGCAAAGAAATCGAGGAAAACAACAGAATGGGAAAGACTAGAGATCTCTTCAAGAAAATCCGAGATCTCAAGGGAACGTTTTGTGCAAAGATGGGCATGATAAAGGACAAAGAAGGCAGGGACCTAACAGAAGCAGATGAGATTAAGAAGAGATGGCAAGAATACACAGAAGAACTATACAGGAAAGATCTGAATGTCCCTGATAGCCATGATAGTGCGGTCACTGAACTTGAGCCGGACATCCTAGAGAGTGAAGTCAAGTGGGCCTTAGGAAGCATTAGTAACAACAAAGCTAGCGGAGATGACAGTATTCAAGCCGAGCTATTTAAAATCCTAAAAGATGATGCTGTTAAAGTGCTGCATTCAATATGCCAACAAATCTGGAACACTCAACAGTGGCCACAAGACTGGAAAAGGTCAGTTTACATTCCAATTCCAAAGAAGGGCAATGCCAAAGAGTGTTCAAACTACCGCACAATTGCGCTCATTTCACATGCCAGCAAGGTGATGCTCAAAATCCTACAAGCTAGGCTTCAGCAGTATGCGAACCGAGAACTACCGGAAGTACAAGCGGGGTTTCGAAGAGGCAGAGGAACTAGAGATCAAATCGCCAACATTCGCTGCATCATGGAGAAAGCAAGAGAATTCCAGAAAAACGTCTATTTCTGCTTCATTGACTACGCTAAAGCCTTTGATTGTGTGGATCACAACAAACTGTGGCAAATTCTTAAAGTGATGGGAGTACCAGACCACCTTACCTGTCTCCTGAGAAACCTGTACGAAGGTCAAGAAGCAACAGTAAGAACCAGACATGGAACAACCGATTGGTTCAAAATTGGGAAAGGAGTACGACAAGGCTGCATATTGTCACCCTGCTTATTTAACTTATATGCAGAGTACATCATGAGAAATGCCGGGTTGGATGAATCAGAGGTCGGAATTAAGATTGCCGGGAGAATTATCAACAACCTCCGATATGCAGATGATACCACCCTAATGGCAGAAAGCGAAGAGGATCTAAAGAGCCTCTTGTTGAGGGTGAAAGAGGAGAGTGCAAAAGCTGGTTTGAAACTCAACATTAAAAAAACTAAGATCATGGCATCTGGCCCCATCACTTCCTGGCATATAGAAGGGGAAGAAATGGAAGCAGTGACAGATTTTACTTTCTTGGGCTCCAAGATCACCGCAGACGGTGACTGTAGCCATGAAATTAAAAGACGCTTGCTCCTTGGGAGGAAAGCTATGGCCAACCTAGACAGCATAGTAAGAAGCAGAGACATCACCTTGCCGACAAAGGTCCGTCTAATCAGAGCTATGGTTTTCCCAGTAGTAATGTATGGCTGTGAGAGCTGGACTATAAGGAAGGCTGAGCGCCGAAGAATTGATGCTTTCGAACTGTGGTGCTGGAGAAGACTCTTACGAGTCCCCTGGACTGCAAGGAGGTCAAATCAGTCCATCCTAAAGGAAATCAACCCTGAGTGCTCATTGGAAGGACAGATACTGAAGCTGAAGCTCCAATATTTTGGCCACCTAATGCGAAGAGAAAACTCCCTGGAAAAGACCCTGATGCTGGGAAAGACTGAAGGCCAAAGGAGAAGGGGACGGCAGAGGATGAGATGGCTAGATAGCATCACGGATGCAATGAATATGGACCTGAGCACGCTCCGGGAGAGAGTGCAGGACAGGAAGACCTGGCGTGCTATGGTCCATGGGGTCACGAAGAGTCGGACACGACTGAACGACTGAACAACAACAACAAATCAGGCAGGATTGCCCTTTAATCACCATTGTCATTTCTACTTTCCATAGCTTTAGCTGAAGCGCTAAGATCAAATATAGAAATTAAAGAAATAAGGGTAGGATATCAGGGGTTGGATCCAAATTTAAGCTGAATCAACTGTGCTGGCAGAAGTGGACTTCCTGGCTCACATCTTCCCAGGGCAGCCCCTCTGGTCCTCTGAAAATGCTACACAAAGGCTCCATCTACATGGAAACAGAATGAGAACTGCCTTCTGGTTATATCTGGATTTTCATGAAATTGCTTTGGTCCGTCAGGGGTACATGAAGCAGGAAAAGTGGAGTATACACTACCTAAACTGCTTTCAAGCACTTGAAACCCTCATACTTCAGGGTTGGGTGGGCAGAGTTGAAGTGAATGTCATCAACCCCATAGGTGCTGTTCAGCCAATGAGAGAGGCTTGTTCCCCACCCCTATCTACATTCCCCTGCTCAGGGAAGTTTACTGGAAGTGCTGAATTAAGCCCCTGTAGTTTACCCCACACCTCTCTGCTCTCATCCACCATTGGGATATTCTGAAAGATTAAATGATACTGTGCTATTGTGAAAACAGGTTACATAATCTGAATGGGTGAAGCAACTACTGTGCTATTGTGAATGCTCAAAACAGTGGTACTGCACTCTTATGAATGGGGAAAACAGGCTACATACCGTGACAGGCAAAAGCAGCTACTGCACTATTGTGAATTCCTGAAAAAGTGCTACTGCACTCTTATGAATGGGAAAAACAGGCTACATTCAGTGAAAGCAGCTACTGTGCTATTGTGAATGGGGAAAAGGAGGAAATGGGGGGGCACACCCACTCCTTGACTAGGTCACTGCCAGGTCACAGAGGCACACCCAAGATTTAATGTGGGGGGACAGGGCACACTGCAGCAGAACTACACGGGAAAAAAGATGCACTGAAAGGACTTTCTGAAAATGCATCTTTTCCAGAGGGAAGCTGCGGGGTTGCTGCAGATTGGTGATAGCATCATCTGTCACAATGACCCTGATGTGCTGTCACTCTGCACTAAATCGGCCATGTAGAATGGGCCAAAGAGTCAGATTCCCCTGCTGAATGGTGTAAGTTGTGGGGATCCCTAAAAATCAGACAGAGGGAACTTCCACAAATGGACCCCTTCCTCTTGGGGAAGGTCCCTTGCTTTCATGGAAGGCAAATCATAGATCCAACGATCTTTACCTCTTGATCCTATAATTGCATTGTTGTGTTACATTAAACATATGGTATTGCTTGAAGATCTTGAAATGATTATATGTTTACTGAGTGCTGCTCAGATAGCCACTTCTTTTAGGGCTAGGGTTAATTACCATTTACTGATGTATACAAAGAACTAGGATTCTCATCCTTCAATCCTTATCTATGTAATTGAAAGCCAACACATGGGGTGACACATGCCAATCTTTAAATCCACCCAGACCAGAACATTGGTATTTGAAAGAATAAACATGAATTCATTTATGAAACAGTTCAACATCCAGAACAAACAGTAACTAATAAATAGTAATAAACAATGGCTCTAAAAACCTAACACTACATGTCTACTTTCAATAACTTCTCTCCCTCTCTTCTCATCTACACCATGTGTCTGACTCTACTCACTCACTGTTAAGTTGTAAAGAAGAATAAAGCTTTGAAAGGAATTCCTTTGTCTGTGTCTGGACTTGGCTACTGGTTTAGACAGAGAGAGACCTCCAAGGAGCCCTTGACACTCACTAATTTAACTAACTCTGGCACATAATTCTACTTACTGTCTCTCTCTCTCTCCTAACCCAACTAAGACTAGATCTATACTACTGTTTTGTAGCAGTATTGAAATGCACTGATACCTGTTGGGGCACTTTACATGGCTGCCTTTACACTAACCCTCACCCCCCAGTCCTCCCATCGTGGAGCCTTTCCGTGTTTACAGTGGGCTCCCAGATAGCGACCACATGATTGCTGAGAGAGGAAGTTTTTTTAAAAAAAATTCAAGGTTCCATAGAAATCAATGAAACATCACCATCTAGTGGCTGTTTTAATAGTGTAACTATCTGACTTAAATAGATAGTTCATTATTTCCAGATCTTTTTGAGATGGAATAACCAGGAAATACTTCTGGATGTGCCCTGGAGGTTGACAACGTCATGAAAAGGACCCGCAAACGTCCATGAGTGAGCAATTTCAATAGCAGGATAAAAGCTCTGTGGGAGGAAGCCCCACATTCTATATGCCACTATCGTAGTGATATTTCCTGCTTTTTATTCCGCATTATCCAAAATACCGCAAAATGCCATTGTGTGTCCTACAAAGTATAAATGCACAAGAGGGATATAGCGTTACCATGATGGGATCATAATGACAGGACACAAGGTGTAGATCTGACCTAACTCTTTCAGACTTCCCCCTAACTGTCCCTCTCCTCCTTTCAACTGACACTAACTCCACCCATCAAATTCCATTTTGCACTCTGTTGTCAATCACTCTTCCACTCACTCTTCTGTTAAAATGGGACTCTCCTTCCCTGGCTTTCTGACCAACCAAAAAGATGCTGAGGATGGTGGCTCCACGTGCCAGGGATGTGGCCAACTGGTGAAGAACAGGGAGTCGCAGTGGGAGATGTGGGCAGGGAGCCTTGTGAAACCTGTGCATGTGTTTGTCCAACCATGGCAGGATTGTGGGCCTCAGCTCTACTGTTTTGATGTAGTCTTGCATGAACAACCTTCTTGCATGAGCTCTTTCCAACATATATTTAAATGTTCATGGAAGAGGATGTAGTACTATTAGGCCAAAATTTCTTAATTTTTTTTTTTCTGAGAATGTTCCTTTTCCAACCCACAATGTGAAATATTTCACTCCCCGCCCTGGCAAATTTCTTCCCCTCCCCATTTCACCACAAATACTACAGGCAGTTTTGGAAGGCCATTTTCACTCAGCCCTAGGTGAGTGAAAGTACAGCTCTCATGTACAGCTCTCCTATCCCATTTTTTGTGAGTTTTTAAAACATTTTTGTTTTTTTGTACACTTGCAAACCTGGGAATTCCCCTGAGTTTGCAGACTGAGTTTCCCTCTTACTTCTCAGAGGGGCTACAAAACTTTTTGGCACAGCCCACCACAGTTCAGCATTAGACAGAGTAATATTGCAAATAAGCGAGGCTATGGATGAGACACAATGACCTGGTTCTCACTATCATAGCTGAGGAAATAAGTCATGGTGGCTTTTCCCCCCCACCTCATGTGCCAGGAAAATTAGTATAATTACCTTCTGCAGTGCAGCTTGTTATGTTGTACAAACCCAGCCAGGGTGGCTTGTTGCCATGGGTAACAAGCCACCGAGAACCCATGGACTATTGGGTTGTGGGTGGCAACAAGTCAACCTGGTTGGGTTTGCATGACACAACAAATCACGCTGCTGAGGGTAGTGATGTTAATCCCTCCACCACATGCAGGGTGGTTAACAAGCCACCATGCCATATTAACCACCCTGTGATCATGGGAACTGGGCCAGTGAGATCTAATTACAGGCAAGACTTGCCTAAGGTGAAGCATTATGCATATTTGCTCAGACGTAAGTCCTGATGTCTTCAGTGTGGCTTACTCTTTAGTAAATGTGTTTAGAATTGCAGCCCTAATTAGTTTATGGTGCAGGCAAGATTCAGACCAGAGACTTCATGATTTGTAGCTCAGACTCTCAGTCACTATGCTATGCCAGCTCTCATTCAATGTCCCTTTGTCTTTACAAAATAAACAGTGCTTGGGAAGGACTAGCAAAACAGTACCTTCAACAGGACACTTACATGAGGAAATAGGCCCAAAGGCAAGTGGCAAACAAACAAAAAGCATACTGAACAGAAGGTTATAAAATAATGCTATGTAAACAGCAATGAAATTCTAAATGAGTTAATGTCAATGGGAGATAATTTGATGCCAAACAATAAAGCTCCTTTCCTTCAAGATTAATATATTGCAAATATTACAGCAATGCCAAGTAAATAACTTTATTTTTCAAGCAGATGTTCTGTCCATTTTTTAAAAGAAAAAGTTGCTTGGAACGGCAATGGTGTGATGATGGACTAGTGGGAAAAAACTGGCAAAACTGGTATTTGCAACATGAGAATAAAGAGCAGGACCAGCTTTGTAACTAGGAACTCTTAGCTGCCAAAGGTTAGCTTTACACATATATTTTCCCTACACAGTGTAAGGGGAAGACACCATATATCAATGTGTATGATTATGTCTGAAGATCATACCAAGATCTAAGTGGTGCCATTTCAGTAGAACTTTGGGGCAGATGTCCAGGGGCCCACTTGTCAGAACAAGAAGAGCCTCCAAATACAGCAGGTTTGGCTTACCACATTTTACTGTAAGTGAAGTAACACCCATTACCATCCAAAGAGCACCCCGCATAAGAGAATTAAATCCAGAATACTGAACCACTGAAGAGTCTATTTGGCCTGCTGTAGATATTGGAAGCAACAATGGGCAGCAAGTTCCCAATGTGTGTACACTTGCATGATCTTCACACGACTGGTGCATCTGCTTTCCCCCCTATGAACCTTTGTAGACATAAAATATAATGTATGGAGCTTTGCAGGGGTGACACTGAGCAAGGTAATGGTTGAGAAGCTCATCAGGGTCAGAAGCCATTATGGCCTGGAGACTACTGGAAATTGGAGTCAGATGTGTATCCACACCGAACTTCTGTAGTCCACATACATGAAAATCTTTTGCCTGCACTGATTCCCAACTTTTTCACACTGTAGACACTGGCAGATATGGAAAGGCAGGTCAAGGGGGGTGGGGGAGGGTCTCCTGATCCTTGGATACCTATATAGAAGAATGAATTCCAACAGGTGCAGGTACCCTTGCTGTGAAGGGTAATGAAGGGATGACAAAGCTGAACTTGTTGAAGTTACTTCCTCTATATACCTATTCAAAGTAGAGGAGGTCTGTCCACTATTGCTTCTGGCCACCCCAGCCAGTTGGAGTTCAGAATCAGCAAGGAAGAAAAGGGACTTGCTCTTTCATGCTTCTTGAACTGATGTTAAGTTAGTTCCTGAACTACAAGGATGGGGAACTGTCACAGAGATGGAGTCAAAATGGGAGCAGAAAGATTTGGCTGAGAGACTGGGGAGGTGAAGAAGAATGGTCGGTGAGGACCAGACAAGGATTGTCAGAACCAAAGTAGGGTGGATGGAAGACCATCTTTAAGGCTCAGGAAGCTGTCTGGAGGTCACTCTTTACCAATCAGAACAGGACCAAAATGTGTAAGGCCGGCCTTCCTGAGAAAATCCTTTGCTTTCTCACCTCATAGATCATAACAATTAGTAAACACTTGATGTATTTTCCAAAAGAGTCAGCCTTTCCCTTGTCTCCTGACATTTGAACTCTACCAATGGATTTATTATAGTTACAGGAAAGAGGAGGGTATAATTGCTGTATTTTTTCAGGATGAATTATAACAAAAGCCCTGTATTCATTTAGGAGTACAAATTAATGGATGGGGCATGGTGGTGGTGAATCAGGATTCTGCCCAGTGGCACTGCCCTCAGTCTGCATGTGCTCAACCTGCCATGAGCAGAGGGGTGTACATCCATACACACACCACGCCAGTTTTGCAGAGTATAGACTGCACAGGCTAGCCACTTGTGCATTGCCAAAAAAGAGGACATGCATCACCAAAAGGGAGGACACCAATTTGCATAGCATTTACATATGCAATTTATACATATAGATGCAAATTTATAAATAGTAACTGTAATTAAAATAGAAATGCAATACACCTCTCCACAGTGGGGAAAGCTGATGAGGTGACCTGCGTGCCTGCTCAGTCTGCTGTCGAGGTGCTAACTAACTGATGATGGGCAACTTCAGGGCCCCTGCTCTCCCTTCTAATGGTTCTTTATCTTTAGACCAGATTTGGACTAGATAGCTCTTCAAGTACAGGACACGCTCAAGTAGAGAACTGTCCTCTGATAGGTCTTCAAATAGAGGATGATCCTTTGTAAAGCAGGACACTTGGGCCCCATCTACACAGGACATTTACTCTGTTTCTACTGTGCCCCCAACGCAATCGTGGCACATGATGCATGCACGCCCCTCTCCATAGCTAGCACAGTTTTTCATGCTGTAAAACCCAGTTTTTTGCAAACTGGTTTCTGACAGAGTTTCCCATCGCAGCAGCTCAGTGCGGGTTGGGAGTGTGACCTGAACTGCCTTCAGTACGCGCTAAGGGAAGCAGCGCTGACTGGCGGAAGGGAAAGCGATGTCATGAAAGGGTGGACACGAAGAGAGGAGTGGCCAAAACACATCTACTCGGAAGTAACTCATCCCGTTCAATTGCACTTTACAGAGTATGAGGGGAGACAGAGGTCAGGATAATCCCTTTGCTTGCTCTTTTTGAAATGTCTGGACCAGCAAATGTGTGCATAAGTTTAATGAGTTTGGAAGGTGATAGCCCCCAAACCGAGGAAGGGTGGACTCAAGGTGGGGATGCTGGCTAAACATAAGTAACTCATTCTCCTCCATTGTACTTTATTGAGCACATGAGCGAGGAGAGGGGTGGGGAGCAAGCTCCACTCATTTGCTGCCCTGAACCGTCACAGGTGATGACATTCAGTTCTACTTGCAGGACTCAGCCCACCCAACCCTGAACTAATGCTGTTTCAGGTGTTGTTTGCCCTGTAAAAGCAGATTTTTTTTTAATGTTTACACTGCTTTACTGGCTATATTTGCCCCGGGAAGAGCAAACCCGATTTCATAAAAATCTGGATTTAAATGGAATTACCTCAGAAAGTGCCTCCGTGTAGATGGGGCCCTGGTCACCCTGAGTGTATATAAGGAGGCTACATATTTTGAATATGTGTAGACCCCAGTACAAATGGGAGTGCATGAGCTAAACTGAATATCTACATAGCACTATTGGGATTGATAAGGACCAGCATGAATTAACTCCATGCTGGTGTTCCTCCTGCCCCATTCATTGTTGCAAACATTTATGAACATACTAAGCCCTGAATGCCCGTGTTGCATGCCTACGCTTACAAGCAAGCAACAGAAAAATATCAGTTTACAATGAACAGATCATGTAGTACCCTGACAGATGTGTACTGTCAACTCTGTCAGATGCATAACATGAGATTTAATTTGA
This sequence comes from Heloderma suspectum, assembly GCF_057233095.1. Classification (NCBI taxonomy): domain Eukaryota; kingdom Metazoa; phylum Chordata; class Lepidosauria; order Squamata; family Helodermatidae; genus Heloderma; species Heloderma suspectum. The sequence continues at coordinate 83,227,825 of NC_139459.1, read as the reverse complement.
TATATTTACCAGTAGTAATTTAATGCACTGTTTTTTTCCCCAGCAATTAGTTACTCAGCAGAAGATGGCAAGAATTTCATTTCTGTTATGAAAAACTAAGAGCTTTACAAGGGATAAAATATGTACCTTCGTAGTGCAGTTTTAAAACAATTGTCCTTCAGAGCTACCAAATCTCTGTGTGCCAGACAGTCAGTAAAATGCTAAATATGAGATCTTAGCCATGGAGAATGAAAACAGGAGATTTACTGTCTGGCTGAGAGATTTTCTCATGGAGATAACAGTCAGAAGGGGAAAATGTACAAAGCTCTGACTGTATCTATTTAAAAAAAAGATAAATGATAGACATCATTTGGTCAGCTTAAGAATGTTAAAAGATAAAGCACCCCAGGTCTGCAATGACATTTTCACTGAATTATGCTGGGGGAGTGGGGACAGTATATATTTTTGTATATGTGGTGCTGTGCTGCAGTTACATTTTTAACATGTTTATAAGACTATAATTTTTAAAAAAAACACAGCATGAAAGCATAGATCAACTATAACAAGATGTGTCATAAAACATTGCAATTGTCATTATATCTCAGCCACCAACACATTTGCAACAAAGAAGAAGGCACAGTTTAGAAACTGTGTGAAAACTGGCAAATTGCTAACATTTCTAGTATTTCTTAATTGCTATATAATTTACTCATTATCTATCTATGGATGTGTGCTGGGAAAAGAAGAAGAATCCTTTTGTTTCAAATTACTCTTCATTATGAGGTTAGATCTATGGTCGTCCTTCCAAGAATGGAAGGTCTACTTACATCTGTGCAAGGCTTCCAATCCAGTACAGCATTTCTGCTGATGGAATAGGGGAGGAGACATTCTCCTTGATTCCCTCCCCCTGAAAATTGGCTCTGTAGGATTGGGGACCCTCCAGAACACTGTCTGAAGTGGCTCTGGAAGCTGCAGAAGGAGGGGGAAATCAGGCAAAGATTGCCTCCCTGCTTTTCCACAAGTGGGAGCATTCTGAGCAGAATTCTGCTCAGGCAACACTCCCATGGGTGGAAAAGAACCTGGATCCAAGCCACTGTATTTATATATGAGAATTTAAAATAGAAATTATTCAGTTAACTATCATATTTTTGTGATGTTTGTTTTACAAAACTCAATTTACAGATATTATATATAGTCTAAAATCTTTAGACATACAAATATGCTGTTTCATGTCAAATCAAAGAAACAAGAGCAATGCTTAGATCATTCATTGCATCTAGATTTAATTTTAATGCCACCATTTGGAAGAAACAAAAGGATATTTATCATCAAGATTCAAGATATTCAGTCCCTGGCAGTGCAATCCAACACATGTCCACTCAAAGTTAGACGCATTCGGTTCAATGGAGCTTAGTCGCAGATATGTTTACATAGGGCTGTAGCCTTTCAGAGCAATGCTCTAACCCACAGCTCTGCAGGCTGGGAGGGGAGGGGAGGGGATTAGGACTGGGCTGATGTGCTCCACCAGGTATACCTGTGAAAAGCTCAATAGGCATAGGTCTCCAAACAGGGTGTTCTGCAGGTGGTAGGCCCTCACCTGAACCAGTCTGGAGCTGGTAAAGGTATTTTTCCTCCCTTTGAGACCAATGGGAAATAAAATAAAGAACTGCCAGAGATGAGAAAAGGTATGTCTGTCCCCTGCTATCACTGTGAGCAGGCAGGGCTTTCGAAATGGTGGACACCACTTCACCGCTTCCACCTGCACTTAGGATTGTTCTGTTAGCTACCAAGACAGCTTGAGTTGGGCCACCTAGCTGTTACTTAAAGGTTGGTATGAACCTCCCATTAACACCTGCTGCACAACTTTCACACTTGCAAATGTTGATTTGGGAGTTATATAGTGGAATGTTTCCATATGCAAAAATATTTGATACACAGCATGTGAGGGGAAAGAGCCGTTCCCCCCCCAGCTCGTAGTTTTTTATGTGCAAATGGAGCAGTCCCCCCACCTACAGTCTGAAGTGCTACATTCCTGGAGCCATTTATACCCAAAACATTGTTTGTCTAGAAGCCACTATGTAAAAAATAAAAATGGGGGGAGTGAGTAATGTTACTCCATGTGGGGCTACAGTGAATACCCAAGTGGCTTGTGGTATTCGCTAAAGGGCATATGCTTATGCATTTATGGGGCATTGGTCAAAGAGGGTAACAACAGTAATAGCAGCAAAAAGTAAACATTTATATTCTGTAACTTTTTTGTTTTGAAACCTAAACCGAAGGGGGGAAGGGCACCTCAACTTCCTCTTCACTGTAGCTTCCCCCATTTATTGTGTGTGTGGTTTTCCTTCAAAAGAAAACAAAAAGGAAAAAGAAGAAGAAGAGTTCCTATAAGCTTATGAAATTCTGTATTTCTGTGCATGCAACCATGGGCTGAGAAGGTAGGCATGCTCTATTTCATAACTGCTGAGAACAATTCAAAAAATCACACCTAAAATCAAATTTTTATTTGTTTCTCAGCATTATTGATAGTGATGGATTGCCGAAGGCCAATATATTTGCTTAGGATGGCTCAAGCTTAAAACAAGACTATACTGCCAAAAGAAGAAAGGACAGAGATAAAAGTGGTTGTGGCCACTTACAACTCAAGTGGTCAAAGTGAAAATGTGTGTTGAGTGGTATTTGTGGCAAAGTGCCTGCATGATTATGGCACCCCCAGTACAATTCATGACCCAACCCACATTTATTGTTCCACCATTCAGTATACTTTAAATATATATCTATATCTATATATTCATTTTTAGATTGTAAACACCTTGGACCCAAGACCTATCCTCTTGTACTCTGTAAAGTTGCAAACAACCAAATAAATAATATTTTTGAAGCTTTATGCAAGCACAATAAACTGGTCTTAAATGGTGTGTTGCGGATTACTGACATGCTACAACTCAGATCTAATATTCTCCATCCTCAATCTTAGTTGTGTCATTTGAATTGATTCTAAGTTGTTTAGCCAACTGTCACTAATGAAACCAAAACCTCAGCAGCTTAGCATTGTTAAGGCCTTCCTATTGACCCTCAACTCAATTCAAACATTCCTGTAGTCTCTGGCAACAGCTGGGAAAAGATCAGCAGGAAGCTTAAAGTCATTTTTTAAACTTTGTATTCTTTTAATCACAAAATAACATTTTCAGTTTTTTGAAAATTTAATTCTGAATAAATATGTATAGTGCTACTATTAGAAAAAAAGTCACAATTTTCTTTTGAATATATTACAGAGAAACCAGATTCCTGAGTAGTATAAATCCTAATCCAACTCTGCGCACATGAAGAAGCTGAGCCAGTAAGATATTCCGATCAGTTCTTCAACTGGCAGGGGTGAAAAGGCTGACTTGGTCACACCTCACCTCGACTACTTTGTCCAGTTCTGTACACTGCAGTTTACGATCAACAAACTGAAACGTGTCCAGAGGAGGGTGACAAAAATGATGCAGGGTCTGGAGACTATGAGGGTCTATGAGGAAAGTTGGAGAAGTTGGATATGTTTAGCATGGAGAAGAGGTGATTAAGAGACAATATATTACCCATCTTTGAATATTTGAAGGATACCCTAATGTATTGCCTTAAGGAACATCTCCTCCTATGTATACCTGCCCAGGCCCTAAGATCGTCCTCAGTGGTCCTTCTCCAGGAGCACCGCCAAAGGAAGTGTGGTGGGTAGCTACTGAAAAGTGTGCCTTTTCTGTTGTGGCATCCTGGTTGTGGAATGAGCTTCCCAGCCAGGCTCAACTGGTGCCTACATAATGCCCTTTTCAGCACCATGTGAAGATTGTATTTTCCCAGGCATTTTAGTATTTCAGTTTCTGTTGTTTTAAATCTGTTACTGTATTTGAAGTTTTTACACTGCTGCTAGGTTTTATTTGGTTATTTTTATTTTATACTGCAGTTTTAGACTTTTATATTGTATTTTATCATGTTGTGTTTTATGGTTTTAATTGTTGTGTGTATCACCCAGAGAGCTTTGGCTGCTGGGCAGTATAGAAATGTAATAATTAAATAAAAATAAATCTGTTCTCTGTTGTTACAGAGGGTAGGACCTGAACCAAGAGGTTCAAATTCCAAGAAAAAGGATTTAAACTGAACATTAGGAATAACCTCCTGAGAGTTCAAGCTGTTTGATAATGAAACCGACTGTCTCAGAAGGTGGTGGACTCTCCTTCATTAGAGCTTTTCAATCAGAAGCTAGATGGCCACCTACCATCTAAACCTGGCATGCAGCACAGTGCTTTGCACCCATGCTACAGCCCCTACTGCACATCGTGGATTGTAGGGTGGGAACAAAGCTATGTCTGCTGTGCCGTGCACCAGGTTGAGACAACATGGCAACCCACGCTGCAGCCAGCGTGGTGTAGTGGCTAGAGTGTTGGACTGGGAGTCGGGAGATCTGGGTTCTAGTTCCCAGTCAGCCATGGAAGCTCACTGGGTGACTTTGGGCCAGTCACAGACTCTCACCCAACCCACTTAACAGGGTTGTTGTTGTGAGGATAAAATAGAGGATTATGTTACACTGCCTTGGGTTCCTTAAGGAGAAAAAGGGTGGGATATAAATGTAATAAATAAATAAAAGAAAAGAATTATGCAAATTATGGACACACATGCAGCACGCGAGGGGAAAAGCCACAATGGCTTCTTTTACCACCATGATTGTCCAAACCTGGACACTGTGTTACAGTCACAGAGTCCAAATCCCATGGAAGAATTTGTAACAACTGCAATACATTTATTTAGCAAAAATAACCACCTGAAGAGGCTTTCAGTGATGTAACCTATTGCAAGAAGCAGATTGTGTCAAGAGCCAGTGTGGTATAGCAGTTAGAGCATTGGACTGGGACTCGGGAAACCTGGGTTCTAGTCCCCACTCAGGCATGAAGCTCACTGGGCGACTTTGGGCTAGTCACTGACTCTCAGCCCAACCTACTTCACAGGATTGTTATAAGGGTAAAATAGAAAGGAGAGGGACCATGTGAGCCACCCTGGGTTCCCTGCACAAGGAAAAAAAGGTGGGATATAAATGTAATAGTAAATTTCTAAAAAATAAATTAGAAGACAGAAGAGTGTAGCATTTGAATTAAATTCCTGAGTGTGCCTAATGACACCTGCAAAAGCTTCCTTCTCTCCCCCCAGTCTTCAGCTTTCCCATTTATTCCTACACTAATAAGGGACATTTTCCAGTCGTGTGTGTGTGTGTGTGTGTGTGTGTGGTGAATGTGCAGTTGTACAAGTACCATTAACTTGCAATGGTCAGCTGTGCAGCTTCCTATTATGCTTAAACCAGTCTTCTCCAACTTGTGGCCCTCCAGATGAGTTGGACTACAACTCCCAGCATCCCTCAGCCAGCACATTTGGAGGCCCCAGGCTGGGGAAGGCTGGCCTAAACTATACATGATGGCAGTAGATCTACGAGTGTAAATTTGGATCTGTCTTAAATAATGTAAAAAGGGGGGGATCCATTTGAAGGAGGAAAAACAGAATGAGGATGCAGAGCACAGAACCCTTTCCACACCCATCATAGGCAGTCCATTTCCCATGTGCTTATCCCCAAAGCACATCTTCATATTTTGAGAGGTACATTTTTTATTAATAATTTGCCCAACGTTTCATAGAGGGGTTTTTTTTCTCTGCAGACTTGCTAATTAAGCTTTGCAAAAATTCCTGTGAAGTAGGCAATATTCCGATCTTACACACAAATAAGCTGAACTCCTGAGAGGTCAAATAAGATCTTGAAGCCTCAGAGTGACATGCTGAGGTTAGAGCTTAAGAGGCTTTCACACCCACATCCTCTCTGAAACGATGCAGAATTTCAGCAAACACAAGCTGCATCAACCAGCTTGGCAAACCCAGTATCCGGAAGGAAACAAAAATGAACTAAAAACACCGCTGTGCCAACAGCCACATATGATATGCAACCAGAACCAGAAATCAGCAGTCTGTGCTAGATAACTTTAACCCAGACTGATTCATAGCCATACATCTTGGCTGTTTACGGGAGCTCAGTCAAGCCTTGGGAATTAATTAGCTAGGTGCACATTAATTGCTTCACAAACACTGGGCTTTTCAAAGTCTGAAGACCTGGTTTCCCCATATTTTATTTGTTATTTGCTAGAGTGGAATTCTGTTTCACTGGGGCTCGGACAAATAGCTGCTTGTCTGCCTATGACTAATGTAACTCTAATATTTGTTTAAACAATATATATATATATATATATATATATATATATAAAACCTGCTTGTTTCAGACAGAATATGCTTCTGAGTGCTTTTGACTAATGTAAATCTCACTCCATTAAGCCTTTAGGAATTCTTAGGAGTCCGTAAGCCAGTGTTCAACAGGAAGCATCCAATAATTAGCCTTAAAGAAAACAAGTATTTATTTTTCGCAAGACTGACCTTAAAGAGCTACCTAATCCTCAGGCAAAAGGAACAGATTTGGCACAGCATTCTTTCCTTTAATTTCCCCAGCCCAATGCTCATGGGTCTTGTGATGACGGGAGCTTGGTTCATGCTAAGAAAGCCCATGTTGTGATGCTGTACCCCTTTGAGGACTGAATGCCATGTATACGATTAATTCATATGAGATCCATTCACATACATTTAGCCCTAGGAGTCACTGCTAGAAGCTACCACATCTTCAGAAAATATAACAGGGGAAGAAGACACAGGCAGACAAAGCGGCGCTGACCAAAGCATTGGCTAGAGGAGTACTCCTCCACCTGATGCCTTGGGTGGGGGGACTTCGCTGTGTGTGGGCTATTCCCACCTGACCTGCTACGGCTGGATCAGGCTCCGGTTAAGCTAAGGAGCAACCCAAACACAAGTCAATCAGCAGGCAATCATCAAACGCACAGTGTTATCAGGCAAGAGGGAACAATCCAAAAGAGATGCCTGAAGAGCAGCCAAGGTCAAAACACAGGTAAAAAGTCAGATATAATACACAGTCCACGAAGCAGAGTCAAGCAGGAGTCCAAGGTCAATAGCACAGAGGTTCAATCACAAGGCAAGTTCCAGAAAACAAAATACAAGGTAACATTGTTTCTAGCTAGGCAGACACTGAAGGTTTTTAACACTAAAGCCTGCTGAGCCCCACCCAGGACTCAGCTTCAGTATCCTAGAGCTCTCTAGTCAGAGCCCTACTCATGAGGAGTCACTTTCTCCTAAGGAGTTCTTCTTTGCAAGTGAGCACCCCTTCTCACAGGAGCCCTGCTGGCCTGTCACTTGAGGCAACGATGCTCCTGGGGGCCAGGGAGTCACTCAGAGTCCTCTCCCTCTGACAGGGATGGACCTGAAGCCATCTCCCCTCAAGGGCCCAGACTCCTCCTGCTCTGGTAGCAGTGACTGATCTGGGGTGCCCTCAGTTTCTGGGAGTGCTAACTTTCTCTCTCAGGAGGATTCCTCCAGTGGGGGGCATGATTCCAGCCAGGGAAAGTCCACACACAGTGAAGCTGGGTCCCCAAACAAAGCACAAGGTGGAAGAGCTCCAGTTCCTGCTCTGGCCAAGAATTGGATGATGTCAGGGGATGTGCCCCTGCCCCTGACATCATCACTGAGGGCTCAAGGGGGGGGGAATCATCCAGACCCCCAGCCTCCACCCAGAAACAGGGCCTCATCCCTGCTCTCAAAGGTACCAAATTATCTCCAGTACCCATCTGTCAAGATCCCTGCTTTTACTCTTCCCATTCTCAAAGACCATTTAAGCCTTATTTCATTGTAGTAAACATTTGTTGTGTTCATCTGCCTCATGTGAGGTCCAAATATTGCCTGTGTGTGCCTGGACGAGAGACAAAAGACAAAGGCAAATTATATAGAGATTACAAGCTGGAAAGAAAGGATTTTCATAGAAATGAGCAGGAACCTTAAGGGAACACAAAGTTTTCATTTACCCTAATTTTCTCCAGGACTTATTTGAACTAGTTATTTTCCAAAGCTGCTGGTGGTTAAGGACAAATGAAACATCTTAAATAATACTGCTTATACGTCAGAGATGTACCTGATGGTTACCACTTCCAACTTCAGATGCCCAAGCAGGAAAGCCTGTATCTAAACTAGGGATGTACAGATTTTGTTTAATCTGTTCCATCTGTGTTTCGCAGATCATCAAGAATCTTTCATTCCATCATCTGCTCACTGATAGAACCAGATATTTTTTTACCAGAATTTCATTCTACTTGCACTATTAGTGCTAATGAGCATTAGAGCTAATGCACACTTGAACAATTGCACTAATGCACATCAGTTAATGCAAATGCGCTAATGTGCATCAGTTAATGTGCATTAGCACTACTGCAAATTAGCACAAATCCCCCCCAGTAAAAAACAGGTTCACAAGTCTGCAGAATCTGCATGACTCAGAAAAAGCTGGTCCACTGAGGAATTCACAGGTCAGATTCATAGAAATCCAAACTCATTTGAATTCATTGCGGATTTCTCCAACATCCCTAAAACCCCACTTCCTTGTCCAGATTCTTCATATAAGTCCCATATATCTCTAATGTATAGAAAGAGTCACTTATTCTTGCCTTTCTACAGAACATACTTCCCCCTCTTTTCCTGTCAATTCTTCTTTTCAGTTGTACATTTGTTAGTCAAAAGTTCATCTTAGCTTATAAAAATATATAACAGATTTAGTTTCAAGACAGTAGATGAAAGAACAAGTGAAACAATGGGTCCAAGTTTTGATGAAGGAAGAATCATCAATTTTGCTTGTATGTGTTCATTATGTGCCAGCAGAAGGGTAATGAGCTGTAGTAACCTCTTCCCACTTTAATGTAACAGCCTATCAGAAATACTTACTGGAGTCTGTTGCTGCCCCCTTCCTGGCTTGTCTCCTTTATCCTTTATTTCTCCCCACTCTGAAAGCTCTGTGCCAACATTCCTGGTTACTCCTATGCAGGTCAAAGGATTTTAGAACTATGCCCACACTTTGGTGTGTGGGGACAGAGCAACAGATTTGAGAAATAAGACAGCCTCTCTCCCATTCTGTCAGTAAAGGCCTTGTCTATGATACTATTTACTCAGCCAATTCAATGTTGATTTGAGGCACAAGCAATGTAACATCAGACCTAAAGAGATGCAAATTGCACTGAAATTCCAAATCACCAAATTGAAAACTGCACTGGATTGTTTTTTCCAATTGCCAGGTACTATAATGTTAATGATGATAATACTAAGTAGAAGGAGATGTAGATGGACAGAATTCCTGCATACCAAACATTTACAACTGTCACCTGTAGCTGAAGACTGTCAAGCCCTCATTACCTGTCTTTTTATGTGTTATTGGCTATTTTATTATCTGCTTTTTGTCTCATGGTAAGGAGGAAAAAGTGGATATGATCTTATAAATAAACAGTAGGGGGGAAATCCACCATGCTATTTTCCTATACTTTGGCCTGTTCCAGTTTGCCACATTTCCATCTTGCTAAAACACTCTAATCTGTTTGCATCAAATGCAATGCCCATTTGTTAAAGTAAGCCACACTAGTGAGCTCTGAATCAAAAATTAGTCTGTCAGTTATCTTTCAGGAAAGTCCCAGGAAATAAGCTTGTAAGTGTATTATGGCATTTTCCATGTCTAACATCCAGAATCATGTGGTTCTCCAGTCAGCTACAATCAGTATAAAATGCTACCCTCCAGGCAAATATTATTTTTGTACAAAATGATGCTTAATACTGTTTGGACACTTTCATATCTGAATATGCTAACCAAGAACATCTAACTTTAAACAAAATTGTTCTCACTAGATCTTTGTTCTTTTTAAAATCCATCCCTAAAACACAATAGGCAATGCATTTCTGGGCAATTATTGCACGCCTGGGATGATGTTTAACCACCCAGCAAGTACAATAATCCCCTAAAATGCACCAGTTGAAATATTCTGTTGCTTTCATAGAGATGAGTTTACAAAAGAAACATAAGGAAAACAGCCTAAATGGGCACTGACCTAAATAGGATACTTCTACCAGTCAGTCCCTAAAGCTTCCCATAAAACTAGTGTTCCAATGCCATTACATAAATCAGCAACATTCTTATCTGTCCATAATAATTTGGCACAAAAGCCAAGTCTAACACAGAATATAATATATGTGAGAGAGAGACAAGGCACAAACCTGGATGATATACTAGATCCTGGGGGAAGATTACAGCAGTTACACTTTTCCTGGACAAATAGTATATAATGAGTTACAATTTGAATTAGAATAAAGTTTCATGGCTGCCATAGCATGGTCATGTGTCCTCATTTACAGAGGCCAGTCCTCTGTTTGAAGGGCTGCCAGAGGACCATCCTCTATTTGAAGAGCTGTCCAGTCTGGTTTAAATCTCAAGGACCATCCAAAGGGAGGGCAGGGTCCTTGTCCACCAACACTTCTCATCTGGTCAGGAGACTGAACAGGTAGGCATACTGTGACATTCCTGCTCCTGGGTTCTACTTTCTCCAGTTTTCACCTGATGAATCTGGGAAACAAACCCCCTCAGGATGCCTGCCTCCACTAGGTCAGTTGTCCTCGCTGACACACACAGCTTCAGCCCCTTTACTCTCTGTTAAAGAGACACCCAATATTGGTTCCCTCTACCCAATACAGAGGAAGTAACAAGGAAATATGTTTTCTAATGGTAGTGCAATAAGATGAACCAACATGTGACATTTTGTATGTATAAATAAACAAATAAAATTATTTAATACAAGAATAATTATGTATTATTAATCACTCTATGCTTGGTCCTAACCTAACTACTGACTCTACCCCTTCTAATTCCTGTTCCCAAAACCCCACTCACTAGATGTTGCTTCCTCAATCCCTCAGGCCCTATCTCACTTCTGTCAGTTCATTCCTTTTATAATCTCGGAATCCTTACACACACACAAGCCCCTCCCACCTTTCACTCCCTCTCTAATACCCTATTAACCCTATCTTACCTGGGTCACATTTAACAATGCAAGCATATACATTAATATAACAGGCATATGTTGCACATACAGTTTACCTGATCTCAGTCTTCCCCACTATGAAACTGTGTTTCTATTTAAATTACAATAATGGTTTCTAAATTTGCATTCACACATGTAACTTAGAAAATTTTATGAAAATCTGTGTCCTGTTTTGTCCTCCATTTTGGTGATGAATTTCTTCCTTTTTGGAGATGCTTAGGTGGCCACCCTAACCATAAGTGGCAAGCAACAGGACAGAGTGGGTTGAGGGTTTTTTTTTACATGCATGGATGTAGACAGGAGAGTGATCTGCATATGTGCAGCTCAGATATTTTATTTTATTAAGTGGTATAGAAGTTAAATAAATAAATAAATAAATAAATGCTGCCATATAAACTAGATTGGCACCATCTAACACTATGAACTTCATTTGTGGTATGCCTGCCATGAACTGGACGGTACTATTCTAATTTCATCTCTCCTTTCCTATGGAGTGTTTAAATCTGACAAACAATTGTTCTACTCTTTTGTTACTCTTTTGGTGCATGAGATCCAGACATAATCTCTCAAGGATCACTTCTGTTTGAGGGATATAACATTTTCTGATTATTCCAGTCACAATGTTTCGTAGTGTGAGAAACAGTACCTCTGTCAAGAAAATTGGGGCAGTATCCCACACGCTGCCCATGTGCCAGCAGGACCCACTACTAGTGCAACAGGGAGCTAGTGGTTTTTAAAGCAACCAGGAAAAAAAGTGGAAATGCTCATTTCTGGAATGGACAAGTCAGTGGAGAAGGGAGCTCCACTGATCTGTCCCAATCTGGAAGTGAATGTTTTGGCTCATATCCTGGCTTGCGTTAGGCAGCATTAACTCCCCATTCTGCTGGCAGGAAGTTCTGCTGGTGCAATGGAATGAACGGAAGCACAGCAGCAATATCCACTACTGTTGCAATTGCTATGTACAATATGGTTCCACCTAAATGTCACAAGCACCTACTGGGCATTGCCTGTGTCGTGAAGAGTTACAAGCAACACAACTCTCTTTCTCTCTCTCGTTGTGATTTGCTATGTTAGGCTAGGTAATGTGATGTTATAATGTTTATTTCTATGCTGCCTTTTGGCTAAAAAAGTCCCCTGAGGAGGTTTACAAAAGTTAAAATACAAATACAAGGATAGAATATAAAATACAGCAAATTAATTTAAAACAGCAATATATCTGTAACATTTATTTAAATGACCCCTAAAAGCCATTTTCAAAGCTCTAGCTCTACCACTTTTTATCTTTTCCCCGTCAGGTGAAGCACTCTCGGCATGACCAAGGTGGCATTTCATGCAGTTACCCTACTGCAGGGGTAGATGACCTGGTGCCCCCCCCATGTTTTGGACTACAACTCCCGAAGCCACAGTCAGCATGGGCAGTGGTCAGCATTTATGGAGTTGTAGTCCAACATCTGGAGGGCACCAGGTTGCCTACCTTTGCCCTATTGTTTAAAAAGTATGGTGCAGCATTTTTTTATAATAATCAAGAATATGTATTTGATTTAGTCAGAAATAATTTGGGGAGAAATACATTGGCACGATATTTTTCTTAGATTTTGTTCTATACGTAATTGATACTAGCCAGGGAAAATCCCTACCCCAAGCAGGAATGTCTTGTAAAGTTCCGAATATATGAAAACAGGAAAGAAAATTACATGGGAGAAGTTTGCAATTTCAACAAAGTATGCAATGGGACTTCTGAAAGCACAAAACGCTATTTTATTGGCAAGGTTATTAAACCTTTCTTTGTACAATTGTTTGCTTTGACTTGAAATGGCTTATTCTTTGGATTTATCATTCAGCAGAAATTGTAGAACACAATGCACAGTTACGGAAACAGCATATGTATAGTTTTTCCTAAAGCCAGTGAGAAAATATGCATAGACACTGGGAATTTCAAATTAGTGTCTTTGTCACATGTGAAGCTGGCATACTTCTTTGTTCCCTCATACTACTTGCTCACCAAAATATGGCATGGAGGAGAGTGATCTAAATGGAAAAGGTGTAGAACTTAATATTTAAAAATATGAAAATACAAATTGTGTATTAGAATGGTAGTGCCAATCTCAGACTAGCTTCTTGATTTGAAACACATTCTATGACAGGGTGCAAGGCTGCAATTCTAAGGATGCATAGAAGAAAATCAGTAGGGAAGACTTCGAAGACTAGCTTTGCCTTTGGCAGGTCTAAAGAAGGCACAGGACTGGTTGTACAAGCCCCGTCACCACAGTTTCAGTGTAATATTCAAGGGCAACATGTACAGGCAGTATGTGCCACTTCTGGAGGTAGAAATGGCTTGTACAATTTGTTATTTGAATGTTAAACCAGAGGGTTGTGGTGAAAGGACTTCTACAATCTCTCCTGTGGCTTCTTTAGAGAATGCACTTGGGGGGTTAAGATATCAAGTACTTTAAATGGCATTTTATTTGTTTATTGAGACATCCAGCCATTTCTACCACTAAAGCTCTTCTAGAAAATATCCACGACACGTGGAAACAACATTGGCTAGGAAATTGCCCTCCACAATGCCAAAGCTTGCCCTGCATCTTGGAAAAACCACCTGGATTTGACCAGCCCCATGCGATATGGACAACCTTGAACCGAATTCGCACGGGTCATGGTAGATGTGCAGATGCCCTATATAAATGGGGCAAAACATAATCATCAAATTGTGATTGTGGGGCTGAAAAACAAACTATTCAACATACAGTGACAGAGTGTCAAAATCGAGCCTACAATGGAGACTTTGCTGATTTCCTGGCTATGACAACTGAAGTAAAAAATTATATCTGTAACCTAGACATAAGTTTGTGATATTCCTGTCTATATTTTATATTTTAAATTTATTATGCTGTATGTTTTTATTATAATGCGATGTAAATGTGCCACACGATAAATAAATAAATATTCATTTATGTATAGGATAATGTCTATTGTAGAAAGAATATGTAGATTTTCATTAATAGATTATCAAAATAACCTGACAAAGCTTTAATATTTTTAGGGCACAATCCTATGCATGTTTAGACAGAAATAAATCCTACACGTGCCATCATTCCCCAGCCAGCCTCATCCACCATGGTTGGCTGAGGGATGCTGGGAGTTGTAGGGCTTATTTCCATCTAAACATGCATAAGATTGCACCCTTAGACACCTGATATTTATCATAGCTGCTAAATGGGAAATGTTTTTCCCATACGGCCTCAAGATAGCCATATTCTTAACTGTGCTATCCTATCTGATCATATAATGACAGTTTTATTATATTTGTCACATCCTGTAGTCTTCTTAGCCAAGTACGTATTGATGGTTATTGACTCTGCTCACACCAGTAAGAAATAGCTGTAGCTCTTACTAGCTAAAATTCTAGGCTTGATTTATGTTATGTTATGTAGCATGTTATTCAGCAACAGGCAACCTGGTTTGTGCTGATGTGGAACCTGACACAAAGTGCTGAAGGAAGGAAGAATGTTTTCCCAGCACATTTAATTTTTCACTCTGTAGCTGATACAGAAGAAATCTATTTGAATGGCACTAATATTATAACTTTTGTTTTTCTATTTACTCAGGAAATATATCCAATATGCAGTTTAGCAAAACTGTTTTACCTGTGTAGTTGCTAAGAGCAGGAGCTGTGACTTAAGATATCCTGGTTCAAATTTCAGCCATAAACTTCCTGGGAGGCCTACTACGGAGATAATAATCAGGCTGGCCTACCCTAGAGAACCATTGTAAGGTTTGTTGCGGTGAGGTGATATACACAAAGTGCTTGGAATGCATAGAAAAGGAAAGGTTCCTCCTGTGCAAGCACCGGGTCATTACTGACCCCTGGAGGGACGCCGCTTACGCTGACGTTTTCATGGCAGACTATAGCAGGGTGGTTTTCCATTGCCTTCCCCAGTCGTGACTACCTTTCCACCAGAAGCTGGGTGCTCATTTTACCGACCTCAGAAGGATGGAAGGCTGAGTTGACCTGAGCCGGCTATTTGAGACCCGGCTTCCACTGGGATCGAACTCAGGTTGTGGGGAGAGTTTCTGTTGCAATACTGTCGCCTACCACTCTGTGCCACACGAGGCTCAAATGCACAGAAAAGCACTTTATAAATGCTTATCCCAGGTGTAATTCTGACATTTCCCGATTTAGCTTCTCAAGATGCAAGGGATGTCATTCTGAAGGGTCTACCATCTTTTTGGAAGTGACTGCAGTAGGAAGAGGTGTTACTCAAGTGTCCCAGTATGTGAACGGAACTTTTGGGGTCCTACCTTAAGTATTATTTTTATTATTAAAGGAAGGAAGACCCGGCCACTATTTACTCCAGATTAGTCCTGGAATAGAGTAATCCCAACATAGTTGTTGTTTTTTCCACTCCAAAACAGAGATGAATCCATGGAGCATATATTGTACCATACGCATAGTGGTCAAGGTGGCCACACCTTTAAAAATGTGTTAGAATAGGAAATTTCAGCAGGGATAGCTAGAACACAACTATTAAAGGTGCAGGAGGAGTCCTGTCCTCTTTGGCAGCTATCTGGCCACTTGAATGGTAGTGCAAATATCATGCTAGCCTTGTGTACAGAGATTAAGGAGCTGATGTGTAGCAGTTAGAATTGCCACTATTTTTCCAGACAGAGGCTCTGTGTCTTTAACAGAAATTCAACAGGTGTAGTTTTCCTGTCAAGAAGATATACTTTCTAGAAAAGCTTCATTCAGGTAAATATAGCTGAAGAGACACCTGTGCGCGCACACACATGTGCACACACACCACAGTGCCAGCTCCAGGTTCTTGAGGGCTCTTGAGCAAGACACCCTCAGTGGGCTCCCTCCTCAGCGAGTCTCTCTTCTCCCTGTCGTTGTCACCAGCTGCTACTGCTCCTCATCCCCTTTCTTACAATTGCTACTACTTGCTAGACAGAGAGCCAGTGAGCAAGTGGGCAGCAGCATCTGCTCCTCCTCCTCCTCACCACCGCCATTGTCCGGGCCACAGCGAAAGTCAGGTGAACAAGCAGGTTCCAGTGGCAAGGAGGAGGAACTCCAGGGGGCTCTTAGCGGTGGGGTGTGGGCCCTCAGCAGGAATCCAACCATGCCTACCCTTGACACTGGCCCTGCAAACACATGAAATACAACCCTTTTTCCAACACAGAGGTTTTTCTCTGTGCCACACAAATGTGCACATATCCAATCTGACCAGCACATCCCTAGGTTTTCTTTTACATGCACTACCTGTCCTGGAAAATAATTTAGTTTCTGTTCACATTGGCCTCCTGTCATACATTTCTGCTTTGTGAAACCAACCTTGCTTGGCTGCCTTACTAAGCCCAGCTCTCACAGTGGTGTAAAATGGGAACAACTGTAATGAAACCTGTAGGTTAGTATCTGATGTTGATGACACTCAGGCTAATAAGTAGGCCCCAAATTTGGCCAAGCAGTTGCTGCAGTGTGGAACACCTCCTACAGAGAACTACACATTGAGTTCCTCAGTGCCCCCCCGGGTGAGCAAGACAAGGAGGCTACGGCCCTGGGAATCTTGTGACACAGTGTTCCAGGAAGCAGCCTTTGTTTGTCTACACTGTGTGTCTTTTATTTATTAATATGTGTGCTCAACAATGCCCATTGTCTCTTCATATTAGAATGCTGTCACATGAGCAGTTCGAGTGACACCAAAAGGATTGTGAGGCAAAGACAAGTGGCTCTCTGGTTGCAGCTAGAAATGTTATAATACATTAACACTCTACACGCTTGACATGCGTTTCTTTTCAAACCCAGTCACCCACGTATATTTTTAAAGTTTTCAGTTACAAGGAAGCACCCAAACAATAATGCTTGTACAAAAGCATTTTTTTCTCAAGCTAAACAAAAGAATGATTAATTTATAAAGCTGTGGAGGCAGTATCTCATTCTACACAAAGGGAAAATAAGAGTGTAATCAGATTAGCTGAAAATTCTGAATATTAAAGGCTTAACAAGAGTCATTTCTTTGGCGGCTTGTAATTGTTAGGAAGAAAACTGAATATTTATAGTTGAGGTTTGTTTTTTTTTAAAAAGAAAACATTGTTATGTCTCTTGCAGGATTTTGTAGATTATATTTCTCACTTAACAAATGAGTGACACGTCCAGTCAGAAGTAAGCCCCACTGAATTGAATGCAATTTACTTCCAGGTGAGATTGGATTTGACTCCAATGACAGTGCCATTTTTTCATATGAGCAAAGAACCAACCAAACAAACAAAAAATACATCCATGATGTAAGTACCTGAAGCTTGGATGGCAAGGGATGGTATTTCTTTGGAGTACATAGTTCTGCCATGCATTTTGAGGATAAATCACATCTGGCTGAATAGTCATTATGACTCGTATGCTAAAGCATTTTGAAGCTGCCCTTTACTTGTAGTTACACCTCATATTTCTACAAAATGATGGGCGGGGAGGGGGGGACACTTCTCAAAACTTGTTGTTCTGCTAACAGTTGTAGACATACATTAGAAGGCCAGTACAACATGAACCAGTATCCAAGTGACCATTGCATGAATAACCTTTCATGCCACTGCTGTTATTTTGCTGCTGTGTGGGGAAAAAAAACTTGATGACTGCCAAGGAAGAAGAGTGGCACCCAGTGGCCAAATAATTGTATGTCTTTAAGGTATGTCCCTTTCTCAGCATGCCAATTTTACATAAGAAAATATGGGCAGACTGAAAAAGCAACAGACTAATTAAAGAAGTAACTAAAAATACCACCCTCTTACTAAAATTCTGTCTGGTGCCTGAAGAAATTACTGGACTAACAAATTGCAGGTCTCCTACTTATATTATGAGGAGAAAGTGAAAGTTTTAATAGAACCTGTCACCTGTCTTATTTATATTGTGCACTATTTTATACAGTTCCATACCCTCTGTTGGTCTATTACTATTTATTACTTAAAGCACAATTCTCTGCATCTTTAGACAGAAAAAGGCCTATAACTCCCAGCATGCCCCAGCCATTTTCAATCCGCCCATGCTGGCTGGGGAATTCTGGAAGTTGTAGGCTTTTTTCTGTCTCAACATGCATAGGATTGCACCCTTACAGCATGTGTACTCTCCTCCTCAATAGAAAAAGGCTCCCAGACTGGATTTTGAAGATGAGCAATAAGACAGCCACTGCCCTCAGGCTTACAATCCAAAACATAGGTCATAATAGGAAAGGGGATTTAGGAGGAGGACGGCAAAAAAGCAAATTTGGGAACTACTTCTTAGTTACAAGGTTCTTACGATGACCAGTTGGAGTGGAAACAGTTCATGGAGATCCCAAACTTTGCTAGTCTTTTCAGCTGCTGGCCCTGCTTCCCTCCCTCTGCTACAGCCAGATGGAATGGCTGCTGCCAGGTGACAGTTGGTGGAGGGAGAAGCCTAATGGAGCTGGCTTCTCAGCAGGGCAGATTAAGTGGCCCTGCTTCCGCTCCCTCCCTCTGCTGCACCCTGATGAAACAGCTAATTAATATGTACAGTATATTTTTCTCTAAGTATTTAAACAGGCACCTGTATACTACAGGTTGCTGATGTTGACTGAGCTGGTGTCAAATATTGGGGATTTCCAGCCAACTGTGTTTGATGAGTTCATAGTCAGAAAAACTCTTACCCAATTATCCTCTTCTATGCAATAGCAACATTGCACACAATCTTTTCCTTTTGAGGCAGAGTACAGGTTTCTACATACTTGTCTTGAGTTCTTCTTACAAGCCTTAGTACCAGTGCTCAAATGGCAGGGGGTCAAGAGTGGGCCCAAGCCCTTAACCTTTTGTGACCGCACCCTTCATTTTACAGTTTCTAGAAGGCTACAAGGCATGTGTGCTTATGGATTTCAATAAGGGCTCCCCTACCCTTTTATGTCCAAACACAGAGTGTACAAACACATACTGTGTAGAACAGGAGCTGATAACTGTTTTTTTTTTTCCATCAAGAGCCACATTCCACAGAGGTAATCAGTTGGGGGCTCCATGTTGATGGTAGGCAGAAGGAGAGAGAAAGAGAGAGGTGGTGGTAATGATCTAACTAAAAATCATCACCCTCCCCCCCCCCCGACACTTCCCTTCTCTCTTTCTCAGTCCCCTACAATTCATCCATGCCTGGGGGCTCCAACGTGGTGCCCATGTGCACCAATGTACCCACAGACACCTCTCTTGGCACCCACAAAGCTCCGTACACTTCCTGTTTTTTAAAAATTTTATTTCTTAAGGCTTTTTTAAATTTAAAAATGTTTAGAACCGTTTCCCCCCACTTTCCCATTTTCCAGCTGAAACTCAACATTCTGTGGCTACTGAGCATGCTCAGTTCTCATTGGGCTTTTTAAAAAGACATTATTTTGTACTTGTACAACCCCCCCCCCCACCCCTGTGCTGATACCTCCCTCTTGTTTTTCAGTGGCACTGTTTAATTTCCATTTCTGTCAGCACTTCCTACTTGAGTTCACTATTAGAGGGAGGGTTAGGAATGGCAAGGATTTAGCCTTCCCTTCAACCCAACCAGGAGGAAGTAATAAGATGAGATCAGGCACTATGTGGCCTAAAATTAAAATCCCCCTTCAATGGCTGTGGCAGAACTACTCAGGCAAATAAATAAATAAATAAATAGTCCCTGGATGAGCACTCAAGTTATTTATACCTATGCCATAAATAAATTAATACAATGAACAGAAATTACCCTGCACTTTTAAAAATCATTAAAATGATATGCAAACGCACAACAAATGCACCATTTATTTTCAGGGCATGAGCCAAAGCCCACAGAAAATAATAGAAGATCTTTCCATTCTCTTCAGTAAGTTTTGAATGGAACCTCTTCCCATATTGATTCTTCTGGGAAGCACACACATTTATGGGGACAATACTTCAGATGTATATTAATCAGCAGTTGCAAAGCAAGGGATACCTGTTCACTGCATTTTAAATGGGATTGTTACACTCAGACCAGTTCTCTGATTGTTGAGAAGTTCCAGGGGTGCAGCACTTACCCGGGTTTGGTGGAAGGAGGTCACTGGAGGCTCATTGGATTTTATAATATTTGAGTTATTTACAGGTTAAGCATTGGTGGAGGCACAGCTTAAACTCTCCAACAGTCAAAGTCCACTGCTCTTATATCAGATCTCCCCAGAAAGGCAGCCAACACCCCAAAATACTATTAGCTTACAGACTCAGGTCTCTGCTTCTGCCCCAGTTCTGGTCTCTGTTTGTCTCACTTAGGGTGGTTCCAGAGAATGCTTTTATTATGAAATGGCCATGCCTTATTCACAGAATTTTACAGGAAGTCCAGACAATATTGGCTTCCATTTGTAACAGTCCCATGCTTTACCACTGCTTCTTCCATCTTTTTGCTTACTACAGAAAATATCTGTTCAGAAGGGAAAGAAGGAATAAATGCACAATGGTAGTTCTAAGAGCTCTCTCTCTCTCTGGAAGTACCCTTAGTCTCTGGCTCAAACTCAACAACAACAACAATCTATCGTTTTTCCATACAAACAGACACCTAGATTGCATCTTACTTAGCTGGGGTCTGCTGTTGCCCCATTCAGAAGATATAAGGAAGATCCACTAACATTTAGTTCCCTTGGAAACATATCACCTGTAGTTTCCCTAACAAAATAAGTGTCTGCCAACTTTGCCAAGGCTATTAAATGATATTTGCAGTCATTCTCACCTCATTAACCCATCTCCTGTCCAAATTCCTCCAAAGCTTACAACAGCATTGCTGTCACTGAACATTTTGATGGCCTACCATATGTAGCCTGTCACATCATGGATAATTTTTTCTGAGAGTGTAGCACTTCAGACTGTTGGGAAGTGGGGGGAGCTCATTTTTAATATACCGGTGAGTGGAAGTTCCCTGTACACAAAACAGTAGCAGGTCAGGGAGAAGGCTAGCCTAGATCCTTTTTTTCTGCTGCAAGGGAATATTTTTTGTTTCCACAGTCCTTTCCCCCTCACCCACTGTTGAATGCAGAGCAGCATAACAGTAGCACACTACATGATCAGGAGTTATCCAGGATATTATACAGAAGGTGTTTGTAAGGGGACGACAGAAGAGGGAGTGTTTCCACGGGAGAGCTCAGCCAGAGCTTATGCCTCAGCCGCCCACACACATGGGTGTACAGCAGACTGTAGTGAGCATACTTCACTCTTGGGGGTTGCAGTGACATTCTGTGTGTATGTAGGGGGACAGCTTGTTCAGCTGCATGCTGTGCTCCTGTACGGCATGCGAGGTCATCAGTGGCAATGATTGCAGTGCAGCGCCTGGCCTTTGCCAACAGAGACCTGCATGTGGGGGTGAGTGTTGGAGATATTGCTCTCCATTATTGGCCAGGAGGGTGGGGGGAGTGTTACAGAAATACAGTTCAGACAATAAACAGTATTCATATATAGCTATGGGGATACAGCAGACAGGTGCAGCAGTCAAACTTTGCCCCAAATGTTCCCCCTTCCCTTGCTTCATTCTGGCATCCTGAGTTGCTGGAGTGGAAATTGCTGTTGGGTGTTTTTGTCTGGAATCCCAAGGCAAGGCTGCTGTTGGGTCCTAGAAAGAGAAGCAATAGCAGTTCCTATGAGTGTTCTGGGCTGTTTTGTGCACAGCGCTTCATTTCTGTACAAACCAAAGTGCCCTTTCTTCCTCTTTCCCATCATCAAAATTCCCCCTTGTGAGCTTTAAGTGTGGACCACATGAGGCCAGAGAGATCCTGGTCCTGTATTGACTTATGAAGCATCTGAGCCTTACTGTATTGCTAGAGGAATCCTGTGAGTTGACCTAGGCCTATTCATTGCTTGCACCAGTAGCTGGCAGGATGGGTTAAACAGCGAGAGGAAGCCCTCTTCTAGCAGTAAGGCTAGTTGCTTCATAAGGCAATACAGAACCAGGGCAACATGGGACAACTTTCCTGACCCTTCACATGTAGAAAGTGATGAGAATGGCGAGGGAGGGAGTGGAGGTAGCAAGCCCATCAGTGACCAGTGAGTATTCTCAGTCTTCTTTGGGCTGTTTTGGTGGTTCCCCCCTTAGGATTTATTTATTTTTTTGCAGGGGGGTTAAATTTCTTGTATTTCTTTAAATCTTTTACCCAAGGCTGCTAATACCTGCCCCTTTGTGTGTGGATACTGTCATTTTGGCTCCATAAGTGACAGCACTAATACATGAACACTGAAAATAGAGGGAATAATAACCCTGTCTTGGCCCAATCACCTTCCTGACCGAATAGCTTGGCTCATAATAGCCTTTCAGTATTCTTGGAGTTTACATTCCAATTCCAAAGAAGGGCAACGCCAAAGAGTGTTCAAACTACCGCACAGTTGCGCTCATTTCACATGCCAGCAAGGTGATGCTCAAAATCCTACAAGCTAGGCTTCAGCAGTATGTGAACCGAGAACTACCGGAAGTACAAGCTGGGTTTAGAAGAGGCAGAGGAACTAGAGATCAAATCGCCAACATTCGCTGCATCATGGAGAAAGCAAGAGAATTCCAGAAAAACGTCTATTTCTGCTTCATTGACTACGCTAAAGCCTTTGATTGTGTGGATCACAACAAACTGTGGCAAATTCTTAAAGTGATGGGAGTACCAGACCACCTTACCTGTCTCCTGAGAAACCTGTACGAGGGTCAAGAAGCAACAGTAAGAACCAGACATGGAACAACCGATTGGTTCAAAATTGGGAAAGGAGTACGACAAGGCTGCATATTGTCACCCTGCTTATTTAACTTATATGCAGAGTACATCATGAGAAATGCCGGGTTGGATGAATCAGAGGTCGGAATTAAGATTGCTGGGAGAATTATCAACAACCTCCGATATGCAGACGATACCACCCTAATGGCAGAAAGCGAAGAGGATCTCAAGAGCCTCTTGTTGAGGGTGAAAGAGGAGAGTGCAAAAGCTGGTTTGAAACTCAACATTAAAAAAACGAAGATCATGGCATCTGGCCCATCACTTCCTGGCATCTAGAAGGGGAAGAAATGGAAGCAGTGACAGATTTTACTTTCTTGGGCTCCAAGATCACCGCAGACGGTGACTGTAGCCATGAAATTAAAAGACGCTTGCTCCTTGGGAGGAAAGCTATGGCCAACCTAGACAGCATAGTAAGAAGCAGAGACATCACCTTGCCGACAAAGGTCCGTCTAATCAAAGCTATGGTTTTCCCAGTAGTAATGTATGGCTGTGAGAGCTGGACTATAAGGAAGGCTGAGCGCCGAAGAATTGATGCTTTCGAACTGTGGTGCTGGAGAAGACTCTTACGAGTCCCCTGGACTGCAAGGAGGTCAAATCAGTCCATCCTAAAGGAAATCAACCCTGAGTACTCCTTGGAAGGACAGATCCTGAAGCTGAAGCTCCAATATTTTGGCCACCTAATGCAAAGAGAAAACTCCCTGGAAAAGACCCTGATGCTGGGAAAGACTGAAGGCAAAAGGAGAAGGGGATGGCAGAGGATGAGATGGCTAGATAGCATCATGGATGCAATGAATATGAACTTGAGCACGCTCCGGGAGAGAGCGCAGGACAGGAAGGCCTGGCGTGCTATGGTCCATGGGGTCACGAAGAGTCGGACACAACTGAACGACTGAACAACAACAACAATTCTTGGAGTTATTTATGTATTTTACTAAATTTGTATAGCCACCCCATAACACAGGTTCTCTTAGCTGTTCACAAAACAAATTAAAATGTAATACAAAATGATAAAAACTAATTAAAAACTAAAAACATAGTTCAAGTTGCAATCCTATACACACTTAACTGGGAGTAAGTGAACTCAGTGGGACTTATTCTTAAGTATATGTGCATAGGATTGCATTGTAGCACACAGATTTTTTCTAAAAAACAAAAACAGCCTTAAAATATTAGTTATTTAAAAAGCCTGGGTGAACAAAAAAAGTCTTCACCTGTCACTGAAAGGACCACAAAGACGGTGTCAGGTGAACCTTTTTGGGAAGGCTATTCCATAATGGCTGTGCCACTACCAAAAAGGCCCTCCCCCTGGTGGTTACCCACTTCCCTTCATTTGGTTGGATCACTTGGAGCAGGGCGTCTGAATAAGATCTTAAGGTTTAGATAGCTACATACCATATGGGAGAAGGTGGTCTTTCAGGTAACGTGGTCCCAAGCCATTTGGGACTTTAAATGTGAAAAACAGCACTTTAAATTGGGTGCTGAGCTAGACTGGGAGACAGTACAGCTGACGAAGGACAGATATAATGTGGTCAAACCACCTAGCTCCAGTTAAGAAACTTGCAGCCCTATGCTGGATCAACTGCAATTTCTGAACTGTTTTTAAAGGCAGCTCCACATATAACACATAGCTATAGTCTAAATATGTAGGGACCATGGTGTAGGGACCACAGTGGCTTAGTGGTTAAGATGCTGAACTGCAGACTGGAAGGTCGGCAGGACAGCAGTTCGAGACCCAAGTGCCGCGTGATGGAGTGAGCTCCCGTCTTCAGTCCCAGCTCCTGCCAACCTAGCAGTTCGAAAGCAGGAAATTGCAAGGAGATAAATAGGTGCCGCTTCGGCAGAAAAGGCAACAGTGTTCCATGCACCTCGGTGTTCAGTCATCCTGGCCACATGACCATGAGACCACGGAATCGTCTTTGGACAGTGCTGGCTCTTCGGCTTAGAAATGGAGATGAGCACCACCCCCTAGAGTCAGACACGACTGGCTGGGGACACCTTTATCTTTACCTTTCATAGTCTAAATGGGAGAGTAGTAGAGCATGGTGATTGTGGCCATAGGCCAAGGTATCTCCATCCAGATAAGGTCACAGCTGGAATATCAGCTGAAGCTGACAAAAGGTGTGTTGAGCCACAGAGGACACTTGATCCTCTAAGGACAATGCTGGATCAATAAGCACCTTCAGACAGTGAACCTGGTTCTTCAGGGGCAGTGTGACCCCATATAGATCAGGCTGAACACCATTCTAGGGATGGACAAAACTGTCAATTTGGATTTCTCTCCATTTCTCATTTTTCCAGTGAGAAAGGGAGAATTACGTTTGGTTCATCCCAAACCTTGAGAATTTTTTTTTAAAAGTTTGCTTGAAAATTCATATACATTTTTGTGCACATTCCTCCTAACATTTTCCAATTGGTATGTAGTTTTGCCTAATATACATATTTGTCAAACCATTTTCCTAATACAACTTATTTTCAACATTCTTTTCACTGATACATGCATTTTGTATGTGTTTTTGAACTGCAGAACTCTTTTGCAAAAATCGGAAAATTGCTAATTTTGAAGGATAACTTGAGTTTAGGTTCATGTATTGCTTAAAAAATGCAAAATTGCAAACAAATGGCTTCCCCATCCCTACCATTCACCCAGGTGGATGAATCACTGACTAACTGTACCTTCATCTTGTCTGGATTGAATCTAAGTATACTCACCTTTAGTCCTTTAGCCTCATCTGCATTCAATGAAAAAGAGAGTTGGTTGTCATCCACATACTGGTGACACCTCACCCAGATTCCCAGATGACCTCTTTCAGCAGTTTCATGTAGATGTTAAACAGAATGGGAGAAAAAAATACAGTCCTGAGGAACCAAAGCATGTAATGAAACGCAGGGGTCGAGCAATAATCCCCAGTACCACCTTCTGGCAATGGCCATTCAAAGAGGAGTGGGACTACCACCAAGTGGGGTCTCCTACATCCAACCAGGATGGCCTATCTAGAAGGATAACATGACCAATGGTATCAAAGGTCACTGAAAGTTCCAAGAGAATCAACAGGATCACATTCCCCTTTTCTTTCTCTAGACAAAGGTCTTCCCACAGGGCAACCAAGTCAGTTTCTGTTATCAGACAGATAACTAAATCAGGGCTGAAACCCAATGGATCTAGATAATCAGTTTCATCCAAGGTTGGCTGGAGTTTGAACATAAGAAGAGCCATGCTGGATGAGACCAAGGGTCCATCTAGCCCAGCATTCTGTTCACACAGTGGCCAACCAGAAACTGACCAGGAAACCACAAGCAGAACACTAGCACAACAGCAGCCTCCTGCCCATGTTCCCCAGCAACTGGTGTACATAGGATCATTGCCTCTGGTACTGGAGGTAGTACATAGCCATCAAGACTATATAGCCATTGATAGCCTTTTCCTCCAGGAACCTGTACAACCCCCTTTTAAAGCCATCCAAATTGATGGCCATCACTAGTGGCCGTTTAGTTCTGCATAGAGCCTCATGTGGCGCAGAATGGTAGGCGGCAGTATTGCAACAGAAACTCTCCCCACGACCTGAGTTCGATCCCAGCAGAAGCTGGGTATCGGGTAGCCGGCTTAGGTCGACTCAGCCTTCCATTCTTCCAAGGTCGGTAAAATGAGTACCCAGCTTGCTGGGGGAAAGGTAGTCACGACTGGGGAAGGCAATGTCAAACCCCCCCGCTATAGTCTGCCATGAAAATGCCAGCGTAAGCAGCGTCCGTCTAGGGGTCAGTAATGACCCAGTGCTTGCACAGGAGGAACCTTTCCTTTCCTTAGTTCTGCATATTTAAACTTGAGTCTATGGCTGCCTTAAAGGTGTAATGCCTCAAGAGTACAGCATAAAGGGCCCTTTACTCTGTAATCTTGAGGCATCACCCTGTTAAGGCAGCCATAGACTCAAGTTTAAATATGTGGAAGTAAACCGAGCTGCAGCTCGGTAAAGGGCCGGCCGGCCCCGCAGAGCTTTTCGGGCAGTTGCCGAGCCATCCTGGAGCTCCCACCACACAGCTCGGGTGGGCAGGCAGCAAGTATGGCTCATCAACTGCCTGAAGGGAGAGGATGGAGATCCGTCCATCCATCCCTACTGGCCGCCATTCTCTTAATCACCTTGCTGAGGAAGGGAATCTTAGCCACAGGCCTATAAGTTGTTAACATTGTCTGGGTCTAGGCTATATTTCTTCAGGTGTAGTTGAATTATGATTTCTTTTAAACAAGCTGGAACTGCTCCCTCTCTCAATGACAGACTGACAACCTCCTGGACCCAGACGGACAGCCCCACTCTGCTAGATTTAATAAGCCATGAAGGGCAAGAGTTGAGTGTACAAGTAGTTGGCCACTCAGCCAAGCACCTTGTCCACATCCTCAGGCTCCAATAACCAAAAGTCATCCAGTGAGAGAGGTCCAAACATCCCATTGAATTTGAACTGAGAGATACATTCAAAATATACAGAACAATCCTTTTCTCCTCTTGTCCTTGCTAATCACTCCAAACACAGTTTTCTATTTGACTCTAATCACTGACTTTTTTTAATTTATGAAAGAATGTCTGCATAATGTTCCTGGCAAAGAGGCCTGCAAATGAACACCTAATATAATCTGAAACCATATAAAATAACATCTCATATTCCACCGACACATTTTCCACCATTATACAAGTTGTCTTTACAAAATGGGCCAAATTGTCAACTAATCGAGCTCAGTATAGTTCTTCAGGCCAATATATTTGCCTGGAGATGCGTTTTCTTTCTATTCTTTTTTCAAAACACACAGCCATTCAGTTTAAACTTAAACTTTAAAGGAATCTATTTCTGGCTCAAACCACCAGGCTTTTTAATGAGGGAAGTTGGTTAAGCCCACATGGCTCCATTTAAATTTCATCCTTAGCTTGTTCTGTCTTGCAGCATGGTGATGCATCCATTAGATAATCAACTGAAAATTGAGGTCAAGAGTTTCACATCAAGGGAAGCAGGAGAATAATCCCACAAATGCAACAAATAGAAAAGACTGTTAGGTTTTGGCCCATCAGAGTAGCTCTGTCTCCAACATAGTGTGTTCCAATCCTCCCTTCTTTGTGCTTTGGCCAAGCACAACCAGACCCCACCCTACCTTGCCACACGCCTTGAAAGAATTCATGAGAGGAGTCATGAGATCATGTAGACTAGCTCCACTGCTGATGCACACTGTAGCCATTCCACCCGCCATCTGCATGTTCAGCCTTCATATAAAGGGCTCTACATGCATGCTGATATATAAATGCATAGCCCCTCCACACACTGGCCAAAAGTGCAGACAACAGGAACTGTGATTACTGTCTATGCCAGCAGCAGGGCGTAGGACTATCCACTCAGTCTCACTACCCATCTCTTGCATTATATGTGTGTGTGTCATCTGAACCCCCTATTGCTAATACTCTTCTTGGAATAGGTGTGAGGCTGTCCCTGTTTAAATGTGATGTACCCAATCATATGGGCATGAACACATAGTCACAGCCACAAGTCAATAACATGGCTGCTATCACTCAGTGCAGCATATTTCGATTTGGGGTGTGTGTGTTAATATTTAACATGATTCCAATATAAATGACAATGGACCTGGATAGTATCCAATTGGGACTCCAATTTGGGGAAGAGAGCAGTCTTATGTATGCACATCTTTCCAAACATATAGTCCTTTAAGGGGTTATTAATAGTCTCTGACAACCTTAATGTTTCCCAAGCTTGAATCCAGTTAAATGTGTGAGATGGTATGATGCAATGATCATGTAACAAGGGATAACTGCATATACCTTGAGAATAGCGTAATGTGTAAACTCAGCCTTTCTACCTCAGTATAAGAGATTCATACCAAGCTCAACTAATGATTGGATTCTTGCTCAACAACCTGGCACAGAACAGAATGCAGATATCCCTCAAGAATTCCTTGATAAAGACAAACCTCTGTTTTTCTACTGAGCTCCCTTTGGACAAGGTGCATACTGAGGGATGGGGATGTGGTAGCATAGAGTTTGCTATAAATATAACCCTTTTTGTACTCCTTTTCCTATGCAGAGGTAGCCCTCCCCCCAAATAAACACACACACATCCAATGTGTGTAAAGAGAGATAGGACTAGATGGGGAATTAGGAAACTTGTATGGATCTCTCATGGCCTACTATGTGATGTACACACTATGAGTGAGGTAGGAAATAAGGACTGCACTCTAAGTCTTAATTATTTTGAGTGGGGGAAAGATAATTCCTTTTCAAGCTTTTTATCATTACAAAATGTCCACAATACAGCTGAAGAAATCTAATAATCCACACTCACCATAATTTTGTTTTTCTACCAAATTTCAATGCATCTGGATTCATTTCGATCTGCTCTATATTTTTCCTCTGCTTCAACCTAAGTCTGCAAAATAGATTTAACTGTCCAGACAGAATAAATTGATAATATGCTCTATTTTATATTGGAGGCACAGAAAAGGGAGAATTCATATATACTAAATACTGCATATCAGATTAAAAGGTTAGGGTTCAGCAGGACAGTAAGAGTGAAGACTGTGTATTAGCATTTATGTGCCAGAGGTATTGGTTTTACTGTCTAGCATTGGTACTTATAATGTGGTGCCAAGGCTGCTAAGAGCAAAATGTACCACATTGTTCTGCTTTTAGATGAAAGGAGGCGCCATTTTAATGGGGCCATTATTTTCATTGCCTGGCCACAATGGAATGGAATGCTATTTGTTCCTTAGTAATAGAATTGTCCATTTAGAGCTTTGTGAAATCATTTTAATTTTTCATATAGTTTCTAAGCAGCGAGTTTATAGCCATCTGTGCTCATCTGAACAGTATAAAGTCAGGAAAAACATCAGCCACATAGAAAGTGCTGGATAATGGGAGGTGCTGTTTATGTACACAATAAAATTACCAGGTTTTTGTTTTTTGTTTTTACTGGTTCTGCTGGTATGCCTTAAGCACAGCATTTTTTGAAACACAAACATTTAGCAGGTAAAGTTTTTTCACACAATTTATCTCTATACCAGAATAGCTTCACTTGCTAAATGTCTGTACGTTGCTATTAAAAGCACATGAACAAGCATAGTTTAAAAAGACAGACAGACAGAAAAAAAGAAGCTGGAAACCCTAGCACATATCCATTACTTTTCAAGTACCAGTGTCTATGGCTTTTATACATATAGTTAAAGAGCAGTTCATTGAGCCTACTATGTCATGCACGCTACAGTGAGTAAAATACATAAAAGAATGAAGTCTTAACATTTTAACTTGTTTCAAATTAGTATGAAGACAGAAAAACACATTTATCTTGGTTAGAGAAGAAACTGGAGTGAACAAGTTACCCCAGACCAAGCAGGGTTTTAATCTTGATAAGTAACTGCTTGCCAGCATGACAGAACCTCTTTGTTCGCTGTGATACTTGAAAGTGGACAACTACTGAAAAAGTTAATAAATTCTGATTCAATGAAGTTAGAGATTATAACCACAATCCAGTGCAGGGTTAGGCATGCTTAAACACACTGGTTTTCATGAGCCTAAGCACACTCAAGTCTGTGTTAGATGGTAATACATGAAGAGTTCAGGTGGTAACTGAAAGATGATCTTCAACCTATAATTCAAACTTGTTGCTTCTCCTAGGTAGAATAGGGAGAGAATGTACTTTCGGGGCTATTTCATCCATTCTGGGTAAAATGAGTTCCTTATTAGCAGTCTCTGAGCTGCTTTGCACATCACGGCCAATTCCTGAGTTGTTTAAGCATCCAATCGTCTGAACCAGGTCTCTCTGTCAAATATTATAATGTGTGGAGGGGTGATGTGTGTCTACAAATGTATGGTAAATGCATGCCTGACCTGCAGCTTTGATTGGGCTAAAATGTCTTCAATGTTAAGGCGGCTTCATATGTATTGTTTCCGCCTTAACCTTTTTTCAATATATATCTGCCAATCCAGAAGCAAATTGCCTTAGGTATAGAATGACAGCTCTTTGGTTTGCCTACTTATAACATAAAAGTTCAATAACAATTTTTAAGTGGTCTTTGGACTGGAATTTTTCTAGTTGTTGAATATAAATGTGACCATATGCTGACTGAATTTTTTTTCTGAATTGTATAGTTCTAACCTTGGGATGTCATCTACTCAACTGAAGTTGGTAACTGATGATAAATCAGACTGGAAAGTATTAATAAAGGGAAAGCTCTCTTGGCATTGCTTAACAAGGAAAGCCAGATGAAGAGATTCTGTGGCAGATTGGATACCAAGACCTAAATACTGAAAGACAAAATTATGACAGACTCCATCACTAAGTGTATATGACTCCAGAACATAACTGTATTTCTGGAATCATGTGTACAGGGATCTGGGATGCCAGTTGTTGCTTCTTTGGCAGAGCAACAACTCGATGACTGATGTTACTTATAGTATGTAAAGAAGCCTTCCCTAACCAGATGTTCTCCTGATGTGCTGGGCTGCAACTCCCATACTTCCCACACAGCACTGGCCATGGTGGCTGGGAATTATGGGAGTTTCAGCCCATGACATCTGGGAGACACTAGGTTGGGGAAGACTGACGCAAAGTCTATGACAGAACAATCATGTCCATATATGGCATTTTTCCAGCCAAGGAAGAGAAGGTAATAGGGTGGCTGAGTAGTTCTAAGTAGTTTTCAAATGACACAAGCTTATATCTTCCCTGAACTCATAGGATGAAGTTTAGATCTGTGTAAGTGGGAAAAACAGCTTGCTTATTACGGAACTGCATTTTTTTCCTGTTATACAACTTCAGTCATATGTTTATCATGTCTTTTTCAGTACAGGGACTAACATGCCCTAAAGCATGTGTGATCTTTACCACTGTATGTTGATTTTTCACATGGGGTGACAGGACAGTTATTTGAATGACTCAGTGACATCATGGGGATCTACAATCAACTCATGGTTATACAGAGGCATTGAAATGGCCATATGAGTTGGATTTTGACCAGTTCTGAAAATAAACAAAATAAATAGATTTCTGTCCCATCATTCCTCGTCAGAATATTCCAGCCATCACCCTGTTTTGAACACTCAATTTTGTTTCCAGAATTAAACATTTTGGACTCACCCTGCTGCCCAATAATTTGTTGATTATCAAGAGAATGCTGAAAGCCAGGAGCTAAGTCTGACAGTAGCTCATCTTACAATACTAGTAGTTGATCTCAAGATTCTATTTACAACCTCTTGAACTGCAGCAACTGGTCTAATTTTACATGTGTTACAACTGGATTTGTGAAAATGCCCCCATAGAAAAATACCTACTGTGTAATGACCAGGATCGTGCATATGATCAAAAATACTCAGATGTACCTCACCATGGCTCTTTATTAACTGGAGGTGGAAGAAAAGAGATATAGTGTAGGATGAACTGAAAGTCTTAGCAAACCATTTTGAAAAGTAAAACTGATTTCTTTTTTTGAAAAAAAATCCTGCTACATTGGGACATGAGCTCTTTTGAAAATGTGGTCTGGTTTTTGGAGTGCTGAGACCTCAAGACACAGAGAGATTGTGTAAAATATATACATAGGAAGCCAAACTCCAGGAACACTAAGATTCTTAGCAAACTTTGCAGTTATAACTCTCTCACCATGGTGTCATTTTAATATTTTTGGCCACTGATGAGTGAACTATTCTGTTTGGCTGTTTGGCTGCCAGTGGAAGTGGTAGGACAGAGAGTGTTGATTGGTGCATGGGTGTTCCACCTCTGGGCCGCCTCCGAAATTCTGATTCAACAATTGGCCCAGGTGTCACAGCCAACACAAAAACATGCTTTTACACTTTGTAAATAGATTTGGAAATAAGAGAGGCATCTATCAGAAACCCTTCAGAAATTATCACAATCATATTCAAACAGTAGTTTCTTTTATGCTTTTTTTGTTAGCCTGAAGAGAGAATGTGGAATGTAAAACCCACACGCGGTCTCAGCAAGATACTTTTTAAAAACAACCACTTGTTTATAGTTCTAAATCGATTAGAGACTCTTTGTATATTTTGTCCTCTAATAGCTCTTTTATTTTAAACTGCTTATTACCACATCCATGTTGTTAGTGAAAAGGCCTGAATTGAACTAAAGTTCCAAGAGATCAGGATTCAATCCTAACTTCATGTTTGTGATGATTTAATATTGGGTCGGCTCCAGACTTAGTCATGTTCAGATTATACCTATTGAAATTATTGGGACTTAAGTTAGTCATGACTAATTTCAATTATTTCAATAGGTATACTCTGATCCAACCTATTATATTTACTGACTTTTTCAGTAAAAAATGAGTCTGAGTATGAGCTTGTAGGATTTGGCATATGGCTCATTCACCATGGCAGCAGCCTTCATATCCATTATTCTGGACATAACCACAAACCACTACGAATGAGTGGGTTTTGACAACATAACAAGTTAATCAGCTTAACAGATCAAGAAAATATTACAACAAACTGATCAGGACCTATAAACATACATTATTACTATAGGGATTAGATAATATTGTTTAATATAGAGAGAAGAAAAATAGAATAAAAGCAAATTTAGAATTCAACATGTTTATTCTGCTATGAAGATGAAAGTGATAAATTGCAAGAACTAATGCCACAAATCACCCTTAAAGCAACAGATGGCCTATTTGACAAGCTGTCATGAAGATGTTCATGAGAAGTTCAGTTTTTAATGCATTTTGTAAACTTCATGGTGGTAGAAAAATAATCACTCTGGGTGCTATTTTTAAAGTATCAGGATTCTTAGGAGCTTGACACAAGATTTTCAAATATTTGGATTATCAATTAAGTCTCTTGGGACATTTCCACACATTAGTGAAACCTGGGGACTGTCCTCACAGGAGATCTGCTGTGAATTGGGAGTATTTTGAGGTCATTTGCGGCACATGCCATTATTGCCAATCCACAGCTACTGCAGAGATTTCCAATGGAAAAGCTAGATTTTCTGAGACTACTTTTATTGTTTTATTTTTTAAAAATTCAGGTTCTCCACACTTCTGGTGCTGTGTGCCCCTATCCTTCACATTTACTTTGCCATGATAACCCTGCCCAGGGTTCACCTTGCCTTCACCACCTGTCACCTGGCCGTGACCTCACTGAGCTTTTCCAGCCTTCAGAATTGCCCTGCACTCCCATTTCTCCAGGGGGAGCAGCAGGGATGGCGGAGAATTTCTCCACAAATCTTCAGGAGGCCGAGTGCCGACGCATTCGGCCCCCTGAAATTGGTGGGGAAATTCTCCGCCGGCCCCCCCCCCCCCCGGGATGGGACTTACCTTCGGTGAATGTCCCTCTCGGTGGTGGGTCCCGGCGGCGGGTCCCAGCGGCGGGTCCCAGCGGCGGTTCAGCGGCAGTTTGGAGGGGCAGGGGCGGCGGCCGGTCTCCCGACTGGCTGCCGCCACCGCCATTACAAAATAAAAAAGTAAAGTTAAAAAAACAACAACACCCATGATAGGCTATGTGACGATTTACGTAGCCTATCACGGCTAGATTTCCAAAGTCAGCCATGATAGGCTACGTAAATCATCACATAGCCTATCATGGGTGACTTTGGAAAAAAAAAAAAAGTGCGTACGCCCCATGGGCGCCGCCATTTGCATTCCTTATTTGGACAGGGGTAGTCTATGTAAAGATTTACGTAGACTACGGCGAAAATAAGGGAACGCTATTTGCATTGCCCTTATTTTCGCCGTAGTCTACGTAAATCTTTACGTAGACTACCCCTGTCCAAATAAGGAATGCAAATGGCGGCGCGTACGCGCTTTTTTTTTTTCCCCAAAGTCACCCGTGATAGGCTACATGATGATTTACATAGCCTATCATGGCTGACTTTGGAAATCTAGCCGTGATAGGCTACGTAAATCGTTACGTAGCCTATCACGGGTGTGTGTGTGTGTTTTTTTACTGTCCTTTTTTTTTCGCGGCCGGGGAGACGGGGCACTCCTCCCCAGCCTGAATTTCGCTGGCGAGGGATGGGGCGCCTCCCCCCCGGCCTGAATTTCGGCCGGGCGGGGCGCCTCCCCCCCTCGCCTGAACTTCGGGGGGAGAAGCGAAGCGCCTCCCCCCCACCGCAAAGCAAGCTGCGGGACAAGGTAAGTCCCTTTCGTCCATCCCTAGAGCAGTTAGCTTCTGTGATGATGCACTTCTCTGTAGGGATGGCAGAGAATTCTGCCACGGATCTCGGTGAGGCCAAATGCCAGTGCATTCGGCCCCCCGAACTCCGTGGCGGAACGGCCTGCCACCCCCCTGGCCCCCCGCGGATCCCCCTCGGGACGAGACTCACCTGGGGCGGATCTTCTGGGCAGCGGCGGCTCTGGCAGCAGTGGCAGCAGCGGCGGCAGCAGCTGCGGCGGCTGGTCTTCCGACTGGCTGCCACCGCTGCCATTTCCACTCTTGTTCTTGTAAAAAAAAAAAAAAAAAAGACGTGATAGGCTATGTAAAGATTTACGTAGCCTATCATGGCTAGGTTTAAAAAAAAACAAACAGGAGGTGATAGGCTACATAAATCTTTACGTAGCCTATCATGGCTGGGTGGGTTAAAAAAAACAACAACCGCGTATGCAAATGGCGGCGGCTACAGCCACCACCATTTGCGTTCCTTATTTTTGCCCATCTTAGTCTATGTAAATATTTACATAG
The DNA here is from genome assembly GCF_057233095.1 of Heloderma suspectum. Lineage (NCBI taxonomy): Eukaryota > Metazoa > Chordata > Lepidosauria > Squamata > Helodermatidae > Heloderma > Heloderma suspectum. Next base: position 83,192,470 of record NC_139459.1, on the reverse strand, counting down.
GCTATGACGGCAAAAATAAAGGGGAATGCAAATAGCATAGCGTATTTAGCATAAATAAAAAATATTTACGTAGGCTAAAATGGGGAATCAAAAAGGGATGCAAATAGCGCCCGCTACGCTATTTGCATTCCCCTTTATTTTCACCGTCATAGCCTACGTAAATATTTACGTAGATTAAGAGGGCAAAAATAAGGAACGCAAATGGCGGTGGCCATAGCCGCCGCCATTTGCGTACGCGGTTTTTTTTGTTTTGTTTTTTTACCCAGAGCTTTCCACAGCCAGAAATCCGGCTGCGGACGGCTCTGGCCTGGCTGGGGCTGTCCGGCTGCTCTGCGGAGCTGCTGAGGAGCACAGCCGGCCACGGAGGATTCCGGGGGGCAGGAACGGAGCACCTCACCCCCCGTCCAGGATTCCGGGGGGAGGGACAGAACGCCTCCCCCCCACCATCAACATAATCTGCGAACAGGTGACTTTCGTACATCCCTACTTCTCTGATGTTTGTATTACTTTGCTTCTCCATTGTTGAGTTAAAACGCATCTCCAATATTGTGTGAACTCACTTCTTTGATATTATGTAAAGTTGCTTCTCTGATGCAACTACTGCAATCCTTTATTGCAGTAGCGATCTGGTGTGGTCTCGGGAGCCTATCACTGCAAGCAGGGAGAAAGTGCCCAGAGAAGGAGAAAGGGCTGATAGTGGAAGCAATAACTCCATGACAGTTTTCTGGAATGGGGCACAATTGGGGGGATGCTCTCAGGGGGAGCCTTCAGATGCTGCAATTAAGAATCAGGGATTTTGGCTTCTTCACTGAAAAGTGCGCACCTTGGAGAAAATGGGGTGGGAGCAGTAACTCCACAACAGTTTGCTGGAATGGGGCAAAATTGGGGGGTGGGATGCTCTCATAGAGAGCCTTTAGATGATGCACTCCAGAACAGGGGATTTTGGCTTCTTCAGGCAAAAGTGCACACATTGGGGAAAATGGGGTGGGAGCAATAACTCCATGACAGTTTGCTGGAAAGGGGCAAAATCGGGGTGATGGGATGCTCTCACAGGGAGCCTTCAGATGCTGTACTGGAGAATCAGGGATTTTGGCTTCTTCATGCAAAAGGGGGAAACCCAGACAGGAGCGGGAAACAAGCCTCTTTCATTGGTTGAGCAGCCCCTGCCAGGTTAATAACATTCCATTCTACTCCCCCCGCCAAACCAGGAAGTATGTTCCTTTGAAGTGCTGTGTGACCCATGAAAACTGGATTTTAAAGGTATGGTACACTCGGCTTTTCTTGCTTTGTGTGTCCCCGGCGGACCAAAGCTGAAAATCCAGATAATACTCCAGCATGTTTCTCATTCTGTTATCATGAAGATCCCCCCCCCCCCGCCCCCAGATATGAACTGGAGTTAGGGATGTACAAAAGTTACTTACCTTCTCGATGGGGTGATTCGTGGCAGGGGGAGGCGCTCCGAGGAGCCACCGGCCGGGTGCATTCACAGGCGCCGTGTGGAGCCTGCGGATGCAAATGGCGGCGGCTACAGCGGCCACCATTTGTGTTCCTGTTTTTTGGCCGTGATAGGCTACGTAAATATTTATGTAGCCTATCACAGCAAAAAAAAAACGGGCGCAAATGGCATAGCGGCTGCCAGTTGCATTCCTGTTTTTTTGCCGTGATAGCTACATAAATATTTACATAGCCTATCATGGCAAAAATAGGGAAACGAATGGCGGCTGCAGATGCGGCCGCCATTTGCAAAGCAGCGCGAACGGCACCATGTAAGTGTCCCATTTCGTGCACCTTTCGCGGGGTGGTGGGGCGAGGGGCTTCGTTCCGCCACAGATTTGGGGGGCTGAATGCACTGGCATTCGGCCTCACCGAGATCTGTGGTGGAATTCTCTGACATCCCTAACTGGAGTTCATTGATGCAAATTAATAATTCTTCTCTGTAAGGTGACTTGAGCAGGAGTGAGGAACATTTTGGCCCTCAGATGTTGCACTAAGCTGGCTCCCATCATTGGTCACCCTGGAGCTAGTGGGAGTTGGAGTCCACAACATCTGGAGGGTCACAGATTCCCCACCTCTGCATTATAGGTGAGGAGAAGAGACATAAAAAGAAGTGGTGGACAATAAAATTAGACACAAAGGATAGTATCTAATGTTAGTCCTCTGTAGAGTAGGCCCATTGAAATGAATGGGACTTAAGTGAGTTGTGACCAAGTTAAGCCTCATTCATTTCAATGGATCTACTCTATGTAGAACTTACATTGGCTACTACCAAAGGATATCCAAACACACGGAGACTTTTGTTGGTCCTCCTAACAGAAGGCAAAGTTTATGCAGCTACCTCTGAAACAGCAGTTGAGACAAGGCAGGAGCCCCATTTATCCTTTGCACAAAATCCTTTTTTTATTTTATGTATGAACAAGACATTAAGAGGATTTTGCCTCATGATATGTGAAATGCGTCCAGTACTGTTCTGGTATGGTTCAGAATAAGAGTCTCATGAAAACAAACATGCTTGCAGAGGATTGATCATCTGCTAGAAGATCTTTTCTCTACCTAGAATATTATGTAGAATATTATGTATTATGTCAAAAGAACCTTAGCCCCATAGCTGAGAGTCACAATAAAGGCAATATTAAGTGCATGGCATTTTTAACATGCCAATATTACACAATGAATAGGTTATTTGCTCTCTTACATGATGACAGCTGATCTTTATCATGCTGGAGTGAACCCTTCTTCTGGTTGCTTACTGCAAGCAACCTCCCAACATTCTCCAGATGTTTTGGACTACAACTCCCAGCATTCATGACCATTGGCCGTTTTGTCTGGGCTGATGGGAATTGAAGTCCAAAACATCTGGGGGCCACCAGGTTGGAGCCACCAGAAAGCTGGCTTACTGTTTTGGAACCTCTGCAATACACTGAACACAAGGGTGGATTTTCATTGCAGATCAGTTTAAAAGAAACAGTTCGAGCTGTGGTATGAATATGCAAAGATTGTTGTGCTGTGAGTACAAAGCAAGTAAAGAAACAGCCATGCCACCTACACCCCACATGTGTCCTTGTAGAAGGAAGATGCTAGCAGCCCAAAATATATTTTTTCAGCTTGGCAAAGGCCTCTCCAGTCCTTTCTTCTCTTTGAAATGTGTGATACTGACTCATAAGGCAAAGGTGGCAGAAAGCATATGCCACAAGAGAACAAGAAGCTGGAGAGAAACATTTAACTCCATTACTGGTCCATGGCCAGAGGACAAGTATCAGTTCTGTGATTAAGTATAGCAGGGCTGCAGAAGTGTTTTGGGGCAGGGGGACGGATTGCTCCCCAACCCACATCCTGTGGGCCAGATGATGTCAGGAGGCGTGGCTGTGCACCTTGACATCACCCCCCCCCCTTCTTTCTTTTTCCTTCACACTGGAAGGAGGCACAGAACTGGCCTGGGCATCAGGACTTGCTCATACTCCTCATGGCAGAGGGCATGGAGCATTGTGATATTCATGGTATGGTATATATACCAAGGACTCACTTGTCATTATTCTGATACAATGAAAACTGCACTTGCCCTGAGTCTAATGTACATGTACTCAATATCCAGTCGTGGCCAAAGTTTCCAGTTCACAGGAACACAGCACATCCTGCTACTTATCCCAGATCTACTACTCTATATGGCTCACCCAGTGAATTTAAAGGATGAATAAAGGAAAAAAGCTACGGATCAAGGGCATTTGTTTTTGTTATGTACATAGTAGACACACGGTCCACCATGGTATTTCAAAATGGAAAGGAGGGAAACCCTTCCTAGCTCATCAATTTACCTGGAGTTCTATTTAGCAAGATTTTTTTTTGTCCATTATATCGGGGGATCAGGAGAGTCTTCAGAGTCAGCTTTACATCTCCTAATGTCCTTTACAAGTGAGGAATTTTGGTATATATGTCAAGAACAAGATGGTTTATGTTCCCTTACTCTCTTGCAAAACCTTTATAACTGAGGCATATTGAAGCTCTAACTCAGCCTTTCCCAACTTGGTGCCCTCCAGATGTAGTGGAGATGTGCAACTCCCATTGGCCATGCTGGCTGGGAATCATGGGAGTTGGAGTCCAACACGTCTGGGAGGCACCAGGTTGGGAAGGTTGCTCTAACTAATTTCAAGAAAGACTCCTGAACAAGCAACATATTATCTCTTGAAGCAAACCATTATCAGTTATATTAAGAATTGTTGCTGTGCCATATTTCTGCAGCATTCATTTTTCACTGCAAAATTGCCATTTTAGAGTTAGAAGACAGACTTCCCTACCTTCCACGCTTTCATGACATTTTCTGCAGCTGTTCACATATGCCCGGATCTTCAGGGGTCCTTCTCTAGGAGCCCCTGCCAAAGGAAGTGAGGTAAGTGGCTACCAGGAAGAGGGCCTTTTCTGCTGTGGCACCCCGGCTGTGGAATTAGCTCTCTAGAGAGGTTTGCCTGGCACCAATGTTGTTCTTTCAGTGCCAGGTGGAGACCTTTTTATTTTCCAAGCATTTTAACACTCTAGTCTTTTAGCTCTGCTGTTTCAAAGCTGTATTTTAAATTGCTGCATTACTGCAGGGTATTATTCTGGATGTATTTTTATATTGTAGTTTTAAGCTTTCATATTTTATATTGTTTTATGCTGTATTTGTGGTTTTAGTGTTTGTGAACTGCCCAGAAGGCTTCGGCTGTTGGGCAGCATAGAAATGAAATAAATAAACAAACAAACAAACAAATAAATCTGCTGCTGCTGCTTGTGGAGCAGGGAAATGAGGGAACTATTCCCTGTTGCCATGCCAACCAGGCTGCTCCCTTGCATTGAGATTCATCTCCAAATGGCCTTCCCATTCAAAGTAGTGCAGCGCAGGAGAACAACATCCAAATATACACATCCAAATGTGCATTGGCCTCTGCACTGCCATTCATGGGATGCCCATCCCAACGCAAGGAAGTATTTGCCCAGTTGCCATGGTGAGGGATATGCTCTCTCTTCCCTCTGACACCTGCACTTTTTTGAATAGTTTTGCACCCTTTCAATTTTGTGAAAAATTCCAAATGTGTGTGGGGGGGTCATTTCACCAGTTATATTCACAAAAAATGCAACTTCTCCTCATTTTGGCTCAGCACTAGTAAGTTTACTACTAGTAAGTTTACAAGCATAAAGTGGGCCTGTTTGAACAATCAAACAGCCCACCGTGGCTTATTTCAGCCACAGTGCATTGCGGTGCCTGCAGGTGACCATTTTGAATATTCAAACTGTGACTGTGGATTGCCATGTCATTCCAACACAGGGACTGTGGCTTATGCGAGGGTTAAACAACATAAGGGAGCTCCACCGACCTGCCTCTCTCCAGAAATGAGTGTTTCTACTGATTTGGGGGCTTCCTCTAGGAAGTGCCATATCTCTCTTGTGTAAGTGCTGGGTCCCGCTTGTCCAATGGAATCTGTGGGAACCACTGCTTGTGGAAGGGAATCAGTGGGGTGTAAAAGAATTGGCAGGGGCATAAGCCCCCCATTGGATTCTGCTCCCTCTCTCTCACTGCTGTGGTTCTGACACAAAACACCTCTACAAAGCTCCTTTTTCGATTTCAAGGGAAGCTCCCGCTGGTGCCAATGAAGGCTTCCCTTGAAATGTGAGTAGCAGTTTCTTGAGAGGCAATTTTGTCAGGGCTGTGTCAGGAAAAGAAAGTGTTACTCTTCCCCTCCCCACCATGGTCCTAAAGCTGCTCAAGTTTCCTAGTGGCAGCTATTTACATAACAGAAAATGTACACCTTAAATGCATTCACACCATTAAGATCACATCTAGTTTGACCTTGGGGCTGCAGTCCCAGGCACACTTCACTGGCAGTAAACTCCAGTGAACACTGTGGGACTTCTGACTGAACATACGTAGGAAAGCACTGCACATCTTCTGAAACTGTTTACTGCCCCACTCTGGCAACTGCGATGCACTCTCCATTTCACGATACCATGCATATTGCAATGAAGCAGTAGATAGAATCCCAACCTTGCTTTCCCTGCATATATTTCTACCCAGTTTAACCATGTGCCTCAGCCTCAAGAGTGGTTATTTATTTCATTTCATTTCTATACTGCCCAATAGCCAAAGCTCTCTGGGTGGTTCACAAAAAGTGGTTCATTGCTGAATGTGCCCCGAGCACTACAGAAGAAGACTACAGAGCCAGGAATTGAACCTGGAACCATCTGCATGCAAAGTATGTGCTCTACCACTGAGCTATGGCCCCACTTCAGAATTTTGCCTCCTCTACCCCACTAAAGAAAAAACATAGCTGGCATGCGGAATTAGCATCTTTCCTGCTTTGATGGACGTAGTGTTGTACTGAGGTCAAATAGAAACCTTCATTGAATTTGATAAGACTTTTACCCCCGCACCCAAAATAATACATATGGCTTTGCTTGCAGCTGGCAGCTGCTAGTTTTGCATTCCCAAAATAGCATGGAGGAAGTAATTCCTTAATTTGAAATGTGCAGAGTGGTGATCACCAGATGTGAGTTTTTTTCACATTCCATGCTTTTGAAGAGGTTGGCCCTCGATGTCAAAGGCTGAATCTGGAAATTTCATTAAGACTTACTTGGAAATATGTCCAAGTGAAACCAGTGGAAATCTGAGAAAATATGCATAGGACTGTTAATCCCTAACATATTTTATAAGAACAATAATACAAGCAGAAGTCTGAGTGCAAATGCACTCTCAAAAGTCCCTTTAATATAGTGGGTGGGTGGGTGAGCAGGGGAAGAGGAGATATTTAGCTCCTTATGTTGTCTCCATATCAGGACAAAATAGGTAATAAGACAAGGATAAGAATTCATTACCCTCTGCCAACAGAATTCAACTTTATGTATTTTATTTTATTTTAATTGTTTTGTTTGTTCAGTAGTTGTGCTTTTTTATTGTATTTGGAAAATTAATAAATATGTATGTGTGTGTGTGTGTGTGTACATATATATATATATATATATATATATATATATATTACACACATTCAGGGAGTCACCACCTGAAACAGCAACCCAGGGCTGCCCAATATACTAGGATTGTAGTGTGGAGTGGAAGGGGATGGTGTCCCTTTCTGTGAGGACACCACAGTTTTTGCACAAAGAGCTTTATTCGTGAAGGCTCCCTTCCTGAAGATTGTATGCACAGATGGCTGTCTAGCTGGCCCAGCCCCACTCCCCCCTCACAAACTGTTTCAACACATGAACAATGCTTCTGAACAGGGCTCCAGTACTGTCTGTATTGGTGCTGAGATGTTTCAACATAGACCGTGAAGGTAAACTGTAATGCCGCACTGACCCACACTTGACTAGTGGAGTAAACGAGCCTTTCATTTTAGAAGGTTCCAGGGAATTAGAGTTCAGCAGAGAAAGGGATTCCTTGCCATGTGAAAAATCCTGTGTTACAGCAATATGAAAACATCCAAGATGTACAACTCTAAACATCAATACGGAGAGAAAAGGAAGGAGCTCTTCTTTGTAACTGCCAGTGGGAATGAAATTCAGATGCCCTGACAGGAAATAGAATAACTAAAAACATCCACCATTGTCACATCAATCTGATGCAGTTCAGTTGTCAAAGCTGGAGACAAGGATTGGTAAAGTTCAGCACCCACATCCCTGCAGAGAGCCCACCACTGACCCGTGGAGCCTCCTGACTCTGCTGCTGCTCCTTGCTGTTGCTGCCGGGCCACCTGCCCTCTCTGAGCCTGCAAGCCAAGAGGGAATGGAATCCATCATTTGCCTTGCACCCTCTCTCTGGGCGCTTGTGTGCATTGGTCCCAGGGGGAAAGGCAGCAACCAGACAGGCAGCAGTGACAGTGGTGAGGACGAAGGCCACTCTGACAGCATTTAGCTAAGGGCCCACAAAACTTGGAGCCGAACTGATGATGACATTTTGCTGCCTGAGGTGAAGAACAAGATGGTGTCCCCTCTGATTCCAGGTATAGAAGCGCAACTGGACTGGCAGTGAAATCTTCCTTCAGCACTAGCTATGAGACAGCATTCTCCACTGTACCTGAAGGCAGCAGGCTACCTGAGGGGGACAGGGCAGGCATGCATGGCACACAGCTTTCTCCAGCACCTCATTGCAGGCCCCCAGTAGCTGATGCCTGAGGCAGCTGCCTCACTCTGCCTAATGGTAGGGCCAGCCCTGGTTCTAACCTGTGATCAACACTACAGTAATTCTACTTATTTTAGCATTAGTGCAAATTAAAGCAACTTCAGTCTCAAAAGCATTCCAAACTGCCAGACAGATTGCTTATCTTGTGAACAAAACTGGAGCTCCTATATGGTATTTATACCTGTCAATCAATTAGTTTGCAATGGGAACAACAGATAACCTATCTCCAATGCACACATCATCTATTAGATTAGGAACAGATTTTATTTTTCTTTAGAGAGACCTGCTGCTCTGGCTATTGTCATGGTTACAGGGACCTGATGACATACCATTTTGGAAACAAAGCAAGTTTCATGTTCCATTAATTAGTGGGCTGAAAATATCACATTGTTCACACAGCATTTTATTTTTTAGGTAATCTGGGCTGAATCCATTTTCATTTTTGTCTGTAAACCTGCACACACAGATTTGGGAGTAAGCCTCACTGAACTCTGAGATTAATGTCTGAGCAACATACATAGGATAGGGCTGTGAGTATCCAATTATGGTAATAGTACATCAAAACTTAATATTCAAACCAGCTTGAGAAAAGAACAGAACATATGGTTTTGATTGCATCAGTACTGAAGCTCTTTGCCCTTGTAATCATATTTCTGGAATGGTACTCTGCGCTACAAAAGTAAGTGAATGGGGAACAAGAGAGAACAGGGCTTATTATGGATAAATGAGTTAACCCTTGTCTTGATACAAACCAGTTCTCTTGTGCGTTAGTCAGAGTAATCACAACACTGATATTACTTAGCTTTTATTTAGTGGTGTGTAAAGCACTTCACAGATGGCTAGATAGCATCACCGATGCAATGAATATGAACTTGAGCACGCTCCGGGAGAGAGCGCAGGACAGGAAGGCCTGGCGTGCTATGGTCCATGGGGTCACGAAGAGTCGGACACGACTGAACGACTGAACAACAACAACAAAAGCACTTCACATTCTTCCTCCATAATCCTTACAAGAGCTGTGTAAGGTAGTCCAGTAAAGTTTCCCCCATATTTCAGATAGGACAATTAAGGCAGGAACAAAGGGCTTGCCTCATACTACCTGTGTCTGCGGTGAGATTTGAACCAGGGACTTCTCATCTCACACTTTCCACTGCTTTCCTACACCAGCCTCAACAGCCACAAGCAGCTGGAGTGTAGGCCACTTTAACAGGAATATCATGCTGTACCTTTGGAGAATCATATCCACATGAGCTGCAGCCTGCAGGTCTAAATGATTAGTTTGCCATGTCCCCCCCCTCCCGCCTTTTCTTGATAACTGACTGAATATGACATCTCCCTAATCTCAGATGAATCTGGACTGCTTGGGGTCCTCAGCAAGTGGGAAAGGCAATCTCTATATCCTCAGAGACACTTTCCGTCTTTACATCTGTATCACATATTCCACAAACAGTCCCTCATATTCAAAACAGGCTTCAAAGCTGAGCTCTGGTACACGCGAAGTCCCGCTTAATCTATAAAAGACAATATTATATTTCTGCAGAAGTATGCAGTATAAGAATGGCCTTTGCTCAGTTCCACAGTATTTTCCCCCCTCACCCATGCTGAGTGTTTTCTTTATTATTACCAGTCAGTTGAATCGAGGCCGTTATTTGTCTGAGACCACAAAGCACAGTTTGTTAACCGATTACCTATCTCTTTAATATCCACTGCAGAAATCAGATAGTAAAGCAGAAGGGGAAAATGTACTTTTACCCATCAGCTCATTTCAGACAGGAAATTCCACTGAAGAATGAAAATGTTCCCTCTTGTTGCCTTGTAGCTTTTATAACAAGAAGGTGATCGCAGTCATCAAACTGCCATATATAAACTAGTTATGCTGGTGGACCTGGATTTCAGATGTTTTATATTATTATTATTATTATTATTATTATTATTCACACCCTCCAACTAGCAGGAGCTTGGAGTGATGTACAATAAAAATAATTAAAACTTCACATAATACCCATGGAACAAAGGAGCAATACTATACAATAAAATGTACAAGTGGCATTTATACTGAAGAGTAGAAAAAAACATTAAAAGCCTGATGGAGCAGGACAGTCTTTACTGCCCATCTGAAGTAGAACAAGGAAGTTCAAGTAGAACAATCTCACCACCCTCAGGATGGAGTTCCAGAATGTGGGGCTGCTATCAAAATGGCCCGGTGTGTACCTGAACGTTCAGAGGTAGTGCTACCCCATCCAGAACAGGCTGTACCCCCAGTCCTGGGTTTGGTTGTCTACTGACTAACAGTACCTCTATCTTATCTGGCTGGAAGGTACAACTGCCTTTCAGTAGAAGGTTTCCGGTATCTTTCATCATAATTATTGTATTACATTTATACCCCAACTTTCTTCCAAGGAGCTCATGGCAACATAACTGGTTCTCCCCATCTTCACAGCAACCTGAAGTAGGTTAGGCTGAAAAATAGTAACTCGTTCAAGGTCAGCTAGTCAGTTTTATCGCTAAGCAGGCAAGTGAGACCTACGGCTTCTTCATACAGAGCTTTTATCCGCTATTGAGATTGGTTACTCACGGACATTTGCAGGCCCTTTAGGTGCCAGATTCTAGCTGAATATCAGGAAAACCTTCCTGACTGTTAGAGCAATACAACAGTGGAACCAAATACCTATGGAGGTGGTGGGCTCTCCCACACTGGAGGCATTCAAGATGAAGCTGGACAGCCATCTGTCAGGGATGCTTTGACTTGGATTCCTGCATTGAGCAGGGGTTGGACTCGATGAGGAATTTACAGAATATAGGCCCCTTCCAACCCTACTATTCTATGATTCCGATTCTATGATGTTGTTAGCCTCTAGGGCATCTCCTGCACTAAATGACCTTTATTCCATTTTTAAATAGATAGGAGATAATGAGATGTCAAATTACCTCGCTTGTGTTCCGCTTGAGTTCCCTCCATGAAAAAGGAAAAGCTGCAAGAAGAGGAGCGAGATCAATGAAACATATGGAAGACCCAGAGAAGGGGGATGGGGGAAAGGGGGAAAGGGGGAGGGGGAAAGGAAGCATGTGTAAAGGGAGTCCATTGTGATCCTGCATTTAAAACTGAAGCAGAAAGTTCCGTTTTAAATGTGGGATTTTAGGCTGGTGTAGAGATGCTCCTAGACTGACACTAACCCCTATACCACAGGATCTCAATGAGTAGATTACAGCAGGTACAGCATGTCAAAATTACCCTTTCTATGCAATATTAATGGTACAGGTGGCAGGAAGCCTGATGTTCACAGGTTTTTCATCCTTATGTAATGCTCAAGAAGGCAATTAATTCTGCTGACACCATTTGTACTGTGGGGCTACTTAGGAAATCAGTGGTTAAGGGATTGCAGCTAATAGGCCAGTCCTATGTATATTTACTCTGGATAAAACAAACATTACTTTACATGTGTATCTAATAGCAATGTCTTTAAAAAAAAAATACTCCACAGTAGGTGCGGGATGTGTGTGATCCAAATCTTAAAAGTCACTCTACCACCCTTGCCCCACAGAGGCCCAGTCCAGATCAGGGGCCCTGCACTTACTATAGAGTAAAAATGAAAACAAAAAAGACATAGCTGCTAGAACACATTTAAAGTAATGTCTGTTATGATCATAGACCCATGGAATTCATTGGGACTTAGCCCCCAGTAATTGTGCCTAGGTTTGCACCCATAATTGCCTAACAGAGGGCCAGTCTAATTCACTGAGCTGAAATTGTTGACTTCGTACTGATAGATTTATTTTTAATGGAACTAAAAGTCACTCCATAAGACACAAAAATCACATCTGAATATGTTGTGTATACCTGAGACAAAGTCCACAGTGAAATAGCCCTCCAGTTGCTCGGCCTTTTATTTATATATATTTGCTACATTTATACCCAGCCTTTCTCCAAGGAGCGCCAAGTGGCATACATGGTTCTCCCCCATCCTCCATTTTTAAAAACTTTTTATCCTCACAACAACCCTACGAGATAAGTCAGGCAGGGAGGTAGTGACTGGCTTGGAGTGGCCCATTGATTTTCTGGCTGAGTGGGGATTTGAACCTGGATCTCCCCAGTCCTAAGTCCAGCTTGCAAACCACTAGATTTCAGCACATGATGTAGTCAGCCACTTAACTGCATGAGCATTTCAGCCTGTGGCAGCCATTTTATCTGATCAGTCCATGCAGATCTTTTGTTCTTTTTAGAAATGGTATTGTTATTGTTATTACAGTTATTACATTTTTTACTTCTTAGGCAAGATGGGAATGGTACAAAGGATTACAGAGGGGTTCATGAACAAGTACTATTAAATATATTTAGGCTGGAGTCGTAAGCACATTTGACTGGGAGTAAGCCTCATTAAGCTCACTTTGGGGTGGGGCAGTATGCAGGATTGCACTTTGAGACTTCATTGCATTGGTAGGTGGATACTAGGCCTTGTACAGAGGGTTTGTAGATAAGTGACAGTGAAGATGGAAATCTGGTACATTATGCTATTGATTTAAAACATCACCACAATCCATTGCCTCATCCTCCATAGGTCTTTGTAGATTGAGACTTCAGTTGTGCCGAATTTACAGAGAATGCAGCTGATGACTGGTGGAGGATTTTTAAACTGCCTTCTTGCGTCCTTTTTCACATGTTAGCTGAAGCCAAAACAACTCATCTTTTAAAGCTTTTAAGGGAGAAGCCAAGATTTTGACACAGTTCTATGCTTTCCACTCATTTCCTCCTACCTTCACACATCTTGTATGAAGATGGGGTACTAGTGGGATGGACACAACTGCTCAGGGTTTGTGCTCTAGGCAGAGGTAATATGGTGTGTGTCTGTGTGTGTGTGTGTGTGTGTGTAGAACACACACTACGATTTGCCATGTTTACCTCTTTTCCCTAGGTGTGGGAGCCATCCAGGGTTTCTATACAGAACACACAGGTTTCCCTAAGGCTCTAATGGCACTCCACTGGAAGCTGTAGCAACTCTGTGATTGGTCAGATATTATCTAGAAGTTTACATTTTAACACTGAAATAACTTTAGTTAATCCTTGTTCACCCTGAGTAAATCAGGTGGGAAAGGCTTGAGATTCCTGTCATTTTCAGTCATATTCCTTGATTTGAAATGGAGGATACCTGGTTAGGAACCAGAGAGTTTACCTCAGGAATCTACAGGATTAATGTTGAGTTAGGAAGGCACAGGGGAGAACACAGGACTCAACTAAAAATGCAATAGGTGGGCACCAACAGCTGCTGGGTTCAAATAACTCACTCATTGCTTTTCATGTGACTACAGATGGGGTACCATTTTAATACAATATACTGTAAATATCTGACAACCAAGATAGGTTAGGATGACTGGATCTGATGGAGGCCAAAGTTCTTGTACCTTTAATATTAGGACAGAAGGAGGCATTTTGACGTAGGCAATTTGTCAAGTTATAGTGCCCACAAGGGCAACAAATAGATCTCCAGAGAGGTGGTCCACCTCTCTGGAGATCTACCATGCTGGCAGGGACTTCTGGGAGTTGAAGTCCAAAAGATCTGGAGATCTGCTTTCTGCCCACCCTGCTCTATTTCATCCATACTAACTCTTATATAGCTTCTTGGACTGGTAGTATCATATTTTAGCATCACCACAATACACATCACTTTTTATGATATAGTGTAAAGGGCTTCTCTCTGCATTTCTAAACCATTTAAATATGGTGGTGTATACCTCACCCTTTGAGAAAGTAAATATAAAGAGATCACATTTGAAAATGTTTGCTTCCTGTTGGAATTGTAATGATATCAGCTGCTGGTATTTACCACAGCGATCAAACTTAAGAGTTCCCATATTGCTCGACATATGGAAAAAGCTCAGCTACCAAACCGACAGCCATGCACGGACACACGCGTTTGTTATCAGGCAGAAGGGAATTGCACTCCAATATCCTCTTTATTGCACATAAAAGCAAGGGAACAAAAAGCACGAACAGGACAATATACCATCCCTTATCTAAACCGTCAGTGGCACCACAGAGAAGTGCTTGTGCACTGTGAATGCCTGCCCAGATATTCATGCCCCCTCTGTAACAAGAGACCACTCTTCAAATAGCAAAGTGTTGCATCTTCCAAGATTTTTCAGATCTGTTATTCCGAACTGGTTCATTTCACTATTAGCAGCAGAGTCCAATGTTTCTTACCACTGTGCTGCTTGATCGAACAACAAGTAGCATTATCCATTGGAAAGTAAAGATTTGAATCCATTTATTTGCCCCAGTAAGGGAACACGTGACCAAGATACTGGACTATCCAGTGGTGCAGTTAGGCACTTCTAGACTTAATGGTCTTATGGGAGCCACCCCTCTTTATGTGGTACTGTGTATTACTGGGGATTCTCAATGCTCATTCTACTCAGTGGTGCCCGGGACTTCTGCCACAAAGTCCTGTCCTGATAGTATCAGTGGGCCTAACCAGCTTGCTAGGGCCTTTTGGGCACATCTAGTGGAGTTGTGGGGACATGGGCCGGGATGGGAGGATCCTGTGGATCCTCAGTGCCTCCCAACCTCTTCCTCCTCATTTGCATCCTCACCTGAGGTCAGAGCTCTGACCTTGGGTGTGGAAATTGCCACTATGTTTTCTGTGATGGCTGTGAGGGGTGGGAAGGCTGGGGGTGGGGAATCCCCTTTGGACCCCCCCCCCCCGAGGTTGTAACAGTGTCTATGGCCATTGCATGGAGAATTCTGCAATATCCTATGATCCCTGGAACTCTCTCCCAGGGTCCATAGAATTGCTCTATTAGGAAATTGAGACAAATTGTGTATTTATGTTTATAGATTGTTTTGCATCTTAAGATTTGCAGATTTATGATTACAGTACCAATCTGAGGGCATAAATGTGTGATTTTGAGACAATTGTTTTTAGATTGTAACACTAAGAAACAATATGTTCCAAAATCTGCCATATTTATCATTCTCTCCATAAAAGTGTAAGTAATTTTTATCAGCACTTACATGTTGTTGTTGTTGTTTGGGGGGGGGGGTTGCTTCAGTTGTGTTGCAAAAGGGCTAGAAGTAAAGGAGCATACACAGTGACCAGATTCACACATCATGGCAAACCACTGTGGGTTAGTTAACCCTTGGGACTGCTGTGGCACTTGCCAGCTGCCATTTTGAATATGCAAACCTTGGCAGACAGTTGCCATGGCTTGACATGTCATGCAAACCCAAGCAGTAGAGGTTGTGTGAGGGTTAAACGATCCTTGCATAACCCTAGAACAGACCACGGGTTATATGAGGGTTGTTTAACCCTCGCACAGCCCCCACACAGTCCAGGTTCACATGGCAAGACAAGCCACAGCGACCACCGGCCGGGGCTTGCATATTCCAAATGGTGATCAGCACACACCACAGTGCCTCGAAGGTTAATTAACCCATGGTGGCTTGTTTTGATGTGTGAACTGGCCAAGTGTCTTCTGCTTAGACTATTGTAATGTTCCTTCTTTTTGCATGGACGTCTCATAGGCTTAAGGTTTCTTAAATACAGTGAATCTTTTGTTAACTTCCTCTGCAATATTCCAAAGGATTTAAGAAAAAGGTCAAGAAATCAAGTGACTTACATGCAACTATGAATGAGGTATATAGAATAGAAAGAAAAGGAGGTAAAAGAAAGGAGACAGAGAGAGAAGCAAAGTATGAAAAGAGAGGAACATGCCTTTGTCAAAGTGAAGAGAGTCCCACTGCCAAGTTCAATGAGACCTCCACACCTAGGTGATGAAAACATAAAGACATCTTGATTGATGGGATGTGCATAAAGCAGAAGTCTAGCCCTGGGTAGCTGGCCCTGATTTTCCAGTATCTCAGAACTGAGGCACAACACAAGGATCTGTGTATGTGTGACAGAGACAGATGGTGAGAGACAATGCACTCAGAGTATGGTGTTTTGCAAGTATTTGCCAAGCAAGTTGCTAGTTTGGTTACAAATGTAAAGATGAGCAATGAAAATTTTGTCGTTATCCTGTATAGCAATATATATATATATATATATATATGTGTGTGTGTGTGTGTGTGTGTGTGTGTGTATGTATGTATGTATATGAGAGACATTTCTTCATAGTTATTTGTGCAAATATTTGCTAAAGATTTGCTGCATTGAAAACAAATCTATGTATTTTCCTATCTGGAAAAAAATGGCTCTTTCTTGCATCTAAATTTGTTGCATTCTTGAATTTAAATTACCACTTATATGAAGCATGCCAATAAATCCATTAAAATGTTTAGCATTTGTCATTTCAGAAAGCATGGATATCACATTATTAGAATTTATATGATAAATGAAATTATAATATCTATGGATTTTCTTTTTAAAACCTGACAAAGAGAAAAAATGAAGATGTATTTAAAAATTACTGTAGTGATCTAGCTGCTATTCCAGACATTCAAAGCATTCTGATTTGTAGGCACTGGAGATAGAATATGATCACTGTGGACCGGAGACTGGGAAAGTTGATGAGGCTGGGGATTATGGGAGTTGTAGTCTGACACAACTGGAGGGCACTGGATTGGCTGATTAAGATTACAATGGACAAGAGGCAGTTATGACCGGAGAAAGAGGAAAATCCATTGACAGTGTTGCCTATTTCCCTCAGTCACGTATTCCTTTAAAAATTTTATGGGTTTAAACCAGGAATGGGGAACCTCTAATCTGCAGGCCTGAACAAGGTCCAAGGATGGGGGGCAGGTTCTCCAGCAAGGAGCTTCTTCCCTTGGTGCTACCCCCTCTGCCACTGAGGAAAAAGCTTTTGAGTAGACAAACTTCCTACTATAAATTGGTCACACACACACAAAAAAGCTTCCCCGCCCCTGGTTGAGGCCCCAGAGCTGTTGATGCAGTTTAATGTAAGATATGTGGGAAATATAGGAACTATATTTATGTAATTTATTTCAAGATGAGATGGCAGCATTGAGCTTATATGATTGCCTAAGGTTGTAATCTTATACATAGGAGTCAGCCCCATCAAACTCAGTGGAATTTATGTCTGAGTAAGACTCTTACGAGTCCCCTGGACTGCAAAGAGGTCAAATCAGTCCATCCTAAAGGAAATCAACCCTGAGTGCTCATTGGAAGGACAGATACTGAAGCTGAAGCTCAAATATTTTGGCCACCTAATGCGAAGAGAAAAGTCCCTGGAAAACACCCTGATGCTGGGAAAGACTGAAGGCAAAAGGAGAAGGGGACGGCAGAGGATGAGATGGCTAGATAGCATCACCGATGCAACGAATATGAATTTGAGCACACTTCGGGAGAGAGTGGAGGATAGGAAGGCCTGGCGTACTATGGTCCATGGGGTCACGAATCGAGTCAGACACGACTTAACAACTGAACAACAACAAACATGCATAGGATTGTGTTTAAGTCATGTTTCTGGATGGATGTTTCTGGCCAGGTACAGAGTTCCCCCATCAAATTGCCGGGAGGAAATGGTGACATGACTGGCTGGGGCATGCTGCGAG
Organism: Heloderma suspectum; assembly: GCF_057233095.1. Classification (NCBI taxonomy): domain Eukaryota; kingdom Metazoa; phylum Chordata; class Lepidosauria; order Squamata; family Helodermatidae; genus Heloderma; species Heloderma suspectum. The sequence continues at coordinate 83,174,825 of NC_139459.1, read as the reverse complement.
TTGCAGGACTTTTTTCTGTCTAAACATGCATAGGATTGCACCCTTAATGGATTAACTTTTAGAAAAGGTTTTCAATATTCATATTTTCATTATCATTGCTCCAAAGGGACACCATTCCTCATTACAGTAATTTAAGCTAGTTCCAGCTCAGCTATATACAAAAATGTATGTATGTATGTATGTATGTATGTATGTATGTATTTCACTTATAAACCACCCCATAATCAGAGTTCTCTGGGCAGTGTACACATTTGGATCCAAGATTTGCTTCCTGTGAGAGGAAGGGTTCTGCTTGCAGAAGGCCACTCTGCCCAATTTTTTGAGATTTCCCCCCCCACACACACACACACACACCATAGTTCAAATCACTCCATTCAGCAGGGTCTCCTGACTCTTGATGCCCTCCTTTATCCTCTTGTTTGGGAGAGGGATTGATACATTTCCTCTTTGTTGTCAGTACATAGGTGGCCACCTAACTGACCTCTAGAAACCTAAGGAATTTTGTTAGTGTGCATTAACAATTTTGTTTTTATCACCAACATCTCCTCAAAAGACACAGTCGTAATAGTGTATTACCAGGGAACCCAAAATAGAGAGAGTTGGAGTGTATGGGACATACATGCTCCCCCCCCCCCCTGTGAGGCTCACAAGTCAATTACAATTGCTACTGTGGACCGAACTTCTTTTTTACGTCAGCCTAGCAGTATTTGAATAGAGCAGATTATACATTATTCTCATACTAGGAAAGACTCAAAGTTTATATCTATGATGTTAGTCATGGCTTTATAATCAAGAATATATTCTAAGAGTGCAGTTTTTCCACTGGAATTGTTTTAAGCTATCAGTCTTTAATTCACATTGCTGAGAACCTTTTACCTTTCTGGAAAGAAGGGCAAGTGGAATGGAAAGATATTTTTGTCCGTGCTTGAAAAACATGACCTCATGTCCACACACAAAGTGGGAAAACCACGTTTGCTTTTAAATATGGATACATTCATTACAGTCTTGAAGGTAGGTGTGGGGAGGCTGCCTCCAGCGGCTGCAAATCAAAGTATGGTTGTAAGATACTGTGTGTATTGTATTTTTTTTCCATTATGTTTCAAAGGTGAACTCTGCAAATGAAAAAATTACCTATTTTATCTGTTGAGAAAATCGCTGGTTCCCATCAAATGCTTAGCATGCTTTGTGACTTTGTTTCATTTTAAATAGCTCTGCTTGTGCAAGAATGGGAAATGTTTTCAACGTGTCAGAGGCTTCTAAAGAAAGTTGTGAAGGCTTTGGCTCTAAGCCAGAGCATAGTCAAATTGGCCTTTCTCTATTCCATCAAGTCCATCTGCCCAGGTGGAGGTTGGCATACTCCTATATGGGTCTAGGAGAATTCGAAAACATCGCACAATGAGGATGCCGAGGAAAATAAATAGTAAAACCACAAAGACAAAGGTCGTCTTCTGTTCCAGCGTGAGGCCAGTTTCTGAGGGAGCATTCCCAGAAGAGAAGAAAGTGGAGGTGAAGGACTCGCCATCCATTCTCCAGGAATCATGAAAAAAATAATCCTGCAATCTTCTCCTTTTCATCATCAGAGCATGGAGGTCATGATAGGAGTCACCCTGGAGTTTATGGTTACCTGAAATGGAAGGGATGAGGAACAGAAATTACAAGTGGGACCTGCTACAAAATGTTACAGTATGGAGTGCTTTCCAGCCACTCCATTCTATTCTCCGTCCACCCTGTGGTTTTCTATCTCCCCTTCCCCTATAATCAGCTGGCATTCCGTAGCCAATGAGTATGCTCAGTCCTTATTGGGCTGTTTGGGGGGGGGTGTCTCTCCCTTTTAGATTTAGAAAAACAATTTCTAAAGATTTTGTGTATTTACTTTTTTCAAAACTTGGAGTTCCTCCCAGCTTGCTGATACTTCCCTCTTTTGGCCACATCCGCAACAGCACTCATAGACTGAAAGCTCCAGCTGAGAGCTCCTCCCTCCTGCTCACAACTGCTACAGCTGAGGCCATCACTGAGAGGGGAAGAAGAAGCAGAGCCCTTCCATCTGCTCCAAGACTTGCTGAACTTTGCACCAAATAACCTAGAGCCTGGGTTTGTTTTTCTCCTCTTCCCTCCCAATCCCTCTTCCTTCACATCTTTCAGATTGTAAGCCTGAGGGCAGGGACTTATTTCTGATCCAATTGGCTTAACTCTATTCCAATTGATGTCCACCAGGCCCATCATTATAGGCCTTCAAGCAGGCCCTAAAGATGTATTTGCTTACCTTGGCCTATAATCGAGCCAGGATTTTATTGGCTACCCTTGTGTATATGCGGTTATCTGATTTTAATTCTTGATTTTGATTTTTTTTTAAATGTATGGTTGTTTTCATCATTGTTTCATTGGCCCAGTTCACATGTTGTAACAACCCTGGTTAACAAGCCATGGGTTGACAAGACAAGTGGGAGCAACTATGCATGCTGGTTCCTGTGCATGCACCCACTCCCACTGCGATAAACAACCCAGGGATGCTAAACGCTGTGTTATTTGTCCCTCAACAACCCAAGGCTGGTTCACATGACATGACAGTCCACTGTGGCTTAATTTAGCCAAGGCAGCTGTCACGTCATGCCAGGTACTCAGGGGTGCCATTTTTGCATGGTGTCCACGGTGCCTGGTTTATTGTGGCTCGTTGTGTCATGCAAACCTGGGCAGCATAGCTTGCTGAGAGTGGGCAGCAACCCAACAACAGCCTGTGGGTTATTTGAGGGCCACTAGCCACTTCAATAAACCCTGCTGCCTGGGTTCGCATGACATAGCAACCCACAGCAGTGACGGTAATTATGCAATGGGGGAAATAAGCCAGCATGGCTTACTACCTCCATCATGATTGTGTGAACCTGGTTCCACAGTTGTGGTTCAAATGCCATGATAAACAACTCAGGGATTAAGCATCCCTGGGTTGTTTATTGAAGTGGTGCCAGGCAGGAACCAGCATACCTGCTTGCTTGCTCCCACTCATCTTCCTGATAATCCATGGTTTGTTAACCATGGGTTGTTACAACATGCGGACTGGGTCATTGTGTTTTGTGGTTTTAAAGTTTGTACATCACCTTGGGAGGATTTTCTTAAAAGATGCCTTATCATATCGATCTTTTAAATAAATACAGACATATTTTTGTATGCTACTCTGAGAGCTTTTTTGAATGAATGAAGAATAGGGTGCAAATGCTTTAAACACAAAAACAGAAGGAATGATAAATGGAGTTCTTTTGTGTAAAATAGTCCTGTACAACAAGCATCTCCTATGATGTGAATCAAAACCTGTCAAGTGCTTGCAGGCCTGGGGATGCAAAACAGGAGTGGCATTATCAAGCTTCACTTCCTTCTGAGAAATTTTTTAGCTCCTTCAGATCAGGCCAAACTGGTTTCAGCCCACATCTTAGCAGACAGGTGTGACTCAGGAGACATTTCAGTGCATTGTAGACAAGAGCAGCCAAACTGTCCATTAGTGTCTATTGTCCCCCATTAATAACTAGTCCATGCCAAGGCTAGGGATCGAGCTGTTTCTCAGCTTTGCATAGCAGAACAGCATGGCTCACAACTCCATCCAAGGTAATGGTATAACTTATTTATGTTGCATCTTACTAATATTAGAGCATACTTAAAAGAAGGACAACAAAGGTAATTCAACTGAAATACGAATGATATTTTGGGAAGGACAAATGGAAATTAACCAAAGTGACATTTGAATCAGCAGCCTGATAGAAATAAAAATTGGTTAATATTAATCCTGATGAAAAATGATTAGAGGTAAGAAGCAAATGAATTAAATTCACTGTGTTTGAACTTTGAATTTGAAGCTAATCCCTTATTTAGATTCAATGTTTTTAAACATGAATAGAAATAAATATTCAGCATTTGGTAATTTACTGTGGCTTGAATCCCAACAAACATGGTCAGAGTTTTACTCAGACAATGGACCAGTTTGCGTGATGAAGTAGCACAGCATGGCTTATTTGAATATTAAGCCGCAACTGTGGCTTGTTGTGTCATCCAAACCTGGCAAGGGTGATTATTGGCATGATTAACAAACCACCCACACCCTAAAACAGCCCATGCATTCTGGATGGTTTGTTAACCATGACAACAACCCACCCTCCCCAGGTTCAGATGACACAACAAACTGTGGTTGCAGCATGGAAATTCAAAAGTTGCCCATCAGGTGCCAGCACACACCGCAACCCACCCTGGCTTAAATAAGCCACGGTGGGTTGCAGTGACTGTGCAAACCCAGTCAATGGCACTTTTCTGCCTTCAGTTTTCCACTGCAGCTCCTTCTGTTTTCCCCAAACTACTCCTGAGAGTCAAGGGATTCTCTGGAATGAATGGCATGCAATGTGGCATGGGTGAGATACAGACTGCACCCGGAGGGAGGGTTCTTGGAAATCTGAGACAATCAGTACAGAAGTGAGATCTGAGTGTTTCCTTTCCTGCTTTTCTGTTACATAAGCTCTAGGGGGCTAGGGATGGATGGACTCACTCAAGTCCACCCTGCGCACCATGCGCTGGACCCCTGCCGGCTGCCTGCCCCTGCTCGTTGCGCGCAGGGAGCTGCTGGCATCCAGCAAGTGGCTGCCCAATCCTTCAGTGAGCTGCTATTTTGCATAAAGTGGCAGCTTGTTGTTTTACATAAAGGGCCTTTTATGCAAATGGCGGCCATAAAGCGGCCATTTACTCAAGATTACAGGGGTAAATTGTCCATTTATGCCTGTAATCTTGTGTAAATGACTGCCTTATGGCCACCATTTGCATAAAAGGCCCTTTACATAAAAAAATGAGCTGACATTTTTATGCAAAATGGCAGCTTGACAGACCAGCAGGGACCACCATGCTTGCCTGACTCAGCATGCGCCGAGTATGGCGGTCAATGGAATGGAGTCCAGCAGGCAAAGCAAGGGGGAGTCCTCCACACTCCACCCCCCTCTTGGACTCCCATGACACCCCTATAGGTGGAATAGTATAGTGGAATAGTGCAAGTATAGTGGAATAGTGCAAATACACCAGTGGAAACAGCGTTTTCTTTTGCCATCAGAAATAATACCCTATTTTCCCTGCTCTAAAAAACCCTCACCAACATGCTGTTTAAAAACAGAAGCGAAACTGGAAGGTCACATCATTGTCTAAAGAACCCATAAACAACTGTGAGTAGGGAATGATGAGTGCACAATAAATGTCTCATGTAGAAAAGCTCCATGAAGGATTATGCCATAATAAAATTGTTCCTCTCTAAGGTGCCTCAAGAGTCTCTGTTGTTTTTGCTGCAACAAATTAATGGGGCCACCCCTCTGGAAACTGTTACAAAGACACCAGATTCAGCCCTAGTAGTGGAAATCTATCAATCTCATGAAGAAACCCATGTATAGGATGAACTGGACTGCGGTCCATGGAAATATATGCCATCATATATATTTTTTAGCCTTTAAGGTGCCACAAGACTCATCGTTTTTAAATATTTATGATCTTCTCTTCAAAAACAGGTTGTTTACAATAAAACATAAAATGAAAATTATACAACAAAAAACTCTCTGAGCATCGTATTTCACCATGCAGTAAAACAACTACCAGCTGAAAAATACTAATAACACGGAAACCATGGGTTCTTGTGTTATTTGAACCCAGCCATGATAAGAAACCACAGTTTGTTAACCACAAACAATCGATAGTTCACAACCCAGCAACAAACCATGGTCTTCTTTGTGGGTTTTTCATAGTCAACAAAGCATGGCTTCTTAGTGTGGCTGGGTTCACACAACACAACAACCCACAGTTCAGCAACAACCCACAGGTCAACAACAGCCCACACTCAACCCTGTGTGAACCCAGCCAGTGGGTTGGATCCAGTTTTAGTCAAGACTAATTTAAATCCCACTGATTTCAATGGATCTACATTAAGTAGGACTAAATCTGGATGTAACCTACTGTGTCAATGTTTTTTGTTCTAGCTCTAAACAAGAACAGCATATATTCCCATGCTATTTTGCTTGTTAATTCTCAGATATAATTTCATTTTGTTGAAAGTAAAAAAGTGTTTTTAAGTGTTAATCCCATCAAGCATGAGGTGATAGATGAAGATTAAAAGTGATCACCTTTAACACATCGGATGGGAAACGGAATAATGGGCTCAGGTTACAGGAAGCCAGATTCCAGCTGAATATCAGGGAAAACTTCCTGACTGTTAGAGAGCAATACGACAATGGAACCAATTACCTAGGGAGGTGGTGGGCTCTCCCACACTGGAGGCGTTCAAGATGAGGCTGGACAGCCACCTGTCAGGGATGCTCTGACTTCGATTCCTACATTGAGCAGGTGGTTGGACTTGATGGTCTTATAGGCCCCTTCCAACCCTACTATTCTATGATTCTATGTTTTAGTTTAATACTTGGTTCTGTGTCTTCTAGCAAGTAACTTGTATGTTGTGTAAGGCAAAACGCTTGGCTTACTGGCACAGCTCTGCCCTGTGAGCACCGATATTTGTCAAGACAAGACAAAGGAAGCTCAGTCACCCAGTATCTGGAAAGAGACATTTTTTTCTTATAGTGCTTTAAAGGTAATACCAAATGTATCAATAACATAGTTCCATACATGATTAAGGATTCTTATAAAAAGACAATGTTACTTTAAATAAACCTGCAATGCATCTTGAGCTTCCAAATTAGGCTCTAAATCTTTTTTTTTTTTTTAAACCCTGCAAATGGTATTATGTTTGTTGTATCCAGAGATTCATCACAGTCCTCAACCAGTCAGTCCCACAACAGTAAGATTCCAGAACATCTACACATTCACTCTTCAACTCCTGTTTCTAAAGTCTAGGTAATCATAAGAACATAAGAAGAGCCATGCTGGATCAGACCAAGGGTCCATCTAGTCCAGCATTCTGTTCACACAGTGGCTGACCAGCTGTTGACAGGAGACCCACAAGCAGGACATGAGTGCAACAGCACCCTCAAACTGGAGATAATCAAAAGGCAGGTAAAAACATTTAAAATAAATTAATGTGGATACTTCTCATGAAAACATGCTTTTGCAATAGTTTGGAAGGAACAAGTCTCTAAGCATTCATATGGTTGGTAGAGAAGAAACCACTATTAATACTATCAGGAGTTTCTTAATACAGCATTAAGAGATTATTTATATTTCTATGAAATGAATAAGTCCAATATGTCATTCAACATTTTAAGAAATATTTTTAAAGCACATTCAGTTTTTCAGTGTCACAGAACTAGCTATTACTCCAGTATACTCCAGAAAGAGTATACTCAGCTTGAATTAATGTCCATGGTATTTTTTTTAATGATAAGTTTAGTTTCAAATTCTACTATGTTTTAAGCCTACCAAGCACTTTACATGATTTTATACATGCAGCATGCAACTTTATTTTTATGAAATGTGAAACCTGATTCTGAACATATTTGTTAAGAAGAAAGCACCACTGATTTCAAATGAGGGTACTGCTTAGGTTTCCAACCTTAGTCTCAGCAGCATATTGAGCATAAAAGATTTTAACCTAGACAAATGTTTTAAAAGGTTGCTTTTCCAGGCACTAGTAGATTACAAGAAAGTAAAAAACAAACACCACCACAACCCTCCAGTATTTCTGATCTAAAATATCAGCAATAGCTCAAATAGACTTTAAGTTCGAATTTCATCATATTGCTCTTAGATTTAACATGCATTTGTTTCCAATTAATCTGCTCAGCCAACTCTTAAGAGTATTCAGCCCCTTCTCTAATATTTACCACATCCAAACAGAATTTACTTCACATCAATTATGCACACACATAAGCAGAAAGAGGCAATTGGGAAGTTCAGCTGTTGTCACAGAATTAAGTACCTTTGTCCAGCCAAGACAAAACTTCGCCCACATTCTACTGCCACAGTTACAGGTAGTTTAGTTTCCATTCTTTGGAATTTGGCTTGTGCCCCGAGGCACAAAGAAAAACTAGGCAAGCAAGCAACCGTCTAGCACTGGATTTGAAAAGACTTAGAATCTATCTTACATGCATTTTGTTTGTGTTTTTTCGACGCATGGAAGTCACTCCTGCTTATGTTAGAAGGTAATTAGCTGACAACTCTTGTCGTTCCTTTGAGTCAAGCCATGATTTCAGTTCTGCCTCAGCCTCTCCTCTGTAGCTTCTGCTTCAGTGAACAGTAGCAACCCAGCAGCCTGTCTGAAACCATCTTCAGCATTAACATTCAAAAGGAGTAACCCCCCCCATCCAAAAACAAAAAAACAAAAAACCACTAATGGGCATCCCCTATATCTTTGTAAAAGAACCAAAGCAATGCATTTTGCAATATTACTCCCTTTATGCCATATTGATTGCTGTCAGTAATCTGCCTTTGCGATGCCAGACAGTTAGCATGCTTGCATTAGCCAATTGGAATATTCAGCACAGTCAGTGACCTTCAGGCACACCCTTTCATTAGAAGGCTTGTATGGAACAAATAATAAGTCAAGGATACAACTGGTAGAAGATAAACAAACCTTGTGATTAAGATTTCTTGCTTTGCATCAATGCACATTTTATTATTTCTGTCATGCGAAGTCTGGCACCTTGCCCTTTTCCTTCCTAGTAGCTTCTTTGGCTGTATTTCCTCTGCCCATTCTTCACAAGAGAAAACCGCCTTGGCTCTGCACCTACCCAGCATCCATCTGCACAAGGATGCCATGCTGACAGAGCTTTAATCTAGGGACTTTTAAGGGACTGAGGGCGCTTCCAGACAGAGGGTTGCTAGCACTAGCTACTGAAGGCATTGTGCAGCTGTTCCATCTTTTTATCCGTAATGGTTTTTCTTCATTAAGGAAAAGGTTGGAAGAAGCAGTAAGAAAACAGGAGGGCCATGAGTTGAAGATGATGTCTGGACTCCCATAAACTTCCATGAATGAGCTCCATATTCTGTATAACAAGTGGGACCTGCCAACAAAATGTTGCAGTCTGGAGCACTCCTCTTTAGGGTTCCAGCCTCTTCCAGGATAATTCATTCCAACCCCTTTCCTCCCTGGTTTTCCATTTTGTGTCCACTGAGCATGCTCTGACTTCATTGAGCTGTGTTAGTTTCACCACCTCTACCACCCTCCCTTTAGGTTTTTCCCATAAAGGGTTTTTTTTAATACTTCTGCAAACTTTGGGATTCCCTGAAGCCTGCTGATACCACCCTGTTCTGTGTGGATGGTACCATTTTGGCTACATAACGATCCACACTCATAGAATCATAGAATAGTAGGGTTGGAAGGGGCCTACAAGGCCATCGAGTCCAACCCCCTGCTCAATGCAGGAATCCAAGTCAGAGCATCCCTGACAAATGGCTGTCCAGCCTCGTCTTAAAGGCCTCCAGTGTGGGAGAGCCCACCACCTCCCCAGGTAATTGGTTCCATTGCCGTATTGCTCTGACACTCAGGAAGTTTTTCCTGATGTTCAGTCGGAATCTGGCTTCCTGTAACTTGAGCCCATTATTCCGTGTCCTGCACTCTGGGATGATCAAGAAGAGATCCTGGCCTTCTTCTCTGTGACAACCTTTCAAGTACTTGAAGAGCGCTATCATATCTCCCCTCAGTCTTCTCTTCTCAAGGCTAAACATGCCCAGTTCTTTCAGTCTCTCTTCATAGGGCTTTGTTTCCAGTCCCCTGATCATCTTTGTTGCCCTCCTTTGAACCCTCTCCAGCTTGTCTGCATCCTTCTTAAAGTGTGGTGCCCAGAACTGGACACAGTACTCCAGATGAGGCCTAACCAGTGCTGAGTAGAGGGGAACTAGTACTTCCCGGGATTTGGAAGCGATGCTTCTATGAATGCAGCCCAAAATAGCATTTGCCTTTTTTGCAGCCACATCACATTGTTGACTCATATTCAGCTTGTGATCGACGACAATTCCAAGATCCTTCTCGCTCGTAGTGTGGTTGAGCCACGTATCCCCCATCTTGTAACTGTGCATTTGGTTTCTTTTTCCTAGGTGCAGAACTTGGCATTTGTCCCTATTAAATGCCATTCTGTTGTTTTCTGCCCAGCGCTCCAGTCTATCCAGATCACTTTGAATTTTGTTTCTGTCTTCCAAAGTATTAGCTATCCCTCCCAATTTTGTGTCATCTGCAAATTTGATCAGCATTCCCTGCACCTCCTCCTCCAAGTCATTAATAAAAATATTGAAGAGCACTGGGCCCAGGACTGAGCCCTGCGGTACCCCACTCGTTACCTCTCCCCAGCTTGAGAAGGTCCCATTGATAAGCACTCCTTCAGTCTGATTCTGTAGCCAACTGTGGATCCACATGATCGTTGTTTCATCTAGCCCACTTCGAGCTAGTTTGCTCATCAGGATATCATGGGGCACTTTGTCGAAAGTGCCCCATGATATCCTGAACACTCAGTGAATGAACACTCAGTGAATGAGTGTTGGCTATTAGTATATAGGGTTGGTTTCCCGCTCTCTTTTAATCACTGAATTATACCATTTCATAGATTTAAGCCATTGTTTAGATTAGAGCCAGTGTACTGTTGAAATGAATGGGATCAGAGGGTTTGTTGTTATTTTTGCTAGAATTAACTTAAGATGTGGTTACTCTTAATAAGCAATTCCCTTATTGAGGGACAATTTCCCATTAAGTGTTCAATGAATTGCTTTAAGTGAATAGAATGTTGGTATTATTGGGACTGAATATTGTCAGCTGGCCTGTTGGTATGTCCTGTGCTCATTTCAATGTTAAAATGTTTTAAATGAACCATAATTGAGTTCTTAATGTTATATTATAATGCATTATAATTATGGTTATTTATTTAAATAGTCTATACCATGAATCACTTTGAGCACAATGTTTTGGTGGAAGATGCAGTATACAAATAAATTGACTATGGCTTAAGGGTGGGAAGGCAGTGTCACCCGCTGGCTAGAGCGGCCTCACCCCAGCTAAAGCACACACTGTCTCTTCTGTCCCCAGATCCTCATCACCAGGTACAAGGCACTTGCGTGCTTGCCCCTGCTGGCAGGTTTCAGCGCATTCTGCCGCTTGCTGCCCAAGCATCTCTCTCCCACCTGCGTATTTGTGTGGCATTGCGCAAGAGAGGGCATCCAGAAGGAACACTGTCCTGTCTACCCCAGTCAAGCCAACCTGGGCACAGCTTTGTGGGCCTGAGTGGGGCGTTTCTGAACTCCTCCAGCCAAGGCATGGACTGGGCCTCCCAGTGTGAGTGACGACTCAGGAGGCAGAGACCGTTCCTCTCCCCACTGAAGGAACTGGGAATGAGTGAATGATGGTGAGGGCTGGCTGGCTCATGGAAGCTGAAACAGCAGGTAAGTGATGACAGCCAGAAAACCACTGTGATCCTCGGAGAGGGCAGAAACAGCAGCAGGTTGAGCAACTCCGGAGACACTCAGCTTCTTTCTACTACTGACTGAGTTTGAGATATTTACCTGTCAGAACTAGAATTGCATGTATATGTGTATATGTTTATATGTTGGGCATTGGGGATACAATATCATGCTTAGCTTGGTCTACAGCTGTTTGTTGGCACGGAGAGCAGGAGGGGGGGCTGTGTGGGCAAAATATGCTGCCATGTGGCCTGGAAGCATGCGGTGGCGTATTATCTGTGTATTATTATGTCCTTGAATATAGTTACTTGGAATGTTAGAGGCTTGGGTACTCCTAAAAAATGAAACCAAGTGCTTTCCAAATATAAGAAGCTTCAGGGTGCAATCCAATGGAGAGAGATGTCAGCCTCTAAACCCAGAGGCTGATGCCTATCTAATGCAGGGTGGCTGGAGCACAGAGGCCATCCTTGCCTCTGCACTCTGGCCACCCTGCATTTTTGGCTAGATGCATGATTTCACATGTCTAGCCTGAAACTTCAGAGGAGGAGGGGGGAGGCCATGCGGCACATACGATGCCTCATAAAATGGCTTCCATGGTCTCCTACCCTCCCTGCCCCCAGGACTATCCCCTTTTCACCCTCTCCACACTCAGTTTCCAAGTGCAGAGAAGTATCCAGCACAGAAAGAACTGTGTCAGCTGCGAGGGGGAGGGGGCAGGTAGTGTGGTTTCTGGGAACCAATCTCAGTTCCCAGAAACTGAAAAATCCTATGGCCCTCTAGACAGTGTTTCAAGGCCATAGGATTGTACCCTCCAACATATGTTGCTTTGTTACAGGAGACACTTCTTTTGATGGAAGACAAAGACAGACTTTACAAAGATTGGGTAGAAGTTTATGCTAGTACCAATTCTAAAAAAGCTAAAGGAATGGTTATACATAAAAAGCCAGCAATATTGGTGTTACAAGCAATATCTGATCCAGAAAGACACTTTCTTATTTTGATGGTTAAATATAAGAATATGGTAATTGCCATGGTGAATATTTGTGGTCCTAATTTGGATTCACCTATTATGTTTCATGAGTGCCTTAGTCACCTGCCTACGATTACTTATGATCATTTGATAATTGGTGAGGATTTCAATTAGATTCTGGACCCAATTTGGGATAAGAGTAATCCCTCTTTTAAATTTCACTGTGTAATCCATTCAGCATTAAAGGCTTATATGTCTGAGTTAGGATTGATTTTTGTATGGTGTATGTTGCATTCTTTGGGTGGGATTATACTTTCTTTTTGACAATGCATAAAAATTGTTTTAGATTTGATTATTTCTGGGTTTCTTTTCCACTATTTCAATGCGTGACAGCATGTGATATTGATACAATCGCTATCTTGGACCAGGCTCCAGTTCATTTCGGAATCAAATGGCCTAATTCTGGCACTTGGTGCATGAATGTTTTCACTGCTTAATGATGATAATTTTAAAGCACAGACAGCTTCTGAACGTAATGAATATTTTGAGATTAATGAGGATTCAACCATGTTCTGTGCTATTGAATGGCAGGCTTATAGGAGGGGATGGATTATTGTATTTGCTTCTTACAAAAAAGGAAAAGAAAAGCTTAAGGTCGTTCAGGAAGAGAAACTGAATAAAACAGTGAAGTCCTTGTTAAATCAATTTCTGCCTTGTCCCTCAGACCTCTATCAAAGACTACAACCTGCTAAATATGAATTGGATAGAGTACATTCACCTAAAGCAGAATTGGTGTTGACTTGTCTGTGCCAGAGATATTGGGAAAGTGGAGAAAGGTCTGGCAGGATTCTGGCATTTTGGTTAAAACAAAACAAAAAAATTGTAGTTATATGCTCTTGATCAACGAGTATCATAACAATATATATATACAACCCCCAAAGATAAAAACTTAGAGTTTCGACATTTTTATTTAGAACTATATCAAAAGGATAGGGAGCCTCTGAGTCAGGATTTGAAATTTTCTTTTCAGACTTGGTCCTTCCACAACTGGATTTGCAGCAAAGTGAGCTGCTTGTAGAGCCTCTGCAGATGGAAGAAGTTAAGTGTGTCATTGAAAATATGAGGAATGGGAAAGCTCAGGGGCCAGATGATTTTCCTATAGAATGGTATACAGTGCACTTAGGCTTTTGACTCCTAAGCTTTTATGTCTTTATTGTAAGGTTTTTATCCATCTCTTTATAGAATCATAGAATAGTAGGGTTGGAAGGGGCCTATAAGACCATCAAGTCCAACCCTCTGCCCCTAAGTCAAAGCATCTCTGACAGATGGCTATCCAGCTTAATCTTGAATGCCTCCAATGTGGGAGAGCCCACCACCTCCCTAGGGAATGGGTTCCATTGTCGTATTGCTCTAACAGTCAGGAAGTTTTTCCTGATGTTCAGCCAGAATCTGGCTTCCTGTAACTTCAGCCCATTATTCTGTGTCCTGCACTCTGGGATGATGGAGAAGAGATGCTGGCCTTCCTCTCTGTGACAACCTTTCAAGTACTTGAAGAGCGCTATCCTACCTCCCCTCAGTCTTCTCTTCTCAAGGCTAAACATGCCCAGTTCTTTCAGTCTCTCTTCATAGGGCTTTGTTTCCAGTCCCCTGATTATCTTCATTGCTCTACTCTGAACCCTCTCCAGTTTGTCTGTATCTGTCTTAAAGTGTGGTGCCCAGATCTGGACACAGTACCAAAGATGAGGCCTAACCAGTGCTGAGTAGAGGGGAACTAGTAGTTCACGTGAACTGGAGGCTATACCTCTGTTAATGTAGCCCCAAAGAGCATTTGCCTTTTTTGCAGCCACATCACACTGTTGGCTCATATTCAGCTTGTGATCGACAACAATTCCAAGATCCTTCTCGCTTGTAGTGTTGTTGAGCCACGTATCCCCCATCTTGTAACTGTGCATTTGGTTTCTTTTTCTGAGGTGCAGAACTTGGCATTTATCCCTATTAAATTTCATTCTGTTTTCTGCCCAGCACTCAGATCTATCAAGATCACTTTGAATTTTGTTTCTGTCTTCCAAAGTATTAGGTATCCTGCCCAATTTTGTGTCATCTGCAAATCTGATCAGCATTCCCTGCACCTCCTCCTCCAAGTCATTAATAAAAATGTTGAAGAGCACTGGGCCCAGGACTGAGCCCTGCGGTACCGCACTCGTTACCTCTCCCCAGTTTGAGAAGGTCCCATTGATAAGCACTCTTTGAGTCTGATTCTGTAGCCAACTGTGGATCCACCGGATCGTTGTTTCATCTAGCCCACTTTGAGCTAGTTTGCTCATCAGGATATCATGGGGCACTTTGTCGAAAGCTTTGCTGAAGTCGAGGTATATTATGTCCACAGCATTCCCACGGTCCACTAGGGAGGTTACTTGATCAAAAAATGAGATCAGATTCATCTGGCAGGATTTGTTCTTGACAAATCCATGTTGGCTTCGAGTAATCACTGTTGTTTTCAAGGTGCTTACAGATGGATTGCTTTATCATCTGCACCAGAATTTTCCCAGGGATTGATGTCAGACTGACTGGTCTGTAGTTCCCAGGTTCCTCCTTTTCATCCTTTCTGAAGATAGGGACAACATTAGCCCTCCTCCAGTCATCTGGCAGTTCACCCATCCTCCATGATTCCTCAAAGATAATAGATAGTGGTTCTGAGAGCTCATCTGCCAATTCCTTTATTACTCTATGTTGCAGTTAATCTGGCCCTGGAGATTTGAATAGACTTCAGTATGTGATAATACATTAGTGCATCCTAATGTATTATCATGTGATAATACATTATGTGCATGTGATAATACATTAGTGCATCCTAATCAAGTGGGATTTCAGTCAGAACATTTTATTTATTTATATGACAAACAACAGACAGCTGCGGACTCAGTGGGCGGACCCAGACCCAGCTGGCGGCAGGTAGGGTCCGTCCGGGTGAACTTCGCGGGGTGGCAGATGGAGGTTGGTCCATTCCGCCACGGACTCTGCGGGGGCGGATTCTAAAGAATCCGGTCTCATTGGATTTCATGGTGGAATTCTCCGCCATCCCTAACAAATCCCCTGCACAATCAGCTGCAATAGCATGCAGAGTGACTGCACGAATATGTTTTGTAGCCTTAGCAAACATGACTGTTTTGTGTATAACATAAGTGTCACAATCTGACAGTAACCAGAAAATCTTCACACATATATTTTTACCCTGTAAGGATGCCAAAATCTGTCCCAGGAATCTCTCCCTGGAGTGTTGATATAGATGGCAGTACAGTAAATAATGTGAGATATCCTCTACCTCTCCCATATCACAGATAGAACTGTAAATTTCTTGGAACATGCTTAGATCTTCCATCCAAGAATGCTGTGGGCTTTGTCTTTGTGAACCTCTGTAAATGAGGTTCTCAAGCAAAAGTGAGAGTTTGTAGGCATTGGGCTGTTTCATGATCTGATTTAAACAGGCAGTACCACTGAGAAAAATTTGAAAATTCAATTAGATCCAAGTCCAGGTTATTATCTGTCCCATATCCAATCTCTCAATTTGTTTTTGGCTCCCAGTATGGTGAAAATGCCTGGTGGAAGGTTTCTGGAGATTAGCAACTCTTGGCATGAGGTAGCTGAGCCACCCTTCTTCATTTGTTCTCTCAAGCAATGTTTGGGGAGGCGATCTAGGCATATCCAAGACTCTCTTATAATACAGAAGGGCTACCTTCTAGGCCCTAGCTTCTAATCACAGAATCATAGAATCATAGAATAGTAAGGTTGGAAGGGGCATACAAGACCATCGAGTCCAACTCCTTGCTTAATGCAGGAATCCAAGTCAGAGCATCCCCAAAAGATGGCTGTCCAGCCTTGTCTTGAATGCCTCCAGTGCGGGAGAGCCCACCACCTCCCTAGGTAACTGGTTCCACAGTCGTATTGCTCTGACAGTCAGGATCAGGAAGTTTTTCCTGATGTTCAGCCGGAATCTGGCTTCCTGTAACTTGAGCCCATTATTCCGTGTCCTGCACTCTGGGAGGATCAAGAACTGATCCTGGCCTTCCTCTCTGTGACAACCTTTCAAGTGCTTGAAGAGCGCTATCATATCTCCCCTCAGTCTTCTCTTCTCAAGGCTAAACATGCCCAGTTCTTTCAGTCTCTCCTCACAGGGTTTTGTTTCCATTCCCCTGATCATCTTTGTTGCCCTCCTCTGAACCCTTTCCAATTTGTCTGCATCCTTCTTAAAGTGTGGTTGCCCAGAACTGCACACAGTACCAAAGATGAGGCCTAACCAGTGCTGAGTAGAGAGGGACTAGTACCTCCCGGGATTTGGAAGCTATGTTTCTATTAATGCAGCCCAAAATAGCATTTGTCTTTTTGGCAGCCACATCACATTGTTGACTCATATTCAGCTAGTGATCTACAACAATTCCAAGATCCTTCTCGCTTGTAGTGTTGTTGAGCCACATATCCCCTATCATGTAACTGTGCATTTGGTTTCTTTTTCCTAGGTGCAGAACTTGGTATTCATCCCTTAACATTTCATTCTGTTGTTTTCTTCCCAGTGTTCCAGTCTATCAAGATCACTTTGAATTTTGTTTCTGTCTTCTAAGGTATTAGCTATCCCGCCCAATTTTGTGTCATCTGCAAATTTGATCAGCATTCCCTGATGATCCTTACTTGTGAAAGAACTTGTTAATTTCATCCTCCACTTTACCACTTCATCCTCCACAAGTACAGAATATGGTTCTTTGAGCTAAAGGAAGTAGTGTGTGAAAGGATGAAACTGACAAGGATATTTACAAGAGGGGAATATGCCTCTGTGGGGCTAACATAGCAGACAGGTGGACTTACGATAGTGTGCAGTTGGGCAAGATTGCCAATTTTTGCAAAATGAAAACATTACAACACCATTCGCACAAATTTCAAGATGTCCCCCTCAATTGCTCAAATTGCCACCATTAAAAAAAAAGGAAACTGCATATTGGCTCAACTCACTACAAATTGAGTCAATGCCAGTGGGGGTGGGGGGTGGGAATGGAACTAAATCCACAGGGCTGAACCAGAAAAATCCACCACTTTTTCACCCCCACAGCAGAATTCTCATACATCCCTACTAGTTGGCAGTTCAGCAGCTTCAAGCATCTGTTGGAATCTATATATGGCCCGCCAGCAATGAGTGCCTCAGTGCTTCCTACACTGTTGGAGGAATTAATTGATCCTTTACAGAACATTAAGCCTACAATAGCTGTTTGTCTTTTGGAATGTAGTAAAGTAGATGTTCAGAATGTGAGAGAGGAATAGAATGAGTTGGAATGTGCTATACAGTCTAATCAATGGAAAGTTGCCCTAGCTTCCATATGTACTTTTCTGTAGATTTAAACTGAGGCTGATTCAACAGAAATCGATGTTTCGTGTATATGGACAGCACAGAGGCTTGTTAAGAAGAAGCTGGCCAGTTTTACCAGATGCTGGCAATGGAATGAGAACAATGCTCATTGAGGCATGTGATATGACCATGTCCTGTAGCGGCTTCCTCTTGGTTGGAAGTCATTGCTTGTATAAATTTTGCTATTGAAAACTCTGTGATAATAGCAGATGTCCATGTGCTTTTAAATTATATCCCTGTGAGATGGGGATAAACAGTTGGGCATCAAAAATGGATACTGAGAGCCCTTACAGTTGCAAAGAGATTTATACTTGAAACTTGAAAGAATAAACACCCACAACCTATCATTCAGTGGACTGAAGATCTGACTGCTCTTGTTACATTTGAACGTATCCCCTACAACTGTCAATTTCATATGGATGCTTATTTAGATATATGGACTGCATATATTAACATAAATATTTGTAATGGAAGTGTTAAATCCTTCTTTTCTTTTCTTTTCTTTTCTGTTCTGTTCTTTTTCTTTTTATATTAAGGATGATGTAAATGATTATTGTGCATGGATATGCTTTATTATGTGTTTTCTTTTTCTTCTTTCCCTGCCCTCTCTTTTGTGATCCCCCCTTTTTATTTGTTACTATTATATTTGCAGTTTCTACAACAACAAGAACAACAACAACAACTCAGCTTCTTGGTGATCTCCCAGTGATCTTCTTCCATTGCAAAACGTTAGGAAACAGCTGAGCAGCAGAGAAAAGGGAGCTATGGAGCCCCCTTTTCCCCAATGCGCAGCTGCTTTTCAGTCCTCACATGAGCAATGCAAGGATGGTGTCGTTTAGGGGAAAGTGAGATTTAAACGATGCCAGCTGTTTTCTATTGTTCACCTGAGCAGAAGAGCGGGAAGATCGCAGGCATGGAAAGGTTTAAGTTTCACCTTTCCCATTATCTCCAGCCCCCACTGCTTAGCTGGAGTGGTGTGTGTGTGTGTGTGAGACCATCTGGTTTAGTCAATCACAATAGTTATTTTGATGGACTTAAGGTACGTTGCATAAGCAATACCTTTTGCATATGCTAGCTGTGTTGCTGTTAGGGTTTATCATATCTTTCCTGGAAGGTCTTCTCTTTACCAGCTTCACAACAAGCAGATGCAGAACTTCTTGTCAGAGAGGGATGTCAGAGAATTCCGCCACGGATCTTGGGGAGGCCGAATGCCAGCGCATTCATCCCCCCGAAATCGGTGGCGGAATGGTCTGCCCCCCCCCGCCCCCCCAGGATGAGACTTACCTGGGGCGGATCTTCCTGGCGGCAGCGGCGGCGGCGGCGCGGCGGCAGCGGCTGGTCTTCCGACCGGCTGCCGCCGCCACCATTTCCAGTTAAAAAAAAAAAAAAGTGATAGGCTACGTAAAGATTTACGTAGCCTATCATGGCTAAATTTTAAAAAAACACCGTGATAGGCTATGTAAATGTTTACGTAGCCTATCACGGCTGACTTAAAAAAAAAAAAAAAAACCATGGGTGCCGCCATTTGTGTTCCTTATTTTGGCACGTCTTAGTCTACGTAAACATTTACGTAGACTAAGACGGCGAAAATAACGTGAACGCAAATAGTGTAGATGCTACGCTATTTGCGTTCCCCTTATTTTCTCCGTCTTAGTCTACATAAATGTTTACGTAGACTAAGACCTGCCAAAATAAGGAATGCAAATGGCAGCGCCCATGGGTGCCGCCATTTGCATATGTGCGTTTTTGTTTTTGTTTTTGTTTTTTTACTCAGCCATGATAGGCTACATAAACATTTACGTAGCCTATCACGGCTGACTGCAGGAATGCAAACGGCGGTGGCTACAGCCACCACAATTTGCGTCCCTGCTAGCCAGCGGCTGGATGTCCGGCTGCTGGCGGAGCTGGCCGGCGGCTCCGCAGAATCGCTGCGGAGCACAGCCGGCCGGCCAGGATTCCGGGGGGTGGGTACTTGAAGAGCGCTATCCTACCTCCCCTCAGTCTTCTCTTCTCGAGGCTAAACATGCCCAGTTCTTTCAGTCTCTCTTCATAGGGCTTTGTTTCCAGTCCCCTGATCATCTTTGTTGCCCTTCTCTGAACCCTCTCCAGTTTGTCTGCATCCTTCTTAAAATGTGGTGCCCAGAATTAGATGAGGCCTAACAAGTGCTGAGTAGAGGGGGACAAGTACTTCCCCAGATTTGGAAGCTATGCTTCTATTAATGCAGCCCAAAAGAGCATTTGTCTTTTTTGCAGCCACATCATATTGTTGGCTCATATTCAGCTTGTGATCTACAACAATTCCAAGATCCTGTGTTGTTGAGCCACATATCCCCCATCTTGTAAGTGTGCATTTGGTTTCTTTTTCCGAGGTGCAGAACTTGGCATTTATCCATATTAAATTATGGATAATTTAATATCCATTAATTATGGATTAATTTATCCATATTAAATGCCATTCTGTTGTTTTCTGCCCAGAGCTCCAGTCTATCCAGATCACTTTGAATTTTGTTTCTGTCTTCCAAAGTATTAGCTTTCCCGCCCAATTTTGTGACATCTGCAAATTTGATCAGCATTCCCTGCGCCTCCTTCTCCAAGTCATTAATAAAAATGTTGAAGATCACTGAGCCCAGGACTGAGCCCTGCAGTACCCTGCTCGTTACCTCTCCCCAGTTTGAGAAGATCCCATTGATAAGCACTCCTTCAGTCCGATTCTGTAGCCAACTGTGGATCCACCGGATCGTTGGCTTCAAGTAATCACTGCATTGTTTTCAAGGTGCTTACAGATGGATTGCTTTATAATATGCTCCAGAATTTTCCCAGGGATTGATGTCAGACTGACTGGTCTGTAGTTCTTAGGTTCCTCCTTTTTACTCTTTTTGAAGATAGGGACAACATTAGCTCTCCTCCAGTCATCTGGCACTTCACCCATCCTCCATGATGTCTCAAAGAGAATAGACAGTGGTTCTGCGAGTTCTTCTGACAGTTCCTTTATTACTGTAGGATGCAGTTTATCTGGCCCTTGAGATATGAACTCATTCAAAGTAACTAGGTGTTCTTTGACCATATGCCTATCAATCTCAAGCTGCAATCCTGCTCCTTCAGCCTGTACTTCGCCTTTGCCGGGGTGGGTGGGTCATAGACCTTCTTTTGGGAGAAGACTGAGCCAAAGTAGGAATTGAGCATCTCTGCCTTTTCTTTGTCCTCTGTTATCATTTTGCCATCCTTATTTAATAGCTGAACCACCATTTCTTTCCTCTGTCTTTTACTATGCACATAGCTGGAGAAAGCCTTTTTGTTGCTTTTAGCATCCCTCGTTAACCTCAGATCATTCTCAGCTTTACCCTTCCTGACGCCATCCCTGCAATTCTGTGCTACCTGTCTATACTCTTCCTTTGTTGCTTGGCCTTCCTTCCACTTCCTATATGTGTCCTTTTTTGTTTTCAGGTCAAGTCAAGGATAGCCGATCCTCTAGTTCCTCCCTCTACTTCCTGTAGGAGGAAGTTATCTGACACACAAGTCAGGAATTTCCTGGAGGGGCCATATTTTGCAGAATTTGTCTCCCAACAAATATCGGGGGAATTGAAGTCCCCCATTACTACTATATCATGCTTCCTTGAAACGTTGGCTATTTGCTTTTCAAAAGTTTCATCCTTGTATTCTCCTTGATTGGGTGACTGGTAGTAGGCTCCGACCACCAGGTTCTTTTTATTCTTTGCTCCATTTATTTCGATCCAGATGCTCTCGATGGGGCTACCAAGCACATCCTCCTGTATTTCTGTGCAGAGATATTCATATTTCACATACAGTGCAACCCCATCTCTCTTTCTGTTCCTCCTGTTCTTTTTGAACAAGTTATATCCTTCAATTGCTGTATTCCAGTCATGAGAGTCATTCCACCAAGTCTGTTATACCTATCCTAATCCTAAATCATAATTTCCCTCTTGTATTAAGAGTTCAAATTCGTTCTCTTTGTTTCCCATACCCTGGGCATTAGTATATAGACATTGAAGACCATGTGCTTCATAGTCTGGCTTTCTTCCTATATGTGTCTTAAGACTATTGTTGGGTGCTATTAGAGCTGTTCTCTCCGTTGTGGTGCATGAGCCTCCGTCCATTGTTACCCCCAACTTTATATCTCCCTTCCCTGTCGGATTCATTTTAAAGCCCTCCGATGAAGTTCTTCATGCTGTGGCCAAACACATTCTTCCCAGCCTTTGTGAGGTGCAACCCATCCCTTGCCAATAGCCCATCTTCCAGGAAGTATAGCCCGTGGTCCCAGAATCCAAATCTCTCATGCCGGCACCACCTTCGTAGCCAGTCATTCACCCGGAGTATTTTTCATTCCCTTTCTATCCCTCTTCTAACTATTGGAAGGATGGATGAGAAAACTATCTGGGCCCCAAAGTTCTTGAGTTTCCTTCCCAAAACTTCAAAGTCTGATATGATTTCTTTGTAGCTCTGCTTGGCAGTATCATTTGTTCCCACATGGATGAGAAGAAAGGGATACCTGTCAGTGGGCTTTATGAGTGCAGGCAAGCTTTCAGTCACGTCTCTAATCTGTCCTCCTGGGAGACAACATACCTGGAGAGTCCATGGGTCTTCGCGACATACTTGGGTTTCAATCCCACGCAGCAATGAGTCTCCCACTACTACTACTATTCTCTTCTTCTTGTTGTAGGCCTGGGTTTCATTGCCTCTGCTTGACTGACCTTCAGCCTCTTGCTCACTCTCATGCAGGTTCGCCTGTAATTCTTCCTCTGCAGCCTGTCCTCCAGTCTCATCTTCAAGTACCTGGAATCGGTTCCACAGCTCCACTGCTTCTACTGGTGCAGAGTGGCATCTAGTTCTTCTCCTCCTAACAGTCACCCTTTTCCAAGGAGCATCCTCGACTGCATTTTTCCTCACCTCAGCATTTTCCTCTTCTGCCTCAGCTTGCTGTTGCTCTTAAAGCTTCTGGTCTTCACTTTGCTGCTGTAGTTCCACTGTTCTGTCCAAGAACTCTTCGTGTTCTCTTATTCCCTGGAGGGTCAACAGTCGCTGCTCCAGTCCTCTTACTTTTTCTTTCAGCAGCGTGATCAACTTGCACTTGTTGCAGCTGTAGGCCATATTGTTCTCAGGCAAGAAAACAAACATTGCACCACTGAAGAGTCTTGTCCTTCCATAGCCTCTTTTCCCTTTTTGTGACTAGCTTCCTGATTGTTTTAGACTAGCCTGTGCCTGCTCCTCTACTCACTAGAGATTAAAAGCAGAGACCCACTGGTGTGGAAGTGTGTGTTACAAGACAAATAATTTAAAAAAAATGTTAGCCCCCCCCCCCTTGACCTCCCCTGCCAAACTCCCCTGGCCAACTCCCGTTTGCTCCCCCTGTTTGCTCGCTCTGATCGCTCGCTCTCTGGGAGCTTGCTTGCTTCTGTAATCCCTGGACCAGCTGAAGTAGCTTCCTCTGCTCTGCTCTGCTTAGCTGGGAGGTGGGAAACAGACTGAAGCTTCCTGCCCACAGCTGCTGGGAGTACTCAAGCCACACACACCCCAATTCACTTGGAGCTCTCAGTAGGGATGTCAGAGAATTCCTCCACGGATCTCAGTGAGGCCGAATGCCAGTGCATTCAGCCCCCCGAAATCCATGGCGGAACAAAGCCCCCCCGCGGAAGCCGTGATAGGCTATGTAAGTATTTACGTAGCCTATCACGGCAAAATACAGGGACGCAAATGGCGACGGCTATGGCTATGGCAGCCACCATTTGCGTCCCTGCAGGCTGCCCAGCGGCTGGATGTCCAGCTCTGGGTGGCCCCAGCCGGTGGCTCCGCAGAATCTCTGCGGAGTGGAGCCAGCCGGAGGGAATTTCGGGGAGAGGGACGGAGCGCCTCTCCCACACCGCAAATGTCACCCTTCGAAAAGCTAAGTGACATTCGTACATCCCTAGCTCTCAGGAGCACCTGGTGAGCTCACAGCCACTCAGAAGGATAAAGGACAGCCCCCTGGGCTTCCTGCATCTCACTTACCTCTTTGCCTCTGTCTCCTTTGTCTCTTCTACCACTGCAACTCCCTTGGCCAACTCCTGTTTGCTCCCCCTGCTTGCTTGCTCTGGTCACTCGCTGTCTGGGAGCTTGCTTGCTTCTGTAGTCCCTGGACCAGCTGGAGCAGCTTCCTCTGCTCTGCTCTGCTCAGCTGGGAGGTGGGAAACAGACTGAAGCTTCCTGCCAATTTTGTTAGAAGGGAGAAAGCGCTCTCTCAAATATCCTGGTCCCTGGTTGGTCAATATATACACATATGGAATATATATATATATATATATATACACACACACACACACACACCTACCTCACATATTTATTTATGCATGTATGTGCCCTTCAATCAAAATTCCACAGAGTTTTTGTAAAATAAAATACAAAAACTATTAAATACAAAAAGGAACAAACCAAGCACAGCAGCAGCAGCCTTTCCTGCTGTATATACATTGATAATGCAAAGGTAAAATCTCTGAGTTGCAACATGGCAGCCATAGACGCTGGATATGCTGAGATAAAAGAAACTAAAGGGTGAGCAACTCTTGGGAAAGAAGACTATCAGGCGGATCCCAAACAACATTCTATTCTACTCAGAGTACATATGAATTGGCCTTTTGTGCTATGCTCTAAGCCCCGTCTTTACTGGGATACCAAACATAGTTGAGTGAAAATGATAAAGAATTTCCTGGCTGCAGCTATGCAGGGATGAAGGCAGAGAACATTTAACGTTCACAGTGGTGCTGCAGGTCAGACCCCGCATTTGCATATCATACTGCTATTAACAATCAATTTGTGTTCAGCTACAATGTTTGTGCATTCTGTAATAGTAGCAAAGTAGGGAGAACTGTGCAATATCCTTTAAATAATTCATTATTTTTTGTCAAAACATTTCAGAACTGTCATGACCCTCTTTTCATTTCCCCCTTCGATCCTCATTTTCACTGTAGCCTGTAATGGATGTCTTAAAGAAGATGACAAGACTGCAAAACAGATTTCATCTGCTGAAAGAAATCAAGGGTTATGGAGGATAAGCGTTACAAAATTCTTCTCTTCCTCCAACCCCATGTTATTTATGCAAATTTCTAAAGATAATTTTGAAAGCAGTAGGACCGCAACTTATTCATGCAGGTTCCTGTAGCTATGGTGGTGATAGACAATCCATGACAATCAGCTTCAGAAAGAAAAACAGCCATTTAAATGTGCAACACAAGCAAACACGTTAGATTAAAACAGCAGGTTAACTTTCATTTTTAATCAATTAATTTCACTTCCTGATAAATTCACAGTGTTAAAACCAGTTTGCTTGTCCTGAAAATGAATACTTATACAGCACCCATAGTTTTTCAAACATTTCTGCAGGGTAGAAAGTTATGTAACTGGCATAATAGGTCGGATCCAACTCTTGCGTGAGTGCAAGTCCACTTGTGCAACAGGACTTCTGCTTGCACAACAGATCTTCCCCATCCTCTCCTCCCCCTGCAGCCCCCTGTGTGCCCCAAATCTGTTCCAGAGGGTCTCCCAACTCTCCAGAGCAGATTTGGGGGTACACAAGGGACTGCAGGGGGGAAAGGGAAATCCATTCCTCCAGCAGTTCCCCCCTGCTGGTGGAAAACACCATTGGATATATTGGATAATAAACCCAATGCAATTCAATTGCATAAAATACAATTTATTATTATATAACTGGAGATCAACAGTGAAATATTTTCCACGTTATTTAACATCTGTATGGAAGATTCAGCCCTGTCCCTTTATCCTACTAAACTCTCAGCTAGGTGGCTTCTTACTTACCTGTAATCCTTTATCAGCAATAGAAGATAGCCCTGTCTCCAAAGCAGGCAACTTATGGCCCTAGGGCCACATTAGCCTAAATTACTGTGGCCTAACTTAGCCTAAGTTCAAAAGCCATTGGCAAGCCATCATTTCAGACTACTGGCAAGAGTGATCTGCCCTCCCACAGCAGCATGCTGGGTAGGGAGGGAGAGGGAGAGGGAGAGGGAGAGAGAGAGAGAGAGAGAGGGCAAGAAAATGGGATGGCAGAAAGAGACAAAGGTATCCTCACCCACTTTTGGATCTGGCCCTGCTCACCTCTGGCTTTGGCCATGCCTACCATTGGCATGCAGCCCCCAACAAATCACTCCTGAGGGAATGCAGCTATCAACAACAGGTCTGGCATCAAGGGTAGGCATGGTTGGACATCTGCCAAGGGCCCACATCCTAGCAGGAGCTCTCTGACAAGAGACCCCTGAGTTACTCCACCTTCTCCCTATTGTAGCCTGCATGTTCAGCTGCCTCTCGCTCTGGCCCAGATAATGGTGGTGGTAAGAAGGAAGGAGAAGCAGTAAATGCCACTGTCTACTTGCTGACCAGCTCTCTGTCTGTCAAGCAAGAAAGTGGAAATGATGATGAAAAGATGAGGATGAGAAGCAATAGCAGCTGGTGACAATGGTGGTGGGAAGGTAGGCTCCCTGAAGGAGCAGGCCCAAAGAGGGTGTCTTGCCCAAGCGTCCTCCAAAACCTGGAGCTGGCACTGATCAGTAATAAAAAGATACCTCACCCCTCCTTTAACTAAACTGAGTGTCCCCTTCTGGCATCTTAGCTGAACTGAGATTCAAATGTTACATAGAAGCTGGGATTTTTTAACAGGGCTGTGCACAGACCCCCTGTTTCACTTCGGATACCACTTCAGACCTTCTGAAGCAGCACTGCTTTGCTTCGGACTGATTCGAACCCAATCTGCTTCACTTTGGATTCAGATCCAAAGCAAGGTTCGGATATCTGAATTATTTGGATTTGATGTTTTCCCATTGATTTGCATTGGGGAACAGAAACATCTATAACTTTTTCAGTTTTCATGATAGTACATAAAATCTGGGGACCTGTGAGCCCCCATAGGGGGATTCCACCTGCCACATTTCAGTTTAACCCAGTAGTTTTTGTGCTAGGAGCAGGTGAAATTTGATTTTTTTCAACAAAAACTCTCAAAGCAAAGAGCTATAACTTTTCACCATTTCCACAGAAGTGCATGAGGGGATTCCACCTGCCAAAGTTCAGACAGTTTGTGTTTGTCCCAGTAGTTTTTGTGCTAGGCACAGATAAAATGTGCTGTTCTCAGAAATTCAAACTAAAGGTGATAAAGGGATAATCAGAGAAGTGAGGTGTTTAAGTGGTGATTAGGAGGAGTAACCTCTGCTGTAGGTTTCTTTGAAGTGCAAATAGCCCCTCTCCCCTTTCTTATTCAACTTCACAGTGGATGACCTCAGGCTCGCTTTGGCTGAATGGGATACACATTGCCTGGGAAAAGAGGCTGGCAGGCAGGCTGTGCAATGTGTACTTTTCAACAAAAAAAGTCTCAAAGCAAGGAGTTCACTGCTTGCACAGAAGTGCATGAAATCTGGGCAATGGGCAGCCCCAATGCCAAGACCCCAAAGATGCCTCATACTGGGCTTGCTTTGCCACACAGTGTAGTATTATTTAAATAATGGATGTTTTGTGTGTAGAGTGCTTTGTCCACTATATTTTGAAATGTGGATGTGTGTAGTGTTTTGCTTGACCACAACACAAGTGCACGCACGCACGCACGCACGCACATGCACACACGAGAAAAAGAAAAGCAAATACACAACTACGTACAAGCAAAGAAAAAAAGGTTTTTTATTTTTTATTGGGGGGGAGATATAGAATTCAAAAATGGGGAGGGAAGGAATACAGGAATTGAGAAGGGCAGGGGGTGAGAGCCAAGAACAACAAAAGGAAAGTACTTTTTTATATCTTTGGCTGTTTTTTTTTTTTTTAAAGGATCTAGCTGGAAAACTATGAAAAAAGAGTTGAATTGAGAATGGGGGGGGGGAGCCAAAGAGCAAGGCAAGGCAACCAAACTACTTTTTAATTTTTTCTTGGTATTATTTAATAAAGAATCAGAAAGAAAGAAAGAAAGAAAGAAAGAAAGAAAGAAAGAAAGAAAGAAAAGACTATTAAGAATGGTTGAATAATTCAGAACAGGGGCAGGAAGCCAAAGAACAAGGCAAGGAAAGGGGGAAACTAAACTACTAAGGTACTGTTTTGTTTTTTAAAATAAATAATCTAGAAAAGAAAGGGAATAGCTGAATTGAAAAGGGCTGGGTGGGAAAGAATAAGAAGAGCAAAGCTGCAGTGCAGTGCAGTACAACACACACACACCACAGATCTAGCCAACTAACAGCTCTCTCCAGTAACCACCAGCTACCTCTCTCACAATGAAACAAACACAGGCTTTTCTCCAATATATACAATATCCCCCCCACCCTTCCTCCAACCCTGTCACTGATTGGAGACAGCTGGGTTAAGTTCAGCCCTAATTTGGTAACTAGAGTTGCCATTCCAAAGCTCCCACCTCCGCCTCGCTGTTCTTTCACAAGTTGATACATTTTAGAGACAGGCTATTTGGGCTTCAAAAGGCATCAGAATAGTTCCAAATCTCCAAGGCGGACCGAGGCACTTCGGCAGTGATCCACTTCAGAGTGCCTCCGTGTTGTTCTGAGTCACTTCAGATCTCACTGAGGCACTCTCAAAGCACCCCAATTCGCTTCAGTATTTGGATTCAGCACGGAAGCGATGCACAGCCCTATTTTTTAACATGCAAGTTGCTTGTGCATTTGAATCCCCTCTTCTAATGAAACATCCAAAGTATTGGTGTCCAGACACCACTTCAGTGTTCACCCTGTTAAAATGTAGTACGCAGGCTGTAAGGTTCCACTTGATAGAAACTGATGGAAGACAGATTACACTCCTTCACTTTAAAACTACAATATTTCATGAGAAATGAAGTGAGACTCAGAGTCAACTTAGTGACACTCACCAAATGATAGGAACAACCCAATGCACAGTAGCTTTTTAATTTAAAGAACCTGTTAATGTTAACCACAGACTTCAGCCTCAGACTTTTCTTCCTGTTGTAATTGAAACAGTCAAAGAGACGGCAAATAACGTAGGGCAGCGTCCTAATCTTCAGAACAAATTGTTTGAGATATTATGGTAGATTTAAGAAACTGCCTCACTTTTTATGTTGCCAGTGATGTCTGTTTAATCATTAATTGATTTAAAAAATCTGCAAAGTGAGAGGTTCCAAATGGGAAGACAATTAGCAGAATCAGAAGATACATAATTCATTCATGATCTTTGGGCAAAACAAGATAATATGTGAACTCAAGAGGCATGATCAATCTGTGACTCTTTATGATTCATTTTCTTGATCTTTATATTCTCTTTAATGCTTAGCTAAATAAATCCATACAAGTTTAGAATTTTATGAAAGCAAATCTTAATACTATTCATCAGTGTCTGTAGAGTCAAAGGGAAATACTAGCCTTTGTAATTTAAATAATGGCTGGATTGCAGCATCAAATTAACTAAGAAAACCTAAATGTTAATTTAACCAGATTTACACAGAAGTACATAACTCTGAGTATAATGGTACTTACTTCCTAGTAAAGATGCTGTTAGAATGATAGTTTTCTGACCTGATCCTATGAATATTTACTAGAAAGTACATACCACAGAATTTAATGGGACCTACACTTATTTGGGAGGGGACTCTCCATTGAAGGAGATAGAACTTACTTCTGAGTAAACCTGAATAGGCTCAGACTACATGACACTTAACTTTTCTTTTAGTGACTTGTGCTTAGTTTGAGACATGTATTAAAAGCAGAAATGTTTAAACTTCTCTGCAGATTTGAAATGACCAACCATTCCTATACTGTAAGAGAAAGCTCTCTAGGTCTTTGTGACTCAGCCTTTGGGTTCCAAAATAAATCATCCATCATTAGCACTAGTACACCCAAATATTTATAGCATTCACCACACTGAACAGCCACCATGAAACATTTGGTTTCATAAACATTTATATTTTGAGCCATTTGACCCATTTTTCTGGTATAGCCCAGGCTTCTGCTGCATTAATCCTAGGGAATCCAAGTCCCATCTTAGTTTATGTCTGTCATTAGACACCAAGATTATGTTACCCAGGAAGGTCCCTTCATATCATAACAGGCAGTTGTCTCTAACCTCTAAGTTCACTGTTACCACTCCTCTGCATTTGCTTAGAAATCCAGGAGAGCAGAAGGTTGGCAATGTTGCGCTTGAGTGTTCATAAATGACAGATGACTACATTCCCATGCAGATAACGGAAGGAACATAGAAACCTGCTTAATACCAGGTCAGGCTGTTTGTCCATTCAGCACAGTAATGTCTATCCTAACTTGCAGTGATTCTACAGGGTCTCAGGGAGAGGTGTCTTCCAGCCCCTGCTATCTTGTCTGTTAACTGTAGGTTCCTTCTGCATGTGGTCTACCATTGAGCTATCGTCCCCCCCTTTAAGATGCCAAGCCATATGGCTCCTGGGCCCACTCGGACAAAATCTGGCTATGGAAACTTTGGCAAATGTCATTTCTTTCTCTTCACCATCCAAAAAAGCTTGATAAACTGCACAGCATATGCCCTATTGCTGAATCACACAACCCTTTTAATGTTACGGTTATGGATCACTATGAATGGATTTTTCATGGACATTTTGCATAGTGAACTAATATGGGACAGCTATGCCAGTGGAGAATATGGGTCAATGCAGGCAACCATTTTACCACACATTTCTATTAGATGCTTCATTAAATGTAATTATCTATACTACCCTTCTTCCTGCTTGGATTTCAGGGTGGTGTATAACATTTTGGCCCACATCTGCACTTGCTATGTGGCAAAATTGTCCTTAACACTTTGAAAAATGATTCAGACAGCTTAGCTGTCCTGGAATCCTTTGACCATCTGATCTGACTCTCCAGTTCAGCATGTCCTGGAAAACTTTCAAACCCAAGGCTCAACCATTTGGTGATGTAGTCTGTCATGTAAGCAAATTAATAGCAACGTCATGAAAGGGCTGTTCCATTGTACACTACCTAGGAATGTAGGCTTAAATTATGCCTTGCAACTGAATGCAATGATAAATCAAGGAAAATGCTGGATTTGGGCAAGGTTAGTGGACTGAATTCCAGAGACTATGCAGGGTACCACTTCCTTCTAGCTTCCACTGTGGAAGCACAGGGATTCTCTATGCTAGGGTTTTATCCGACAGCTTTATCAGAGCTTCTGCTTCCAGATTCTTTGCGGGATTAAGATTGGCTCTTTTACATGGGCTGACACGGGCTGTTTTGGGGTGGGGGGTTCTTTCTCTGCAAATTCTATATATTTCATTGTATAGCCACTAGATGGTGCTGTGGTAGAGTGCAATTATGGAAGTTCACACAGCCGTTAAAGCGGATGATTTCTCTAGCACTTCTGGAGAAAATGCTGCACGTTCCCCTATCTTATAAAAGCTGGGATAAAAGTCATAAAACACAGGAGAGGCTCTATAGGTTGACGACGTCATGTAAAGGACTCGCAAATGTCCATGAATGACCAATCATGAGCATTCAATAAAAGCTTCATGTAGAGAAGCCCACAGAGATATACCTCTTTACAACAGGGAAAAGTCAGGAAAATACAGCATTTGAAGAATTTCCCACAAATTCTATACATATAATGTGGTTTCATTTTATTAGACAAAACATTTGTTGTACATTTTGGATTGGATCCAGGGTCTGCCTTCTTCAAGAGGAAGGGATCCTCTTGTGGAATGCCCCCCCCCCCAGCAGTTCACCCCATTCAGCTCAGTCTCCCGACTCTCTTTGAGGGGGCTGGAGAGGCTGCTGTGGGAAGAAGGGGGTGGAGAAGTCCACTTCCACCAGTGCAGCTGATCCAGTTTAAAGCTGGATCCAATCCTTTATCCAAGGCATACTTATATGGGCTCTAAAGGTGAAATTTTTTGTTCATCACTCAAAAGTAAGCACAAGGGCACCCAATCCATATTGGGACCTGAGCATGGGGAGAGATTTACCCTTTGCCCCTGTAAAAAATAAATATTTCCAAAGGCAGCATTCAAATCCCACCAATATGAGGCTCAGTAGAAAACCATAGACTCCTGGACTTTTTTCAAAAACATAAACAGGGTTCGTTTTATCACTAACACAATCAGAATATTTTGGGTGAAGAAGGAATATGAAAACAATCCAGGATTAACATCAACAGGACAACTTATATGGTTAAAGTATAATTAACATGGCAGCTCGATTTCCCCCAAGTCTTTTCATCACCTTCCCTCCCTCCCTACTCACATAACTCATTGGTCTTTTCTCCCATCTTCCTCATAACCAGCCACACTCAGAGCCAAACTATATGGTACGTTAACGACGTAGCATGTAGCTTGTTTTTTATTATTATTATTATTCTAGTGTAAGTGGGCACTGCCCTGATTTGGACTGGGACTACTGCACTCCAGGAAGTCTTCCTCTTCCACTGTTCCTTCCTCCGCAAATCCCCCCCCCACCGGGGGGGGGGCTGTTAAAAAAGAAAACAGTTTCCACTGGAGTCAATGGAACTTTCAAAGAAAGGAGGGTGGTTCTCTGCCATAGAAAATGAGACTAGAGGTGCAATCCTGTGCATGTTGAAAAAAGTCCAACGACTCCCAGCATTCCCCTTGTGCTGGCTAGGGAATGCTGGGCATTATAGGGGGGTTTTCTGTCTAAATGTGCATAGGATTGTGCCCTAGATATGCTCTAAATATTGCTCAAACAAAAGGGGGGGGGAATCCATGGGATAGAGTTGTATTTTGCCAGTTGTGAAAACTTGATTTCAAAAAATCTATATTTGTTTTAAATTGTTCAGAATTTAAATTTTAAATAGTTTATTCTTAGGTGGAGAAACATGGCACCCAAAGCAGAAGTGGCATAAGATTGTAAATTAGTGGTGGGCAACAGCCTCCATACATTTTGGCCTACAACTCCCAGCATCCCTCACCACTGGCTATACTGGCCTGGGCTCATGGCAGTTGAAGGCCAAAACATCTGGAGGGCCACACAAGCTGCCCACCCCTGCTGTAGATGAAAGGAGAGAAGCCCACCTCCACAGTAGGCACAGCTTTTGAACCATTCAAGTAAAGGTAAAGGGGGAGAAGTTGAGTTCACCACCACAGGAATAGGAATGCAACCTCACCCCAACCCACCCCAACCTAAAATGCTCTTCCAGTTTGGGAGGACAAGGGATTTTGTGGGTGTTAGGTTCAGCCTTAGTTCAAATATTTATGCTTAGCCAACAAGCCTCATGATGAAATATAACATGAACATAAAGTTGCCTGTTGATCAACAATAATAATTAAAAAAGAAACCAGCTCTGAAATGGTCATATTTAGAAAAGTCACAGTGGGGACTGTGCAAGTCTCATGGGAATGGTCTTGTGCAACTTGCATCCGTTTCAAAAGCATTTGTCCAGAGAAGGTTCTGATTGTGCATAAGATGATCTGTTCTCTATCCTTGACAAAAAAAACCAACAACCTAACAACAGCTGCCTCTTGACTTCAAGGACTTCGCCTTCGTGGCCAAGATAAAGAACCAGACTGTTCTTATTGCCAACCAATGCAAATCAGAAGCTTTTAATTGGATCAATTGTTCACGCAATCACAGGCATAATACGAAGAAGGACACAGCAGTAGAAAAATGACAGTTTTGTGTTTACTATGCCAAGCACAAGTCCTCACAATAAAATCTTTCTGTACTTTATCTTGACAGCTGAGTTTAGTACAGCCTGATAATAAACCTTGGCATCTATTGTGGGCTGAGAAAAGAGACATTTCAGGCTGTAATGGTGAAAAGACTTACTTATTCGCAATTCATTTTTTGCAGAAGTGGAGAAAGTCTAAGAGCAGCTTGCAGAAGCATCTCCTCTCCATCATTAGGCAAGGCAAATCTACTCCAGTTCAGTTAGAGTATACACCTATGTGCATGGATCTCTCGTTGGATAATGAACTGCACATAAAAATGTGCAGGCACAGTTCCTGGCCTGGCCACGGCTGTATACATGAAGCCCTGGCCAGAACATTAGTGACAGAGCAGGAGGCTACATTTAGGCCCTTTGCGCTGTCCTCACCTTGAACAGCTGGTGAATGCTTGCTTACCTTCATCAGGTGAGTATATCACTAGTCTAAAAACTGAGCAATACATAAGGACTAAGAAATCGATGTGTGAAATTTCCATTTATTGGCTTTAAGAGGACTATTTTGCAACATTTCTCTAGCAATATACTACTATAATGCACTCTGCATGGGGCTGCCCTTGAAAATGGTTCAGAAAGTGCAAATGGTACAGAATGTGAGCTTTTCTAAATGAAGCTGTTAACCCGCTGTATCTACTTCTGGTTTTGTTGCAGAATTAAGATCGGAGCTCTGCACAAAGAGCTTTTCCTTTCCGTACTTTCCTCTGCATACTTCTAAGTAGTGGTGTGGTATAGCAGAATAGCACAATTACACAGTAGGGACTTCAGTGGAGACTGGTGGCTCTGATTTTGGTGGGGTGTGACTCCATTCTGGGTTTCAGTATGAACCAGCCAGAACTCTAAAGGAGCTATCCAAGGTGCTGAACCCTATCCCCCAAATAGGTTCAGCATCTTGTATAGCTCCTTTAGAGTTCTGGATGGTTCTGACGGAAAGCCAGAATAGATTCACAGCCCCACCAAAATTGGAGCCACCAGCCTTGCACTTTATTTCAAGATAAAAAAAAATACTGCATGTTCCCCCCTCCAAAAGAGCCACAAAAGTAGTCCTAGAAAACAGATGCAAAACTGGACAGTCACGACACTGTCTAAAGCACCCATAAACAACCATGAATGAGAAATGAGTGCACAATAAAAGCCTCATGTAGAAAAGATATGAGATATGAGCCCACTAATATTCCTAATGAATATGCAGTGGAGGTGAAGAATAGATTTAAGGGACTAGATTTAGTAGATAGGGTCCCGGAAGAGCTATGGACAGAAGTTCGCAACATTGTTTAGGAGGCGGCAACAAAAAACGTCCCAAAGAAAAAGAAAACCAAGAAGGCAAGATGGCTGTCTGCTGAGACACTGGAAGCAGCCCAAGAAAGAAGGAAAGCAAAAGGCAACAGTGATCGGGGGAGATATGCCCAATTAAATGCAAAATTCCAGAGGTTAGCCAGAAGAGATAAGGAATTATTTTTAAACAAGCAATATGCGGAAGCGGAAGAAGATAATAGAATAGGAAGGACAAGAGACCTCTTCCAGAAAATTAGAAACATCGGAGGTAAATTCCAGGCAAAAATGGGTATGATCAAAAATAAAGATGGCAAGGACCTAACAGAAGCAGAAGAGATCAAGAAAAGGTGGCAAGAATATACAGAAGATCTGTATCGGAAGGATAATAATATCGGGGATAGATGTCAGTGAGCTAGAGCCAGACATCCTGAAGAGTGAGGTTGAATGGGCCTTAAGAAGCATTACTAATAACAAGGCAGCAGGAGATGACAGTATCCCAGCTGAACTGTTTAAAATCTTGCAAGATGATGCTCTCAAGGTGATGCATGCCATATGCCGGCAAATTTGGAAAACACAAGACTGGCCAACAGATTGGAAAAAATCAACTTATATCCCCATACCAAAAAAGAGAAGCACCAAAGAATGTTCAAACTATCGAACAGTGGCACTTATTTCATGTGCCAGTAAGGTAATACTCGAGATCTTGCAAGGTGGACTCCAGCAATTCATGGAACGAGAATTGCCAGATGTACAAGCTGGGTTTAGAAAAGGCGGAGGAACTAGAGACCAAATTGCCAATATCCGCTAGATAATGGAGAAAGCCAGGGAGTTTCAGAAAAACATCTATTTCTGTTTTATTGACTATTCTAAAGCCTTTGACTGTGTGGATCATCACAAATTGTGGCAAGTTCTTGGTGCTATGGGGATGCCAAGTCATCTTGTCTGCCTCCTGAGGAATCTGTATAACAACCAAGTAACAACGGTAAGAACAGACCACGGAACAACGGACTGGTTTAAGATTGGGAAAGGAGTACGGCAGGGTTGTATACTCTCACCCTACCTATTCAACCTGTACACAGAACACATCATGCGACGTGCTGGGCTTGATGAAGCCAAGGCTGGAGTTAAAATCGCTGGAAGAAACATTAACAATCTCCGATATGCAGATGATACCACTTTGATGGCTGAAAGTGAGGAGGAGCTGAGGAACCTTCTGACGAAGGTGAAAGAAGAAAGTGCAAAAGCTGGGTTGCAGTTAAACCTCAAAAAAACCAAGATTATGGCAACTGGCTTGATTGAAAACTGGCAAATAGAGGGAGAAAACGTGGAGGCAGTGACAGACTTTGTCTTTCTAGGCGCAAAGATTACTGCAGATGCTGACTGCAGCCAGGAAATCAGAAGACGTTTACTTCTTGAGAGGACAGCAATGACAAATCTTGATAAAATAGTGAAGAGCAGAGACATCACACTGACAACAAAGGTCCACATAGTTAAAGCAATGGTATTCCCTGTAGTAACCTATGGCTGCGAGAGCTGGACCATAAGGAAGGCTGAGCGAAGGAAGATAGGTCCTTTTGAACTGTGGTGCTGGAGGAAAATTCTGAGAGTGCCTTGGACTGCAAGAAGCTCATACCAGTCCATCCTCCAGGAAATAAAGCCAGACTGCTCACTTGAGGGAATGATATTAAAGGCAAATCTGAAGTACTTTGGCCACATAATGAGAAGACAGGATACCCTGGAGAAGATGCTGATGCTAGGGAAAGTGGAAGGCAAAAGGAAGAGGGGCCGACCAAGAGTAAGATGGATGGATGATATTCTGGAGGTGACAGACTCGACCTTGGAAGAGCTGGGGGTGGCGACGGTCGACAGGAAGCTCTGGCGTGGGCTGGTCCATGAAGTCATGAAAAGTCAGAAGCGACTAACCGAATAAACAACAACAACAAGAAAAGCCCAGTGCCAGCTAGAACACTTATGGGGGTTAGGCGCTCAGATAATATTACACCTATTTTGTATTGTTTACATTGGCTACCTGTTTGTTTCTGGACCCATTCAAGTTGCTGGTTTTGGACTTTAATGTCCAAAGTAGTTTGGGACCACACTATCTACTCCTCCTACCACATTGCCTACTCTGGTATGAGCCTACCTAAGCATTAAGATCAGTATCAGAGGCCCTGCTCTCTGCCCCGCCCCCCCAGCAACAGCCATTACGCTAATAGGTACTAAGAATAGGGCTTCCTCAGTGGTGGCCCCATGCCTTTGGAGCTCCCTACCTAGGAGATATGCATGGCCTCATTATCGCTGACTTTAAAAGCAACAACGCTGAAGATACTTTTATTCCAGGGTGCATTTAGTACCTTAAAAAATCTTTTGCTGCTGCTGTTGCTGCTCTGTGTATGTATGTATTTTCAAATTGTAATTGTATTTTTATGTTTTTTGTAATTTTGTGAGCGCCTTGAGGAAAGTGCACCCTAAAAGGTAGGTTATAAATCTTTTAAATAAATAAATAATAATAAATACATGTCATTTGAAAAACTCCTGGAGCATGTGTGTGTGTGTGTGTGTGTGTGTCTACATATACGTATATCTCTGTATATTTTACTGTATAATATACTCTGTTGTTCAGTTCTCTGGGCAACACAGAAATATAATAATTAAAATACACTATAAACAATTAAAAACCATTACAACAAAAAAATACAATTAAAAACACAGAATGTAAGCTGAGTTCCAGATTTAAAAATAAGTTATTTAAAAGGCCTGGGCCAATAAAAAAGTTGCCCCAAACCTGGTGTCCCAAACACCATAAAGATGGTGCCAGGTAACCTTCTTTGCAGAGACTATTTCATAACTAGGGCACCACCACCAAAAAGACCATCTCCCTAATGTTCACCTGCCTCATTATTACCTGTCTACCAATACTGGGGAATATCATGAATTTTAAAGTATCATTTTGATTTTGGAATGTGTTTTTGTTTCTCCTATTTTTTCATATAACATTCCAATGGAATAACATTTCTGTATTTTCTCCCTCCTCCCTGTGCTCCTAAGGCTGTAATGGATTGTGGATTTACATCAAGTGCTTATCTGATCCAGTTTGGTATTAAAATGCCTCTATTTGTTTTTGTTTCCCATGAGAAACTGTTGGAAAACTACCATAGGGGATACGATAATACTCCAAGGCAAAAATCATATTCAGTGCGCTGAAGAGAAAAATAAGAGACATATTGTTTCTATGGTGGAACATGCCTAGAATGTTGATGTAGTTCACATTCAAGAGCTGTTATTTTCATCTAGCAATTCATAAAGGCAGACTGCATACATTCAAGAAATGCAATAATGGGTATGAAAGGAATAATTGTTTTGTTACTGGAGCAAAACCCTAATGACATATGTTGTAATCCTTCTCCCTACTTGGAAATAAATAGGGTTAAATGTATTGTAAAAGCATATATTACAAGGGCACAATCCTATGGCCACTGATGAGAGGCTAGATGGCCATAGGATAGGTCGGTTCCCTGAGAACTGCCCTTCCCCCACCTCCCGTGCTGCCCTGCACTCCGCGCTCATGAAGTGAAAATGGGGCATTCCTGGGGGCAGGGCAGGGTGGGCAGAAGTGCCTTTCCAAGCTTCCTATGCATCATCCAGCATCTCTCCCCACCCCTGCTCTGCCTTCCCATGGCTAGACAGCCGAAATCGGCTGTCTAGCCGCGAAGATAGGCAGTCCTCTCCGGGTTTAGAGGTGGCCACCTATCCCGATAGGATTGCGCCCTAGGTGTGTTGTGTAAGTGTTCTACAAACAAGTGTACATGTAAGTGATTTTAATATTGCACTGTCATTTAAATGTATGTGTTCTTTGTTACAAAAATAGGAATATGTCTACACTAGGCATTTACTCACTTCATGTTGGAACTCAGCCTGTAGGATCAGTATTGTAGCATTCCCTGTGATTTTGTCCAAAATAGGCAGGAGAGTGGTTTCCATGCTGTCATGTTATATTTGATTAAACAGGGACAAGTTTAAAGATATAACCTTTTTATTTAAATAATTGCAGTTGCACAAATCCCAGATCACACTCGACCTGGTTCAGCAGTCACAGATGTGCACATTGAGATCCATGCAAGCTGGATCTCCATCTTTCACATCGAGATCAATGCTCTGTCCATTTGCCATATAGACTGTTCTCCAATATTGACATAAAAAGAATAACCCTGCTTGCACGGGGGTCCATATACACTGAAGCCCTACCAAGCTTTGGCCTTAATGTCTTTAAAAATATCTTAAAATTACAGAGTGGAAAAATATTCAGGAGCAGCAAATGACAGAGGACTCCTCTGCATGGATTCTTATAACACCACACCAGGATGGGATGGGTACAGCTCTGACTTGGATTCAATTATTGGTTGTCATGCACATACAAATCATCACTGGGGGAATACTGCTATTCCAATGGTCTGTGGGTTTTTCTACTTGAGGCATTTATTGTGCGCTCATCATTCCCTACTCACGGTTGTTTATGGGTTCTTTACATAATGTTGTGACTAGGGCTGTGCATGGACCCCCTGATTCGCTTTGGAGGACGATTTGGATCTTCTGAATCGGTCACTTTGGACTGATTTGGAACCGATCTGATTCACTTCAGTTTTGGATCTGAATCAAGATGTGGATATCCAAATTATTCAGATTTTACATTTTCTCATCGGCTTGCATTGGAAAACAGAAATGACTATAATTTTTTCAGGTTTTTTGGATAAATACATTAAATTTGGGGACCTGGCAGGCCCAATGGAAGTGACCAAACCTGATAGTTTGACCCAATGGTTTTGGTACTAGGCATAGGTAAGATTTTCTTTTTTCAAGGAAACCTCTCAAAGCAAAGAGCTATAATTCTTCAGTGTTTCCACAGAAGTGCATGAAATTTGGGCACCTGCCAGCCCCTATGTTGTTGTTGTTCAGTTGTTCAGTCGTGACCCACTCTTCATGACCCCATGGACCATAGCACGCCAGGTCTTCCTGTCCTCCGCTCTCTCCCGGCGTGTGCTCAAGTTCATATTTATCACACTGGTGATGCTATCTAGCCATCTCATCCTCTGCTGTCCCCTTCTCCTTTTGCCTTCAATCTTTCCCAGCATCAGGGTCTTTTCCAGAGAGTTTTCTCTTCACATTAGGTGGCCAAAATATTGGAGCTTCAGCTTCAGTATCTGTCCTTCCAATGAGCAGTCAGGGTTGATTTCCTTTAGGATGGACTGATTTGACCTCCTTGCAGTCCAGGGGACTCGTAAGAGTCTTCTCCAGCACCACAGTTCGAAAGCATTTATTCTTCGGCACTCAGCGTTCCTTATTAGTCCAGCTCTCTCAGCCATACGTTGCTACTGGAAAAACCATAGCTTTGATTATATGGACCTTTGTCGGCAAGGTGATGTCTCTGCTTCTTACTATGCTGTCTAGGTTTGCCATAGCTTTCCTCCCCAGGAGCAAGCGTCTTTTAATTTCATGGCTACAGTCACCATCTGCGGTGATCTTGGAGCCCAAGAAAATAAAATCTGTCACTGCTTCCATTTCTTCCCCTTCTATATGCCAGGAAGTGATGGGGCAAGATGCCATGATTTTAGTTTTTTTAATGTTGAGTTTCAAACCAGATTTTGCACTCTCCACTTTCACCCTCAACAAGAGGCTCTTTAGATCCTCTTCGCTTTCTGCCATAGGGTGGTATCGTCTGCATATTGTCACCCTGCTTATTTTATTTATATGCAGAGTACATCATGAGAAATGCCAGGTTGGATGAATCACAGGTCGGAATTAAGATTGCCGGGAGAATTATCAACAACCTCAGATACACAGATGATACCACCCTAATGGCAGAAAGTGAAGAGGATCTAAAGAGCCTCTTGTTGAGGGTGAAAGTGGAGAGTGCAAAAGCTGGTTTGAAACACAACATTAAAAAAACTAAAATCATGGCATCTGGCCCCATCACTTCCTGGCATATAGAAGGGGAAGAAATGGAAGCAGTGACAGATTTTATTTTCTTGGGTTCCAAGATCACCACAGACGGTGACTGTAGCCATGAAATTAAAAGATGCTTGCTCCTGGGGAGGAAAGCTATGGCAAACCTAGACAGCATAGTAAGAAGCAGAGACATCACCTTGCTGACAAAGGTCTGTATAATCAAAGCTATGGTTTTCCCAGTAGCAACGTATGGCTGTGAGAGCTGGACTATATAGAAGGCTGAGCGCCGAAGAATCAATGCTTTCGAACTGTGGTGCTGAAGAAGACTCTTACGAGTGCCCTG
Organism: Heloderma suspectum; assembly: GCF_057233095.1. Lineage (NCBI taxonomy): Eukaryota > Metazoa > Chordata > Lepidosauria > Squamata > Helodermatidae > Heloderma > Heloderma suspectum. The sequence continues at coordinate 83,133,932 of NC_139459.1, read as the reverse complement.
GACTGCAAGGAGGTCAAATCAGTCAATCCTAAAGGAAATCAGCCCTGACTGCTCATTGGAAGGACAGATACTGAAGCTGAAGCTCAAATATTTTGGCCACCTAATGCAAATAGAAAACTCCCTGGAAAAGACCCTGATGCTGGGAAAGACTGAAGGCAAAAGGAGAAGGGGACGGCAGAGGATGAGATGGCTAGATAGCATCACTGATGCAATGAATATGAACTTGAGCACACTCCAGGAGAGAGCGCAGGACAGGAAGGCCTGGCGTGCTATGGTCCATGGGATCACGAAGAGTCAGTCACGACTGAACGACTGAACAACAACAACAAAAAATCCTATTAAGGTAGAGAGCACTGTACAGATGTCAACCTTCATTGCAGTACTCACCTTGATCTATTGGATAGTTTATGTGAAACTATTTTGTTGTTGTTGTTTTGTTATGAATGATATGTTTTTGCATTCAAATTCAGGGTAGATGGGGAGGCCACGGTAGAGAGTGCATCTTTCCCTGGCCTCAGAATAAACCAAGAAAACAATATCCTGTTTGCTTGAATGCTTATGCACTGTTACTGTTGATGTCTGGGTTTTATATTGCAAAACACAAATCTCATCAAAATGATGGATGGAGTTATTTCTGCCTTTATTGAAATGCAGTAATATTCTGATGCCTGTGCATAAAAGTACATTCAAACTGCAAAAATCCAATTTCCAGCATTGGTTGAATTTCCCAGTCATGTAATACCTTTGTTGTTGTTTTTTCCTCTGTGCACATGCTATATATTCACAGCAAAAAAATTCCATGTGCATGCAGTCATGATATATGACATATTGCTGTGATTCAAACTAATATTGCATTAAAAACATTTTAAGTGAGCCTTCTGCAGATACAACCCCCTAGAAACATCTTCTGTGCAAGCTCTATTGAAGAAAATGTAAGAGTGGTTTTTATACAAGAAAAACTGGGAAATCTGTAGAATATAAATGAACTGTTGCTTCTTTTTTAAATCATGTCAGACCATCGATCTTCCTACTCTACGCTGATGGGGAGGTGCTCTCCAATATTTCATGCAGGGTTCTTCCTAGTTTTGTAACTTGCCCTGCTCATCTCTGGCTTTGGCCACACCTGCCATCAGCATGCAGCCCCTAACAAATCACTCCTGAGGCAATGTGGCTGTCAATAACAGGCCTGGCATCAAGGGTATGCTTGGCTGGGCATCTGCCAAGGGCCCACATCCTAGCAGAGGCCCTCTCACAAGAGCCCTCTGGAGTTGCTCCTCCTTCTCACTGTTGCCACCTGCATGTTCACCTGCCTCTCGCTCTGGTCCAGATAATGGTGGTGGTGAGAAAAAAGGAGGAGCAGTAAATGCCACTGACTGGCATTTCTTGCTGACTGGCTCTCTGTCTGTCAAGCAAGCAAGTGAAAATAATGATGAAAAGATGAGAATGAGGGGCAATAGTAGCTGGTGACAATGGGTGGGAGTGGGTGGACTTGCTGAGGGAGGGGACCCAATGAGGGTGTCTTTCCCAAAGGCCCTCAAAAACCCCACCCCTGCCCAGAGCAAGTTCTGAATCATGGACTTCAGGGATGGCATACCATGCCAGGTATGGATTCAGCTTCTGCACTTGACCAATTCTGGTCAAAGGAGGTGACTACAAGAAGGCTGCCAGACCTGCAAACAAGCCTCTCAACAACAATAGGCCACATCAGGTCATGTGACATTCCTAGTTTCTTGCTCCCTTGGTCTGAGACTGACGAAAGAGGCCTATGCTGCTGTATTTTTGTGCAAATGGCATTTACAACTCAGAGTAACATTGACAACGTTCATTCACAGCACTGTCTGTGACTGATATAGACATTCCAGTTAAAGAAGAAGAAGAAAGAAAGAAAGAAAGAAAGAAAGAAAGAAAGAAAGAAAGAAAAGAAAGAAAGAAATTTACAGAGCAATCCTATGGCTCCTCACCCACTGCCTGTAAAGCCATAGGATATGGTGGATCTTCCCCTTTCCCTAAGGTGGATGACGGAACTTTAACCTCAGGGAGGAGGGAAATTCAAGTGGGGATTTCCCCCAACCTCCATCACCCACCCCGCTCAGTTGCTCCAGAAAGTTTCCCAAGCTAAAAATATCACACAGGAGGAACGGGAGGTGAAAATGCCTCTGCCATTCGACATATGGAGGACTCTAAGATCGGAGCCCTCAATCCATAGAGTGTCTGTCCCATAGGATAGTGCTCATAATGCTTCATACAATGGCTAGGCATTGCTGTGTGCTGTGTTTAACATGACTTCACCATACTCTTTTCTTCTTTGTTCATAATAAGAAGCTAGATGTGTTTTCACACTCAAGTCATATAGCACGAAAATACAGAAATGAGAAATCACAAGAACTAAGTGGTGTAAGCATGATGTAAGCAGTTGTGTTACTTGTCAAGTTGTTATTCACAGCAATCAAAATGCATATTGCCTATTCAATGACATTGGCTATGAATGATGGGAGTTGCAGTCTTTTGACAGCATACAGCTCTTCCTCACCTTAAACACACTGAGGTTTCTTCAGAGTCCACATTTGCCTCAGCTCCCTGACTCCTCTGCCCTTTTCCTCAACCCTCCTTCATCTGCCCTTTCCTCAGGTCCCTTTTATCAATTCATTGTCTGTTCTGCACTCTTCCTTTAATCATTGTAGCCTTAGCACCTGTAATTTCTGAGTCTCCTTCCAGTTCTCAGCCTGCCTCACAAAGTACTCTGGTCCTTAGGGCTTGTGTAAAGTTTAATTCCTGCCATACTGATAACTTTCCCTTCTGTCACAGAAACTGGACTGTAAATATTCTGACTCCATTATTGCCTGAGCAATTGGAAGTTTGTGAACATTCTATGCCATCGTACTAGCTCTCCCACTTAGTGTCATAGAATCATAGAACAGTAGGGTTGGAAGGGGCCTACAAGACCATCAAGTCCAACCCGCTGCTCAGTGCAGGAATCCCAGTCAGAGTATCCCGACAGATGGCTGTCCAGACTCATCTTGAATGCCTCCAGTGTGGGACAGCCCACTACCTCCCTAGGTAATTGGTTCCATTGTTGTATTGCTCTAACAGTCAGGAAGTTTTTCCTGATGTTCAGCCGGAATCTGGCTTCCTGTAACTTCAGCCCATTATTCCGTGTCCTGTACTCTGGGATGATCGAGAAGAGATGCTGGCCTTCCCCTCTGTGACAACCTTTCAAGTACTTGAAGAGTGCTCTCATATCTCCCCTCAGTCTTCTCTTCTCATTGCTAAACATGCCCAGTTCTTTCAGTCTCTCTTCAAAGGGCTTTGTTTCCAGTCCCCTGATCATCTTTGTTGCCCTCCTCTGAACCCTCTCCAGTTTGTCTGCATCCTTCTTAAAATGTGGTGCCCAGAACTAGACACAGTACTCCAGATGAGGCCTAACCAGTGCTGAGTAGAGGGGGACTAGTACATCCCGGGATTTGGAAGCTATGCTTCTATGAATGCAGCCCAAAAGAGCATTTGCCTTTTTTGCAGCCACATCACGTTGTTGGCTCATATTCAGCTTGTGATCGACAACAATTCCAAGTTTCTTCTCGCTTGTAGTGTTGTTGAGCCATGTATCCCCCATCTTGTAACAGTGCATTTGGTTTCTTTTTCCGAGGTGCAGAACTTGGCATTTATCCCTATTAAATTTCATTCTGTTTTCTGCCCAGCGCTCCAGTCTATCCAGATCACTTTGAATTTTGTTTCTGTCTTCCAAGGTATTAGCTATCCTGCCCAATTTTGTGTCATCTGCAACTTTGATCAGCATTCCCTGCACCTCCTCCTCCAAGTCATTAATAAAAATGTTGAAGAGCACTGGGCCCAGGCCTGAGCCCTGCGGTACCCCACTCATTACCACTCCCCAATTTGAGAAGATCCCATTGATAAGCACTCCTTCAGTCCGATTCTGTAGCCAACTGTGGATCCACCTAGGAGTTGTTTCATCTAGCCCACCTTGAGCTAGTTTGCTCATCAGGATATCATGGGTAGGGATGTACGAAAGTCACTTACCTTTCTGCGGATTATGTTTATGGGGGGGGAGGCGATCCGTTCCTCCCCCCCAGAATCCTCCATTGCCAGCTGTGCTCCGCAGCAGCTCTGCGGAGCAGCCGGCCAGGCCTAGCCCAGGCCAGAGCCTTCCGCAGTCGAATTTCCGGCCGCAGAGGGCTCTGGGAAAGAAAAAACAAAACCGTGTACGCAAATGGCGGCAGCTACGGCTGCCGCCATTTGTGTTCCTTATTTTTGGCTGTCTTAATCTACGTAAATATTTACATAGACTATGACGGCGAAAATAAAGGGGAACGCAAATAGCGTAGCGGTCGCTATTTGCGTCCCTTTTGGATTCACCGTTTTAACTTACGTAAATATTTACGTAGGCTAAAATGGTGAATCAAAAAGGGACGCAAATAGCACCTGCTACGCTATTTGCGTTCCCCTTTATTTTCGCCATCCTAGAGAATAGACAATGGTTCTGAGTGTTCTTCTGCCAGTTCCTTTATTACACTAGGGTGCAGTTCATCTGGCCCTGGAGATTTGAACTCATTCAAAGTAAATAGGTGTTCCTTGACCATATGCCTATCGATCTCAAGCTGCTATCCTGCCCCTTCAGCCTGTACTTCGCCTTTGCCAGGGGGGTCATAGACCCTCTGTAGGGAGAAGACTGAGCCAAAGTAGGAACTGAGCACTTCTGCCTTTTCTTTGTCATCTGTTATCATTTTGCCATCCTTATTTAATAGCTGAACCACCATTTCTTTCCTCTGTCTTTTACTATGCACATAGCTGGAGAAAGCCTTTTTAACCCTTTTAGCCACCCTCGCTAACCTCAGCTTGTTCTCAGCCTTCCTGACGCCATCCCTGCAATTCTGAGCTACCTGCCCGTACTCTTCCTTTGTTGCTTGGCCTTCCTTCCACTTCCTAAATGTGTCCTTTTTTTTTTTCAGGTCATCTCTTAGCTTTTTGTGAAGCCACATTGGCTTCTTCTGTTGTCTTCTGCCTTTTTTTCTTGTTGGAATTGTTTGTAATTGTGCCTTGAGAATTTCCTTTTTTAAAAACTCCCACCCATCTTGGACTCCTTTTCTCATTAGAGTCGCTTGCCATGGGACCTTACTTATCATTGTTCTGAGTTTATTAAAATCAGCTTTCCTAAAATCCAGGGTATGGGTTTGGCTACACTCGGCTTTTGCTTCCTTAGAACCATGAACTCAAGTATAACATGATCACTTTTCCCCAGAGTTCCTGTGTCAAATGCTTATCCATTACAAATGCTTTACAATACAGATTGTACAATAGGGAGTGTACCGTAAAGAACCCCCTATTCAATGATATTCAAAACAATAGAAAACATGGAAGGAAATATTAAGATAGTTATTGATATCTATTTCAGTTATCTTCTGCAGTTCCTTATATTTAAAAAGAATATTGTTTGTTCTTAAAAGAAAATGCATGTCAGTGTCAAAATATAGTATAAAAAGATATGTGAAGAAGTACAAGAATGCAGTGCTTACCTGAAGCAAAAGAGTTTTATTAACGGTATTGTCCCCATGCTTTCCATCATATACATAGGTGCAACGAGCCATTCTTGGAGCAGTACTTCCCTTGTGTGCCACCTCTTCCACTAGAAACCTGATGTCTCATTCAGCGTGCTCATACATCAGGACTCCCACCCACTCCATGCACTTGGCATCCTATCTTTCTTGGCAACCATGGTAGCATGAGCACCTTCCTTTTAGTTCTCTCTCTCTCGCTCTCTCTCTCTCTCTCTTTTCACTTGCATCTTCCTTGCCAGAAAATAACCCTTCTTTGTGGAAAGAAAGCCTCAACAGGAATAATAAGAAAAATCACACCAAGAAAGCTGTCTAAAGAAGGTTTTTATTTTGGCATTACAATCAGGACTGGCCCAAGACAATTTGATGCCTGAGGTGAAACAGCACATGGCAACCCCCATCTCCCAAATCAAAGTGCATAGTACCCACTCCCTAATGGTAGAGCCAGCAAAGGGTTTTTCTGTTTTGTTTGATAGACAGACATTTTTTGGTCATAACTGGGAGCAGGTACTCACACAGCTAGGAATGGGAAGCATGAAGGACTCAGAGGAGTGGGGGCAGTTCAGGGCACAGCACTTTCAAATGTGGCGGTGGGGATGTAATTTGCAAATCAAACTGATCATTGGGATTGCTCAACATTTTTTAAATAAATGAAAGGGCTGACCCTACCATTAGGCAGAGCGGGATGGCCACCTCAGGCAGCTGATTTTGGGTGTCCTGAAAGGGCAGCAAAGTTTTAATTATTTAATTTATTGTTATTGTACTGGCAGGGAGTTGGGAGACGCTCTTGCGGGATTGTTCTGCCTCAGGTGCCCAACTAACCCAACCGCATATGATGCACTTTGACTAGTGGGAGGAGGGCACCAGGAGGTTGGGGGCACCAGTGTCTTGGGCCAGACCTGATAAAGTGTATATAGTGCACTCAGAGAACTCTAAGAGCGTATGTGTGGGCGGGGGGAGAAGGCTTCCTTGGGAATCTGAGAAACTAATTAGCACTCCACATTAAACCCTGTGGATGCCCTGACCTCTCTCCAAGGCAGTACAGGTTCCGGAAACTTCAGCACGGGTCGCAGAAACGTGCTGATTCCACCCCGTAGTGAAAAACATTTTCTGTGATGTAGATCCTCCATGGTGCGACCTCACCTTGACTTTGGTCCTCTTCTCCCATTCTTGTTGATAGTAGACTCATCCTTTTAACATGATCAATCCAATCTGCTTTCTCAGTAGACCTCCTACAATCCCACTTCTGCTCCTCAGGCCATTGTAACTCCACTCCCACCCTCCCTTGAAAGCTCCTGCTCCCTGCACCTGATATTGCAGCATCATTCTCCAATACCCAGGCTAGGTTCTGGGCCCGGTAAGAACTGTCAGTGTCTACAATAGGCTGGCCAAGCCAAGCACAGATCACCACCCATACATTGTGGCTTGCTCTGCTTGTTAATCCCCCTTTTTATGCAGTCTGAGACAGGAGGCAGAAACAGGAGACTTGCTAAGTCCCTAGTGCGCTGGGTTATACAGGGTTGCTGGGCTATGGTTAGTTTGGGTAGTCACGTGTTGTGCAAGACAGATCTAGAAACAGCGTTATAATTACAAATGAAAGGTGTTCCCTTGTACTTTTAAAGTTAAGGAGTGCCAGCACTGCAGACAGTTTAGCTTTGTTATTAATCCCAGATCATGATCTGAAGGTACCCTAAGATGACTGGGCCTGTTCAGGATCTGTATGGGAGACTGAGCGCTTTTCTACACAAGGCTGTTCATCACTGTATCTACTTTCGGTTTCGACACAGAACTGAGATCTGAAATCTACACCGAGTGCTTTTCCTTTCCTGCTTTTCTGCTACATAACCTCTAGGTGGAGCTGTGCTATAGCAGTGCAAACACACAAGTAGAAACAGCACTTTCAGAAATAATACCCCATTTTCTCCATTCTAAAAAAAACTAGGAAAATGCTCTGAAAAAACAGAAGCAAAACTGGAGGATCACAACGTCATCTAAAGAACCCGTAAACAACCACGAGTAAGGAATCACAAGCGCACAATAAATGCCTCACGTAGAAAAGCACTGAAAATGGGGAATAAATAAAATGCCATTGAATTGTTTGTGAATTGTAAATTGAGAATAATAACCAAACATATTACCGCTGCAGTTCTACACACACTTACCTGGCAGTAAGAACCAAACTACATGTTATGTTAAAGTCATAGCTAGCAGCCATAACTTTCCTTTTATTTTTTTTTTCATTTTATTTTTATTTTTGAGTACAGCTTGAGGGGGTCTGATTTTTATTGGGAACATATACCTCCACATGGGGAGGTGAGGTTTAATATTTCTCTCCCAAGCTTCAGTTTTAGCAATAATCACACGCGCACACACACACACACACACACACAGAGCTTTGGGACTTCACCAAAAAAAAAGGGCCCCCATTGGCACTGATGGAGACTTTTTATTCTAAGTACTGCAGCTGGGAATTGTGTGTGTGGTGGGGGGCAGTAACTGATACAATCATGGCTGAGGAGGGAAGCATTAAACATTCCCACATGAGGGGAACTGGAACTCCCCAAGCTGTTAAAAAGGGGGGGGGAGGAAAGGAAAGGGGAAAAGGTGACTGCAGTGGAGGCTGGTGGCTCTGATTTCAGTGGAGCTCTGATTCCATTTTGGGTTTTAGTCAGAACCAGCCAGAATTGTAAAGGAGATATCCAAGGTGCTGAACCCTATTCCCTAAATGGGTTCAGAACCTTGGATAGCTCCTTTAGAGTTCTGGCTGGTTCTGACTGAAACCAAGAATGGAATTACAGCCCCACTGAAACTGGAGCCACCAGCATCCACTTGGTAGTTTGGTTTTAAGTTCCATTGTAGGGCTTAAATGTACAGGATTGCACTGTAAATTGTCAATGAAATATTTCTTGCCACATGGACCCAATGTAGTGGCAATGTAGTGGGTCCATGTAGTGGGACCATGTCCCCAATGTAGTGGGTCCATGTAGTTTTATAGAACAAGGCGATGTGTAGACGTCTGTCTGACTTTCAGGAAAGTAAACTATTGGTATGATTTTTATCTTAATCCAATTTCTCTATGCTGGGTAGAATATAACTAGCTATAGTAACAACAGTAATGAATGCTGTTGACCTATGTTCAGCAATTCAACATCAATCTAAAATAGCGGCTACAGTTTGGCACTTAATAAATGGGTTCTTTTTTAAAAAGAATAGTGCATTGACACAGATGACTGCCTTTATCTGAGACAGAAAATTTTGATTTGTGAAATCTGTCAAATAAAATTACTTCATAACAGGAAGAAATTAATGGCACTTTTCTATTGTGATTAGACTACCACAAATATTTACAAGAAGGGTAGTAAAATTTAACTCACTTCCAGATTATACTATTCCTTTATTAGGGAAGTGCTAATTATAAATTTGTGTGTTGGTTATGGGAATGTTAATAATATGTTTTGCATAAGGAATAATTAACAGTGGCAGCATAAAAACCTAATTACCAAAGGCCTGATGAGTTTCCCAAGATAAATGAGAGATGTATTGACCAAAAACCATATACTTATTTTTAATGGAAATTTTGTTCAGGAATGCCATACATTTAAAGTTCTTCTTCCGTATCTCTACAAAATGCCCCTTGATATAGTTCTATAAAGTTTGCTTGTTAAGAAAGTGCAGTGGAATCACAACATATTTTGTCAAGAGGAAAGGGGATGGGGCCTGCCCAAGCCTTCCTGGTATGCTAAACGTCTTTCCTGCTTTGGACCTTGGGATTTCAGTGGGATGGCACTTGAAGTAGTGTGGTTATGGAATGATTTGTCTTCAGCCTTCAGGTCCTCAAGTATCATGCCATCCGGATGGAAAAGAAAAGAACTACAGCTGTACATTTCTTCTCTCTGCCACATTGGCAAGCCTCACTTTCTCTTGTTTGCTTCCTAACATTGAAATCCAGGGCTCCTGATCCATCCTTTAGCTCAGGAGTGTTGAAACTCTTTCAGCCTGAAAGCCAAATACCATTTCAGAGAAGCTCTGGAGAACTGCATTCTGGTGGTGGGTGGGGCCTAAGGCAAAACAGGTGAAGACAAAAACACCAGCATATTTTAGCTTAAAGCGCCTACAGCCATTAACTCGGCCTTATGAGAGGCATTTCAAACTTGTAAAATGGGGAGGGGGGAACTGCAGAAAAGCCAGGAAACCAATTGGTAATTAGGGGGAAGCGGGGCAGTGGATGGAGCCAGAGAAAGGGGCTGTGGCCATCTGCAGCCCCCTGACCTGAGGTTCTGCACCCCTGCTTTATCTGCTGCATTCCCACTGGATTTTGGGTGAAATTCTGGTTTTGAGTACAGGAGTTCCAGTGTGTCCTGACTGCTGTTTTGTGCAGTTGTGCAGCTTGCAGAGCCAGCACGGAGGAAACATCTTGGACTTGAACAGGAAGCTCGGAGGTTGTGACAGTCCAGGTCTTACTTAGGGAAGGACATTGCTGTGCCTCAGCAGAAATGAAATTGGAATAGCACTAATAAAAGCTGCAGCTTTCTTTGCAATGAAATGTAGTCCTACTATCCAGCTGTGATTGGCAGATGTCTGTCAGGACCAAAGTAAATTTTCTTCTAAGCACACATAGTGAAGCTATGTTGTTGTTGTTGTTGTTCAGTCGTTCAGTCGTGTCCGACTCTTCGTGACCCCATGGACCATAGCACGCCAGGCCTTCCTGTCCTGCGCTCTCTCCTGGAGCGTGCTCAAGTTCATATTCATTGCATCCGTGATGCTATCTAGCCATCTCATCCTCTGCCGTCCCCTTCTCCTTTGGCCTTCAGTCTTTCCCAGCATCAGGGTCTTTTCCAGGGAGTTTTCTCTTCGCATTAGGTGGCCAAAATATTGGAGCTTCAGCTTCATTATGTGTCCTTCCAATGAGCACTCAGGGTTGATTTCCTTTAGGATGGACTGATTTGACCTCCTTGCAGTCCAGGGGACTCGTAAGAGTCTTCTCCAGCACCACAGTTCAAAAGCATCAATTCTTCGGCGCTCAGCCTTCCTTATAGTTCAGCTCTCACAGCCATACATTACTACTGGGAAAACCATAGCTTTGATTAGACGGACCTTTGTCAGCAAGGTGATGTCTCTGCTTCTTACTATGCTGTCTAGGTTGGCCATAGCTTTCCTCCCCAGGAGCAAGCGTCTTTTAATTTCATGGCTACAGTCACCGTCTGCGGTGATCTTGGAGCCCAAGAAAGTAAAATCTGTCACTGCTTCCATTTCTTCCCCTTCTATATGCCAGGAAGTGATGGGCCAGATGCCATGATCTTCGTTTTTTGAATGTTGAGTTTCAAACCAGCTTTTGCACTCTCCTCTTTCACCCTCAACAAGAGGCTCTTGAGATCCTCTTCACTTTCTGCCATAAGGGTGGTATCGTCTGCATATCGGAGGTTGTTGATAATTCTCCCAGCAATCTTAATTCCGACCTCTGATTCATCCAACCCGGCATTTCTCATGATGTACTCTGCATATAAGTTAAATAAGCAGGGTGACAATATGCAGCCTTGTCGTACTCCTTTCCCAATTTTGAACCAATCGGTTGTTCCATGTCTGGTTCTTACTGTTGCTTCTTGACCCTCGTACAGGTTTCTCAAGAGACAGGTAAGGTGGTCTGGTACTCCCATCACTTTAAGAATTTGCCACAGTTTGTTGTGATCCACACAATCAAAGGCTTTAGCGTAGTCAATGAAGCAGAAATAGACGTTTTTCTGGAATTCTCTTGCTTTCTCCATGATGCAGCGAATGTTGGCGATTTGATCTGTCGTTCCTCTGCCTCTTCGAAACCCCGCTTGTACTTCTGGTAGTTCTCGGTTCGCATACTGCTGAAGCCTAGCTTGTAGGATTTTGAGCATCACCTTGCTGGCATGTGAAATGAGCGCAATTGTGCGGTAGTTTGAACACTCTTTGGCGTTGCCCTTCTTTGGAATTGGAATGTAAACTGACCTTTTCCAGTCTTGTGGCCACTGTTGAGTGTTCCAGATTTGTTGGCATATTGAATGCAGCACTTTAACAGCATCATCTTTTAGGATTTTAAATAGCTCGGCTGGAATACTGTCATCTCCGCTAGCTTTGTTGTTACTAATGCTTCCTAAGGCCCACTTGACTTCACTCTCGAGGATGTCCGGCTCAAATTCAGTGACCGCACTATCATGGCTATCAGGGACATTCAGATCTTTCCTGTATAGTTCTTCTGTGTATTCTTGCCACCTCTTCTTAATCTCATCTGCTTCTGTTAGGTCCCTGCCTTCTTTGTCCTTTATCATGCCCGTCTTTGCACAAAACGTTCCCTTGAGATCTCCAATTTTCTTGAAGAGATCTCTAGTCTTTCCCATTCTGTTGTTTTCCTCGATTTCTTTGCATTGTTCATTTCAGAAGGCCTTCTTGTCTCTCCTTGCTATTCTCTGGAACTCTGCATTTAGTTGGGTATATCTTCCCCTTTCTCCCTTGCTTTTCACTTCCCTTCTTTCCTCAGCTACTTGTAAAGCCTCATCAGACAGCCACTTGGCTTTCTTGCATTTCTTTTTCTTTGGGATGGATTTCGTTGCTGCCTCCTGAACAATGTTACGGACCTCCGTCCATAGTTCCTCAGGCACTCTGTCTATCAGGTCTAATCCCTGAAATCTATTCCTCACCTCCACTGTATATTCATAAGGGATATGATTTAGGTCATACCTGAACGGTTTAGTGGTTTTCCCAACGTTCTTCAATTTAAGCCGAAATTTTGCAAGAAGCAGCTCATGATCTGAGCCACAGTCAGCTCCAGGTCTTGTTTTTACTGACTGTATGGAGCTTCTCCATCTTTGGCTGCAAAGGACATAATCAATCTGATTTCGATATTGACCATCTGGTGACGTCCATGTGTAGAGTCGCCTCTTGTGCTGTTGGAAAAGAGTGTTTGCTATGATCAGCATGTTCTCTTGGCAAAACTCTATTAGCTTTTGTCCTGCTTCATTTTGTACACCAAGGCCATGCCTGCCTGTTATCCCGGTGATTTCTTGACTTCCTACTTTAGCATTCCAATCCCCCATGATGAAGAGGACATCTTTTTTTGGTGTTAGTTCTAGAAGGTGTTGTAGGTCTTCATAGAACCGATCAACCTCAGCTTCTTCGGCCTCAGTGGTTGGGGCATAGACTTGAATTACTGTGATGTTGAATGGTTTGCCTTGGATTCGTACTGAGATCATTCTATCATTTTTAAGATTGTACCCCAGTACTGCTTTTCCCACCCTTTTGTTGACTATGAGTGCTACTCCATTTCTTCTAAGGGATTCTTGCCCACAATAGTAGATATGATGGTCACCTGAATTAAATTCGCCCATGCCTGTCCATTTTAGTTCGCTGATTCCCAAGATGTCGATGTTCAATCTTGCCATCTCATGTTTGACCACCTCCAGCTTACCTTGATTCATTGATCTGACATTCCAGGTTCCTAAACAATATTGTTCTTTACAGCATCAGATTTTCTTTTCACCACCAGACACATCCACAGCTGAGTGTCCTTTCGGCTTTGGCCCAGCCGCTTCACTCTTTCTGGCGCTACTTGGAAATACCCTCTGCTCTTCCCCAGTAGCATATTGGACACCTTCCGACCTGAGGGGCTCATCTTCCGGCGTCATCTCTTTTAGCCTTGTGATACGTTCCATGGGGTTTTGTTGGCAAGAATCCTGGAGTGGGTTGCCATTTCCTTCTCCAGTGGACCACATTTTGTCAGAACTCTCTGCCATGACCTGTCCGTCTTGGGTGGCCCTGCACGGCATAGCTTATGGCTTCACTGAGTTACGCAAGCCCCTTCGCCACAACAAGGCAGTGATCCATGAAGGGGAAGCTATGTATGATTAGCTTTTTCACTCTAGTGTAAGCACATGCAGCCCAAATTCGGATTGGGACTGTGACAAACCAGGAGGGGGGCATTAAACATTCCCATCCACCCATTTTCATCTTAAAAGTCCACATGCACACACTGCAGGGGGGATTTTAAAAAAGGAGGGGAATCTCCCTCTGGCTGACATTGACTGTACTAGAACAATCTAGGTTGTCTGCTGATGAAACAGTAGGAAAAGGCACAGCAGAAGTAAAGAGAAATGAATACTTCCTCCTTCAATAGGGATGCCACTGCTTTCCCCTGGAGTCTTATTGAATCAGAGAGCCAAAGTTTCAGAGATGCATTCATCTTGCTCAATCAGCCAGATTTTTGGAGTGCTCCCAACAATTCCCCATGAGCCCTGGGCATCTCCTCACCTGAAGGATTAGCTCCAGTCCTATCCATTTCCAGGGCATGCATTTATTTATTTATTTATTTATTTATTTATTTATTTATTTATTTATTTCTATACTGCCCAATAGCCAAAGCTGTCTTAGTCTCTGATGGAGCACTGATTGACGTTCTCCTTGGGCTCCTGAGATTTCCAGGTAAGGGGATTCATTTTAACATTTTTGCAGCAGTGCCAGAAGTTGCTCTTATTTTCCTCCTTACCTCCAGAAATCTTATTCAGGGGAAAGAATGAAATCAGGGTGTGGAGGGAGTACACAGAAGAAGTCACAGGAAGATCTCCTTCCTTGCTGCTTCCCTCCCTTGCTTGGCATTCCCCTTTCAGAAAAGAGTCTGAAGCTTTTCCAACCTAGAACAGAGTGAAGAGAAGGTGAGAAATGTGGTTTGCAGAGTCGTCCTGCTCTATATAAGGCTGCACTGAGCTTGGGTCACCTGGAACCTCCATGGCTGACATGACTTTGCTGTCATGATCCTCTTGTGGAGACTGCTTGAACATCTACATTGATAGGTACTTTGTATCTCATGCTAGAATATCTCTCCAGGAGAAAGTTCACCTCACACACAACCAGGGTTTACTAGCAGAAATGGCAACAATGGTTTTTAGTCCTCTGTTATTATATAGCAGTTATTCTGCCACTAATTGGGCACAATCCCTGTTTAGTGCTTGTATTTTGTTCCCATTTCATTGTTTTTCTATATTTTTGTTTATTTTGACCTTCTTGACTGCACGTTTTTCTGTGTTGGGAGAGCATTTTCAGAATTTGAGAGGTATAGGATAAAATTACTAGTGATACGGGTTGTGCTGTGGGATGCTCAGAGGGGGGACACATTTATTTTTTTGCTCTCTGGACAGACTTAAGAATAAATTCTGGAAGAACAGCCCTCATTTCAGTTGGTCATGGCACTGCCACATAATGTCTGAAGGTTCTTGAGTGGGTGGCAAAAGTCTTGAGTGAGTAGTTGCCAACCAGCTCCAGACACTCTTGGATGAGACTGATTATCTAGATCCATTTCGGTTAGGGTTCACACTGAGTTTGGCACAGAAACAGTCTTGGTTGCCCTGTATGATAACGGATGTACGAATCCCTTACCTGGCTCCACGCAGGGGCATCCACGCTGGGGGGGAGGCACTCCGTCCCTCCCCCCCCAGAATCCTCAACTGGGGGGGAGGTACTCCATCCCTCCCTCCAGAATCCTGCCCAGCTGGCTCCGCTCCACGGCCAAGCCGCAGAGCCGCCGGCCCGCTCCAGCCAGCCGCAGCCGGACATCCGGCCACTGGGCAACCCTGCAGGGATGCAAATGGCAGCTGTCGTAGCCGCCGTCAGTTGCGTCCCTGTATTGAGTCGTGATAAGCTACATAAATATTTACGTAGCCTATCACGGCAGGGGGAAAAACCCCAGCATATGCAAATGGCGGTAGCCGCCGCAATTTGCGTACGCTGGGTTTTTTTCCCCCTGCCGTGATAGGCTATGTAAATACTTACATAGCCTATCACGGCAGGGGGGAAAAAACCCAGCGTATGCAAATGGCGGTAGCCGCTGCCATTTGCGTACGCTGGGGTTCCCCCCCCCCGCCGTGATAGGCTATGTAAATACTTATGTAGCCTAAATATTACGTAGCCTATCACGGCCTCCACAGGGACGCAAATGGCGTCCCTGCGTTAGCCGTGATAGGCTACGTAAGTATTTACGTAGCCTATCACGGCTGAAGAAGGAGGAAGCGAATGGCGGGCAGGACGCCCGCCATTCGCAGAGTAGCGCAGACGGGAGCAGGTAAGTGCTCCATTTTGTGTGCCTTTCGTGGGGTGGGGACGGCGGGGACTTCGTCTGGCATTCGAATGCACTGGCATTCGGCCTCACCGAGATCCGTCGCGGCATTCTCTGACATCCCTAATGATAACCTATGTTGGGAGAGGGACAGGGGGAGTGTAACCTTGTTGATTCTCCTTGATCTCTCATCAGCTTTTGATACCATTCATTATGGTATCCTTCTGGGATGATTGTCTGAGTTGGGAGTGGGAGGCACTTAGGGGTGCATGAAAGTCCCTTACCTGTCCTCGAAGCTTTTCGCGGTGGGGGGGAGGCGCTTCGCTGCTCCCTCCGCGAAGTTCAGGCCGGGGGGGAGGCTTCCCGCCTCACCCGGCCGAAATTCAGGCCGGGGGGGAGGCGCCTTGCCCGGCCGCGAACTAAAAAGTTAAAAAAAACACACGCCCCCGTGATAGGCTACGTGACGATTAACGTAGCCTATCACGGCTAGATCTGCAAAGTCAGCCGTGATAGGCTACGTAAATCGTCACGTAGCCTATCACGGGTGACTTAAAAAAAAAAAAAGCGCGTACGCAAATGGCGGCCCCCATAGGGAGCCGCCATTCGCGTTCCTTATTTGGTCGCTGTAGTCTACGTAAATCTTTACGTAGACTACGGCGAAAATAAGGGCAACGCAAATAGCGTTGCCCTTATTTTCGCCATAGTCTACGTAAAGATTTACGTAGACTACAGCGACCAAATAAGGAACGCGAATGGCGGCTCCCTATGGGGGCCGCCATTATCCGTACGCGCTTTTTTTTTTTTAAGTCACCCGTGATAGGCTACGTGACGATTTACGTAGCCTATCACGGCTGACTTTGCAAATCTAGCCGTGATAGGCTACGTTAATCGTCACGTAGCCTATCACGGGGGTGTTTTGTTTTTTTCTCTTTTCTTGGAATGGCGGCGGCGGCAGCCGGTCGAAAGACCGGCTGCCGCTCCCGCCCCGGACAAAGACCCGCCGAACCGCTGGCCGGACCCGCCGCTGGGAGGGACATTCGCCAAAGGTAAGTCCCGTCTCGGGGGGGGGGTGCGGGGGGTGGGGGGTGCAGAGAATTTCTCCCCGAAACTTGTTCGGGGGGCCGAACACGTTGGCGCTCGGCCCCCCGAAGTTTCGGGGAGAAATTCTCCACCAACCCTAGGCACTGCATTGAGGTGGTTTTGCCTCCTACTTGGATGATTGACTCCAGAAGGTGGTACTTGGGGTATATTGCCTGACCCTCTCGATACTCCAGTATGGGGTTCCAGAGAGGTCAGTTTTGTTCCCTCCGTTATTCAACATCTACATGAAACAGTTGAATTTAGTGATCTGAAGTTTTGGAGTGTGCTCTCATCAGTATGCTGATGACACACAGCTCGATTTCTCCCTTTTATCTTTTTCAAGTGAGGCTGTGGATGTGCTAAATCAGTGCCTAGCTGCAACAATGAATTGGATGAGAGCTAATAACCTGAAACTAAATCCAAGCCTGAGATGCTGTTAGTGGTTGGTTCTCCTGACCGGATGCAGAGTGCTCAACTTGTTCTGGATGGGGTTGCCCTCCCTCTGAAGTAGCAGGTTCATAGCTTGGTATTCTCCTGGAGCCTTCTTTGTCTCTTGAGGCTCAAGTAGGGATGGACGAAAGTCCCTTACCTGGTCCTGCAGCTTTTTTCGGGGGGGGGGAGGCGCTCTGTTTCTCCCCCCAAAATTCTTGGCGGGTGGGGAGGCACCCCGTCCCTCCCCGCCAAAATTCTGGCCGGGGGGGAGGCGCCCCATCCCTCCCCACCGAAATTCTTGCTGGGGGGGAGCGCCCCGCCTCTCTGGCCGCGAAAGAAAAAAGTTATGTAAAAAAAAAAAACGTGATAGGATACGTAAAGATTTACGTAGCCTATCACGGCTAGATTTTCAATGTCAGCCATGATAGGCTATGTAAATCTTTACGTAGCCTATCACGGCTGACTTTGAAGAAAAAAAAAAGCGCATATGTAATGGCGTCGACCATGGGCTCCGCCATTTGCGTTCCTTATTTGGGCACGGGTAGTCTATGTAAAGATTTACATAGACTACGGCAAAAATAAGGGCAACGCAAATAGCGTTGCCCTTATCTTCGCCGTAGTCTATGTAAATCTTTACGTAGACTACCTGTGCCCAAATAAGGAATGCAAATGGCGGCGCCTATGGGTGCTGCCATTTGCGTACGCGCTTTTTTTTTTTTTTTCAAAGTCAGCCATGATAGGCTATGTAAAGATTTACGTAGCCTATCACGGCTGAATTTGAAAATGTAGCCGTGATAGGCTACGTAAATCTTTACGTAGCCTATCACGTTTTTTATGTGTTTTTTTACTGTACTTGGAAATGGCGGCGGCGGCGGCAGCTGGTCAGAAGACCGGCCGCCGCCGCCAAGCCGCCGCCATCGGGACCCGCCGCCGCGAGGGACATTCGCACGAGGTAAGTCCCATCCCGGGGGGGGGCGGGGGGTGTCGGAGAATTTCCCCACGAATCTCCGGGAGGCTGAATGCCAACGCATTCGGCCTCCCGGAGATTCGTGGAGAAATTCTCCGACATCCCTAGGCTCAAGTAGCCTCAGTGGCATGGAGTGCCTTCTACCAACTTTGGTTGGTGGCCCAGCTACACCCCTATTTGGACAGGGATAACCTGGCTTCAGTTGTCTACGCTCCAGTAACCTCCAAGTTAGATTCCTGCAATGCACTCTACGTGGGGCTGTCTTATCACAGAATAGTAGTAGGGTTGGAAGGGGCCTACAAGGCCATTGAGTCCAACCCCCATCGTCTTTGGAGATGGTTCAGAAGCTGTAGCTTGTGCAAAACGTGGCAGTGAGATTGATAACAGGGACAAGACTGTCTGACCATATAACACCGATTCTAGCCTGCTTGCAGTGGCTACCTGTATGTTTCTAAGCCCAATTCAAGGTGCTGGTTTTGACCTATATATAAAGCATTACACAGCTTGGGATGACAGTACCTGATGGAGCACCTCTTCTGGCATGAACCAACCTGTATACTATGCTCTGCATCCAAGGCCTTCCTCCAGGTGCCTCCTCTGAGGGAGGCTCAGAGGGCAGCAACAAGGGAGAGGGCCTTCCCAGTGGTGGCCCCCCATTTATGGAATGATCTCCCCAGCGAGGCCCACCTGGTGCCAACATTGTCATCTTTTCGGCACCACGTTAAAACTTCCCTCTTCTCTCAAGCATTTGGCAGCATATAACGAGTCTTTTTGATCAGGTCGTGGATTGTCTTTGGCTGAGTCTTTTAAATTGTTTTAGATGTATGTTGTTGAATATGCTATTTGTTTTATGTCCTTATGTGAATAGTTTTTATACTTTAATGTATTTTAATGGTTTTTAATTTTTGTGAATCACCCAGAGAGCTTCAGCTATGGGGTGGTATAGAAATAAAATAAAGGAAGGAAGGAAGGAAGGAAGGAAGGAAGGAAGGAAGGAAGGAAGGAAAATCAGAGTGAGAGGAATACTTCCTTTATACACCCTGGAGGCTTGTGATTTTTTTTCAGAAAGAGTGGCACATATTATCAACAGAGAATGATTGCTTCCATTGACAAGAACATGAAGCAGGTGGGAGCAGCAAATACATTGATTGAGAGCCAGTGTGGTGTAGTGTTGGACTGGGAGCCGGGAGATCCGGGTTCTAGTCGCCACTTGGCCATGGAAGCTCACTGGGTGACTTTGAGCCAGTCACCGACTCTCAGCTCAACCTACCTCACAGGGTTGTTGTTGTGAGGATAAAATGGAGGAGGAAGAGGAGGAGGGGGAGGGGGAGGATTATGTATGCCGCCTTGGGTTTCTTACCAAAGGAAAAATGGCGGGATATAAATGTAATAAATAAAAAAATAAATTGTGGGGAAGTTTGGGGAAACCTTTTGCCCCAACTGAGGCAGAATTTTTGGTTCTGCTCTTTGATGTGCCAGGATCCTTTTCCCATGGGGAGCTTTCACAGATAAAAATAAGTTCCCCACTGCAGACATTTACCATAATGAGGTGCCCAGAGGAGCTGCACGTCCTCAAGGGTGGGGTTAAACATGCAGCCAGCCAAGCCAGCTGAATCTGTGTTGGCTGTTACAGTGAGTACTACTTCAACAGGGCTAGAGTAAAGCTGTATTCCTATGTCCACTTACCTGGACAGAAGTCCCATTTAATTCACTGGGCTTACTTCTGAATAGGATTGTGCTGTAAGTACTGTATTTCTGCCACAGGCAACCAAATGATAGTTGCTTAAGGAGGATATTGGGAAGGTGTTGGAGTTTTTCACTAACAGCAGATAGAAAATTGAAGATTTTTTTTTAAAAAAATTAATGTTATCTACTCCAAGGTCAGGCTAGACATGTAGAGACATATTTTAATGTGCTTAGTGTTATACTGGATGGCTGTTGCTGCTTTCTATCTCAATTTTTTTTTTATGTTTTGCTAAATCAAATTGCCATTTCAGCACTTGAACTATGGTATCACACACCAGGTAGAATCCGGTTCCATTAAAACCATTTGTGGAGGTGCCATTTATTTTAGTTCACCCTTTTTAAAGTTATGTTGACAAGCTTTAGTGTTTTTATAAAATGATTGTGTTTTTATATTGCAGACACACTGGTAGACAGAACAACATGTCAATCACAGTAATCAGGCAGAGTCTGCCTTCCTACGCAAAGCTTTTGATAACTAATGCATATGCAATTGCTCTCTTTTAGACAAATATAATTATATTTCTCTCAAAACTATTGCAGAGGAAAATGGAGTCTAGTTAGTAGTGAAACTATGACTAGTCAGAGAGCAAATTAACTGGAAACTGCTCCTCTATCAACTGGGCAATTTTTTTGTTATTGTATAAGCTTGATACCTCTCCCAGAAATGTACTTACTTAGATTTTAAGCCCCAAAGACTCCAGTTCTAATAATACTTTCCCTTATACAAGTCTCTGCCTTAGAACATTTTTAATGTGGCACAACTGGAAAGTTTCTAGTGCCTCTGTGTACATGTGGTGGGTTGAATCCAGCTATACTCTGGATCAACGGTGCTAGTGGAAGTGGACTTCCCTGCCCCCTTCTTTCCACGGCAGCCCCTCCAGGTCCTGAAAATGCTATACAGAGAGTCAGGAGAATGGGGGAAACTGTGGTGTGGAGGGAACCCTAAAAATCAAGCCCATGCATCTTCTGTAAGTGGAGACGTTTGTTCCGCAGAAGGTCCCTTCCTCTTGTGGAAAGCGGATACTGGATCCAACGCAGATTGTTTTCCCCTCACCATGTTGTGGCCTCACTGTAGACTGTACCCATCAATCTTCTTAGAAGAGTGCAGTTCAGGTAGGCTTGAGACCTACCTAGCACCTCTCTTTGTAGACGTTCACAATCACATTAACACACAACATCCTGTTGACATCCTGTGGTGCTGTTACTTTCTGCTCCGTCAACAGCTTGCTGAAGAAACCATAATCACCCAATTAACAGGGTCATTCAGCGCTTCTGACAAATGCCTGAGCTCAGGGCCAGCATTAGAGGTCAGCAGCATCACCAGCTCCTGACGCCCATGCCCTTGACGTGGGTCCACTACCAATCCCTGGAGCCTGCTGGCCTTGCTGTTCTTCATTCTTGTTGCTGAGTGAGTAAGAGGAGAGAGTAGTGAGGAAAAGAAGCAATAACCTCCACATGCCTTGCCCTCTCCCAGAGGGAGAGGCAGGTGAATGGGAAGTGACAACAATGGTGAGAAGGAAGTGGTTTCACTCAGGGCAGAGAGGAGGAAATGTACATTTTGCCCAAGGACCCTACAAAACCTGGATCCAGCACTGTCTGGACTTTAAGTATCCATGCAGTCTGCAAGAATACTTTCGTAGACACCCTTACTTTAAGGACACAGATGGAATGGTGAGGCAAGTGTTCTCAAATGGGCAAGATGGCAAAGAGGAGGCAGTCTGAAATATGATAGCTTTTCAGTGGTTTGAGAGTATGAGTTTTAAAATAAGGGGAAAAGACTGCAGAAAATAAAATAAACCATCAGGGTCTTTAAAACTGGCCCAATGGTACTCTGACCAGATAATGAGTAATATCAGATAATAGATAATATTTCTCAGTAAGCCACTGAGGAAAATGAAAAATGATTGATTTGACAGCTCCGGAGTTTTGAGGGCCTCTGCTCGTTCAGTGGTGACAGGATCCTCACTTCCCCAAATCACCTATGATAAAATCCCTAATGATCACACTAATCACAGCATCTTGTCCTGTAGGCAGCATTTTCACAAGAACAGCTCTTGGTAACAGCTCTTGGTAACAACTCCAGTTGGTAACCCCCAACTGGAATCCTTGTGAAATCACCTTTTTTAAATAAAAAAAAACCTCCCACAAAACTGTGACAGATGAAAATGTTCTCCTGAAATCTTAATTTCTCCTAAAATCCTGAGGGAATCATTCTCAGAGGGTGCCAGTAACACTTTGAAATTTGGGGTTGCACCCAGAAAAGTGAAATTTCAGAATACAGATAAAGCACTGATCTTTCCATTATAATACAGGCTGCATATACATGAAATGTGTATATATGCCTGTGTTGCATCAGTTAATATTTTGGCTAATTCCATTATAGTCAAGTGTCCTTCCCTTTCCTATATGGTGTTTTCTTCCTCAACAAAATATACTTTTATAAAGTACAGGACTGCAGAACGCTGAAAATTACAGCGTACGTACAAATGAATAGAAGCTGAATTGAGTCCTATAGATGTTCTTCCTAACAAGTAAAGAAAATGTATTCTTCCTTGCCTTTTCCCAATATAACTGTACCCTAAAATTACTCTAAATGAGAGCCAAAAGTACATTGAAATCAGTTTAGGACAGTTTCACTGAACTAGTTTTCTGCAACGATTTCAAAGCATGGCAGAGTGAATTGCACACAGGAGCCCCTTCACATAATTTAGTTCCCCTTTCAGGGGTTCAGGGGGCACCCCCACCTTGCCAAAGCCTCGGTTATGGGAACAGAGTCCACAACACAGGTGGTTTAAGAAGATGGAAGGCTGAGTGGGGAGAAGTAGTGGCTGCAACTGAAGCCTGTTTCCTAGCCAGAAGCCTCTGCATGACCCCCCCCCCCGCTGCCCCTGCCTGTATGGGCCTGCTCATGAGCAAGGCAGGGGGCCGAGGAAAGGGGAAGCCAATGAGAAAAGAGTTCTGGTTCTGTCTGTTCAGAACAGAATCAGAAGCTAACAAGGATAAGGAACAGGGATGAGGGGGGTGGGTGGGAGGGGGGTCAGACTCATCCACCAACCTTTCTCCCTGTATCCCCACTATTCAGGGTCTTTGACTAGTAGTTGGATAGTAGTTTGGGTACAACCTCAGTTCACATGGGATACTGGCCAGACCAGACAGTTAGGCCTCAGTGTCACCATGCATGAATTGAGAGCATCCTAGAATACACCCCAGCTGCTCCTGCAAAGGAAGACAAATAGCAATGGATAACTTGTGTTGAAGTGAAACTTCTCCACCATTACTGACCTTTTCTTTGAGAGGACTCCCACCTTGGGTGGGAACATAGTTCTTGGGAACATCACTAAAATCACTGGCATAAATCACTAGCATGCTGTAATATTAATTTCAGTCCATTGGTTATTTAACAGGTCAAAATCAATATTGGCAAACAAACAAAAAACCCTTTACCTGTCCATTTGTGCACCTTGCTATCGTGCTACAAACGATAGTTGTTCCAAGTCCTGTATTAAAAGAATGACATGACAAAATGGAGTAGTCAGGAAGAGTGACAAAATTCAGATTTCCTATTTATGACTGCAAGAAGGAATATTAAGAGTAAAACATATATTACTGCAAAATAAATAAATACATAAATAAATCCAAACATTATGTGATGACACATACATGCAAGGGCTGCTAGAATTTCTAAAACCATCAGTACTGCTGTTATTTATATTTTTCATGTGGCAGGTTTGAAATCAGCAAACAAAAAGCAAATTGAGTCTGTCAAAAATGGTGCATGCGTGTGTGTGTGTGTGTGTGTGTGTGTATATACACCCCCCCAAATCAAATTGACATAAAATATTTTAAACTTTTGCCGTTCATATATTCAAGTTTACCAAAATTCATTGCATTAATACTGCCCTCTCCTGGATCATAGGGCAGATGGCAGAGGCCTAATAATGTTAAAGTGGTGTTTGTCTACCTGTCCTAGTTATTAGCATACAGTATAAAACATATACAGTATGCTAATAGTGTGGATATGATGTTGGGAAGAGAATAAAACTTGTGGGCTGTTGGGAAGTATTTCCACATTTATGTAAAGTTGTAAAAGAACTGCTGGCTTTGTTTAAAACATTTCCAACGGTATGGGAATTAACTGTGTTTTGTGGGTTAGCTTAGCTGGTCTAAGCTTTTATAGCTTAGACCAGCCTCCTGCAACTTGGTTCCGTCCAGATGTTTTGGACTACAGCTCCCAGCATTCCCAAGCATTGGCCATGCTGGCTGGAGCTGATGGGAGCTGAAGTCCAAAATATCTGAAGGATATCAGGTTGAGGAAGACTGGCTTCAATGATTTATTGTGTCTCTTTTTCAGCCAAAGTAAATATGATTGTAAACAAGGTGGAGGAAGTCCCTGTGAGGAGAGAATTGTTTTCATCTTTGTTCTTAAGCTAAATTTGACCTAGTTATCCCTCTGTAGTGATTTGCCACCAACTTTTGGAGGCAAACTATCTTTTTTTTGCTAGCTCACTGCAGTGTGCAGCCTGCCAGAAAGGGGGGGGGGGTTATGTCCCTCTCAAGTTGCCAGTCTTGAAGGAGAGGATTTTACACTGGCACTTTTTTACAGAATTTTTAAAAAATGACTTTTGTGTGCGTAAATCATTCTGTAAGATTTAGCTATCAGTATTTTTCAAACTGGGAACATGATCATGTAATTTCAGTCACCTTTCAAGCCAGCACCTGAGGTTTATAAAGCATTCTCAAAGAAATATTCATTTTAAAAAGATATGAGTGCAAAGTTATGAAGTCCAGAGATAACTATTTTATAACAAAGAGTCTAACAAATTTATTATGGCATAAGCTTTTATGGACTGCAGTCCACTCCATCAGGTGCAAGAGGAGTTATCCTGGGTTACAGGTATATATACACATGAGAGGCTGGGGGGTTGCCACTGTTAATAATGTGATTGTCACAGTCTATACATTCTGCATTTCTTTTCCCTCTGATCTCACTGATTATAATTGCCACAACTATATCTATATCTATATCTATATCTATAACTATCTATCGAGAGAGAGAGAGAGAGAGAGAGCATGTTGCTCTAGTCTGTAACCCAAGATCAGAAGTAGAAAGTTCCTGAGATGACCCAAGAGAGAACACAGTGGGTTTATGAAGTGAGTACATACATATCTGATTGATTTGAAGACACTCTCATTTTTTTTTTGCCAGGATGTCTGGCAATATGCATCTACACAGCATCCATCTACACAAATGTCAAGACCTTCTTAACATAAGGATGAATAAAGTACAGGACAAACAGAAATTGGAAAAAAACGAGACATGCATAGCTACCAAGACCTGAGTAAACTTGGGTTTCTTTCCAAATAATTAATTTGTAGGTCTGAAGTACCAGATTGGTTCTCAGCCAAATATTAGACAAGAACCATATATGGATTTCACATTCAGAGGCTTATTTTTAATTAAAAGCTAACACTGATGTGTAACCGGATTTGATTTTCTGCTATTACTAACCGCATGTTGTGAAAAATGTGTAAATCATGATTTTACTGATTTCCATCAGTCATCTGTTTGCATCTATTGTGTAAATTCAACTTTTTTATTATGATAAAGGCAAATTGTACTACTAATGGAACCAGACACGATACACCTCAAAAAGAATATTGCAGAGCTGCAGAAAGGGGCAACCAAAATGATCAAAGAGCAATTCCTTGATGAGGAAAGGTTAGAATGTTTTAGCTTTGAAAAAAGGTGAGTAGGGAGGGAATAATAGAAGGGTATGAAATTATGCATGGTGTGGACAAGTGGACATTTTTATCCCTTTTTCACAGTACCAGAAACCAGGGTCATCCATTGAAGCTAAATGGTGGGAGATTCAGGACAGATCAAATGAAGTACTTCTTCACACAGTGCATAGTTAAACTATGGAATATTTATTTATTTATTGCATTTATATCCCACCTTTTTTCCTCTTGCAAGGAACCCAAGGCGGCTTACATTATTCTTCTCCTCTCCGTTTTATCCTCACAACAACAACCCTGTGAGGTAGGTTGGGCTGAGAGTCTGTGACTGTCCCAAAGTCACCCAGTGAGCTTCCATGGCCGAGTGGGGATTAGAATCATAGAATCATAGAATGGTAGGGTTGGAAGGGGCCTACAAGGCCATCAAGTCCAACCCCCTGTTCAGTGCAGGAATCCAAGTCAGAGCATCCCTGACAGATGGCTGTCCAGCCTCATCTTGAATGCCTCCAGTGTGGGAGAACCTGCTACCTCCCTAGATAATTGGTTCCATTGTCGTATTGCTCTAACGGTCAGGACGTTTTTCCTGATGTTCAGCCAGAATCTGGCTTCCTGTAACTTGAGCCCATTATTCCGTGTCCTGCACTCTGGGATGATGGAGAAGAGATCCTGGCCTTCCTCTCTGTGACAACCTTTCAAGTGCTTGAAGAGCACTATCCTATCTCCCCTCAATCTTCTCTTCTCAAGACTAAACATGCCCAGTTCTTTCAGTCTCTCCTCATAGGGCTTTGTTTCCAGTCCCCTGATCATCTTTGTTGCCCTCCTCTGAACCCTCTCCAGTTTGTCTGCATCCTTCTTCAAGTGTGGTGCCCAGAACTGGACACAGTACTCCAGATGAGGCCTAACCAGTGCTGAGTAGAGGGGAACTAGTACTTCCTGGGATTTGGAAGCTATGCTTCTATTAATGCAGCCCAAAAGAGCATTTGCCTTTTTTACAGCCACATCACATTGTTGGCTCATATTCAGCTTGTGATCGACAACAATTCCAAGATCCTTCTCACTTGTAGTGTTGTTGAGCCACATATCCCCCATCTTGTAACTGTGCATTTGGTTTCTTTTTCCTAGGTGTAGAACTTGGCATTTATCCCTATTAAATGTCATTCTGTTGTTTTCTGCCCAGCGCTCCAGTCTATCAAGATCACTTTGAATTTTGTTTCTGCCTTCCAAAGTATTAGCTATCTCGCCCAATTTTGTGTCATCTGCAACTTTGAACAGCATTCCCTGCACCTCCTCCTCCAAGTCATTAATAAAAATGTTGAAGAGCACTGGGCCCAGGACTGAGCCTTGTGGTACCCTGGATCTCCCAGCTCCCAGTCCGTCACTCTTACCACTACACTACACTTGCGACCACAAGATATGGCAATGGCCATCAACTGCCCAGAAAGCTTTGGCTATTGGGAGGTACAGAAATAAATAAATAAATCTGGATGCACATTCATGGAGGATAAGGCTATCAATAGCTGCTAGTCATGACGGATATATATTATCGGCAGTATCAGAGACCATATATCTCTGAATTCCATTTGATGGATAACATGAGTGAGATACTGCTGTTGCTTCACGTGGGCATCTGGTTGGCCACTGTGGGAACAGAATGCTAAACTAGATAAGCCTTTGGGCTTATTCTTCATGGCTTTTATACTTTTATGGCTAGTCAGCTCTTGGTTTTCTTAAGCTTTGTAGACCCCCGATGAGCTAACATATGACCAATTATCATAAAAAGATAAAAGGAGATTAAGACTCATGTGTTGCAACTGCTACAAATCAAGACAACTACTCTGACATCAGTGCAGTAATGTGATTTCAAAAATAGTATAGATATTAGGAAGAAGAATAGATGGGAATTTTTCAAGTGTCATATTAAAATGACAGATGGTTTGCCTTCCTGTATAATTTCACATGCAGTTTAGGTCAGCTAAACATAATTGAATCATGGGGAAAGCAACAAAGAAAGGGCATTTGGGGGAACAACATAGAAGGGCCACTGCTGAAGGCAAGCCAAAAAGCTGGCTACAAATCTAAAATACTTCAAAGAAAAAAGAAAAAAAGGCAGTAATTTTATAAGACATGCAGAAACATTCATGATAGAAAGGGTTTGGACTGTTTGCCTTTCGGTCTAATTTCTTCTACCTTTCAATAAATTAAGAAGCTCAAGTACAGTCTTTCATTCATATTGCATCCAGTGTCAGGGATGTATGAGAAATTTGTTTGTTTGTTTTTGATCAGAATTTTACCCAGTTTGCACCTTCGGACTGAACCTGGACTCGGATGCAATCTGCGATCAAATTCTATATATTTCCGAGCTTGCAATGCGATTCATGAAGCCAAAAAAAGGGGAGGGGGAAGTGTTCAACAGCATGCGTACATTGCAAAGACTGCGTACATTTCAAAATGAGTATATTTAAAAAATGTGCATAAATATGCTTTAATCGTGGGAGAACAATGCACACAACTGATGCATACTTCAGTGGAAAAACCTATGGTGCTTCATGAGTTATTGTTGAACTGAACACACAAAAGCTGGGAAATCGTTTTTTCAACCTTAATGCCAGCCCCCTTTCAAACCACAATGCACCTTGGGCAAAGGGCAAAGGGAACAGCACATGTGTGGCAAGTGACGGAGGGCCGGAGCCCATTGGGATGCCCATGTGACTGCTGAACCACAGGGACTTATCAGTCAACAGCCTGAGGGCTCGGACCTGTGAGATATTATGCTAGTTGCCAGATATACTGAGTCACTGCTATTAGGATGATTTGATGCCAAACCTGCTCCTGCCTCATGCCCCAGGAGATCAAAAAAACTATTTTCTCCTTTTCAGGAATAAATTATGCAACCATGTCATACCACTTCTAATGGCAAGAATGGTGAGCAGTTTATCAAATCATATTAAACTCTATTTCTGGTTGGACAAACACAGATGGGTAACTGTGAAAGGAAAGAAAAGTCACCCCACTTCACTAATACTATTCCTTTGGAAACGATTTTTAGTTCCCCAGTCCACTGTGCAGTGAAAGACTCCCTAGTAAGAAAGAACTAGCTTTTGTCAAGCAACCAGTGTCAGGAGGAAGACATGGCTGCGTTCAAACTAGAGATGGACGAATCTGTCAATTTTGCTTTTACCTGCATTGAAATTTTTAAAATCTCAAGTTCTTTCCATCCCGAATATGAAAGAATGTACAAATTTTGGTAAATGCTTATAAAAAATGAACTCAAACAAAACTCTCAACCATCTGCACTAGCCAAATTCAACAGGAGCTATTCCCAGCATGAAAAGGATCAATTTGTACTTGCTTGCCATACAGCTGCTAAAGATGAGGACCCCGTCAAAAAGAAGAGGTGGCATCTCTAATTCAGCACTAACATGGTTGAACATGCAGGAATGAAAAGCCACATTTTTAAGACATAAGTACTCAAACCCCAGGGCCTCAATCGACAAATCTGTCAGTTTTGGTTTCTCCCACATTCAAATTGTTTAAAACTCCTTTTTGTCTCAAGTTTGGAATTTTTCTTGCAAATTTTGGTAAATCCTTATAAAAAAAAATGAACTGAAGTTCTCATCCATCTCATAGTTTATTGTGGCAGCCAGACACAGTCCCTGTTAGCAGACAGAAATCCAGGAGTTAGATTTCCAGGGGTATTGAACCTTCAGCCTGTGGGCCTAGTCTGGCCCAGAGGGGTCCTTTATCCAGCCCTCCAAGCTTCCCTGGGTGGACATATCTCCTTCCTGATGTCACATCGAGTCTCCTCTTTTGCTTTTATCTTAGGTTGTCTCTCCAAACCACTGATCGGTACAGCTTTTTCTTTTTGTTAGGAAAAACCTGTAACTTATGCTTCCAGGAACCAAACAAACCAAGTGGGGGAAAAACAGGTTGCATTCCCATGACCTCAGGCCATGTTGCAACTTCAGTTGACCTTGGGTGCTTCCAGAGCAAGTC
The DNA here is from genome assembly GCF_057233095.1 of Heloderma suspectum. Taxonomy (NCBI): domain Eukaryota; kingdom Metazoa; phylum Chordata; class Lepidosauria; order Squamata; family Helodermatidae; genus Heloderma; species Heloderma suspectum. The sequence goes on along the minus strand of NC_139459.1, from coordinate 83,104,345 downwards.
GAAGAGCATGGTGGCATGGGGGGAGGTGCATCTCTGTGACCTTGAGTCTTTCCATCCATTGCTGTTTTTTCTGAGCTTTCCTCACCCCCTGCGTCTCTGCCTACTCAGCATCGTTCGCTGGAGAGCTGGGTTGCTAGTGAGAACGTCTGAAGGGGATATTGAGTGCTTCTGATTGTAAAAGATGATAATCTGGTGCTATTCATCACTTCTTAAGGTACATCTGCCCCATTGCCTTTTGGTTAACTCAGAGGTAGCACAGTGGGGGGGGGGGGTTAACAACTGAATTTAGGCTGCTATTATCTTATGAAGTTTCAAACCACAGTGTGAGGTAAATTCCAGTATTTCCAAATAAGTCACTTTGATTGCATTATGCCATGATGTTTCATTATGGGTTATGCAAACTCTGTCACTAAACTAAGCCTTTTAAGCCTTTTAAAATGTTTGAGTGCAAGTGGGTGCATGGTAAAAACTACCAAGTAACTGCAATAGGCAGATGGCAATGTTTTGTTTTGTTTCTTCATCTCCAGTGTAGAATGCTGTGCAATATCAGTACTTTATGAGCCCCCTGGATGTAATACAGAATGGACTTTAATTCTGAGCAACACATTAGAGTGTCTCACTTGTCAGAAAACAATTCTACAATAAAAATTTTCAGCAGACGCAGCAGGCTGTTTCTCGTGTATCACTCCTGTCCTGCACAAGCTGTCAACCCTTTTCTGGGTTCCCTAAATGACAACAAAGAAGAAATCAATAGGGAACTGTCAGGCACAACACTGCACAAAAATAATGGACTAATGTGGGGTAGAGAGCTTGAATCCTATTCCCTTGCTGGAGTCACAATATGGATCAGCCCTCCCACCCTGCCATGAGTGTTATTTGCACTGGGGAAAAGGTCAGCTTGGAAGAAATGGGAGCTTTTTTCTCCCAGTGTAAATGGCAGACACGGTCCCCCCAATCTTAGTTCAAAAGCTATGGAAAGGAGCAGCAGCATAACCATAGTAATGCAGGCACGCGCAAGCTTTCTTTTTCTATGGTTCCCACCACAGAAACTGACTTTCTGTGGTTCTCTTTCTATGGTTCCCACCATATGCAACTGATTTTTCCATTGCTTAAGCAGAGTTTGTTAAGACATCTGAAGTTGTATAGTGGAGTTTACAACAACAAATGGAAACATTTTATGATACTTCACCATTCGCTCTGGTGTAAACTGGCACGCCATTCTTTTAGCAATTAATGCAGTCCTATCGTTCCAGAAAATATAATTCAAGAAAACAGTATTTCTTAAAATTTATTTATTTATTTTATTAATCGCCCATCTGGCTGGTCACCCAGCCACTCTGGGCGATGTACAGAGTATATAATAAAACAGTTTAAAACAATAAAATTCTACAGTAAAAACATTTTCTAAAATACCCTAACCTACCCCAAATGCCCGCCTGAACAACCACGTTTTTAATGCATGGTGGAAGCTCATTAAAGAGGGGGCATGGTGGAGTTCCCTAGGGAGGGAGTTCCACAGAGTGGGGGCCACACAGAGAAGGCCCTCTCCCTCGTCCCCACCAGTCTAGCTGTCCTGGCTGGTGGGACAGAGAGAAGGCCATCTGAGGCTGATCTTGTTAAGTGGCCTGTCTGGTGTTGCTGGAGGCGCTCCTTAAGATAGGCTGGGCAAAAGACCTTCACTCCTTTAAAGATTACCAATTCATTTATTCTGCAGTACATTAAAGTTCTCCTCAGAAATTATGCTTAAATCAGGGGTGGACAACAAATGTGCTGCAGGTCACATCCTTTTTTGCACACCCACACCCTAAATGCCCACTAAATTTTGGTGCTGAGCAGCAGCAGTGAGACCGCCCCCCCATGCACAAGCACACATTTTCACTTTAAAACAAGGCACAAGTGCCTTTAATGCAAAACTGTGCTCCTCTGAGGCTTCAGGAGCTCAATTTTGCACCTAAATAAGGTGCGTTCTCCCTGCACACCTTGTTTTAAAGAGAAAATGTGAGGTTTTTCTCATTGCTGAATTGCTGCTGAAATACAGCAGCTAATTTTGATGGTGAGGGGTGTGTGCACCGCCAGTGGGCTCTGGGGCTTGGAAATTGGCCCCATGCCCCTTGAAAGTTGACCACCTCTGATTTAGGTGAATGTGGCAGGTGAGAGCACGGGTTACACCAAGCAGGCCCATTACCCATATTGTACATGCCATGTAGCCCCTCCACCTGACATCTGCATATACATTGTGAATGACTGCAGAGAGGGGGTAATTGTATCTACAGCTGTACACACAGATAACAAAACACAACCCCTGGGGATTCCATCCCCTGGGTCACACCAGGGCTGCACCCCTCGCACGCCAAACTGGCTGCTGAAATGTGGTAGCAAATTCACACAAAGGTTCCCTCTCTGCAGACATTCATGTTGTACACACAGACCACAGAGGGAGGAACTACATAATGCACGTGACATGAGATGAGTACCTACTTGCTGTGACTCTGCTCCTGATTTGCTCACAAGTTCACTTAAACCCTAAGTGTGGTACCTGAATGGGGCTTAGCTAAAAGCGAGTAGGATTACCCAGGGGCAAGGATTTGGGGGAATCATATCCTAAGAGAACTGACCCATAAATGGAAACAGAATTGAAGTTCTTTGTACAACAAGTTTCAGTGAAGCATATCTTATTTAAAGGTAAAGGTGTCCCCAGCCAGTTGTGTCCAACTCCGGGGGGTGGTGCTTATCTCCATTTCTAAGCCGAAAAGCCAGCGCTGTCCAAAGACACTTCTGTGGTCATGTGGCCAGCATGACTGAGCACCGAGGTGCACGGAATGCTGTTGCCTTTCCTGCCGAAGCGGTACGTATTTATCTTCTTGCAATTTCCTGCTTTCGAACTGTTAGGTTGGCAGGAGCTGGGACTGAAGACAGGAGCTCACTCCGTCACGCAGCACTCGGGTCTCGAACTGCTGTCCTGCTGACCCTCCGATCTGCAGTTCAGCGTCTTAACCACTAAGCCACCGCGGTCCTATATCTTATTTACCTAATAATAACTAATCAAAGCAGAACAAAGTGTCTCAGGGGACCCTTTTTCTGTCCTACTCCTTGATATGGGAAAGAAAAGGAATATTATGAATGAAAAACAGAAATAGCATCCAGATTGAATAAGCAAGGCCATTAGAAAGAAAGGAAAACCTAAAACAGATTCTAAGGGTTAAAAAGAGTAAAATAACTTGAGACAAAAGCACATCACATAGAGACTAGTATCTTTAGTTTCTTTTGTTACCTTCTCCGCTTTTTAAAATGTAAATGTTTTATGGCTTCAGATGAACACAGATGCTGTACACATACGTGCCCGTGTGCACACACACACACGCACACACATACACACATACATGCTGGGATCATTACATAATGGGGGGGGATCAAAATACTAATTTTTGTCTCATTAGATTTGTACAGGACCTCCTCCCTCTTTCCTCCCCATTTCCGAAACTAGCAGTCCCCCAGCAGCTGCTTTGAAGTCAAGAGAAAGACAGCACGTGATGCAATCCCAGACCTCTCATGTGATGTGCAGTTTGGCCCTTGGATGTGTTTCTTCCTGGATGTCCTCTGGTTTCAAATCCTGCAGCACAATTTCATAGGAAAGAAATGTTATTCCTAGCACCATCTTAACCAGTCAGCTAGGGAGCACACTGCAACAATTTAGGAAGAAATTAAATACTCCAAAATTAGTGTGGGAAAGTATGCTGTAATTATACTGATTGTGACATTTGCTTTGACTGCCTTGGACAAATTGCTAAGCTTCAAACTGCATGAACTAACAAGGCCAGTCACTTATGAAGCACTTATACCTAATGAAGAGGGTGGGGTGGAAGTGGCAGATCCTATTGTGCTTGGAGGGGTGGCCCAGATGGAGTTGTCTCTTCACTGCTCAATTCTGTCACTTTCCTTCAGCAACACAGAGAAAGGGAAAATGTGCCGAAGAAAACAAGGTTTTATTTCCAAAATGAACAGTTACTGCATTGTGTGGATCTAGTACTGGTAGTTTAAAATTGTCCATATATATGGCCAGTAGTAAGCCAAACTCTGTCAGCCTCCAAAATAATTCACTCCTGAAATCTGCTTCAGAGTTGTCTAAACTTTGGGTCTGTTCAGACAACCAGGAAATGACGCAGGTTTTTCTACTGCAGGGTGAGCTCTGCTTCCCCTGCCCTCCACTCCTGCAATGACACACATGCCTGACTGAATCCAGTCCTGAACTATTTCAAGTAGAGAGCCAGCGTGGTGTAGTGGTGAGAGTGTTGGACTGGGAGCCGGGCGATCTGGGTTCTAGTCCCCTCTCAGCCATGGAAGCACTGGGAGACTTTGGGCCAGTCACAGACTCTCAGCCCAACCCACCTCACAGGGGTGTTGTTGTGAGGATAAAATGGAGAGGAGGAGGATAATGTAAGCCGCCTTGGGTTCCTTACAAGAGGAAAACAGACAGGATATAAATAATAATAATAATAATAATAATAATACTGGGCATGTTTATCAGGTTAAGTGTTTATTTGGTGTCTCTTTTTTTCTTGAAACCCTGCTCTTGACAGGGGAGGAGGAAGGGGCTCTGTGGGTGCTACAAGTGGGAGCGTGCTATTGGACTCATGCCCTACTTGCAGACTTTCCACAGACAGCTGGTTGGCCACTGTGTGAACAGAATGCTGGACTAGATGGATCCTTGGTCTGATCCAGAATGGCTCTTCTTATGACCAGCCAATCTCCACTCTCATTTTGCACAGCAAGCTTCTACGGGAAACAGGGAAAACCCGTTGCTCCTGAGTTTGGTTTTCCTAGGGCCAAACTAGACATATGTCAAGCGCCATGTCCAGTTTTAGGATGTATGCATGAGCCTCTGCAGATTTCTTCAGCAGCAAGCTTCTCAAGGGATGTACTTTAGCATGGGCAGTGGGATTAGCTTTGCTCCTGTGGCCTCTGGGCAAACTGGCATGAGAGGCAATAGAACCTGACTTGCCCCTGACCTCTGGCTTGTACAAATACCAGGCCACCCAGCCCACATTTTCTCATCCAGCTTCCACAATGGAATTTTATTTATGTGTCCAGCCACTGATCCAACCAAGCACTGAAGTAACTTTGACTCCATCTAAGCCCCATATTGTCTGGGCTATGACACTGAATCTGTCCTTCTCTTACTTCCTCTGAGCTTCTGTGACAGCTGGGCCATCTCTGTACTCTGTGGCCCTTCTTGACATTGGCCACCACACGCAGATGATGTCATCTCTGGGTGCAGCTGCCAGCCTTTAAGCTGCCCAGCTCAGTGATCTGCTGTCAGTCAGGCAGCTATCCAGGGGTGCATCCGCCTTGGCTTCCCTGGCTTAAATAGAGCCCAGCAAGCTGCACCAGTCAGTTTCAACTTCTCCCAGCCCTGTAAGACATCCACATTTTTGCTGAGCTTTGGGAGCATCTTGGTTGTCTGGGGCGAGGGGGTGTCTTCACAACAACAGAATGAGAAGTGCATGGGAGTATCATCTGGATTTTCATGGAATCAGCTTTGGTCTGTCAGGGACACATGAAGCAAGATAAGCTGAGTGCACAGTACTTTTAAAATTCCAGTTTTCATGGTCACACAGCACTTGACATACTTCCAGGTGGGATGGGGGGAGTAGAACTGAACATCATCAGCCTGGCAGGGGCTGCTCAGCCAATGAAAGAGGCTTGTTTCCTGCCCCTGTCCAGGCTAGAGCTGTGCGCAAATGGCCTTTTGAAATTCTCCACCCTGTTTGTGGGCAGAGAAACTGGGGGAACAATTTCACCGAATTTCTCCAAGGGAGGAGAAATTCTCCAACAATTTCTCAGCAATAGGGCTCACCTTTGGCAGGGGTCGGAGCACAGCTTCTTTCTTTTTTCAAAAATGATTTTTTGGAGGGGCGGGGCAGGATTGTGCTGCCATGGCAAGTGGTGACAGTGTCAACTGTGTTGGCAGGCTGGCCGCCTTTTTGCATCCACAACAATGCAGGTGTCAATGGACAGTGTTGTGTCCATTGAAGATGTGGAGCTAGTCCTGTGCCAAAATCTGCCCTCCAAATTTCCTGAATCTTTTCTTCCCCAATGAAAGAGGCTTCCATCATTTTGTCTCATTCTCAGGATGTTTTATAAATTTTTTTGTGGTGTTTTTGAGCTTATCTGATCACTGCAAGGTGGCCAAGGGTGCTGTTTGTGTGTGTGTTTTCTTTCTATTCAACATCTCTCCATTGCTGTGTAGCCTCTCAGGCTCCCTGCACTTCTTGAACCAAAAAAAGCCCTGTTTGGAGGAATTATGATATCTTTCCCTGGGCTCTGCTTGAAGTGTGGGAAGCTGAGGAGGCTCCAGGCTGCCAGAGAGATGATTGCCCCATGTAAAACAGGACACTTGCACACTCTCCTTGGCTTCCTCCTAAGTAAGATAAGCACAAGAAACCCAAACCCAACCCATGAGAATTTCTCCAAAATTTTCTTCACCACTGAATTTCTTTTAAAAGCAATTTATTTTCTATCAAATTGGATGAGAATGGTTGAAAAAGATGTTGGAGAAATTTTCGGCACAGCACTAGTCCAGGCTCCTCCCTGATACTACGCTATTATGAATGGAGAGCAACTAACTCACAATTCTGAAGACTCCCCACTGCAACTTCATTATCTCCCCCACTTTTCCCCAATGCGTGCACTTTTGCCTTGAGAAGCCAAAATCCCTGATTCACCCTGAAGGCTCTCCCTGAGAGCAGCCCAGGCCCCCAATTTTGCCCCATTCCAGCACTCTGCAATGGAGTTACTGCTTCCAACCCCCTTTTTTTCCTGCTCCCAATGAGAAGCTCCTGTAAACCCAAAAGATCATTACTGTGATAAAGCAGAGAAGGGACTTTACATAACAACAGAGAAACAACTTTACATCCGGAGAAACTACAGAACATCAAAGAAGCACAGCATTGCAATAGAAATTTAAGAGAGCATCAGAGAATTAAAAGAGTTCTTTTAAGGCAAATTACTAAAGTTAGCCTTTAATCCTTTAATAGTTTAGCGAAATACCCTGCCTCCAAATGCATAGAGATCTGTTAAGGATTCACTGCAGGGGAGCAAGATTTATTTCTTACTTCTGAGTAAACGTGCACAGAAGAGCGGGGGCGGGGTATGTTAAAGATTAAAAGCAGGCGAATTAATGTCCCCATTATGGCAGTAATGAGAGGGGTCGCTGCTGCGCTCATGAGGATTTTCTTAATGGGAAAAACTACTTCAATTGGAGAAACAAGAGGGAGTCACCCCGTTGACTCACAGAGGCACCACCAAGATTTAATGTGGGGGGTGGGGGACATGGCACACTGTGGTAAAACCTCCAGTGAGCCACTTGCTGTAAAAAAAAGTCGGAGTAAAAGGAGTTTCAGAAAATGTGACTTTTCAAGAGGGAAGTGGCTGGCTGGCAGCAGACTGGTGATGTCTTATCTGTTGCAGACTGCTCTGACTTCACACCAAATCACTCATGAAGACAGCCCCTTGCTTACCAAGCCACAACTTGCTTCTTCGATTACACTACCAAGTTGATGCAACTCTCTCCTGCCTGACGTTTCTGTTGACACTACTCTTAGCTGACCAATGATGGTTGTCTGTTGTTGGGGCTACTTGTGGATTCTGGCTCCCTTGTGGTGCCCTGTGCAAAAGTTCCTGTACAACAGGGGTGAGCAACTGCGAGAGGTCCAGGGGCCATTTTTGCCCCCATATTCACACACACACACACACACACACACACACACACACACAGAGAGAGACCACACTCTATAGGCTGCCACACAATCTGTGGGCACATTTGGATAAAGTGTTGTAGGTATTCTCACAAAATGGCTGCCATGGTACATGTGGCCAGTCACGTATCAGAAGACTAAAAGACACAAAACCACTCTTTTGAAACCACAGTTCCCTGATACAAGAAAGTAAACTGAGGCAGCAGCTCAGAGATAAGTAACTTGGCCAAGAATGCCACATGGGGCCAGGATGTATTCTGGGAAATAAAGACTGCTCTGGAGGCTGGAGCTTCATTTTGCAGCATGTCAGCCTCCCAGTTTAAAAAAAATTAAACAAAATCTAAGCAATAAAATGAAAACCAAGAGGGACAAGAAGCCTGTCAAGCTCCGAGAGAGGTGTCTAAGGGCCTCACGCTGGAGACCTCAGATCAATGGACATGCCTCACTGAATTAATAACAGGCCGAGGATGTGCTGTGATCCCCACCCACCCCGCTCTCTTCAGTTGGTTGTTGGTGCATCACAGCCAGTTGTGTATCAGAGCCATCAGATAAAATGACCATATTTTCCTCTGACTTTTCACATAGGTTTCATCATCACTGGAATATTCTACTGCAATCCCATTTGGGGACTCAATCAGCAGCAGAATTGTGCCGTTACAGGCAAATAATTCTGTTTTAAACTTTCTCACAAATTACAGTGCTATATTCAATGGATCCCCTTCATGGATCACTGCCTTGTTGTGGCGAAGGGGCTTGCGTAACTCAGTGAAGCCATAAGCTATGCCGTGCAGGGCCACCCAAGATGGACAGGTCATGGCAGAGAGTTCTGACAAAATGTGGTCCACTGGAGAAGGAAATGGCAACCCACTCCAGTATTCTTGCCAAGAAAACCCCATGGAACATATCACAAGGCTAAAAGATATGATGCCGGAAGACGAGACCCTCAGGTTGGAAGGCGTCCAATATACTACTGGGGAAGAGCAGAGGGTATTTCCAAGTAGCGCCAGAAAGAGTGAAGCGGCTGGGCCAAAGCCGAAAGGACACTCAGCTGTGGATGTGTCTGGTGGTGAAAAGAAAATCCGATGCTGTAAAGAACAATATTGTTTAGGAACCTGGAATGTAAGATCAATGAATCAAGGTAAGCTAGAGGTGGTCAAACATGAGATGGCAAGATTGAACATTGACATCTTGGGAATCAGCGAACTAAAATGGACAGGCATGGGTGAATTTAATTGAGGTGACCATCATATCTACTACTGTGGGCAAGAATCCCTTAGAAGAAATGGAGTAGCACTCATAGTCAACAAAAGGGTGGGAAAAGCAGTACTGGGGTACGATCTTAAAAACGATAGAATGATCTCAGTACGAATCCAAGGCAAACCATTCAACATCACAGTAATTCAAGTCTATGCCCCAACCACTGATGCCGAAGAAGCTGAGGTTGATCGGTTCTATGAAGACCTACAACACCTTCTAGAACTAACACCAAAAAAAGATGTCCTCTTCATCATAGGGGATTGGAATGCTAAAGTAGGAAGTCAAGAAATCACCGGGATAACAGGCAGGCATGGCCTTGGTGTACAAAATGAAACAGGACAAAAGCTAATAGAGTTTTGCCAAGAGAACATGCTGATCATAGCAAACACTCTTTTCCAACATCACAAGAGGCGACTCTACACATGGACATCACCAGATGGTCAATATCAAAATCAGATTGATTATGTCATTTGCAATCAAAGATGGAGAAGCTCTATACAGTCAGTCAAAACAAGACCTGGAGCTGACTGTGGCTCAGATCATGAGCTGCTTCTTGCAAAATTTCGGCTTAAATTGAAGAACGACGGGAAAACCACGAAACCATTCAGGTATGACCTAAATCATATCCCTTATGAATATACAGTGGAGGTGAGGAATAGATTTCAGGGATTAGACCTGATAGACAGAGTGGCTGAGGAACTATGGACGGAGGTCTGTAACATTGTTCAGGAGGCAGCAACGAAATCCATCCCAAAGAAAAAGAAATGCAAGAAAGCAAAGTGGCTGTCTGATGAGGCTTTACAAGTAGCTGAAGAAAGAAGGGAAGCGAAAAGCAAGGGAGAAAGGGGAAGATATATCCAACTGAATGCAGAGTTCCAGAGAATAGCAAGGAGAGACAAGAAGGCCTTCTTAAATGAACAATGCAAAGAAATCGAGGAAAACAACAGAATGGGAAAGACTAGAGATCTCTTCAAGAAAATTGGAGATCTCAAGGGAACGTTTTGTGCAAAGACAGGCATGATAAAGGACAAAGAAGGCAGGGACCTAACAGATGCAAATGAGATTAAGAAAAGGTGGCAAGAATACACAGAAGAACTATACAGGAAAGATCTGAATGTCCCTGATAGCCATGATAGTGCGGTCACTGAACTTGAGCCGGACATCCTCGAGAGTGAAGTCAAGTGGGCCTTAGGAAGCATTAGTAACAACAAAGCTAGCGGAGATGACAGTATTCCAGCTGAGCTATTTAAAATCCTAAAAGATGATGCTGTTAAAGTGCTGCACTCAATATGCCAACAAATCTGGAACACTCAACAATGGCAGCAAGACTGGAAAAGCTCAGTTTACATTCCAATTCCAAAGAAGTGCAACGCCAAAGAGTGTTCAAACTACCGCACAATTGTGCCCATTTCACATGCCAGCAAGGTGATGCTCAAAATCCTACAAGCTAGGCTTCAGCAGTGTGCGAACCGAGAACTACCGGAAGTACAAGCTGGGTTTCGAAGAGGCAGAGGAACTAGAGATCAAATCGCCAACGTTCGCTGGATCATGGAGAAAGCAAGAGAATTCCAGAAAAACGTCTATTTCTGCTTCATTGACTACGCTAAAGCCTTTGATTGTGTGGATCACAACAAACTGTGGCAAATTCTTAAAGTGATGGGAGTACCAGACCACCTTACCTGTCTCCTGAGAAACCTGTACGAGGGTCAAGAAGCAACAGTAAGAACCAGACATGGATCAACCGAGTGGTTCAAAATTTGGAAAGGAGTACGCAAGGCTGCATATTGTCACCCTGCTTATTTAACTTATATGCAGAGTACATCATGAGAAACGCCGGGTTGGATGAATCAGAGGTCGGAATTAAGATTGCCGGGAGAATTATCAACAACCCCCGATATGCAGACGATACCACCCTAATGGCAGAAAGCGAAGAGGATCTCAAGAGCCTCTTGTTGAGGGTGAAAGAGGAGAGTGCAAAAGCTGGTTTGAAACTCAACATTAAAAAAACTAAGATCATGGCATCTGGCCCCATCACTTCCTGGCATATAGAAGGGGAAGAAATGGAAGCAGTGACAGATTTTACTTTTTTGGGTTCCAAGATCACCGCAGATGGTGACTGTAGCCATGAAATTAAAAGACGCTTGCTCCTGGGGAGGAAAGCTATGGCAAACCTAGACAGCATAGTAAGAAGCAGAGACATCACCTTGCCGACAAAGGTCCGTCTAATCAAAGCTACGGTTTTCCCAGTAGTAATGTATGGCTGTGAGAGCTGGACTATAAGGAAGGCTGAGCGCCGAAGAATTGATGTTTTCGAACTGTGGTGCTGGAGAAGACTCTTACGAGTCCCCTGGACTGCAAGGAGCTCAAATCAGTCCATCCTAAAGGAAATCAACCCTGAGTGCTCATTGGAAGGACAGATACTGAAGCTGAAGCTCAAATATTTTGGCCACCTAATGCGAAGAGAAAACTCTCTGGAAAAGACCCTGATGCTGGGAAAGACTGAAGGCAAAAGGAGAAGGGGACGGCAGAGGATGAGATGGCTAGATAGCATCACCGATGCAATGAATATGAACTTGAGCACACTCCGGGAGAGAGCGCAGGACAGGAAGGCCTGGCGTGCTATGGTCCATGGGGTCACGAAGAGTCGGACACGACTGAACGACTGAACAACAACAAATTCAATGGATCTTTTGAAATTCAGAAACAAAGTGTCTAAGAGATTGATTCAGGTAATACTCCCTTTGTGAGCAATTGTGTGAACAGTTTTCATACCATCAAACAGTCATTCATCTAATAAAAGGCCATTCATTTTAGAAATAGCTGGATCTCTGGAAATATATGTGTGGTTTGTTTTGGTTTTTAAAGGGGTAGTATGGAATAGCAGAAATCTAACTGAAGTCTTTCAGGCAAACTTTGGAGCAAACAAATTATGTAAGCATAGCATATTGAATGGCTTGTTAATTAAGACAGAAGTATTTATAGCCTGCCATTTTATTTTCACAAAGTGTATGTTAGCAACATGCAAAAAAGGCAGCACAAGAGCAGAATACATAAAATAATAGCACTAATGGAGGAGTACTTTCAGGTAGACATGGGGAATCATGAAATTGTGTCCACTGACAGATTCTCCCTCCCATCGGGCTGCCCCTGTGCCCCGCAATCTACTCCAAAGGGCTGGGGGACCCTCTGGAGAATATTTTAGGAGGGTACAGATAGCTACAGGAGGGAGGAGAGTTCCCTCATGTAATTTTAGATGTAGCCCATAGTACAGGGGTGTTGAACCTCTTTCAGTTTGAGGGCAGAATTCCATCATATTCATATATATATATATATATATATATATATATATATATATATATTCGACGTCGGGAGTTAGTTGGTTATCCCTTTTTTTACTGCCTTCCTGTTTACTGATTCTTATGTCACTGGCAAGATCTTGAAACACAGATTCCATGAATAACAACAGTTTTCTATAATTCAAAGTCAGGAGTTTATTAATGTCCATAAAGCCTTTGTTTAAACAAACAAGTAGGCTACCTTTTCTAACAATGTACTATAGCGTTCTATTTTTAATATAAAAATGTCAAGTATAACTAAACAAACATGATTAATTGCAAATTGGAGTAAAATGAAATGTGAACACAAAAGAAGTCTCTGTACACCATTATAAACAGAGGTGCAGGCCGAAAAACAATGATATGCCAGTAACATACATCCTATAAAAATCATGAAGGGCTTAAGAGACACCTACAGTTAAAAGTAACCTAGTCAAAGTTTAGTCATTGCTCAGAAAGGAACTCTCTAGCTGTTAAATTTAACAAAATAACATTTAAAGTCTCTGCACACCTTTATAAACACAGGTACAGCCAAAGTACAATGATATGCCAGGAATATACGGCCTGCAAACAAATCATGAAGAGATTAAGAGACACCTATACTTTGAATGTTTCAATAAATGCAGTTAATTGTTAAAGCTTTCATTGTTTGTTCTCTGCAAACTGTGTTCATGGGGAGCCAACTGGTTTCAGATAAACTCTTGTGGTGCATTCCATTGGTAGGTAGGCCCAAAGGCAAAAGGAGTAGGGCCAAAATACTAAAAAAATACTAGTGTATTTTAATTTAAAGCTCTTACCGCCATAACTAAGCCTTAGGATAGGCACTTCAACTTTTTAGAATGGGAAAAGAACTGCACAAAAGCTAGGAAACCACCAACTGATTGCCAGTTGGGGAAAGGGGCCACGGCCCTCAGGAGAGGCTTGGAGGGCCAGGTTGGGACCCCAGGTGGGCCAGATTTGGCCCTTAGGCTCTTGGTTCTGCACCCCTGCCACAGAATAGAAGGCACACTGAACCAGATCCTGTGTCAGTGCAAGCTTGGGACTGGTTTGGGTGCTGATGGCCTATGAACCACTGCAAGTGCTGCTGAAAACATTCTGTCTCTCTCTTTCTAATGCACTGTCTTTTACACCATGTTTTCTTTTGCTGTTTTGACATAAAGAAGATGCCTCTGAAATAAAGATATGCCTGCGAGCATGTGAGGAAATGTGTATCGAGGTGTAGGCGTAAAAGGGAAGCTGTTTAAAATGGAATGCCACCCTTACCATGAAAAGTAGCTTTTGTCTTGAAGTCTGATAAAAGCTCCCTGGGAGTAATACCTGGGGGAAACAAAAAGCTCAAGATGTGCTTTTGCCAAGTAAAAGTACAAAGGTTTACAATATTCTAAGTTCCTTCCCCAAACATAGAATGAGTGATATTGCTCATTAACACCTGAGGCCTCGCAGCTCTTGACTCCCATGTGAAACGTCAGTCAACTATCATCAACAGCAGAGACAAATACAAGGAGATGACATGCTTTCAAAAAGCAAACATAAAACTTCAGAATGTATGTATTAAAGGAGGAAACTGCAGTAATTCCAGGCAATATCAATAAGAGATTGGTCTGCCTGTCCTTTTCTATTAGTTATTTCTATGTACAGGATAAGTGGGGACTGTTGCAGAAAAAACAGAGCAGCAAGTCTCAGGTCAAATCCTTGATTCACATTCTGATCTCATTGAACTAACCATAACTCCATGGGGACATAGCACACATGGATTTCAGCTGCCATTTCTCAAGCTTGTATACAATCCTCTGAGCTAAGGTAAGCAGCCTCATGTACTTGGGATGTACTAGCCATCCTCCCTGAAGCCCATGCTGTTCATTTGTCAGGAAGATAAAGATCTTTGGTTCCTGGCTCACTATTGCTTCTTGTGATTTCTAGAAGAGTAGCTGTATTAGTATGTTGCTGAAAAAACAATGAAAAATCTTGCAGCACCTTGAAGACTCATATATTCATGTCATCATAATTTTTTCAATTTTTAGATGCCATAAGAATCCCTTAGTTTTGCTTCTTAGAATGGATTATACACAGCACATAAGAGAGAAACTATCCATTTGTTATACCAGCTACAGCAAGGTTTGAAGTTTTGGAGATAGAAATGATATTTTATTTATTTAACTATTTCAGTATTATGTTTGATGTGTTCTAGTTAATAAACCTAATTATATGGTTAAAAATAATCTTACGTGTTCTGACCTGGGTAAATTCTGAATCACTGCATCTCACTCCATATTATTTCCTTAAACTTCTCAGCCAAGCTACTGCACAGTCATATACTTACTTCCTAGGGGAGGGCAGAGATTTGGAACTAGCAGAGTGGTGACTTGGTTCGCCAATCAGATCTTTCCATCCCCCCTCAAACAAACAAACAAACAAGTAAAACATTTAAGAGTTCTATTGCTCTGTTAATTCAGTAGGTGGTGGCAGCTAGTAATTATCTGGGCTATTTTATTGTAATTTTAGTCCTGGTGATAATGCTGGGGTACTTAATTTGGCTTACCTAATTAAATTCTGGGGTGCCAGTTAAGGAGAGGGATAAGGACTCTCCCAAGGCCCCAGGCTACATCATACGCCCAGTATAGACTGTCCCACAGAACCACTTTGAGGTTATAAGAGGCAATGAACCATGAAGACTTACCATATGGTGACTGAACATGTGAAACTGTCATACTGATTTATACCCTTGCTCCATTTAGCCCACTACTGTCCATTCTGGCTGGCAGCAGTTCATAACGTCCTCAGGCAGAGGTTTTTTCCAAGCCTTGCTACCTGAGAACTTTCTATAGTGGAGCTGCCCGGTATTGAACCTGGAAACTTCAATGTAATATATGTGCTCTATCACTGAGCAGTGGCCCTTTCCCAACTGATGCTAAAAGTTTGTATAGGTGAACTTGATAATGGCCTTGATAATGGCAGAGGCTGGCCTCAATCACCATCAATAAATACCAATACTTTTAAAACTACTGATTTTGACTGAAGCTTGAATAGTTTGATTGTTCTGGATCCACATCAGGGATTTTGTTTGACCCTTTGCTCTGCCACTTCTAAAACCGCAAGAATCAGAAGGATTCCACAAGATGTACCTGCTATTAGACAGGATGTGGGACAATATGGTACCAATATTGTTCCTGACATCTTGGAAGTATGACCTAGAATTCATTGCATTTTGGATTCCTACATCGCTAATTATTGTTGTGTTCATCTGAAGGATTACACTTTGGGTGAGCTATTTCCTTTCATCATCATCCTCTACTAACTAGCCTATATTACTTATATCAGTGATTGTTGGCTCCTGCCAGCTGCCCACAGCTGGCAGCGATAAATCCCTGGCTGATAACAGGGTCGTAAACCTGTCCTAGGCTGTGAGAGGGAAAAGGAGGCTGAAGCAGAGAATTTTACCAGGGCATTCGAATCCAAATCAATGTGGCAAAGAGAAGTCCATTTTCCAGTCCGAAGTCCAAAACACAAGGGAACATGAGCAAGGCAGTGGGTCAGGTCCAGGATCGAGGCTGAGATCCGGCATGAGATATGATGTTGTTCTCCAGCAGCCTTGCTCCAGCCTGCTTCCTGCTTTTAACTGCCGCATCCTGAAGCTGCTGCATCCAATCAGTCCTCGCCTCTGAGAGCTTTTCTGTCTTAAACAGAGAGACGCTTGCCTTCGTTGTTCTTTTACATGTAGCCGCCTTTGCTCTGCAGGGGTCGGTGGCATTTTGCCCTCCGAATCCTCTGGGGGGGGGACTGAAACCAGGCATGGAACATCCACAGGAGGTGAGGGGACTCAGACTCCTTCTGTGCTGGTCCCTTCCCCTGGGTCTGGAGCCTGCCATTCCCCTTCATCCTTGGAGGAGTCTGAGGGAGGCATGGCAGTGATTCTAATGAATGTCTCAACATCATCATCAACATCAACACCATGGGACATGAGTGAGATGAAAAGAGTTTTTAGGATTTTTTTTTTTTTAAATAGATGTCCTTGTGCTTTCCCAGACCATTTTTTCAGTGTTTGCAAGTCTGAGCTAAAAGGTTCAGACCTTTTAGAATGTGTTTATTACTCTGAAAAGCTTTGGGGAAGAGTGATAATATCTTAACAGAAGTAGCTCTTAATCTACCCTTGTTTGGCATTAGACTCTGTGGCCATTCCTAACCCTAGTGACTCTGTGGTACAACTTTTAGCTCAATTTAGAGAAGAACTGGGTGAGAAATAGATAACTTAGCTTACTCTGCCACACCTGAATGTTTCTCTGTTGTGGGGTAGCTAACTGAAGTATTGCAGAGGTCCTTAATACCTTAAAAACAATGCCAGCATACACCCTTAGTAAACACCCCGATGCAGATCTAATAATTGTTGAAATAGAAGAGACAGTAAGTTAGATCCAAACTTAGTCATGCTTACTCATTGAAATCAATGGGATAACTTTGTCATGACTAATTTAGGTTTCACTGTTTTCAATGGGTCTACACTAACCATGCCTAAGTCTGAATTTATCCCAGTGACTGCTACTAAGATTGCTACTTATACAACAGAATTCCTGCAGAACAAAATGTTATATGCATTGCATATAATATTTCAATGAATATTTCTGGTGGGAAAGGTAATCATACCTGGGAAGAAAAAGCTAATGCTGTGGGTCTTCCTTCTGAAAATGTTATTATTTTAACCTACGAACATATTTGCTGATATAACTGATTATGACAGGTAATATGAGTTTCAGTCGTATTCCAAAGGTATAAAAAATGTTGGTGCAATATTGAGGGCTTTTTCACAAGAAACAAATCACATTTTAAATATACCATAGCCTATACCAGGACTGTGAAAGGGGCCTTTGAGGAATATAAGTCCCAGAGCTTACTTGCTGTTCTCATGTTGATTTAAAAATTTTTGTGTACTGTATACCAATATTAAATGGTTTATGTGAATCACTGACCAAGGGTTATAGAAAATCCAGGATCAAGCACTTCTTTCTGTTTCTATAGCATTAACATTACCCTTTCAAACTTGCTTTGTTCCTTATTGGTTTCTCTATCAGGAGACAAAAGTAGGAGCAAAGGAGCAAAAGAGAGGTATTCCTTTTCACATATTTTGACAACACAGCTAGGAACTGTGCTTCCCAATGAAGTCAATATATGGATCGGAGTAAGCTGTCTATGTCCAAGTTCAGGAATTTACAACTCTTCGGGGATACTGAGTATCAACACACAAGCTGATTCTTGTGACTTTTAAATTGCTGGCAAATTATTACTTCAGTCACAATTTCAAAAAAGATAGGCTTTATTTGTGAGTTTGTATAACACAATACAAAAGAGTGTAGAGCTATTCCAAACACCATTCCAAACCTATCCTACAGAAAGATATTTGTGCTGCTTAACTTCCAAAACTCCATGTTTTTGTCTTTTAGGTTTGCATATTCGAAGCCTATTACACATCTTTTAGTATGAAAAAGACACAGGATGCCAAGGGCTAAATCAAGCTGTAGCAATGCCTTTTGATGGAGAGTGCCTTAAATGAAATTGAAAAAAAAAGAAAAAAGTAGTAGACCATATTTCTATTTCTGTCCCAGGGTCTCTTGAGCACCTAGAAAAGATTTTCTTTTCCACCACCATCAGTAGCTCTTTTCAGATGCATT
The DNA here is from genome assembly GCF_057233095.1 of Heloderma suspectum. Taxonomy (NCBI): domain Eukaryota; kingdom Metazoa; phylum Chordata; class Lepidosauria; order Squamata; family Helodermatidae; genus Heloderma; species Heloderma suspectum. The sequence continues at coordinate 83,086,339 of NC_139459.1, read as the reverse complement.
TGTTGGATCATATTCACAATGATTCTTTGAATTTAATAGCACTAGCTACTGGAAACCCTGTGTACTGACATTTATATCAGAATTTGGGTAGTAAAGGCAGGAAACAATGTATGCACACAGGCTGAGCAAGTAGTGGAACATTTTGCTAACGTGCTTAGTTGTGATAAGTCCTGAGATATGACTCAGCAAGCTTTAAGATTTAGATGTAACATGGAGATGAAATGGGAGATTGTAAACTAAAGAGAACACAACAATTACATTTAATACATAGTTTAAGGAATGCTCTGTTATTGTTAGGGCTAGAAATAATGTAGTAATGAATAGTTAAATTGTATAGAACAACTCTACACTGAGAGGCAGGTTACTTGCCAATGTTTACCTTTTCTATGATTATTCAACTATAAATTGGCTCATTGAAACACACAGAAAATGCCTTTGGAACAGAGGGATGACACTTCTAGAGTAAAACAATTAGTTAAGATGGAAAATAATCTAATTTTCTATTTAATACTTTTTCTTGTTATAAACATTATCCCTTGCATTAGTATTAAATCAGTTTTTTTTTAAAAAAAATCTGACTAATTCCAAGAGTTTACACACTGATCAAAGATGATCTTTCTAGCCTATCTCTGCTGGGGAAATTAACATTATCTAAATATTTTTTTCTTCTTCATAAAAACAGTGCTCCTAAATCAGCCTAAATTGGGAGGCAGGGAGTTGACAGAAATACAAGGGGCATAAAATACACTACTTGTGCACTGTTATTCTAAACACTAGAAAACATAGTTACATTATTTTAAAAAGAGATACAAATTAATGAAACATGGAGTATATGTGCCAGATTATTAGCAATGCAAAAGACCAGCTTAAGCATATTTTCCCTAAATCGATTATAAAAAGAGTTGATTTAGGGAATCAGTTGTGCCTTGTTAACAAGTATGCACAAAGATTGAGCAGTGATTTCAGGTGAATAATAAATCAAACATTGTACTATTCTTATTCCATATTACAACAATAGTGCTACTTGTTTATAAACTTAAAACCTTTTCTTGCACTTAAAATGTACATTATATACTATGTTTGTCCTTCTCTTACCCACTTATTCAATCCAATTTGACAAAAAAAAAATTTCACTGATATGTTTATGAAACAATTATTGATATGTTATGATTTATTACTTGCACATAACAAATATTGTAGTCAGAACTGCTAAATATGAACTTCAAGAACTGGTTTCAAATCCCATTTCACGACACAGCTCTTTAGGCATATACATCCAAGGCTTCCCTCGCATTCAAAACAATTCCTGTATTGCATTCCCATTACCAGCAATGGAGTAGATATCTTGTCTTGACTTTCCCAAGTCAATCCAGTACTGTAGTTAGTTATGTTCTAACAGACCGTATCGCCTTACATGTCTTGGACAAAAGGGGTATATAATGACATGAAGAAAAAGCAATAACACATTGATTTCTTTTTTCCGAAGTAACTAGTAATTCGGATGACTTGGCTAAGTGAGTATTTGGTGGGTTGTACAGTCTTGGATGCACATCAAATATGCAAGTTGATCTAGTGGAAAAAATGGCCATCCTTTGTGATGAACAGCAATACACTTGGCACAAGAAGTATTCTGCATGCTTTTACCATTGAGCCAGTACATTACAGCATACGTGTTTGGCATTTGTTTCTCTAAAAATAATAATAATAATAATTGCAATGCAAAATCTGACAGGCTCCTCCAAACTTGGCAACTATCCATCTGCCACGTGTGTATACAAACCACAGTTTAATTCTCCTTGTTAATGTAGAGCAAATGTTTACTGAACAGATATGGCCAAAAAGAAGGATAACTAGATCCCAGCTCTTCATAAGCACTTAACTGTGTTCCAGAATGCTCATCAGGTGTCATTCGCTGCTATCATCTTTCTCTGAAGATGCAGGACTATCCCGAACAGGTAGCAGGTCATAATGGCAGGGAATGTGGCTGTTTTTGGGTAGATCATAGAGATCTTGGCTGAAAGGTCCATTGTTACTCAGTGTTCCTTGGATAACACTAACTGTAGGTTCTGCAATTTTTTAAAAACAAACAAACAAACAAACCAACATTGGTGCTCTGATACTGGTAGACAGGAAAGAATCACAACATTTAATGAGCATTTAAAATAACAAAGGTAGCCATGAGGGGGGAAAAAATCCAAGATCCAGAGTTAGGCAATATCTTTATTAGGACTAACTAAAATTCCATAAAATTTGTGGAATTTTGGTTGGCCCTAATAAAGGTATTGCCCAACTCTGGATGTTGAACATTTAATGAAAATTACAAAGTAGTCCTGCTATTGTCCCCTGTGCTTTATAATCAAGGGTCTCCCCTCACCCTAGATAGGGATGTATGAATCCCCTACCTGCCAGTCTGGTGGGGGGAGTCCACAGGGGGGGAGGTGATCCATTCCTTCCCCCAGAATCCTCTTCGGCTGGCTCCACTCCACGGCGATTCCGCAGAGCCACCAGCCAGCTCCGAAGTGCCAGTGATACGGCCGCTATGCCGTATTGCTGGCTGAAGGGACTGACTGCGGACGCAAATGGTGTCCGGGATGCCATTTGTGGCTGTAAAAGTTTAAGGTAAATGCAGCCATAAATGGCTGCATTTACCTTAAACTATTTATTTATTTATTTATTTCATTTCTATACTGCCCAATAGCCGAAGCTCTCTGGGCGGTTCACAAAAACTAAGGCCTTTACGGTCGCAAATGGCATCCCGGATGCCATTTGCATCCACAGTCAGTCTCTTCAGCCAGCGATACGGCATGGTGGCCGTATCGCTGGCAATCCAGAGCAGGAGGATCTGGCTGAAGAGGATTCCACGCAGAGGCAGGGGTAAGTCTTCCGTTCCACCACAGGATCCAGGGGCCTGGACTCTTTAGAATCCAGCCTCATTGGAGTCCGTGGCAGAATTCTCCGCCATCCTTAACCCCAGATAGTTCTGAAGTGGTGTTAAGCAATCTACAGTCACATTAAAGCAGACTATAAAATGAATACAACACATTTTTATATTCATGAGAGTGCAAGATTTCTACATACTGAATCAGAGCTGTAGGTCCTTTCACTATAATGAGAAGAGCTGCTTGATAAAAGGAGGCATAAGGATGATGCTCAAAAATGCCTCCTAATTAAATAACTTTTTAACATGCTTTCCACTAATACACATTTATAATTTTTAGTACAGCAATGCTGCTTCACTACAGAGCCTGCTACTGATTTGTTCCCATTCATTAAAAATAGGATAGCAGTAATTCCTAAAATGGGGCTCCTATCCTAGATCCTTTCCTTCCATGCTGGAAAAAAACAGCAGTGTGGTCACACTTGGGAAAGAGGCTCTTTTCAGAGCAGCAACAGAGAGAGCGATCCTATGGCCCCTAGACAGCGTTGGGGGCGCATATGATATTTCAGATTCCTGGATCTAAGGCAGAGACAGTGGTCTGACCTCAGAGCCAGGAAACTGAGCTCCCTGCCCACTGCCCCGCCACCTCACAGCTGGCACAGAGAGAACCATGCTGGCTGCTTCTACGAGCTCTTAAATGCAAGCTCAGAGAGGGGTGAAAAGGGGCGGTTTGGTGGGCAGGGAATGGAAGAGACTGGGGATGCAGGGATCTAAGCTATCCCTAGCTGTCCCAAGTCTCCTTCCCTCTCCCTCCCCGAAGCCTCCACTAGATGGGCAAAAATGCTTGTCTAGCTAAAATGCAGAGCAGGATTGTGCCCTTAGATGGTGCATCTCAAAAGATTCAGGGACATAATTATTCTGACATTTGCTAGTTACAGCGCTAATTTACCTATACTGATTTATCTAGTCTTACGAAGCTTGAGTTTGTGTTTGGTTTTCAGTTGAGCCACTTTTTATAAAGTATTTTTTAAAGTTCAGAAATGTCTCCAGGGTGTGTGTTTGTAGTGGTGGAAATGGATGGACTATTGAAATGAAAGCAAAACCCTCAACATTCTCTGGGTCCAGTACTGGAGACTGAGTTGATAAAACACTAAATTGGGACTCACCAACTTCATATACGTTCTTGTTGGTTGAAGCAGAGTTACTGATTTCCGCATAGGCAGAGTCCCTCCGTGCTGGTGACTTCATTTCAACATATCCACATTCTGAATTTTTTGGTGTGAGTGCTGGTGGATCTTTAATAGTAGCATATGGGTTTTCAGAGCTACTTAAGGAGCAGTTACTTAAATTGTATTCAGAATTCTTCACCAGATCTGAGAAAACACACAAAAATAATGTTTTAATGGCATGGTTCAAAGAAGAATACATTTTATGAAAATTAAGTAACATTAAATGATCATTCTTTTAAAATTAAATTAGTTTGAGTACTTCACATTTTTGCTTATCTAACAATATATAGTGAAACAACCCAAGAAACAGAATACAATCCACAACTTTCCTTTCAGTAGTATCTACTGTATATGTTCCATAATGCCCTGAAAATAATAGACAGCACACCTACACCCACACTCCTTATACCTCATCCATCTCATCCATCCTTCCAGGAGTTAGAAGAGGGATAGAAAGGGAAAGAAAATGACTGGGTGAATGACTGGCTACGAAGGTGGTGCCGATGACAAAGATTTGGATTCTGGGACCATGGGCTATACTTCCTGGAAGATAGACTGTTGGCAAGGGATGGGTTGCACCTCACAAAGGCTGGGAAGAATGTGTTTGGCCACAACATGAAGAACTTTATCAGGAGGGCTTTAAACTGAATCCTATGGGGAAGGGAGATGTAAAGTTGGGGGTAACAATGGACGAAGGCTCATGCACCGCAACAGAGAGAACAGCTCTAATACACCCAATAATAGTCTTCAGACACATGTAGGGAGAAAGCCAGACTATGAAGCACATGGTCTTCGATGGCTATATACTAATGCCCAGAGTATGGGAAACAAGCAGAACGAACTTGAACTCTTAATACAGGAGGGAAATTATGACTTGATAGGTGTAACTGAGACTTGGTGGGATGAGTCTCATGACTGCAATACAGCAATTGAAGGATATAACTTGTTCAAAAAGAACAGGAGGAACAGAAAGGGAGGTGGGGTTCCACGATATGTGAAAAATACATATCTCTGCACAGAAATACAGGAGGATGGGCTTGGTAGCCCCATCAAGAGGATCTGGGTTAAAATAAATAGAGCAAAGAATAAAAGGAACATGGTGATCGGCATCTACTTCCAGCCCCCAATCAAGGAGAAGACGAGGATGAAACTTTTGAAAAGCAAATAGCCAATGTTTCAAGGAAGCATGATGTAGTAGTAATGGGGGAATTCAATTTCCCTGATATTTGTTGGGAGACAAATTCTGCAAAACATGGCCCCTCCAAGAAATTCCTGACTTGTGTTGCGGATAACTTCCTCCTACAGAAAGTAGATGAAAGAACTAGAGGGTCGGCTATCCTTGACTATCCCTAACCAACAGAGATGACTTAGTGGATAAAGTAGCAGTTACAGGAACTCTGGGGGAAAGCAACCTTGTTATACTTGAGTTCTTGCTTCTCCAGAATCCAGGGTTTGCTTCCGGCTGAACATCAGGAAAAACTTCCTGACTGTTAGAGCAATATGACAATGGAACAATTACCTAGGGAGGTAGTGGGCTCTCCCACACTGGAGGCATTCATGCTGGACAGCCATCTGTCAGGTGTTAGAAAAAGGGGAAGTCTAGCGAGACAGTCACATAAGCATAATCAGAAATAAACATGTTGACACAGTCATGCTCTAATGAGTCAGCTAACGGCTCAGTCAGTTGACATGACTTGTGGCTAACAGAAAATTGTAAAGGGGGGGGTATAAAAGATTTGTGCATGCTTAGCTCGGGGTCCAGACTGCTCTGCACCCGTTTTGCAAAACGACTAATAAAATAGTGTTGGATCCAGTGCTGTCTGCCTGGCATCCTTTCTTTCAACCAGAAGCAAGAACTTTTTATCTAACACAGGGATGCTCTGATTTGGACTCCTGCAGTGAGCAGGGGGTTGGACTTGATGGTCTTATAGGCCCCTCCCAACCCTACTATTCTATGATTCTATGTCCTCACACACTCATATCTCCAAAGGATATACACTGAAACAAGGAAGATATTAATTCAATCTTTTTTGACAGAACAGGTCACCCCATGTTTTGATTCTTATATAATTATGCTTTCTGTTGAAGGTGTTGCGAGACTGTCGAAGTTATATTCTGTCAGGTTTTTAGGTACAATTTCCAAAATAACTTGATTAAAAGTGGTGAAATATAAACCACATGGGGACACCATCACAAGATAATGCAGGGCGCAAACTACTGCACCCTTAACTACTACAGAGCGGTGAAGAAAATGCAATACATGGTGAGTTCTTTTTCCTGTCAAAAACTCTTGTGACCTGAACTCCAGTTTACTTCAGTGGTATTTAAGTTTTCTTAGAAATGTTTCAATGACATATTAAGAAAAGCCGTTGGTTTTTTTTGGTCTTTTGACTTTTGTCTTTGCAAGCTCCAAAATATTACTTTGGGAGTGGGGGTGCTGAAATCTGATTATGAGCATATCTGATATTAGAGTTACTCATGTCAAAACTACATAATGCAATTCTTAACGTATCTAAAAACATTCATGTCTCATCAAGCTAAATAGATCCACAAGCATAAGCAGACTTGTACATGCTTATCACTCACTGCATTGGGAACCACAGATGTAAATTGGCTGCATATTCTCATGCATATCAAAGTGAGGGTACAGTTTGTTGTAGTGGTATGAATGGGATGGACATTCTATCCATTATCTTGTGTGGCTAGGTGTGTGTTAACCTTCCTGATGTATGGCTACAGCTGCTCTGGCTCTGGTAAATAACGTGTATGTAATGTGCCTCGACATGTATAGAGACATTCCTTTTCCCCTTAATATGTGAAATGGTTCTGTGATTTCTCTGAAATAACTAGCAGAGATGCTAGTCTACGGATTAACTTAAGTACACCTTGTCCAGAACTGGTAATTTGGAGCGGCTTTTCTATCAGTTCAGAAGTGAGGAATAATGCAACAGATAACAAAAAATTCTGTGGAGATAAAATACACTTTTAGGGTGCAATCCTACTGGGATTCCTATCAGCCTCTGAACTCGGAGGCTGACAGAAATCTATGCAGAGCAGGAGGACTGCGAAGGTGATTATCGCCTCTGAGTCGCATTTTCATTAGATGGGTGGTTTTGCTTGTCTAGGTGGGGTCTGCAGAGTGGGAGGAAAGGAGGCTGGGGCAGCCGGAGGATTCTTCTTAAGCTGGCCACACCGGTCGCCTCCCCTCCCCACCCAGAGAACCGCCCCCTTTCCCTCCTCTGCAAGCTTGCATTTGCAAGCTCATAGACGCAGCCGGCACAGTTCTCACTGTGATGGCTATGAGGGGGAGGGGTTGGGAAGCTCAGACTACTGGGTCCGAGCTCAGAGTGCTGCCTCCGGTCTCAGATCCAGGAACCCGAACTATCTTATGCGCCTCCCAGACTCTGTCTAGGGGCCATAGGATTGCAGTCCCCATGGGTTGTGAATTGACATATTCAAAGTATTACTTTATAGTTCTTCTAACCAACTCTGTCATGGGGCTCCCAACCAGGGGCTCCCAATCAGTGGAGTGATCAGGCCCATGCCTGCTTAGCTCCATCAAGGCTGCAACATCCAAAACCATTCACTGGAGCCCTAATATATTTACATTTGTAAGAAAATACAAACTTACCTTTCAGAGATTTACCCATACAACCTCTATCAATTCCAAAAGCCCCTGTACATAATGGAGAAGAACAAAATGAAAGTTTTGAGAAAGAAAAGGATGCACGTTAAATTCTTGCAACAGCAATTTTAGCAATATCTTGTCATTTAACACATCATTGACTAGTAAGTCTTAATTCAGCGACTCCTTGCTCATTGCAGCCACACTGAGGTATGCGTAGCTATACATAGTAAGAACCTGTGTTATATATAACATAGTCAAATTCCCAGAATCCATACTCTTGGGAAAAAAGAGACAGAAACCATCACTGTGCTCTCCTTACAAAGATGGGTGGGATACATTGCTCTGTTTTCCATAACATCTACAGTGTCATGCTCAACACACACAATACTTAATATGTGTATTATTTCTATACCAAGCTCATTGAGGTAACCTCCATGCTTCCAGTCAGCAGGCAATGTTCCTGTGTAGTCCATGACAGGGCCTCGCTTCCCAGGATCCATATTCTTAAGATTCACAAACAGTTGATTGTTGTTTGACTGTTTCAAATAAAGACAGACGGCATACAATGAAGCTGGTAACTGATCGGTATTATTTGTCAAAGAGAGTAACCATACAGCACAAATAGGAAGTGTGATATTTTGCACATGTAAAATACCAAAACAGCAACATTATCTAAGCGTTCAGCCTCTCTATATTGTTACCTTTGCTAGGGTCATCCTGTCCATGTTGTTGACATTTCCTGAGTTTGAGCATTGTGTTAGAGTGTGATAGCTCGGGTTGGAGAAGTAGTGACTATTAGCATTTCCACCATTACTGTGAGGAATGGTTTCTGAAAAGAAAAGGAATGAAAAGTGAGTGATGTATCATTGCCCATCCTTGGCCTTACACCTCTAACCTTAAGAACTAGCTAACAGCTCCCTCGAGATTAAAACAAAAAATAATAAGGATTTACATAATAAACATCCATTGTTTTTCCTAAAATGCATCTCCTCAGCCTGGTCTGGTCTCTTCCTCTATACAACAGAAGCAAGGTTTTGGGTTTTTTTTTGCATTGGCTGATTCCACTGCATTTCAGATCTTAAATGAAAGAATTCTCTCTTCCCTGCATCTCTGTATGTTCTACTTCTTCTCTTTCTCAGTTGGTCTTCATAGGGATGATAGTCATTTCTGCTTGGATGATAGTCATTTCTGCTTGGTATTTCACCAATGGGCCAGTTCATACGATCAAAGTAAGCACACACTGTGATTTAAATAAGCTTAAGCCACAGTGGCTTATTTTGATTGTGTGAAGCAGGTCAGTATCTTAAATTCAGCATAGGCAAAATCAAATATATTATTTACCATACCCAACCCTTTCTATGGACCAAACCAGATATAACACTGGCTCCCTGCTAAACCTGCAATGTGCTCTCTGGTTAGCAAATTGGGAGCCAGCCTCAAGAATCAGTTACTGGATTGTCTTTGGTTGATTGTTTAAACATTGTTTTTAGATACATGTTGCTTCTGTGTGTGCTATCTGTTTATATGTCTTTTATGTAAATAGTTTTGCACCTTGTATAATGTATTTTTAATAGTTTTTAATCTTTGTGAACTGCCCAGAAAGCTTCAGCTATGGGGCAGTATACAAATATAATAAATGAATGAGTGAAGAATAATCACTCCTTCCCCTCAGCTCCCACCCCACCCTGTAGCAATTTTCTTCCTCCTCCTTTAAAAATAGTTAAGAAGTTTATCAGCAGGAATGTTAACTGTGTTTAAGACTAAACTGATTTCCCCTTAAACCAGAACCTGAAACAGCAGACTGAAGTGACTCTGAATAATTCTGAGATTGCTTGGATAGTCATATTATGTAGCGGCTAATGTAGCTAAGTACCATGAGAAAGAGCTGGTGATTAACAGATTGAGGGTGCTGCTTGTACAGAGATTTCAGTTATAAAATGCTGGACTGATGGATATAAGGAGAATTGGGGAGGGTGCAGGTAGTAGTACCTCCAACTTTTCATCCTTCTTGACAGCCAAAGCCACCCTGTCACTACCTATATGTGCATGAAAACACAGAGAACATGCATCTTATAAAGCTAAGAGAGGATAAATAAAATAGTTGTAAAGGTCATAAGAAACAAAACTTGTCCTTTGCTAAAGTTAGCACTTAACACAGATAGGATTAAGGTTGAAAACACTGTGCCCCTACCTGAAATGGTGTAGTCTGCACTGATGACCCTCATTGCAGGTGTATAGGTAACTGCTGGCATATTTGTTTCTTTCACCTTCTGTTTTTGTCTATAAATGATGAACAGTGCTAGCAGGAAGAGGACCACAAGGACAAGAATAATGATGCCGGCAATGACCCCAATCTGGTAAGAATCAGCAGGGATGGCAGCGCTAGTGCGGCTTAAGCTGTTCAAATTTCCTACTATGATTACCCCAGCTGGAAAACCAAGAGAGATGGAAATCCAATCCATAAATGCACAGAAGAAATAAAATATGCGCATAAGACACAGTTTTAACATTTTTTAAAAAACTTTTCTATAGACATTTATTTAGGTATAATTTAAATGCATCTGAAGACAGGTGAGAAGATCAGATGGCTGATAACTCTGGAGCTCTGGAAATCTATGTTTTAAAGTATCAATTAAAATAAATTATACCAGGTATATTTACATGAATTTGTTTAAGTTGTGTGCTTTTTAAAAAATGCATATTTGCATGAACGTGTTTTAAGATGAATGCTTTTTACAATCTGCAGTTACACTTTTTATTTGGAGAGTTTTTCTGGAAGATTTTGGAATTTTTCACTTTTTTGTTTGTAAGGAACTGAGAAAGGTGGAATGGAGATGCATTTTTCTTTGCAACCATGCAGACTAGATCTTGTTTTAATTTAGTAGAAGATAAAGTTCTAATTGTTCTAGATATTGAAGCGTTAGATTCCTGAAATGTTATATTCACCACACCATCTTGGCCATTAAATTTTCCAGAATTAATAATATCATCCATATAGTATTAGTTCTTCACACATCTGCCTTTTAAAAATGTAAAATATGTTTTAAAATTAAATATATCATGCTATCCTCTAGGCAGATATATAATTTTACCCTCTAAGCAAAAAGTACATAAAATATAGGCAATTGTTATACAATTTGTTGGATCACAAGTGTTAGCATGGAGAAGATCAGGCAAAAATAAAGTGGCACATGGGATTAAGAGGTTTGGGGGGCATATCACTTCCCCTAAATAAGGGTTCTGGGAGCCAAATTGCCAGTCAACTTTCTATCCAAGATGCTTTCCTACAGCAGGCACATAGGCGATGGTTAGCCTCCAATCCTAAACACATCTAGTTAGGAGTAAGCCCCATTAAAGCACAAGAGCTTTTTTTAATTAAACATGCATAGGATTACACAATCCTAACCATACTTATAACAAAATAGGCCCCATTGAACACAGTGTGAATTACCTCTGACTAAACATGCACAAGATTGCACTGTAAAGGTACTAAGTGCATGTTCTAGCATCCTAGCATGGCCACCCTTCTAATTAGAGGATTACAGTAGCAAAGGTATGTTATAAGGATTTGTACTCTCCTGATTTTGTCCAAGATTTCAAGCACCTAAATTAGGCATAGCTTTTTGTCTCCCTCTACTTTGGGATGCTGGCTATGAGCCTATGCATTAGCACTTCAAAGTTCATTTTTATTTTGGCATGTTAGGAAAGTATTACCTTGGTCACATCTTGCTCCTTTCCATCCAGGGCTGCAATAACAGGTTCCAGTGATGTGGTCACAAGTTGAGTTGTTCAGACAGTCACATATTTGCCGGCAGCCATAGCCATATGTACCTGGGGGGCACTCTGTACAAAACAATAAACATCTACTGTAGATTTTGTCTTCTAACCTATTCAAGCTCATAGACATTTCTCAATGACAGCCAGTGACCAGTATCTAGTGTGTTCAACTGAAACTATCAAACTGTCACTTATGGAAATGAAGTCACCCTGACTACACCATATGTTTACAGAATGTTGCTATTCCATGCTTAACAATGGGAGTCCAAAGTATCTATAGTCTTCTGAAAACACGAATGAATAAGGCTTTTCAGTGTGTTCTCATGTGAGGGCGGGGCATGAGCAAGGAGTGTGACAGCTGGTCACCTTATTATACCACTTTGGGATTAATTTAACATATAGCTTTTTTGAAAGTCTGGTATGTGGGGGTGTGTGGTATTGAAAACTCAACTATTTGTCATTATCAGGTCTTGCACTCTTTATAGATCACCATCAGAAATCTTGTAGATTTTGTGTATCACCACCAGGGGGCAATGTTTCATCATTCCAAGTCTATAAGAAATTGGCCACTCTCTGATGTGTTTAAAATATGGACAAGCACGGGCGAATTTAATTCAGGTGACCATCATATCTACTACTGTGGGCAAGAATCCCTTAGAAGAAATGGAGTAGCACTCATAGTCAATAAAAGGGTGGGAAAAGCAGTACTGGGGTGCAATCTCAAAAAAGACGGAATGATCTCAGTACGAATCCAAGGCAAACCATTCAACATCACAGTAATTCAAGTCTATGCCCCAACCACTGATGCCGAAGAAGCTGAGGTTGATCGGTTCTATGAAGACCTACAACACCTTCTAGAACGAACACCAAAAAAAGATGTCCTCTTCATCATAGGGGCTTGGAAAGCTAAAGTAGGAAGTCAAGAAATCACCGGGATAACAGGCAAGCATGGCCTTGGTGTACAAAATGAAGCAGGACAAAGGCTAATAGAGTTCTGTCAAGAGAACACGCTGATCATAGCAAACACTCTTTTCCAACAGCACAAGAGGCAACTCTACACATGGCTCCACACATGGACATCACCAGATGGTCAATATCAAAATCAGATTCATTATGTACTTTGCAGCCAAAGATGGAGAAGCTCTATACAATCAGTAAAAACAAGACCTGGAGATGACTGTGGCTCAGATCATGAGCTTGTTGTTGCAAAATTTCAGCTTAAATTGAAGAACGTAGGGAAAACCACGAAACCATTCAGGTATGACCTAAATCATATCCCTTATGAATATACAGTGGAGGTGAGGAATAGATTTCAGGGATTAGACCTGATAGACAGAGCGCCTGAGGAACTATGGACGGAGGTCCGCAACATTGTTAAGGAAGCAGCAACTACATCATAGAAAAAGAAATGCAAGAAAGCAAAGTGGCTGTTTGATGAGGCTTTACAAGTAGCTGAGGAAAGAAGGGAAGCAAAAAGCAAAGGAAAAAGGGAAAGTTATATCCGACTGAATGCAGAGTTCCAGAGAATAGCAAGGAGAGACAAGAAGGCCTTCTTAAATGAACAATGCAAAGAAATCGAGGAAAACAATAGAATGGGAAAGACTAGAGATCTTTTCCAGAAAATCAGAGATCTCAAGGGAACATTTTGTGCAAAGATGGGCATGATAAAGGACAAAGAAGGTAGGGACCTAACAGAAGCAATGAGAATAAGAAGAAGTGGAAAGAATACACAGAAGAACTATACAGGAAAGATCTTAATGTCCCTGATAGCCATGATAGTGCAGTCACTGAACTTGAGCTGGACATCCTAGAGAGTGAAGTCAAGCGGGCCTTAGGAAGCATTACTAACAACAAAGCTAGCGGAGATGACAGTATTTCAGCTGAGCTATTTAAAATCCTGCTTTTGAAGTGCTGCACTCAATATGCCAACAAATTTGGAACACTCAACAGTGGCCACAAGACTGGAAAAGGTCAGTTTACATTCCAATTCCAAAGAAGGGCAATGCCAAAGAGTGTTTGAACTACCGTACAATTGCACTCATTTCACATGCCAGCAAGGTTATGCTCAAAATCCTACACGCTAGGCTTCAGCAGTATGTGAACCGAGAACTACTGGAGGTACAAACTGGGTTCTGAAGAGGCAGAGGAACTAGAGATCAAATCGCCAACATTCACTGGATCATGGAGAAAGCAAGAGAATTCCAGAAAAACGTCTCTTTCTGCTTCATTGACTACGCTAAAGCCTTTGATTGTGTGGATCAAAACAAACTGTGGCAAATTCTTAAAGTGATGGGAGTAGCAGACCACCTTACCTGTCTCCTGAGAAACCTGTACGAGGGTCAAGAAGCAACAGTAAGAACCAGACATGGAACAACCGATTGGTTCAAAATTGGGAAAGGAGTACGACAAGGCTGCATATTGTCGCCCTGCTTATTTAACTTATATGCAGAGTACATCATGAGAAACACTGGGTTGGATGAATCACAGGTTGGAATTAAGATTGCCGGGAGAATTATCAACAACCTCCGATACGCAGACGATACCACCCTAACGGCAGAAAGCGAAGAGGATCTCAAGAGCCTCTTGTTGAGGGTGAAAGTGGAGAGTGCAAAAGCTGGTTTGAAACTCAACATTAAAAAAACCAAGATCAAGGCATCTGGCCCCATCACTTCCTGGCATATAGAAGGGGAAGAAATGGAAGCAGTGACAGATTTTATTTTCTTGGGCTCCAAGATCACCGCAGATGGTGACTGTAGCCATGAAATTAAAAGACGCTTGCTCCTGGGGAGGAAAGCTATGGCAAACCTAGACAGCATAGTAAGAAGCAGAGACATCACCTTGCTGACAAAGGTCCGCATAATCAAAGCTATGGTTTTCCTGGTAGTAACATATGGCTGTGAGAGCTGGACTATAAGGAAGGCTGAGCGCCGAAGAATTGATGCTTTCGAACTGTGGTGCTGGAGAAGACTCTTACGAGTCCCCTGGACTGCAAGGAGCTCAAATCAGTCAATCCTAAAGGAAATCAGCCCTGACTGCTCATTGGAAGGATAGATACTGAAGCTGAAGCTCAAATATTTTGGCCACCAAATGCGAAGAGAAAAGTCACTAGAAAAGTCACTGATGCTAGGAAAGATTGAAGGCAAAAGGAGAAGGGGACGGCAGAGGATGAGATGGCTAGATAGCATCACCGATGCAATGAATATGAACTTGAGCACGCTCCGGGAGAGAGCGCAGGACAAGAAGACCTGGCATGCTATGGTCCATGGGGTCATGAAGAGTCAGACACGACTTAACGACTGAACAACAACAATTTAAGCATGAAGGCTTGTCAGTTGTATCATTCATCATGAAACAAGGAAAGCTGGCACTACTCTTCTTAGAAAGCTCTGCTGAAACCCAGGGTGTTAGATGTCTTGGAGACTACATGTAGAATAGGTGGTGAACACACAGAGCAAACATAACTTCTCCAGTTTCTCTTTGGTGGTCACATATTTTACAGAACCTAGGTAAATATGTTTTAGTCAGACTGAAGTTCTGTATTTACTCAGAATTATGTAAATATGACAAAGATCTTAGTACGATTTAATTCATTTATGCATTTCCTCTTAACCATATGCAAGAAAATTGTTTTGTTTCCAACTTACTTTGTTCACAGTGTTTCCCCATGAATCCTGTGCGGCATGTACATTGCCCTGAGATGTGATCACAGTCAGCTCCATTCTGACACTGGCAGATTAATGCACAGTCCTTTCCATAAAAACCCAAAGGACATCCTGTAGTAGAAAGGAAAATAAAATAAAGCAGCCTGTTTTTAAAGCTGTTATTTTTAATAATGTAGTGAATGCTTTCATAACAGTGAAATAAACCATTTATATTTCCCAACATAACAGAATTCATAATCTAAACAAGATATGAAGCATGACAACATTTCAGAGTGATTAGGTGGGAAATATCAATCATATTATTTGGAAAGTCTAATGGAAGTGGTGAGATTTACAGCACAATCTTATGCATGTTTACTCAAAAGTAAGTCCCACTGTGTTTAATAGGCCAAATAGGTGTGCATGGGGCTGCACTGTAAATCTCACTACCTCCATTAGACTTTTAATGAAATCCATTAGGGTTTCAAGCAGGAAAATACAGGGAAGGCTTTTGAATAATGAACAGATCTTTGCACGTATATTTTGCATAAAAGGTCAGGGAGCAAAAGAACCTTGATTCACGCAACACTGAGCAGTTATATTGCTCTACTTCTTCCTAACATTATGGAGTTCTGCTGTTTGCAACAAAAAAGTGATACTATTATTATAGCTATGGGTGAAGGGTACTTGGTAGCCGAGACCTTTTTAAAGGTAAGCAGAACAGACACAAAACATCTTCATTCCCAATTCTGCTAGGGGAGTTTTCCAGCAATTGATCCAAAGGCAAGTCTTGCTGTCTTGCCCCTGACTGCTCTTGAATGTATGAGAAACCCCTCTTTCTGGCCAAATCTAAGGCCACCTAAAAGCTCAAACATATTCTTTTGGCTCTCAGCATGAATTCATGAATTATAATTTCCACACTAAATACTTATAACCAGTGGGGGCTGGTGGCTCCGATTTCAGTGGGGCTGTAAATCCATTCTGGGTTTCAGTCAGAACTAGCCAGAACTCTAAAAGAGGTATCCTAGGTGCTGAATCCTATCCCAAAATATGTTCGGTAACTTGGATAGCTCCTTTAGAGTTCTGGCTGGTATTGGCTGAAACCCAGAATGGATTTACAGCCCCACCAAAATCAGAGCCACCAGCCTCTGCTGCTTATAACACCCCGCTATATTTATCTATAATATGTATGTGAAGATTAGGGAAAACTCACTTTGTGTGCAGTAGAGACCAGTCCACCCTGGTGTACATTTACACTCCCCATCGTAGGCACTACAACGAGCTCCATTATGGCAATTGCAGGTATGGATACAATTTGGGCCCCAATGGGAAGGGGGGCAAGCTGAAATCATTACAATAAATCAGTTAGAATATTTGACACAACCAGAGCTCTGTAGCAGTGAGTCATTAAGCACATGAGTAATTCCAGAAAGATGGCTCCTAGCTATTCTGTCTTCCCTTAACCAATTGTATGTAGTAAGAAAAAGACAGAAGCAGCAGTGGGAAAACATGCGATGATTACAAATGGACCATGATGTCATCTGTACCCCTGTAAAATTCTGTGAATGGAACAGGACAATCGCACAATAAAAACCTGGAAGCACCCCAGGTCACTACAGGTTTTGTCAATCTTTGTAATATAAACTGAAATAATAATAGCATGTGATATAAATAGCATTTCTCATTTCAACTGGGATTATTAAACTTTTACAACATTCATGCATCATCTCCCAATGTGAACTGTGGTATTTACAATAGTACAATGTAAGGATAGTTTTAAACACTGGCTGTATTAAACTTTATCACTTCTGCAGTACAAGGCCTCAGTTTTAAATGACATTACACTGGATTTTCCTTGCCTGTAAATTATATTCATGTTACAGTCTACTCATTAAGATACAAAATTGTGTGTACAAATTTTGGAGTAGGGAAAAACAAGTAACATATGGAAAACTTCCCATTATTTCTTTCTATCTGCCAAAGTGAAATAGTCAAAGCAATATGCCTCCTTCAGCTTTACACTCAGTACATCTATGCATTAAAAACATCCTTTGTGCTGATATCTCCATCTGTGTGTATACATTGTTAAAGGTTTTGCATTCAGGTTATAAGCATGGAAAATGCAAACAGCATGCTGCATGAAAATGACATTTTGGTCTGATCTTGAGAATACCGCCCCCCTCCTCTCACATACATACCCATGTGTTATTAATGCCACTGAAATGCCTTGAATTCACATGGAACCTTGAGAATTGCTTGAATATGTCAATACACCAGGATTAAAGTGAGAATCTTCATAGTAGGTTCTTATGCTCCCATGTATGGTACTTTGTAGCTAGAGTAAGGGGGGGGGCTCCCCTTACTCTAAATAAGGTTAAGGACATTTTATGAGTGTTCAGAAGCTACCATAACATTGTTGCTCTGGTTGTGCATAGTGCACTCTTCGGGATGGTAGATGGAGGCCATCATGTATCCAAGTAGTATCAGATGGAGGCACAGAACTTCTCCCAAGATGGGCTCAGAGAAGAACTTTGGGGGTTTGTAAGAACCAACCTCATAGGAGAAGCAGGCTTTACAAGTCCCCAAATTCTTCTTCGGCCTAGATTAAAATCCAAACTAGGGAAGAATCCCTGGCTTCCCTCCCTGCCAACCACCCCCAAAACACCCTGCCTGCCAGTCTCTAAATTCCTAAAACAGGGGGCACCAGTGTGCCCTTGGACACCTTTCTTGGCAGCCACTAATATGCCCTACCCTTACCCCTCCCACTTTTTTATTTTTTTACATAACAAAAGTTTCTTATTTGTAGCTGTGATTGCTTCAAAGCAAAGCTGCTCCCAGCTTCCTTCCCCATGAATGACTCTAGGCCACCTGTGGGGCTCAGAGACATTCTTAGGACATGAAGATGGCAGGTGGCTGCAGGGTGATGGTTTCCTCTGCAGCGAGCCCATTTTGTGGTGGTGCCTTCAAAACTGATCAGCATGTCACAATTGGAAAGATCTTGTCATCTGAATCTCCAGTCACACTGAAATCACATTACCAAAATACATTTTCAGTGTGCAGAAAAGCCTTCATTAGAACCTACTAATGACATTAGGATCCTAGGTCTTGCCTGAGGACTAATCTTTTGTTTTCATCAGTCCACTAATCAATAACTCTTTCCATGTCATAGTTCATTATTTATAGAACAATAAACAACCATTAAGGACATGCTTTCAGATTTGTTTGGTGCAAGGCTACTGCAAAATGGGAGTATTTAGAGAAAATATAGTTTGATTTGGGTTACTTGGGAGTGTCTATGGCTCAAAGGCCCAATATTTTAAAACAGCTGGAAAGAATTTAATTAAAATTGTTAATTTGGGTCTAATTCTTTTTTCCTAATTCTTCTATTTCCATTATTATTTATAATGAAGAATTTTTATGGGGAAAAACTCATGTCTTAAGACAAATAAGGACTGTCTAATCACATACACATTGTTTTAACTGTTTTAGATTTTAAGTGGTTTTAGCTTGTTTAATAGTTTAATATGTTTTTAGGTGTTTAAATTATTTATTGTTTTATACTGTTGACATTGGTTTTATCTGTATGGTGCCCTGAGATCTTAATGATATAGGGCGGGATAGAAATGTTTTAAATACATACATACATACATACATACATATACACACACACACACATACCCAATACATACACACACATAAATCTTTAACAGGCTTCATGGAGGTCACATTGAAGTCATTTTAAAGTATTGGGTCACTACTTTTTACAAGAACTATAGGCTTTTACACAGTTCAGATAAACCTCCCTTTTCCCAGTCTGAAGGTCAGGCTTAGTAGACATCCCGTTGCATTCTACTGGCATATGTTTTTCTTATTGCCCTATCTCAATTGTTCATTATGAGTAAGTAGCAGAACAAAAACCATTATTCAACAACAAATTATACAGATAACTTATGAAATTAAAGAGAGATAAAAATCCCAAAGTGTTTGAATTATAAGTTTCTTAAGGGGAAAAGCCAAAGCATTAATTTATGAGAATAAACATTAAAAAAAATCAACAAAAACGTTTTGATATGATATTTAGTGCTTACCTCAAAAAAAGTGAGGTGTATAATTATATGTTCAATTTTTTAATTTATTTTTAAAATCTGAAATACAGCATGGAACATCCAACACTGCTGCTAACATAACATGTTTATGTTAATATATAAACATTATATAACATCTATAATGGCCGAACTTAGTGATATATAATGAAGATGGATTTTAAAACCAACAAATTTAAAGTTTTCTGAATGGACCAGATGTTGCATAACAATGGGATACAGCTAGTTAATCTGTCAGTCAAATATTGAGTGATGTGAACCAATGAGGCAGATCAGAAGGAGTTGCTCCCTCTTGGAAACGAAATAGCTTTTCTACACTCTTGGTTCTTGGATCCTACTGAAATGTTTGCTAAAACTCTGCATGTAAACCAGGGATGGGGAATGTAAGGCACTCCAGATGTTGTTGGACTGCAACTCCCATCAGGCCTAGCCAGCACAGCCAATAGTGTGGGATGATGGGAGTTGCAGACCAAAAGCATCTGGAGGGCCACACATTGCCTATCCCTGATGTAAACACTAATCGAGACTAGACTAGCAAAAGCTTGCAGGTGTTTCTTCTACACTTAATGGGCCGGTTTGCACGATCAAAACAGCCCACTATGGGCTGTTTAAGCCAGGGTGAATTGTGGCACGTATTGGTGTGTGGTGGCCAGCATTTTGAAATGCAACCCCTGCTCAGGGGTTGTCATGTTGTGCAAACCCAGCAAGCCATCCCTGTATAACCCATAGTCTGTTGTAGGATTACGTGGGGTTTTTTTTAACCTTGCATAATCCACAGTGGCCAGGTTCAGATGACACAGCAATGCCTGGTTGGGAGTTTAATATGCAAAATGCCAGCCAGCACACATGGGGCAGGTTCATACAATCATGGAGGGAAAATAAGCCATGGTGGCTTATTTCCCCTCCCCATGTGTGTGAGTCACAAGCTGCCTAATTAACATAATTACCCTTGATGGCTGTGGGTGTCATGAACCCAGCAAGACATCTGAACCCAGCAAGGGTGGCTGGTGGAGATGGTTTACAAACCACTCTGAAACACTAGAACAAGCCATAGGTTTCAGGGTGGTTTGTAAACCACCCCAGCCATCAACCCTCACCAGTCGGCCATCACAACAATCCACAACCAGCAAGGACAATTATGCTAATTAGGTGACACATGCCCCACATGCACGGAGGGAAAATAAGCCACCATGGCTTATTTTTCCTCCATGATCATGCAAACCTAGTCATTGGCATGCCCTGTGAATCACCATGGATTAAACAACCCACAGTGGGCTATTTGATCATGCGAACCAGGTCATTATTTGTGAAATACTTATTTAATTCCATTGACTACTGTTTCAAGCAGAAAGTCTATGTGCATTGTTCAAAGCTCATGTATAGAGTTCAAAATGACATGTAATGTATTTGGTGATGCAAGGTTGGGTTGACTTATAGCATCTTCCTTGAAATGCCAGAATGGAAACAAATAAAGGTGCTTACAGACAAGGCTTTTATCGTGTGATCACCCTCCTCATTCACAGAACTATTACAGGGGGTAGGGGAGGGTGTCCAACTTTCACTTTACCCACCTTGTGTTTTCTCACTGCTTCTTCCATCTTTTTTTTTCTGTCCACAAAATAATCCACTAAGGAAGAAAAGACGGAATAGCTGCACAATATCTTTTGAACTATCCATTTAGAAGCACCTGAAGACAGAACTGAGGGGATATGTCCCTAAAAGTATTCTTCTGTACCTGAGGTAAATCTGTGATACTTTAATCATCTGAACCCCTGGGCAAGAATTCCTTAAAAATTCTGCTAGGACTTCAGCAACTTCCACCCACAATCAACTGAGAATTGATTAATCTGTGTGGCAAAGTCACTTTCTAGATACCACTGTACAACTATGTAATGGACATATGAGTACCACCTTATACAACCCCCCCCACTGACCACTTCAAACATCTATATGCTTCCACCTTCTACCTGGAGCACACTAAGCAATCCATTGTCTGTAGCCAAGCACTACAATATAACATTTGGTTCAGCTCCTTGGACAGGGACTCATAACTGAAGGATTTAAATCAAGCATTCCTAATACTACAGTACCCACCCAATGAACTGAAAAAATAGATTGACATGGTTAAAATGGTAAACCAGTAATAACCTTCTACAGGACAAGATCAGAAGAAAACATGATGGAACATAACTTGTCACCTTCTACTCCTACCTAAAACTACTCCAACCTATCTTCCAACATCCCATTCTAGATAATGATGCTTCTTGCTCACAGGCCTTGGGCAGTAGGCCTGTCCTTACTTACATATAAGTTCCATAATTTAAAGTAGCTATTGATCAGCAACAATGGGCTACCTAACAGACCTACAAACCCAGCTCTCAACTCTGTCGCCATATCTACGCAACAAAACTATTAGAGGTCCTAAGAATATCAGCTGTACCGTAAGGAGCTTATTTACCTGTTATCCTCCAGTGTGACATACGCTATCATCTTCCATATGAATATAAATATAAACATACAAAACTGCCTTACACTGACTCAGACTACTGGTCCATCCATTCCAGTGTTGCCAGCTATGACAGGCAGCATCTCTCCAAGGTCTCAGGCAGAGGTCTTTTGCATCACCTGCTACCTCTTCCTTTTAAATGGAGATACCAGGGATTGAACCTGGTCCTTCTGCATACAAAGCATTTGCTCTGTAACTCCTCCCATAAATAATACCAATAATACCCTACTGCACTCTGCAGATGACCTATTGCTGCTGTTGTGAATGATCACTGTGTTTATTGTAAGCTTTACATAGAATTGTCACAGGCAGAACCTCTTTCGTTTTGTGGCGGTTTGACCCTACTGTTTACCCTTTTCTTCTCTATACCTGTGTATATACAGAAATATACCAACTGAGGATAACACTTCATGCATCTGATAAATTGGGCTCTAGGTCTCAAACACATATGCTCAAACACATACCACAAACATGTATGCATAAAATGCAGGAAGGCATTTATTTGTACAACAAAGAGTGGTTAATGCTTAGGGGGCAATTCAATACTATCTTTGTGGAAAGCATACAAATGACTATATTATAAAGACTGAATTTTCCACTAGTGAAATTTGCTATGCAAATATTTGATGCACTATTTGAAATGCAAATACAAAGAGATTGATTAGCCTTGTACCCCTTACCATTTTTAGTTAGTTAAAAAGTATGTCCTCAGCATCTAGGAACAAATTAAACAGAACTAAACTGGGGCTAGTTACTCTGACAAAACCTCAGAGCAAAGAAAATATTTCTACTTACGCTGAGAACAGTCACTACCAATCCAGCCAGGATAACATTGACAAGATCTATCAATTGGATTACAAGTTCCATTATTGGTACATGTGCAAATTCCTGCACAATTCTTCCCAAATCTGCCACTGGGACAGACTGTAAAAGAGCAATTTTAGAATATATTAGTAATATGCACTCTTACCACTTGTTTAGCTCAGTGATGTTCCTTTTTGATTTGTTTTTAAAATATTGGTATATGAGAGAGATGCCATGAAATGGTGGGAAAGCGGACCTAAGACAATAGCTGAGTTGGTGTCTGGGTGGGCAACTTCTCTTCTCTATTCCCATTAGGTTTTGCTCCACCTTTCTTTCCTTTGGCCTTTGCTTCCCCTAGGGATGTTGGAGAAATCCTCAATGGAACCAAATGAGTTTGGATTTTCATGAATCCAACCTGTGAATTCTGCAGCGGACCAGCTTTCCCCCTGTCCAGCAGATTCCACAGACTTGTGGATCGTTTTTCTAACTTTCCCGAATCTTGCACAAATTTTGTCATAGAAAAATACACAACATTTTAAAAACTGGCCCAAAATGCACATTTCCCCCATAGGCTAAAGCATTAAAATGTGCATTTTGGGGGAATTGCACATTTTCACATGTGCGAATTTGCGCAAATTCAGAAACAACAAAATCCAATTCCGTCAATGCACAGATAACGGAACAAAAGGCACCTGACAATCCACGAAACACAGACAGAATGGACTTTACACAGTCCGTACATCCCTAGCTTTCTCTATATCTCCTCCTCTTGGCCGCAGCTTCAAATGCTCCTGTCATTCAGATGTCATTGCCTTTGCTTGCCTTCTGCTTCATGCTCCTTTCCTAGACCGCTCAGCTGATGTTGCTCAAGCGTTCTTTTCTTTCTACTTCCTCCTGTATTTATTTACTTACTTACTTACTTACTTTCTTAATCGCCCATCTGGCTGGTCACCCAGCCACTCTGGGCAATGTACAATAATACAACAGTTTAAAACAATAAAATTCCACACTAAAACATCGTATTTCTAAAAATACCCTAACCCATCCCAAATGCCTACCTGAACAACCACATTTTTAATGCGTGGTGGAAGCTCATTAAAGAGGGGGCATGGCAGAGTTCCCTAGGGAGGGAGTTCCACAGAGTGGGGGCCACCACAGAGAAGGCCCTCTCCCTCGTCCTCATCAGCCTAGCTGTCCTGGCTGATGGGACAGAGAGAAGGCCATCTGAGGCTGATCTCATTGAGCAGCCTGTCTGGTGTTGCTGGAGGCACTCCTTGAGATAGGCTGGGCTGGAACCATATAGGGTTTTAAAGGTCAAAACCAACACCTTGATTTTGGTCCAGAAAAAAATTTATTATTGCATTTATATCCCGCCTTTTTTCCTCTTGCAAGGCACCCAAGGCGGCTTACATTATCCTCCTCCTCTCCATTTTATCCTCACAACAACAACCCTGTGAGGTAGGTTGGGCTGAGAGTGTGTGACTGGCCCAAAGTCACCCAGTGAGCTTCCATGGCCGAGTGGGTACTAGAACCCGGATCTCCCAGCTCCCAGTCCAACACTCTTGCCACTACACCGCACTGGCTCTCCATATACTGCCCCCACTTCCTTTCCCTTTTCTTTTCAGCCCTAGCCATCTTTAGTTATGTTCCTATGCACATTTCTATTGGCCTAGACCAGCCTTTTGTGGTTGAACCACAAGTCCAATAATTTCCAGCCAGCACTAGGAATCATGGGAGATGCAGTCTAACAGATCTGGAGTGCAATAGCTTGGGGAAGGCTGGAGCATAAGGAGGAGATTGCTTTTGATAAGACTTGTTTTTTGCCACTGTTTACAAAATCCCTGACAAATTTATCTCTCTATCCCCTAGTCCTCTACTGTGCATCAGTTATGCATTCAGGCAGCAGTTTTTCCGGTTTTTGCTCATCTCTCTCTATCCCATATCTGGCATGCGTAGCAGTCATTGACTTTTTCAATGCCATCCAAGCACAGTTCTTTCCCTGTTTCATTCTCACTCAGCACCCAGTATATTGTTTAACGCACATTTCTTACTTGAGCGCTGGTCAAGTAGTTCCATGAATGTTACAGACATGCCCACATACCAGGTAGGAAAATGACTGACAATAGAAAACTTGGAGAAGGAAGAAAGGAAGAATCCGCCTTTGATTTTCACATCAGAGAACTCCTCCCAAATGTTTCCAACCTCAGAATATGTTAGCAGGCCCTGGTGGTTACTGGGCCATTTTTTATTCATGTTTCAATTCGTTATCACTGCTAGAGGATGGAATGATACATATAATTGTGAGAAGAGTGACAGGACTGGTGATATCACAACTGGTGTACTGTCTGGTGATATCACAAAATAATTGAAGCCCAGATATCTAGGCTATTATCTTGGGCTCCTCTGTGATTCTTAAAGGGTACAGGTATTTGAGGGCAACATTTCTCTGAGGTAGTAGATCACAGAGAAACCAGATTAAACCTACATTAATTTCTTATTCGTCTGACAATTCTTCCCCAGCCAGTCCAGCAAAGTGCCTCAGGAGAAGGTGGCAGACAGAAGGACACACTCTCAGATTAGTGAAACATTGTCATAGGTAGACAACAATGCCCAAATATGTGCTACATTTTAAACCACATTCTTTCAAAAATGCATATTTAAATAAAGTATAGCTACAAATTATGTAGTGCTCCATTCTCTTATTCCAATGTTGTTTTTAGTTATATGTTGTTTGTGTATATTGTCTGTGTGCTTTTATATGCTTTTTTGTAAGTTGCTTTTAAACATTTTATATTGTATTTAATGTTTTAACATCTGTAAACCACCCAGAGAGCTTCGGCTATGGGGCGGTATAGAAATGCAATAAATAAATAAATAAATAAATAAATAAAATCACATATGTCACAGTACCCAAACATACATTCTTCTCAACAAGAGGTAAAATGCGGTTTTTAAAGAGTACCCCAAAGGAATAACCCATCAAAGCTTACTTTCTAAAGTGAGCATAAAGTAAACTATAGAATAGCAACGTTTAAAAATGCAAAGCCACCATCTGAAGAGATCACTATGACTATAAGTAGGAAAAACAGAGAAAACATCATATTTGTTATTGGATTATATTACAATTTGTACCTTCATTGCAGAGAGATCCTGTGAAACCAGGTAAACAGTCACACAGTCCAGTCACATGGTGGCATGGACCACTGCTGTGCACACACTGGGGGCATGCCTGACTACAGCGATGACCATAAAACCCAGGAGAGCAAACTGAAAGCAGAAATATGTTGCTTTAGATATACTTGGGGAGACTTGGAAACATTTGAGAATTCCACTGATATATAAAACAAATAGATGCACTACTTCAGCAGGAGCTTAAAACATATGTACTGAATTTTACCTAAAATAATTGTATGATGATAATTATTGTTATTATGCAATCACCGTACATTGAATCGTCATCATTATTATGCCATCATTTGCTGTGACTATCTGTAGTGTAACATTTTTCTCTCTAGCTGGACAAGAATGAATCACTGCAACCTGACAGTACCCGATAGAATGCAAGTATAAAGTACTTTTTCCAACACAAGGGCAATCAAAGTGCAGAAAGCTACTCACCGCTGCTTGTTTTTATTCAGCTCATGACTTTAAAAGAAAGCACTTCAATTCATTTTTATGCCAAATACACTAACCCTTCACAGATACATCACCACTTAGATTGACAGAGAAAGAAAGAAGCTGTTGGGTAGAGTTTCTTTCTTTACATTGCTAATCTCTGCTGGCATTTCTTTCGTGACAAATTAGTATATTAAGCAATACTTCAAGTTAAGTGCCTGTTGTCAAGCAGCAATTAACATTTACAAAGCTAACTTTTGCCTTTAAATTATTTGAGTCTTTTAGAAGTCAGCCAGCTTGATTGCATGCTTGAAACAGGTTGCCTGATCAAAAAAAAAAAAAAAGCATGCCAGAGAGCCTCATGGTTTTTCAGTAAAATTGTGGGTCAGTCATTCCTTCTCCTCTCTTATAGTTCAAGCTGTTTGTATGGGTATAGCCACTGATTAGTACAACTACTTGTCTTCATAGATACTGCAATGTCTTGAATACCCTGATACTTTCAAGAGTGATTTCAGTGTTATAATGGGGAGACCCACTGTTTTACATTATGTTCATAATATGTCATCATTACGTCATCTTTATTTACAGTTCCTCCACATTAACTGAATTATTAACTCTAAAGCCATTATACTGACAATTGCTGCCAACTTTAGAAAAAATCCATCCAGGACTATTGCTGTGTAGCTTCAATTCATTTCAATAGGGCTTGTGTGGGACCATTGCTTGATGGATGGCACATAACAGGGTGGCTGAACCTGAGCCACCTAGATCATTGTGTGTTGTTAAGTAAGATGCATCAGTTTATATCCCTTATAACACAAGAGGGAGCGATAGGTCTAGCTCTACATTTGACCACCATGTCAATTCCCACACTATGGCTCAGGTTCCAATTGACAGTAAATAGCCTGAAATGCTTAAAATAATGAAAATGCTGGTATAATACATTCATGATGTACCCAGCATTATGAGCCAGGGTGTAAGTGGTTTGGGCAGAATCAAAGCTAAGTATGATAGATTACAGGCAATACTTAAAAGTTGTGGTCAGGTTTTAAGAATACACACTAAAGGTATTGGGAGTGAAATAGAGAAAGGAGGCAGCATGGGACTGGCAGGAAGAAATTCTGCTAACAACAAGCAACACTACAAGCCTAAATGTTTACACTAGAATCATGAAGATAGCCTATGGGTAAAGGAAGCAGAACTGGAAACAGTAGTAGGAAGCAGGCTGGGACCCAGAGGTGAGACAGTTATGACAATTACAGCAGAGAGCTGGTTGGAACACAACATGCTACAGGCAGAGTGGTTAGCAGGTAATGGAAGTATATCAGTACATCATCTTGTTCTGTGCAATGTATTGGGATGCTTATACAAAAAACTGCTTTGGACAAGCCACATCTATATGGTGAACAAACATGGAAGGGATCTTATTGCCAGTAAAATTTCTGTGTACAGAGTGGGAAGGAAATAAAGAAGTCCCAACAATACCACAGCAAGGTCTTGGTTTTAAACTTGGTTGGGCCCCCAAACCTCACCCTCTCATTCAGATCATCCATTGCCATTGTTTTGTTCCCTTGGCCCTCCTGTTACTTTTTTCATTATTTGGTTTCCTCTTATGCAGATAATATTTTCATTGTTTTTATTCCTCAGTTCGTCAGACATCTGGAAAAGACGTTCTGAGCCTGTAGTTTCTCTTCACTTTTAATCAGTATATAAATTAATTATCAGCCTAAACCAGAAATGGGCAAAGAGGACTGGCATCCTGTTTATATCATGTAGGTCAACCTTCCCCAACCTGGAGTCCTCCAGATGTGTTGGTCTACAACTCCCAGCCTGCCCCAGCCAGCATAGCTCTCCAGGGCATGCTTGGAGTTGTAGTCCAACACATCTTGAGGGTGGCCAAGTTGGGGAAAGTTGAGGTGAATGCTAATTTGGTACTGTTTTCATAAATTATGTTTCCTATTGGTTTTGCAACTAAAAGCTAAGTTGAACATTATGGCTCCAGATGAGGGGTGCCAAAAACCACTTCCACGTGGATCAGCCAAATTGTCTAGGAAGTCTCCAAGCCAGCTCTAGCAACTGCCAGGAACATGCAATGCTGATATGAGTAATACTTATAGCTATGGTTGATCCATGTGGTAAATAACTTTGAAGTGCAATAGCATGGAGCTGCTACCAAACAGAAGCATTTTTATTTTCAGCAGCTTCCAAATGGGTGTTGTGATGCTTGGATCAGTCCTATATTGTTTACAGAGACAGTTGGTGTCATTTTCTAGAAGTATACGCATTTACTAACACAACAAGACTCCAGTTTTGTTGAATGTGGGCTCAGGTGACAGCATGCACCTTGACAGATACATAGTGTATATCAAATTTGCAAATTACACAATAATAACAAGAGATTGCTGCTGGAAAAAATTGTATTAGTGACAGGGAAAGCACATTTTGGAAGTATTACAACAAAATATTTTTAAAATTAAAGGAGCTATCTAAGTTTGCTTTACAATGCTATAATTCAGCATTATAATATAACCATACTAAAGAAAGGAACAGGACACTTTCAAACTTACTTCTTTGGCAAGTAGTGCCTCTATAACCAGGTGCACATTCACAAATTCCTTCATCTGGAGAACATGATGCTCCATTTTTACAGTAACAGGACAATGAACAATTTGGACCCCAATGTCCTTCAGTGCATACACTGTCACAACGCATACCTGCAAGGAATTAACATACAGAGCTGTCATCAGTAGCACTAGAGGAAACATTCCAACCTCACAAATCCCTTGCAAATCACTGGTTAACTGGCAAGCCAACACTGTACAGCTATCAGAAATATTATGAAGGAAGGAGCACAGGGTAAAATCCAATGTAAGTCCTAGTTAGAGCAGTCCCATTGAAATGAACAGGGCTTAAATTAGTTGTGACTAACTTAAGTCCCATTCATTTCAATGGGTCTACTCTAACTAGGACTGATGTTGGATTTTACCCATAATGTAGAGACACTATTTACTATACATGAAGCCATGTTCCACAAGCCTTTTGGCCAGTGAGAATAAAAGCCAAACTAGGTTTGACAATGGCAATGAAGGGAGGCCATGTGTCCTCTTTTACAGAGGACAGACCTCTATTTGAAGGGCTACCAGAAGAATGTCCTTTGTTTTGAAGGTGTCCTCTATTTGAAAGGCTATCCAGTCCAAGTCCAGTTTAAAGATAAAGAGCCATCAGAAGGAAGAGCTGGCCATCAACAATACCTGAATAGCAGACTGAGCAGGCAGGTACACAGGTCATTTGATCACATTTTTTCCCCACTATGGTGAGATGCGCTGCATTTCTATTTAATGTTTAAATTTGCATCTATATTGCATATATAAATATCATGCAAATCACTGTCCCTTTGGGAGGGGGTGATGCATGTCCTATTTTTGGGTGATTCATAAGTGGCCACCCTAATGGCAAACCACTTTTAAAGCTGTTTAGCCCTCCCCACCCACATGTCTTTTTTGCTCAAAAAACTGGATTCTCCACCCTATACCTCTGTGCCTGGGGCAGACTTTGATTACAACAAACAGTCCTTCTTGTATGGCCTTAAGGCAAACCTAATAAGACAACAATGTGGCCCAGAACAGTATGGCACTTCCTCAATATATCACATGACTCAATTACAGATGAATGGATTCAAGATGGCTATTTTTATGAGAGTGAAATTCCAACAAACCAAACTTCAGAAGTAGGTTGTCATCAAGTAATGCTATATATTAGTTTAACCCTTGGAAGAAATAAATAATGGTTTTTCAGAACTGGGTCACTATAAACTCACCAGCTGTAACATCAAGAAGTAACACACTAAAATCCCCCCACCCCACCCGATGCTTTGGACATCCAGCTAAAATGTTTATATGCAGGCCCTTATCTTAGGTTTTTTTCCCCCTGTTCATCTTTTAAATTTGAGAGACTTGCAGTTCAATCAAAAAGATCTAGGACATTAACTTCTGCCTTTCAAAGCTTCTGAATGGAATGTTCAGTTCCTATTGCAAAAAGGTTGGGTGTCTTCTTCCCTCACATTTACAAAGTCAGGCCTTATCTACACTCATTAACATCATGGCTGGATAGAATTCTTTAAGGAGTTCTTACAGAAATAAAATGTGAAAATGTTAATCTCTTAACAAAAATATCTAATTCAAAACACCAGGTTTGCTTATTATGTATTATTATTCAACAGATATGTAGGTGATGCGATGCGCATGATACAGATATTATTATTATTCATTATGATTTGAGTGTATGGCAGCCATTCTTCCTCTTTTATAGGGCGTGGTCCTCTATTTGAAGGGCTGCCAGAGGACTGTTCTTGAAGGCATCCTTTATTTGAAGGGCTGACCTATCTAACAACAGTCTAAAGATAAAGAACAAACAATAGGTGGAGGCATTCATGCCCTGCTTATGAGGTCCCAGAACCACGTATCTGATTGCTAGGTTTTATTCTGGTTGCAGTGTTATATTGTGGTTTTAATGCTTTCATATTTTATATTGTTTTATCCTGCGCTTTTTGGTTTTAATTTTTGTGAGCTGCCCAGAGAGCTTCAGCTATTGGGCGGTATAGAAATGAAATGAAAATAGCTATTAGGAGCAGAATGCTGAACTAGACGAACCTTTGTTTTGCACCCGGAAAGGCAGCCCTTTTGTTCTTATGATTCTCTATTCTTGTCATACCAAAAAACACAAAGTTCAGTTTTGGTTTATTTTCTTCATTTTGCATGAGGAAAATTTGCAAGGCAATAGATACTGAAGCAGCCTATTTCTGTTCTAATGAGTGGCAAGCTGATTATTGCTATGTTTCATGCCAGGGGGAAAAAGCAGAACACAAGAAAGATCCCATAATGCTTAGTTATGCTGAAGATATTGACTATTCAGCATTTCATCTCATTGCTTGCTGCAAAAGAATATATGCTATGGGCACAACTCCAGTATATACACAGTCACAAAGACAACAGCCATGGTTCATTCATCGTTCATTCATTAGAACCATGCAGCTTGCGCACTCTTTCTATCTCTCTATTAACAGTTAGTAAAACTAACTTTCTTGATACCTTTTTGGTGTTTTGTTTCACTTTTAAAAAGTCTCCTTTCATGTCAAACACCAGTAGGCATCCACTGTAGCTTTCAGACCTTATTGTGTCTACAGTGCTTTCTATTATCAATGGCCTATTATTAGAGTGCAAGTACTGAATGAATCATCCAGAAGAATGACTTGCTTTGTGAAGTATTTCATGCAAAATATTCAGGTCCACTTCCTATCAGACGTCTTGAAGGAGCAACTTAGCAAAATAGGCTTTGGGTTTTTGTAGGAAAAATCTTTCTTAAACAACCCAGAGTGAATATTTTATAGAGTCTGAGGAAGAATTGGGGGAGACCTGCTCTACAGGGGTGAATCCTGTTTGGGAAATATCTCTTCCTAGCTGGAAGAAAGGTGAATGAAGGTCAAAATTTTTACATCTTAGATCTTTCTACTGACTTAAGCCTGTCAGAGAAATGAGCACAGAGTGTATGAAAAATACACTGAAAAATGTCTCACACTGAAATTTGACAAAAACTCAACTAATTTTACACAGGATACCAAGTAACTGTAAAGGGACTACTTTTCCTGAATGAATGCAAATTTGAATGGAATTTGAACTGATTGCCAAGATACAAAAAAAACCTTGTTATACCATCAACATCTTACAAGCTGATTTTTGTCTGCCTAGCTAACTGAGTTTTATGAATAAAGACACAAAGTAGCTTATTTCTCAACAGCTTGGAACAGGGTATTTTCAGCTTGAAATCTAAACAGAGTCACCTACATTTGCATCTGAATGAGAGTGAGAGAAGCTGAGACCCCTTATTAGATGACACTGAAAGCTGTGCAAACCTCAGACCTTAAAAAATATGCCCAGGCTGCTAACTATCAAAATACAGGCTTATGCATAGACATTCAAACACATATGTTTGAAAGAAAAGTTTTTAGTGAATAGCAGGGCAACAAATCTGGTTCAATAGAACCCAACAAGGACAAAATGAGGATAATATGAGAGATTTTCATTTCTCTTTACTGTTTTTTAGCTAACTTCTCCAGTGAACACATGGGAAGGTACACTTAATAAATTAAAAGCAAATGTGTTAAGTTGAAAATGTTCTAGACTTCCAATGTGGTATATTTTAATAAATTTTAAGTGAATGTGGTTTAATGGCTGTTTTATTCACATGTTTGTTAACACATTAATGAAATTTTATTTTTATGCATGCTCAGAGTAATTAAGCTGAAATTGCATTCAATGGCTGCATTTGCATGGTCAAGCTCCAGCAAACTACAGGCTCAGGTGATCTCCCTGCCCTCTCTTCCTGTGGCATAGTCATAAGAAGGAGATTGGAAGTTTTGGCTTCTGTTTTGATTAGCCACAGTTTAATGTTATATCTGAACCCCAAACAGAAGTTACTCTTAACTATGGTTTCCTAAAACAACCCAGCTTCCTAAAATGCAGTTTTAAGTTTGCTTATTTTAGAAAATTGTAGTTAAGACTAACTGCAGTTTGTGAGCAGATGTCACAACAAATTGCAGTTTGTCAGAAACAGATACAAAAGCTTCTGAACTCCTCCTCATGGCTATACTGGAGGAGAAGGGGGAAGTGTGCAGCTTGTTCTCATAATGCTAAACCAAGGTTTAGCATTACATGCAAATCCAACCTATATATCTGATCAAGATAATGAGAGAAAAACTGGCCCTGTTGGGATGTAACAGTGGCATTCAGTGGCAATTTGTGGGTTAATCAACCCACTAATTGTGTGAATATGTGGTATGCATGAGCAGCTTCCAGCAGTCCAGAACAACCTACGAATGCTGCATTCATAGGTTGTTTCCATGACCTACAAACCTGGACACTTGCGATTGTTTGTGGGATTGTTTGTTAACAAGTTAACCCATGGTTTGTTCTTGGGTTAGCTTGGGATTGTTTAACCCATGAACGACTCCAAGTGCCTGGGTTCGGACCTCACAGAAACAACCTATGGATGCCATATTTGTAGGTTGTTCCAGAAAACTAGAAGCAGTTCGCATGCGACGTGCGTCCCTGCAATTCGAATTGTCACTGGACACTGCCATTACATCCAAACACGAGCACTGTGTGTATTTGCATGCACGTGTATAGCAAAAGTTATTGCTTTCCAATGCGTTCATGTTTTATACATATATGAAATATAATTGATTAATATTTATCTCTGTAGAATATAACATTTCTAAAAAGAATCTCCAATAGGAGCAGACCTGTACATGCTCAGATTTTGAATAACCAATGTCAGCAAACAGCTCTGCCTTATTTGGTGAATGGTTTAAGCCTAAAGACAACAATACTGTGTGGGTAATTTGCATGCAAGGCTTTTGAAACAACTTTAACTAAAATCAATATGAATAATGTATCTGCATGTAAACTTTGAACATCTAAAATCTATCTTATGAAACAAAAGGATTATTAATATGTTTTTACATTGATTTTATTCTTGATAAGCAGATTGGTAAGGAAATGTTTTTGCCAGGAGAATGGACAAAGAACTCTTTGATGGCCTTTACAAGTTGCTAGGCAATAGCTAAATGGTCATGATAAACTTCAGCTAAGCGGCTCTGAAGAAATCCTCATGCATTTAATGCTCAAAAAACTATGCCAAGAGCTTCACATCTAAATTAGTATTCTTGTAGCATTTCTAATTATGCAAATGAAGTAAATAATCACTTGGATGGTATTATCTATGCTGTTATAATGTTATATATACTAAAATATCCCATATGTTAACAATCTGGTACAATGACATACTGCGTTGTGGCACTGGCACATAAGATCGAGACTTAGCACTGAGCCAAAGGGAGAAACCATTCAGTACTACTGAGAGCCAACTCTGCACTCTACTATTGCTGTTACAGATCCAGTAAGCTGTCCCATACTGACAGCTGCTGGAATACATATTCATTGATACTGGAGAAAAAGACAAAAATTGTAATGTCTCATATTAAAAAGGTGCAATAACATCAGAAAGACCACTTCACATCCAGCAAATACAACACAGACAATATCCTATTTGATTATTTACCAACTTGCAAAAAATAAGTTGTATACTGAAAATAAAAAAAGCTATTGTTAGTGCCATTACTTGAGTCACCATATTTGTATCATCAGTGATATGTGTAATGTTTTACTATATGCCCATAGAAACAGATTCATAGTGCTCTGGCTCCTGATAATACATCAGAGGAGTAGCCACATTAGTTTTTTGCAACAAACACAAGACGTCCTTTGGCTCCTTAAAGACTGATGCATCTGGTGAGGTAGACTCTAGTCTATGAAAGCTTATGCCATAATAAAGTCTTGAGAGAGCAATACTAAGAGCAAAGAGCCCAAATGATGGAGCACTCTGATCTCAGAGTCTCAGAACTATCCAAAGCCCTGCTGGGTTCTTGCTGGCAGAGCAGAAGGAATAGCAGTGGCAAGGTCTCCCCCTGTATGCCCCGGCTGTGGGCTGCTAATGTTTGGAGGTGCCGAGATAATGAAAAGCCAGATCCAGGTTTGCTTACAAGGAGACTTTATTGAGTACTTACAGCACACAGGCATACCCAATGGTTGGATCAGACAGCTTCTCTGAACACCGAGCCAAGGGGTACGATGGGTCTTATACTATACATGTTAGCAGTGAGGCAGCATGACAGCAGCAAGCATTAATTAACATTAATCTGCAACTTTCCCAGCATAGGCTAACAGTGCTTGTTCAGAATGAAAACAATCAGAACTTTCCCAGCACAGACACCTGTAGCTTAGCATAAACATAGCCTCACTTCTCAAGCACATCCTAGGCCCTGATAAGACAAGTGCTCATTAGCATGGAATGTGCTGAGGAGGTGATATCGCCCTTTGACTCATCTTACCAATCAAGAGGCCTACTATCAGGAAAACTGCAGCTGATGGACTAAAGTCAGAGAGCATTATGGATCTCTGAACCCCTCTAAAACTACTGGTAACTTGGTGTTACAGGCCAGGGGTTACAGGGCCAATACATTCCACCCCCAAGATGCTCAAAGGGCTATTGAGTCAGCGCGTCACAATCTTTTCTTGCCCAGAGGAATGCAAGAACATATTCTTGCAGAACATAGCCTATCACAGCTAGATTTGCAAAGTCAGCCGTGATAGGCTACGTCAATTGATCACGTAGCCTATCACGGGTGACTTAAAAAAAAAGCGCGTACGCTAATGGCGGCCCCCATAGGGAGCCGCCATTCCCGTTCCTTATTTGGTCACTGTAGTCTACGTAAAGATTTACGTAGACTACGGCGAAAATAAGGGCAACGCTATTTGCATTGCCCTTATTTTCGCCGTAGTCTACGTAAACATTTACGTAGACTACAGCGACTAAATAAGGAAAGCGAATGGCGGCTCCCTATGGGGGCCGCCATTAGCGTACGCGCTTTTTTTTTAAGTCACCCGTGATAGGCTACGTGACGATTGACGTAGCCTATCACGGCTGACTTTGCAGATCTAGCCGTGATAGGCTACATGAATCGTTATGTAGCCTATCAGGGGGCGTTTTTTTTTTTTTTTAACTTTCGCGTTCGCGGCTGGGCGAGGCAGGAAGCCTCCTCCCCGGCCTGAATTTCTGCCGGGGCGAGGCGGGAAGCCTCCCCCCCGGCCTGAATTTCGGCCGGGCCGAGGCGGGAAGCCTCCCCCCCGGCCGGAACTTCGCGGGGGGACCAGCGAAGCGCCTCCCCCCCACCGCAAACGTCCTTCGAGGACAGGTAAGTGACTTTCGTCCACCCCTACTTCTGTCTAAACAGAGTGGCACTACTCAGCTCTCTAGCAGTGATGCTCCAACCTGGGCAACTTTTCTGCAAATCCTGCTCCACCTCTGTCAGGTTCTCACAGACATCTTCCAGCCTTCATGCCTACCAAGGCTAGACCAGCGTCGGACAGGGAGTTGGGTGACTCCCCCTGGCACCACTCTGAGAACACTGACAGAGATAAGCTTACACAGACTCTGACATTCTAAAACTGAATAGGCCCAAGCCTTTCTAGGCTACTTCTAATCAAATCTTGGCTATAACTTACAAGGCCTACTGCATTACCGAAGCTGGGCTCTGTCATTATCTTCGCTCCCATGCTGCCTCTTCACCCTAAAACTCCCCTCCCCTCACATTTTCTTGGCTTGGTTGCTCAGAGAATGGTGAGGGGGAAGTGATTGTCTAACTAGGGAGCTTGCAAAGACATTGCCAGTGCTTCTGAGCTTTCAATGGGTCTACTTAGAAATCTAAATCTAAGCTATTTCATACACATTAAAAACAACAAAACCATCTCTTTTGCAAGGAGACAAGGAGAGATCTACAGGGACTGTCATTCTTAAAGCTGATAACGTGGCTTTACACACTATAATTGGCTATGATCCCCTCCCCTTTGCAAAAGTAAACTTAAAAGTACAGAGCAGTTTTGAACTGCAGGGCTCTTAACAGCAAGGGAACAACAATTGTACTTTTAAATGCTTCTCAAACAAGGACTAAAGAAACTGAGGCTTGAGTGAGGGGAAAACTCTTGGGGCTATCCATCACTTGATAGGCTAGCCAGGGATTAACAACATGACCCCTCCCTTCTTCTCCCGTACTTGGCACACAAACTTTCTGGTAAACAAAATGCTGAAACTCAGGACACTACAGGGAGATGATGGGGGTCGCTTTGTACTTGCATTCTTTACACAGCCATCAATCTTCTTTGGGAGATGGCGGGTGGGTGATTTACAGGGCTTGAAAGTAAAACTTCACAGTTTGTTTGTATTTGTAAATCCTGGGTTCGAAACAAGAGACGATGAGGTAAAGGGCAACCAAATCTTTGCTTTGTCAGGGGCGACAAATGACTCAGGTCAGTCTTTTTCCGCTGGGATCTCAAACAGGAAAACAGTCTTAGTTTGCACTTGTAACCTCATTTACAGCATCAGCCGGCCGGCTATGAAGGTCTTGCAGCTACTTCGATACCTTCTTTTTCTCAATCAGGTTGGGTCTCCCAGCTTACAGGGTTTGTTGCAGCTTGCAGGAGCATGGTAGTAGTGTTTTTGGCTTGGCTAGGAACACGCTGTCAGGTTTCCCAATCTCTTCAGCGCACACGCTCAGGCAGTCCGACCCTGGACACCCAAATCAGTGAGATTTCTTCATTGCAGGGAATCCCACGGCAACAGCTTAATGGTTACACTCTTCAGAAATCATATAGCTGATGGTCAGTAGCTATAGGCTCTATGTAATTCCAGAACAGTCCAAAGCTAAACACTACTACCGTGACTGCGATCTTCATTAACGTGGTTTCTCTGCTTCATTCTGCCTTGGGACCGTCTTCTGGCATGCTTTCAGCTCTAAGAGGGGACTAGCCTGTGCTCTGGGTGCTGATTCTACACCTTTACTCCATTCTTTGTCTTCATCTTCTGGGTCTTCATCTTCAGTTTCCACTTCTTAGGGATTTCATCCCAATCGGGCGAGGTGATGATGTTGCGCACTCTGGCACTCTTTGGGCAATTCTTCCAAGCTCGGCATCTCAGCCTAATGGCTACTTCTTCAGCCTCCTGCTCTCACTCCTCGTTGGAGGCCAGGCTGTCTGCAATGTTTTGCTAATTAACATCTTCAGATCTTGTTCTTTCTCCAGCTTGTCCTTGAGCTTTTCTGCTTTCTCTGACTTTAGTCCATCAGCTGACTCTTTCTTCCTGACAGTTTGCAATGCTGTCAGCAAAAGCCATGCCAGAGTTCCTACACTCTGAGCCTCCTTAGCTGACCACTTTCCCAGCTGCAGAGATTACAACGCAGTTTCCAGAGCCACTGGCATGCAGTCCTTCTTGACCTCTGGGCATGCTCCCGGTCCGCTCAGGGATGCCGACTGCTTTGCGACTGGACCCCACAGCTCCAACTGCAGACAGCCTGGGAGTCAGTTTTGCATGCCGACAACCGCATCCTCCTTCGCTGTGAATCTCAACATATCAGTTCTCTTAGCACCCTGCTCGCTGCGCCAATTGTATGCCCTGGCCGTGGGCTGCTAAGATTTGGAGATGCTGAGATAATGAAAAGCCAGATCCAGGTTTGCTTACAAGGAGACTTTATTGAGTACTTACAGCACACAGGTGTACCCAATGGTTGGATCAGACAGCTTCTCTGAACACCGAGCCAAGGGGTACAATGGGTCTTATACTATACACGTTAGCAGTGAGGCAGCATGACAGCAGCAAGCATTAATTAGCATTCATCTGCAACTTTCCCAGCATAGGCTAACAGTGCTTGTTCAG
Source organism: Heloderma suspectum (assembly GCF_057233095.1). NCBI lineage: Eukaryota > Metazoa > Chordata > Lepidosauria > Squamata > Helodermatidae > Heloderma > Heloderma suspectum. Next base: position 83,047,837 of record NC_139459.1, on the reverse strand, counting down.
AATGAAAACAATCAGAACTTTCCCAGCACAGACACCTGTAGCTTAGCATAATCATAGCCTCACTTCTCAAGTGCATCCTAGGCCCTGATAAGACCAGCGCTCGTTAGCATGGAATGTGATGAGGCAGCGATATCGCCCTTTGACTCATCTTACCAATCAAGAGGCCTACTATCAGGAAAACTGCAGCTGATGGACTAAAGTCAGAGAGCATTGTGGATCTCTGAACCCCTCTAAAACTACTGGTAAGTTGGGGTTACATGCTGGGGGTTACAGGGCCAATACACCCCCCCTTCTGTGTTTTTTCCTTAACTCTAAGAAAAAATTCCCTTCCATTGCCATTTAGACCAGCCTCAGAGCTGGGCTGAATCTACACATAGCAGTTATACCGTTATCATAACTATTGGTACACATGACACCACTGGGCACCAACAGTTATGATAACAGTATAATAATGGAATAACTGCTATGTGTAGATTCAGCCCTGGTTTAAATTCCTTTCCAAGTGGGGGACATGGCTGGGAGCTGAGTGGGATGTGGATCCTTCCAATCCATGGCTGCTCCCTCCCTACCCACTGCCTGATGTCTAATATGCCTCTGTCCCTGCCTCCATGTCAAGGAGCCACCACTAAGGTTTCTATCAGAAATCAGAAAACCCCCTCAAAGGTGGAGATTCATTCATTCATTCATTCATTCATTCAATCAATTAATAAATTAATTTCGTACTCGCCCATCTGGCAGGTCACCCAGCCACTCTGGGCGATGTACAACAGTACAATTTAAAACAGTAAAATTACACATTGAATCATTGTCTAAAAATACCCTAACCCACCCCACATGCCTGCCTGAACAACCAAGTTTTCAATGTGTGGCAGTAGCTCATTAAAGAGGGGGCATGGCGGAGTTCCCTAGGGAGGGAGTTCCACAGAGTGGGGGCCACTACAGAAAAGTAGTGTCCTCACCAGCCTAGCTGTCCTGGTTGATGGGACAGAGAGAAGGCCATCTGAGGCTGATCTTGTTGACTTGAAGACTTTTTATTTAAGACTTGAAAGGGTTTTTTTCCAATTAATCCTATGGCCCTAAGGACGTGTCTCCTGGACTACAGGGTTGCTCTCTTAGCCTTTAAGGTACTACATGACCCCTTTGTTCTTCCTGATAATAATGTCAGAAAGGTGGGGGGGGAGACAGAGAGAAATTCAGTGGAAGTACTACAGGTATGGCTTGAAATGGGTTGTGGAGAAACACCTAAATATATGTAGTGAAAGAAGAATGGTGGAAAGTTGGTGTTAACCAGGAACAATTTATGAACACACACACAATCATGTTTATTGTCCTTTTATCAAAGGAACATTTCTTTCCGAGTTTATATCAGGTATATTTTCAGAGGTTGCACTAATGCTACTGTCCAATTCCCTTACATCGACTTCGCATTTTTACTATTACATTGTTAGCAACTATGAAGAAAATAAATACAAAATACTTTGTTTCATTTTCCTTATGTCAGAGATTGAACCTCAACAGAACATTTTGTGATTAACTGAAAAGCAATGTTTTAGAGGGAGTACACCTTGTACTTAGTTAAAAGCAATATGTAAAATGTTGGGCTACAACATGTGGAAGTGTGGGGAGGATAGCTGGGGGGGGGGGGTATTGTTCAGCAGCTTACTTCAGAGTCAGTGGTGAGGGCAGGTGCCCCTTATCAGATATCTCAATCAGGATTGCATAACAGCACCGCATTACTTCTACAATTAAACAAAAACATCTTCACCATTGACAAATATAGTGGTAGGGACAGTTCAATGCAACTGAAATCCTATATGCTGGTTTAAAATAGAAAGGGTTAATCCATAAACCAGTATTACAGCCTGATATGTTACTGGTGTTTATAGTGCTTCATAGTACACTAGTAGTCCTTCATATTTGGAGACCTAACAAGTTTTTTTTTAGTGCTTTTGCAACTGCAAGGAAATTATCAGTAAGCCCTGATATTTTACATAAAATGTCACAGCACAGCAAAGAAATAATGTGCTATGACCTGTAAAATACTTCAAATCATTTTATAAAGATCTGTGTTTTTCATAGCGGTTTAATAGAAAATCCTTGTCAAAGAGACCCCAGATCTGCTGATCTTAGAGACATACTTCCAAGTGCAACATTAACATGGCTGTTTTGGAAACGATGAAACTCCTAATTGAGTACATAAACCCAAATTCTCATTGGTTCACTGAGAGCCTGTGTGGTGTGGCAGTTAGAGTTATCAGGCTATGATCAGAGAAACTTGAAAATGAACTCTTACGTTTGGTTGGATTCACACCATGTTTTCCACCACTAACAGATGCTTTGTTGCCACTAACCCCCTGGCAATCCACAGAACTGGATGGGATTTGTTCAGTGGGAGAGGGCACTTCGGAGCAATTGCAAGACTCACCCATGCCATCTCTGCAACCCACAGAATGAATAGAGCTTTGACAGGAGCACCTACCATGCCAACTGAAAGCTCCCTAAAAGGTCTCAGAAACTCCCATCAGATTCCATCAACCCTTACTGGTGGACCATTCTGACAGATTCCCCACCACTGCAGAAGGGAACAGTCACTGAAAACTTAAAGTTCACCAAGAAGTGATCTTGATCATAATATCTGGTTGTTAGAAGAACCAAGAAATCATCTGTTGTTAGTGAAAAGGAGCAGCATCCTGATACTCCATGAACAGGATTATTTATGTATATTTAGTACATTTATATCCTGCCTTTCTTCCATCATGTAAAACTTAAGAGTAGTGGTGGAATTTCCTATCCAGGCACAGAGCAGACCCAGATCTGCTTAGCTTCAGGAGGGAGGCTGCATCATGTGCCTTTAGATCATGCTCTTGGATTAACAGTCCTTGCTTGAAAGAGGCGGAGGAAGACAGACCAGACCTGTTATATGCAAATTTTGTTGGGAATTATGTGTTTTACCAAAATCACTGTTCTCACCAATTTCCAAAGTGAATTACCAATTACCAAAGAGTTTTTAAAGTGTCTAAAAATGTGAAGTATAGATGAAACACACGTATTGAAACACAAGCATCATATTGGTACTGATAAGAGAGCCAGGACTGGCTACAACTGTCAAGTACAGACTCAATGGATAATCTGAATTTGCTGCCATATAATGTGGCGTATGATCCTGGGAGATGGACAGAATAGAAATTATGATAATAAATAAAGATCTGGTAAGCTTCCCACAAAAGACGCAGGAGGAGAAATAACAATTTCAGGAATAAGACAAGAAAATATCTGTTACATATTGATTAAATTGTCATAATATATTCTACTGGCTTTAAATATTATTAAATGATGAAGTCAACGGAGGCTCCCCCCCCCTTTTAATTTCTGGGGAAAAAACAGGTAGGGGCAGGGGCATTGCTAGGTTCTAAAAAGATCTGGGGCACAGGCCCATAACACAAATTTGCATACATATATATATACACACACACACACACACACACACACATATACAGTTTAAGTGCATGTCTAAAGTGTGTGTGTGTGTGTGTGGTGTGTGTGCATGCAGTGTGCTTGCATGTGTGTATAGATTACATACATACATAAGAAGTGTACACTGACCCTCCACCCCACTTCAACTCAGGCCCTGATTCAGCATTTTGGAAAACATCCCGCTTCTGTTCTGGCCAATTTGTAGTTGGACCACTTCAGCTCAGCACCAAACCTGAGTCAATGTCTGGAAAAATGAGTCTTTATGCTTCCTGTTGACTACCATCGGAAATTAGAAAAAAACTGTAACTTTTTTCTCTTGGTCAGAACTGGATAATTTTAGGCATAGGAGCCCCCTAGAAGGCTGCCCAATGTCAGAAAAATAGGTGCAGGGTTTGTATTTTGATTTTCTTTTAAAGGAAACTGCCAATAATGTTTTTTTAATCCTTGGAAGAATTGGATAAAAATTTCAGGATTCATTGCCCCATCAGAGGAGATCATGTCTGCCAAATTTCAGAATGATAGCCACAAGGGATTTTGTGCAAGGGTGGTATTGACATTTTGAGGTCTCCAAAAGAGGACATACTTATCTCCCTATGTTCCTTGTGGACCATTGTTCTGAAAATTATAGACAGCTTACAGTTGTCCCTAAGTAGAAACCAGCAAAGTTTCAGAAGGATAGGTGTAGCAGTTCATGTGGAAGGGAAGTTCTCCAATTTGGGGGAGGGAGTGATTTGCTTTCCCTTCCACTCACCCCTTCCCCAATAGTTTTTGGGTAAATTTGTATGAAAATGCACAGGTTATTAGAGATGTCCCCCAGGCAAGAAACCTGCAGAGTTTCTGAAGGATATACATACATTCTAATTTAGAATTACTAGAATTTACTTACATTTCACCAGTGTCAGCAGCAGGGGAACATGGGTGGGAAGGTGCTATTGCACTCATGTCCTGCTTGTGGCTTTCCTATGGGCATCTGGTTGGCCACTATGTGAACAGAATGCTGGACTAGATGGACCTTGGTCTGATGCAGCACGGCTCTTATGTTCTTAAATAGAAAGTGCCTCTGAGCATGTGCAGAATGTTTTCTTTCACCACTGAGCACTTACATTCTCCCCCTACCAATTCTATTCCCCTCCATGCAACCATCCCTGCTCATCCTATCATCCTCCAGCAACTCTTCATAAAAACAGATGTCTTGTTCTGTGCAACTGCTCTCTACCTCCTCCTTGTTATGCACAAGTTCTCATTGTATCTTCCTTCCTATAACTTCATTTGTGCCAAGACTTCATCAGGATTCAGCCAATGAGTCTGTTTTCAAAACTAGGGCTAAGTTATGGTGAAACTCTGAGCATGTACTAAGTGCCTTTCCCTCACCACTGAAGCTAGAGTTCATGCAAAAAAACCCCAAATGACAAAATGTGCATAGGACTGAGCTGAAAGGGTAGTCAATTCATTAGACAGAATTGGGTAAGCACTGTATTAAGCTTGCAGTACCTTGCTCACAACTCAGGACTTATTTCTGAGTAAACATGCAGAAGATCAAGGTGCAAACCTCCCTGCAAAAGTAACTTGTGCTGGAATCCTATGCACACTTTCTTGAGCGTAAGCCTCATTAAACATAATGGCACTTCTCAGTAGGCATACGTAGGATTGCATAAATTAGCAATATTTATCTCCCCTCCACTTAAAAAACAAACAAAAGATTTCTTTTTTAAATTAAAGCTTTCTGTTCATAGGAACATAGGTCTGCCTTATACTGAGTCAGACTTTAGTTCATCTAGAATTGTTGACACTGACTGGCAGCAGCGGCTCTCCAGGGTTTCAGGCAGGATTCTTTCCTAGCCCTGCCTGGAGATCCTGGGGATTGAACCTGGGGCCTTCTGCATGCCAAGCATGTGCTCCACCACTGAGCTGCAGCCTTCCTATTGCTGGATAATGGCAACTGACAAACAAAACAGCCCCAAATTTGTTTCTCTGCAACCATGTGAACCCACTCTTCTCAAAGGCTTGAGTGAGGAGAAAGAGAAAAACCAACCCGCTTGTCTGTTTGTATAAAGTCAAAAACTGTTTAGAACTTCTCTTGCCTGCCGAAGAGAATTCTCTTTAAGAATTCCCCAAGATATGCTCTGGATGGAATAAAGAAGAGAAAGAAAGAACAGGATAAGGGAAGGAAGAAGAAAAGAAGAATGGTGATTGGAAATGTGGGGTGGTGGTGGTTAGAGAGAATTCTCTAAGCCAAGTGGCTCCTTTCAGAGAGGTAGTACTTCAGAGGAATTTAGGAGGCTGTGCAGGGTTTGCAAGGATTGCACGTACTTAAATTAACTTTATGAGGTGAGGTGGTGGAGGGTTTTTTCTAGCTTTTTTAAAAACTGTAGAACCTGTTTAAAAGCCTTAGCAGTTTCTTGATCATGATGCTACATAGTCCTAACCCTCCTTTTGGAATAATTTGATTTCTACAGCTATTCAGGAGAAATTAAAGTGGAGGGGGAGAAATAAGTTTGTGGAGGATGATTGGATCCTTTGCTGTACTGAACTTCTGCAGAAGCCAAAGGTTCCACTTTGGGACAGTAAAATCAGGTGCTGTGTGAAATACCAGTATTTCACGTGGAGCTCTTTCTTCCCTTCCTTCTCACTCTCCAAATTTCATTGCAAGCAAACTCCCAACAGTGGGCATGTAAGAGCAGAAAAGAAAAGTAGGGGAGAGAGAGGTTTTTTGCACCTCAAAAAACAACAAAACAAACCTACATCAGAGATTAGGGATAGTGACCTCCTAATGGTCACCTTAAACGCCTTCTGATAAATATTTATGTAGGCTAAAACAGGGAATCAAAAAGGGACGCAAATAGCGCCCACTACGCTATTTGCGTTCCCCTTTATTTTCACCGTAATAGTCTACGTAAATATTTACGTAGACTAAGACGGCGAAAAATAAGGAACTCAAATGGCAGCAGCCGTAGCCGCCGCCATTTGCGTATGCCGTTTTTTTGGGTTTTTTACCCAGCAGCCACCGCGGCCGGAAATCCGGCTGCGGACGGCCCTGGCCTGGCCGGCTATTCTGCAGAGCCGCCGCGGAGCAGAGCTGACCGTCGAGGATTCCGGGGGGGAGGAATGCCTCCCCCCCACCATGAACAGAATCCACGAAAAGGTGTCACTTTCGTACATCCCTAATTTTACACATGGCTAGCGCAAAAGCCACTGGACCTAACTGTCTGAAATTTGGTAGGTTCAGTCAGCTCCATAGGGCCTGCTAGGTCCCCAAATTCCATATATTTATACTGGAAGCACAAAAAAATTATAGCTCTTTACTTTGACAGAGTTTCTTAGAAAAAGCAAATTTTACCTGTGGCTAGCACAAAAGCCACTAGGCCTAACTGTCTGAAATTTGGCAGGCTCAGTCAGCTCGATGGGGGCTGCCAGCTCCCCAAATTCCATGCACTTAAGTGGAAGCACAAAAAAATTAGAGCTCTTTGCTTTGACAGAGTTTCTTGAAAATAGCAAATTGTATCTGTGACGAGCACAAAAGTCACTGGATCCTAACTGCCTGAAATTTAGCACATTCAATAAGCTCCATGGGGGCTACCAAGCCTCCATATTTCATGTATCTATCATACAAACTAAAAAAGTTATGGCCGTTTTTGTTTTCCAATGCAAGTCAATGGGAAAATGTAAAAGAAATGGCAATTAGGACAGCTCAAAAGATCTGAGGCATAGCTCAAAAAAACTCTGGGGCCCGTGCCCAGGTGGGCTTTCATACAATGACACCCCTGGGTAGGGGAATTGGTTTTACCCCTCCCCCCCATCTGAAACATTGTGGTCCTCATCTGGATCCGAGCCCTGCATGTTTATACAAAGGTAAGAAAAGCTATTGTAACTCATGCTTCGGTTGTTGCTCCCAGCATTGTTAAAGAATGGTAAATCTAGCATGCCTGTGTTTGCTGGCACTGGGTGCGGTTATTACCCTCCCCCCCCTTTCTAGAATCAGCTACTGGAGCATGCTCAGTAAGTACTCTTCTGGATGGGCGGCTTCTTTAAAAAGATTCTAGCAGTCCAGCCTTGCTCAAGAAGAGAAAGCTGCTCCAGAGGGAAGGCCGGTAGACTCTATGTTATTCACAGGCCTGCTTTGCTTGTTTTAGGATACAAGCAACTAAGAATGAAGATTTAGATTCCTGCACAATAAAACTGCAACAACTATAAAAGGACTGTGAGCTCATTGTGTTTTTTTCTTCTTCTGTCCACCCTGTTAATAACTGAAGGAAACTTGTGACTTCTTTGCTGGTGTGGAGCAATAGCAACCAGACTGTCAATAATATCAAGAGTATTACTGTCACTTGACTGTGTATTACTGCTCTGTATATCAATGAGAATAATTTATTTTATTTCAATAGACATTTAAATTTGACCTCTGATGTTGTTTCTTCTCTTTGTTATTGCAAATATGGATGGGAATCAGACTGTCAGAAAAGACTGAACCTGCCCACTTCTACTATCTAATGCAGAGATATTGTGGGTTACACTATCGCACATAGCTACACTATGTGTGATTAGGAGAAAGTTTAGTTTGGCCCTTGAAGTCTACTACTAACAGTGTCAGCCGGGTCTAGGCTAGGAATATCTTTTTGACTTCATATATATAGCAACTCTGACAACATACATAGATATGTATATATATGTATGTTCTAAATAAACAAATGACATTTAAGCCTCTTTGAATCCAATATTTTAAAAGGAGAAACATGGCAGTGATGTCTAGACTTGCTACATGACACAAACAATATCACTTTCTGGTTCTGGTATCTGGAAAAAAATCCCCACCCACAGACAAGTGGTACTATTTTCAGCCATAATAATACCCACTGGTATTTGTGAATGTGAACTATGAAACAAGACAATATTTAAGAACAGGCTTTAAAATAGTTGGATCACAGATTTGCCATTTTGTGATGATATTTAGAGTATGAAATTAGTTGGGTAATTATGGCAAGCATATTTACTAAATTAGGAAAGCAAAAACCAGAAACAAATGTGGATGAATGAATGCACTGCAGCGTTCAGATGACTAATAAACGGACAGCATATTTTCAGAAAGAGCTCTTAAATGTATATGTACATAAAAGAACAATTGCAAAGACTTTGCAGTTACAATCATAGCATTTCCTCCTGTTAGCACCAATCAGTGAAACTTTAGTGCATATGTTTGTGGGACCTTGGTAAATACTCTTGATAAATACTCAGGTTTAGGAATCAAGTTGTATCATTCTTGCAAGGCAATTAAGTGGTCAAACTGTAGTGATGCATGTTTAAGTACCTACAGATGGGATAAGCTGGTAGAACTTTAGGCCTGAGCACTTTTTGAACTCATGGACTGAAACTTTGGAGTAAACATAGTTAGCATTGTGAACAAAGAAATGCAATTCAGAGACAGCGCTAAAGAAATAGCTGGAAATTAGAGAATGAGGGAACTAGAACACTGGATTTTGGGAGACCACAATAACTGTCTAAGCAAGATAGGTTCTTTCCTTTCTTGCCTAATTGCCATGGCCTTCTAATTTGCTAATTAATACCAGGGACAAGTCTACCAAAATGCAATAGGGCAGGACCTTCCAAACACAACAAAGTATGTAGTTAGAACTTCCAGGCAAGACATGTGTTCCAGTCTTCAAGCACAAGCATTGAAGTTATAGTCCAGCAATACATCCTTACTGTTTTGGACTCTTAAGAGAATGGAAGCAATGGTTCAGAAGCTTCAGCTAATGCAGAATACAGCAGAATGCAACAGCCTTCCCATTAACAGGTATCAACAAATATTCTCATGTGTCACCTATTATGAAGCATCTGGAGCAATTTTCAGCATTTTATGGGTGCCCTTTAAACATTACACTAGTGCAGTGGGAAGAATTTTTCTGTAGGTTCAGGCCACGGAGCTTGCATAACATTTAAAAGCCCACAACTACTTGGGTGGGGCCAATTGGTATCCTGCAGATGCCAGTTACATGAGAATGGACCCATCAACCCATCCATACAGTTGCAAGCCTTTTAACGTAACACCATGGTATGACCCCATGGGAAAGCATTCACCATTGTATGAATACAGTGTTTAAAGATTTGGCAGCGAAATCATTAGGGATGTCAGAGAATTCCGCCACGGATCTCAGTGAGGCCGAATGCCAGTGCATTCGGCCCCCCGAACCCCGTGGCGGAACGGCCTGCCATCCCCCCGCCCCCCCGCAGATCCCCCCCAGGATGAGACTTACCTGGGGCGGATCTTCTGGGTGGCGGTGGCTGCAGCGGCGGCAGCTGGTCTTCCGACCGGCTGCCGCTGCCGCCATTTGCAGTCTTGTAAAAAAAAAAAGACATGATAGGCTACATAAAGATTTACGTAGCCTATCATGACTGGGTTAAAAAAAAAAAAAGTGTACGCAAATGGCGGCGGCTACGGCCGCCGCCATTTGCCTTCCTTATTTTTGGCCGTCTTAGTCTACGTAAATATTTACGTAGACTATGACGGCAAAAATAAAGGGGAACGCAAATAGCGTAGCAGGCACTATTTGCGTCCCTTTTTGATTCGCTGTTTTAGCCTATGTAAATATTTACGTAGGCTAAAACGGGGAATCAAAAAGGGACGCAAATAGCAGCTGCTACGCTATTTGCGTTCCCCTTTATTTTTGCCGTCATAGCCTACATAAATATTTACATAGATTCAGAAGGCAAAAATAAGGAACGCAAATGGAGGCGGCCGTAGCTGCTGCTATTTGCGTACGCGGGTTTTTTTTGTTTTTGTTCTCCCAGAGCCCTCCGCGGCCAGAAATCCGGCTGCAGATGGCTCTGGCCTGGCTGGACCTGGCCGGCTGCTCCGCAGAGCTACCGCAGAGCACAGCCGGCCGCAGAGGATTCCGGGGGGGAGGAATGGATTGCCTCCCCCTCCCGTTGAGGATTCCGGGGGGAAGGACGGAACGCCTCCCCCCCCCACCATCAACATAATCCGCGGAAAGGTAAGTGACTTTCGTACATCCCTAGAAATCATCACTGCCAAATCTTATAGATATAAAATGATTCAACTTTGTAGGTAATTCCATTTTTGCAGTCTTGGCCCTCTTCTAATTATCATGTACTAGTCCCAGATTAGGTCATCTTTAGAGTAGACCCATTAAAATCAATGGGACTTAAGTTCTTCATGATTATGTCTGAACACTAAGTATGTCCAAATCTGGAACAAACGCTATTATATCAAAATGTGGTGCACACATTTTGGATATGTCACCATGAAAGACCAATATTCTATCCCACACCTAAAACACTTGTAGCCTAGAACCTCATGGAGCTCTGAATTTCAGGGCTAAACTACACATGATGTTAAACATGTATTTAAATAGGCATGTGTAACCTGGCCACTTTTATTTTGGAGAAAAGGCAGCCATGGGGTCCTGATACAGAGTGGAGCCCTCTGCCAGTTTTTTGCTAAAAATCATTCCCTCCTTGCTGCCTTTGGCATTGAAAGGGCTGTTTAAGCCTCCCAAGGTGCTGTTCGTAGTTGAGTAGCATTAGGGATGGCGGAGAATTTCTCCACGAATCTCCGGGAGGTCGAATGCCAACGCATTCGGCCCCCTGAAATTGATGGTGAAATTCTCCGCCCCCCCCTGGGATGAGACTTACCTCCTTCAAATGTCCCTCTCGGCGGCGGGTCCCGGCGGCATTTCGGCGGCGTTTCAGCGGGGGCAGCGGCCGGTCTTCCAACCAGCTGCCGCCACCGCCATTACAAAGCAAAGTAAAAAAAAAAAAAAACGTGATAGGCTACATAACGATTTACGTAGTCTATCATGGCTAGATTTTCAAAGTCAGCTGTGATAGGCTACGTGAATCTTTACGTAGCCTATCACAGGTGACTTTGAAAAAAAAAAGCGCTATTTGCGTTGCCCTTATTTTTGCTGTAGTCTACGTAAATCTTTACGTAGACTACCCCTGCCCAAATAAAGAACGCAAATGGCGGCGCCCATGGGTGCCGCCATTTGCGTATGCGCTTTTTTTTTTCAAAGTCACCCGTGATAGGCTACATAAAGATTTACGTAGCCTATCACAGCTGACTTTGAAAATCTAGGCGTCATAGGCTACGTAAATCGTTACGTAGCCTATCACTGTTTTTTGTTTTACTTTTTTTATTCACGGCCGGGAAGACAGGGCGCTCCCCCCAGCCTGAATTTCGGCAGCAAGGGATGGGGCGCCTCCCCCCGGCCTGAATTTCGGCCGGGAGGGGCGGGGCGCCTCCCCCCCGCCAAGAACTTCGGGGGGAGAACTGAAGCGCCTCCCCCCCACCACGAAGCAAGCTGCAGGACCAGGTAAGGGACTTTTGTCCATCTTTAAGCATGATAGAGGGAGATTTTAATCAGAAAACTGGTGTGCGACCCCAATCCAGATCAGGAGTGTATTCTGCTTTACCTCCTGTGGTTGCTTTCCACCCTCCTCAAAATAAAAGTGGCCAGGTTATGCACACTTGTTTAAACACATGACTAACGTTACATGCAATTTTGTTTTATATTGATTACATTTAGGGAATGCTTGTTATTCACTGAATACTTCATAAGCTGATCTAGATCATATCTATTTACAGAAGTATTTGTGCCCTATCATACTTCACATGTTACTCTCTTATTGCCCTACTGATTTCAAATTTACCTGACCATCCTGGGAGACAGCGGCAGTAGCCGGTAGTTGGGTGGCAGCCATCTGCATGGCTGCAGTCACAGCGCTCTGCACAATCCAATCCATATGTGCCATCCTGCCAGAAAACAAAAAATGAAATGATGGTGAATGTAATTTTAGGTGCAGCTAACGTGCAAGTGGCTTAAAGCCTCAAATTATTAGGCTATGCTTGATGGGATAAAGAACAATATCTGTGATTGCTGAGATTAGCAATTTAACATATTTGTATGGTTAAGTGAACTGATCTACATCATGAGTTAATATGCACACATCATAAAGAAGGGGGTTGATCAGAACAGTCACCAACCAGGAACACCATCACTTACCCAATGCAAGAGAACATAGAACAGCTATTCCAGAACTACCTCTGTCTTTTTATTACTGAGAACCAGAAGTGGTTTAATTCCCACTGTGGTGTCAATGTGTATGTGAAGAAACTGGTTTTTGTGAGGTAAAAGTTTAACTGTTATGTTTTGTTTCAATGACTGAAGGGATTAATAGTACAAGAGAAAAATATTTGTGTTTTACTTGAGCCTTGAGTCTGAGGAGAGATACATTATAATATGGTGTGCTGGTGGAATGGCAGTTACTGTTACCATTGAGATGAGAATGAGGCCAGGTTTCTGTCTTTATATATGGGAAGGTAGGATTGAAATGGGTACCATATGATTGGAGAATAACTGAACATTCTAAAGATGCCCACTGGTACTGAGTTTAAACACTTTAGTGATACAGCAAAGTTGCACATTCCACCCATTCTCAGTGCTGGCAGAGACACTTCTGTTTGCTATAGTACTTTAACACTATGGCAAATTTGCACAAAAGCTTAATTGCGAAAAAGCAGAATTGCAAAAAAAAAAAAAATAGAATTGTGCAAAAGCAGAATCCTGCACCACCACCACCCCTGAGCCATTTTACTTCTTCTTGGAAAAGTGACTAGAGAAGAAAAAGGAGGTGGGAGTTATAACTCCCTGACCGTTTGCTGGAATGGGGTGAAACTGCAAAGGTGGAGTGTCCTCATAGGGAGCCTTCAGATGCTAGAGTGGATAATTGTACAGGGTGTTTCAAAAAGATGGACCCGATTTCAAATCACTATATCTCTACAACCACAAACTGCCCATGAATGAAACCCTTACGACTTGAAATGGTGGGGCATAGAGTTTCAAGTGATTACCACTAGATGCCTCTGTCAGCGCACAAACAGCCTCTAGCCTCAGTTATTCGCAAGATGGCGACCCTGCAACACAAGGTGTTTTGCGTTCTGCAGTTCAGCAAGACTGAATCCGTAATTGTGGTGCAGCATGAGTTTCAACGGTGCTTTGGCATTGATCCGCCAATGCCAAAGAGCATTCGTAGTTGGTACTGACAATTTGAGGAAACAGGCTGTTTATGTAAGGGGAAGAGCACAGGGCGACCATGCACTTCAGAGGAAAACGTGAGAAGAATTCAAGAGAGTTTTCAGCGTAGCCTGTGAATTCAACTATCGTCTCGATATTGTCCATACTGCAGGTGGAGGGCACAAAGAGCATGTATAAAATGGTTAGTAAAACTTGATAACTCATTAAACCATTTGTAACTTTTGGTGTAATTGTAACTTGTTGACATCATGAAATATACTGCTTTGAAATTGGGTCCATCATTTTGAAACACCCTGTATAATTTTGCTTCTTCATGGAAAAGTGCACAGAAAAGGAAAAGGGGGATGGGAGCTATTACTCCCTGACTGTTTGCTGGTATGGGGCGAAATTGTGCTGGTAGGGTGTTCTCATAGGGAGCCTTCAGATGCTGTACTGAATAACTACCAATTTTAGCTTTCTCATTCAAGAGGAAGCAGCTCTTCTCCTGTTCCCCCATTTTTCTCTATTCCTTGCCATTTTGCACATAATCACAGCTTGGCTCACTATGGGGACAGGTGCCCCTGCAGTGCTAGCTGGCCACTTGCGGAGCCCTCCAGCACACCAGCAGCACCATGGGCAGCAGAGGCAGCTTGGTGAATGAACAACAGTGTGTTCAGACAGGGGTGAGTCCATCCATCCCTGATTGTGAATTAACAGGGGTGGAGCTTAATAGGGGAATTGGCTTAAATTTGGTTAGGATTAGGAGTTGGGGCTTCTAACATTTGATTGGTGGTAACAGTAACAATATAGAGGCCCTCTTTTTAAAGTAACTGTATAGAAACATTGTTTGTAAAGTAACAGCAATCTTAAACAATAAACTTTCTTGTTTTATTTATTTTAAATAAAATACTATATATCTTTGTTTACTTTCCCTGTATTTCTGATCTGTTTTGTCTTATACCTAATGACCAGCTACCTTAGCAAAAAGGTATGTATAAACAAAAGATTGTAGTTTTATGGTGTCAGCAAAAATGAAGGGAGGGATTGCCCAGTTGTGAGGGGTGATCCTCCAAATGTGGTGGCTATTGTGGTAGGAATGCCCAAGTGAGAAGGGGTGTTCTGACACATTTGGGTGTGGCAGTGGGATTGTCCTAGAGTAGAGGATTCCACCTAGGCTAGTTTAATTGTATTTGGTGTTAGCAGTGGGATTGCCCTAGAGTAGAGAGTCCCACCTAAGGCAAAGTTCTCCACAGTGCAAGAATGGGAGTAAGTATTAAAACACCATCATATATTCTGTATATTGATAAATTAGGCTATTGGTTACAAAAATCTCATGCCAAAATAAGTCATTTCTAATTGATTCCCATATACTTGTATGTTTTTGTGATGTTACGCATATGCATATTATGAGTTCGTAGTTACAGAGATGTAGTCATGTTATAACTCTGTATTTTATGGTGAGTATATCTAGAGTGAGAGTGGGATGAGTGACAGAAGGAAAGGTGTATTAGCATATGGGAGATGATTGGCTGAGTGAGTAAGGTGGGGGTGAAGTGTGTGTGATATATAAGCAGGTTTCTGTGCTTGTGTGAGTCAGGTGGGGTTCAGAACAGAGATGGGGTTTGTTAGGGAATAGATCAGAGGGAGGGAGGAGGAGGCAGAGGGAGAGAGTTTGTGAGAGATGGGATTATGTTGGGTCTGTGAAGAGTTAAATTGTGGTGGGGGAGAGAGAGACTACGATTTATGTGTATGAGAGGATATACATAGGTAGAAGCTTTAAAAGTTACTGATTTACTGCTGAACATGTTAACATTATAATTAATAAAGATTCCATCCTATGCCTTCTGCTCTTGGCTATGTAAAGGTTTAAGGGAATAAAGCGAATAATACAGGTTATAATAAAGCCAGTGTGTCCTCACAGCTCGAGGACAAAGTAAGACCAGACCTTAAAGGTCCTGGTGGCAGTGTTACTGTGTGTGGGGGAAGGTGTTGCTGCTGTGGGAAAGGTGATATTCTCACTGGTAATAGGCAGGAAAACTACAGTTTTTCTAACAGAACAAAGAGCAGCTGAGGAGGGCCTTTTAAACTGTGAAAATAGCACAGGGGAAAAGGGTTAATCCCCTCATGTAGCACCACAGTCCTGATCCAAGCTACACACACACACCATGGCTGCTTTAAAAACATTAAAGAAGATGGGATATCTGTGGCTGGATTGTGTAGTTACAAGTCTACTCATCCTAGATTCTTCTAGAATTGTTCTCTCATCACAAGGAAAAGTACAGCCATAATTTAAGTTCAGGAAAGGGATTCAGTGACCACCAAAATATATGGCTATCATGACTCCAAAGCCCATGTTGAAGTGGATTAAATTTAATTACCTGACAAGGATGTTCACATTTTTCTCCTCTCCACCCTGGAGCACAGGTGCAAGTTCCATCCAGAGTATTACAAGCTCCTCCATTAAGACACTGGCATGTTAAATTACAGCCAAGACCCCATGTCCCACTAGGGCAGTTGATAGAGCAATCCACTCCATGCCAACCTGATGCAATAAAACAAAATGCCTCTTCTCAGTGTAGTTCTAATTTTGAAAATCCATCCTGGATGAAAATCAGTACAATCAGAACTTAACTAAATACCAATAACAGGCACTGTGCACTCTAAGTGATGACCTGGAGACTTCTCTGGACCCCCTCCCTCCATGCAAATCATTCTAAGAACTGCTCTGGTAGGAGGACCTTTTACAACCCAAATAAAATTAGGCTAGCTGGATTTCATGTAGTGCTGTGCCCAAAAATTCTCCCTTATTTTCTTTGATGATTCTCATTTAATTCGATAGAAAACAAATTCAAAGGAGAAGAAATTTCAGAGAAATTCTCATGGCTTTGTTCCAGGGTTCTTGTGCTTACCTTACTTATGAGGTGGCTGAGCAGTGTGCATGAGTGTCCTGTCTTTCATTGTCCAATCATCTCTCCAGCAGCCTGTAGCCTCCTTGGCTTCCTGCACTTCCTGGCTAGGGGAAGACATCATGAGATAATTCCTCCCATTGGGTTTTTTTTAGATCAGGAAGTACAGGCAGCCTGGGAGACTGCAACGCAATGGAGAGATGTGTAATAGAAAGAAAAACACACACCCTTGACCACCTCACAGTGATTGATGAGACAGGATGGCCCATCTGTTTAAACTCAGAACTGTTGCAATCATGTAGAATCCTGGTGTTTGTCCAATTTTAACAGCAAATGTGGCATGCAGAACCTGACTAAGTGTTTTGCTCCCTACCAGACTAATTTCCAGTAACCCAGTTGAAGGGAAGGTGCCTGGAAGAGTAAGTTGAAGGATGGCAAGCCATAGACAGGAGGAGGGTTCAGAGCCTTTCATGCCCCTTAAAAAAAAAAAAAACTGGATCCCACACACCACTTAATTAAGGTAGATCTAGGTTTCAGAACTGCAGCCATCACATCTAGTTTGCTCTCGTATATAGTTCAAACAGGAGATGGAGAAAAGGTCTTGGTCCCTCTGTAGGATGGCTTTTTCTGGAAGGGACAGGAAGAGTATAACCCAGTTGATTCTCTTGGACCACTCAGCAGCTTTTGATATCATCAACGATAGTATCCTTCTGGATGGACTGTCTGGGTTGGGAGTTGATGGTACTGCATTGCAGTGGTTCTACTCTTACTTAGGTGGCCAGTTCCAGAAGATGCTGCTGGTGATGACTGCTCTACAACGTGACAGCTATGTTAAGGGGTTCTGCAGGACTCTACTTTATCTCCAGTGCTGCTTAACATCTAACTGGGACCACTGGGAGAGTTTATCTAGAGATGCAGACTGAGGTGTCACCACTATGCAGGTGACACCAAGCTCTCTCCTTCTCTCCTTTTCATCAAATCCAGGTGAGACAGTTGGTATTCTGAATCCATGCCAGGATTAACTAAACTTAGAGTGCAATCCTATGGCTGCTAGTCAGATGCTAGATGGCCATAGGATAGGTCGGTTCCCTGAGAACTGAACACCATGACCTCCGCACTGCCTTGTAGGCAGCGTGGAACTGCTCTGTGCTCAGAAGAGGAGCAAGGAGCGGTGAAAATGGGGCATTCCTGGGGGTGTGCCAGGGCGGGAAAGTTGGAAGTGCCAGTCTGACGCTTCCTATGTGTTGTCCAGCAGCCGCTGCCCCCGCTCCGACTTCCCATGGCTGGACAGCCAAAATTGCCTGTCTAGCCGTGAATGCAGGGTGACTGAAGCGCGGAGGAGACAATCGCCTCCGCACTTCTCCTGCTCTGCATTGGATAGGTGGTTGCCTGCCTCCAATTTCAGAGGTGGATGCCTATCCCGATACGATCGTACCCTCCACCTCTTAACTATATAGCTCTGGTAACCTCTTGTTTGGATTACTACAAAGCATTATACATGGGGCTCCCTTTGAAAACAGTCCAGAAACTTCCGCTGGTCCAAAATAGGGTGTCAAGATAGTTAACAGGGACTGGCTGATATGATCATATTTCACCAGTGCTTTGCTATCTGTACTGACTTCCAGTCCATTTATGGGTCCAATTCCGATCAGATTTGTTTTGTGATGGTCTGATGACTATATACAAAAAAAAAAAAAAAAATTCAACAAAGGACACTAGATATCAATACAAAGACAACACTTTTATATAAAGTTAACACAAACCCAATTCATATAGAATGAACTTCAAATTGTGGATCTCTAACTCAGTAACTAAAATTACACAAACAGATATAAAATTATGAACTTAAAGCTCTGAATCACTCTAACAAGGCACAGTACTCTCCTTTCAGCATTTTTCCCTAGCACCAATTTCTGTAGATAGAAAATGTGCAGTCTTTGTCATGCCCCCACTGGATGATTCCTCCTTGGAGGAAGTCCCAGAACCCCTAGGAACTGCCATAGTTCAGGACCTACTAGGGTCAGAGGGTCTGGGGGATTCTGGGTCCTCAGTAATGCCCACCCAGAAGGAGGTGGGAAATCACTTCAGAGGTAGAAGAGGTCAGACCCCCAAGCCCCCAGGAGTGGTGTAGACTGAAGAGGCAGGCCAGACTCCTAGAACCTAGGAGAAGAACTCGGCTGGAGCAGAAGATTCCTTGGGAGTAAGGGGGTCTTCAGGAGTAGGGGGCTCTTCTTGCAAGAAGAATCTTTTCAGATACTACTAACAAGCTGCAGGTGGATCCTGGGTGGGGTTCTTAGAGCCTTTGCTTAAGAACAGCAGTTGGGAGTTGGAGGAGTTGCTGGAAACAATGTCTATTTTATTGTTCAGGCTCCTGTGTTCTGTGCCTTAGGATTCCTAGCTCTCCATTGGGCTAAACCTCTTGTGACTATATCCAGACTGCCTTCTGATTATGTTTCCTGCCTGAACCTTGTTGGCTGTGATAACTCCCCCATGGATTGGGCATCTTTGGGGACTGCCACTCTTCCTGCCTGAAACCTGCTTGGTGGTGCCCTGGTTCTCTTGCTGGCTTCACACCAATCTGTCTCACCTCCACTTTTTGCTTACTACTAATTAGTGTTGGACTCCCAAAGATGTCCTGGTTATTGACCTTGTTCTGTTAGTCAGCCCTGAGTCTCTGGAAAACAGGACCATCTTTGTAGTGATGTGTCTTGCACACAAGGACAGATCATAGTCTCATGGATAGACCTCCCCAAATTACTCTAAAAATGATCTGCATAATGTTCCTTTAGCACATAATACAAAGGACAGTATATAAGATTGTCCAATTCAGTGTCATATTCTCAAAACTAGGAACTGGATGCTTATCTAAAGAGTATCTTCTGCAGCTATACTGGGTGCATGTTTTGAAGATGAATTGCAACAAACAAGGGCAATCAGTTGGACAATTGAAAAAATAACTGGGGCATATTGAATTCCTATAGGATCCAATGAATTCTTTAATGAGCTATATTACTGGAAGCAATGGAGACTTTTTTCTTTCCTTTTTTTACCCCCCCCCCATTGGGAGGATCAAATTATGGAATGAAACTGGGGGTGGGGAAGCTTAAATCCTCATCTCCCAAGTCACCATAGCCCTGATCTGAATCAGGGCCATACAGACTTCCAGGAGAGTAGGGAAAACAATCATGCATAGCTCCACTATGAGCATCTCTTCATCAGCCTAAAATCCCACATTTAAAACATGGCTTTCTGCTTCCATTTTAAATGCAGGATCATGATGGACTCCCTCAACATGTGCTTCCTTCCACCACCACCCCTTTCCCCCTACTTTTCCCCACATATTTGAGTCTTCCATACGTTTCATTATACAGCCGCTAGATGGCGCTATGGTCTCCCTCCTCTTATTGTGGCTTTTCCTCTTTTCATGAAAGGAACTCAAGCGGAACTCAAGCACTGTAATTTGATAGCTCATTATCTCCGATCTTTAAAAAAACGGAATAAAGGCCATTTAGTGCGGGAGACGCCCTGGAGGCTGACAACATCATCTAAAGTGCCCACAAACTTTCATGAGTAACCAATCTCAATAGCAGGATAAAAGCTTTGTGTGAAGCAGCCCTATGTGTGATGAGTAGAACGTTTAGTCTGGCCCTGGCAGCTACTCTCCAGCATTTCAGGCAGGAATTTTTTCCAGACCTACCTGGAGATGCCAGCATTGAACCTGGGATCTTCTACATGCATGCAAAGCATGTGGTCTACCACTGAGCCACAGCCCTTCCCAAATGTCAAAGAGCAGTTGGTTTTAAGGTGATGTATATGACTATTTTGGGTACATTAAAGTCCAGGATATATATTGCAGATGTGTCTTCAAGTTAAATGAGAGAAAAAATGTGAGTTGAACAAGCAATTCAACTTAAAATCCAACACAATCTGGATTTCTAATTTTATACTTTGCTTACAGCCAAGGGAAGAATAACAACTGCACTGACTGAATCTAATCAATATATTATTCAATACACATGTGTTGTAATGAATCTGTCTCATGACCAGAGTCTATACATATCAAATTATATACTTCAATTAGGAAAGGTATATTGTTGAGGATGCCAATATGCACTTCCACAACAGATGCCCTCGCCTCGGTATAGCCTAGTGCTGATTACACTGTATCTTTTCTGTTTGCCTGCTGTTTTCGAAATGTAGGTATAGTCTGAGATAATCATAAGAATTAGATTCCTATTATGTGACTGAATTCTATATTTTAATTCTGCTCCCATATCTGGTCTCATTGCTCAGTTCTTGCAGCATATTGCAGAATAATAAGATCAAGGTTGTTGGGTTTTTGAGAAGAGGTTAGTTACAAGAATAGTGCTTAGATGCCAGAGAGAGAGATTCTGTGTGTGTGTGTGTGTTTGCTTATATTTAACACCCTTGCAAACATTAGAAGAGGCCAGCAGTATTGTGTCCTTAATGTTTAGCTAGTGATTAGCTTAAATCAGTGTCCCCTTCTTCCTTTTTTCAATGGTACATTCTAATTTAAAAAAAATGTTTCATATGAATGATGTAATACAAGAGGTAAATTATTTATCTTACCTGCCTTGCAGGTACAAGAACCATCCACTGGGGAACAGATGGCCTCATTTTTGCAGTTGCATGTAGATGAACATTTTACTCCATATGTTCCAAGTGGGCAAGGAATAGAACAATCAGAACCCTAAAACATGTTTGACAAAAGATAAGCAGAAATGCCATGATAGGGAAAGGAAAATAATTTCATTAATGCCTTTAAAACATCAATAAATAGATAAGCAGTATTTAAATAATTGCCATTATTTAAATTGAAAGCAGAACATATAGCTAAGGGCTGCTTCATATGTTACTTTCTTCTTACATCTCTGTGTAGGAGATTATCTGTACCTACTGGCTGCTTAAGCACAGGATATTTATTCATGGCAAAAAACCAAAAAACAATCCCCTCCCCCCCCCAAAAAAAACTCACGCTGCATACATACACTTGCTTTCTTACAGAAATTACCTTCCAAACGGTAAAATGCACCATATGAAAGTCCCTTAGAGTATTCTAGATTTTCAATAGCTCACTCTGGAATTGTGCAAATATAATAAGGAAGAGGTTTAATAGGCTGTTCTCTATAATAAATTAGAATGTGTAAAATCTGTCCCTTTATTTCTATGGAGTTTTAGGCTTTTCTGCCTCACTGTCATTGACATCCACAGAACCTCTGCAGAGTTTCTCAGATATCCTTGTTTTCTCCAGGTTAATATCTGATGCACAGTATGATGCACATCCAAATGCAGGTGCTGCCCATTGCTTTCAACAGGATTCATTTTTGAATGTACATGTGAATATATGTCCCCCTTCTTAAGCCTTTAAGCCCAAACAGCTGATCAGTGGGCTGGGAGAGCACAATTTCAGCAGCAGCTAGCATACTTTGATGGCTGCAAGAGGAGACCTGTGGGCCACAATGACCCATGAGCTGTGGGTTATCCATATGTACTTTATTTATAGTGAGTATTATGAAACACCATCAATTAAATCCCTGGATCAGAACTGTATCTGCTGTTCCAACAGTTCCTTAAGCTTTTCTCCACTGTAGTCAATATTTATATTTCATTAGTTGGTTTGCATTCTTCTTACTCTCCTATACAGGAAAGGTGATTCTAGCAGATCCACATATTAAATTCCATAATCTGTAGATGTGAACTTAAAACTATTTCTGTTTTAATTTACCTGATTTTTTAAAGTGTTCAGTTTATTTGCATCTCATTAGTTATTACTGCAAAGCCGATTGTGTCCAAAGGACTGATAACTGCTGAAACAGTCACTAAGAATCAGAATTATTTACCTTATATCCTGGGGCACAAATGCATTTTCCAGTCACGCTATCACAGTCAGCACCATTTTGGCAACTGCAGATCTGTTGACAAGATTCACCATAGAATCCTGGGGAACATGTCTCATTACAGTAGAGTCCAGACCAGCCAGGCTTGCAGGAGCATTCTCCAGACATTGGATGACAGCTGCCACAAAGGGATGAAAGGAATAAAACACTTGGAGCTAAATAGGACACCAAGAGCCCCCGATGCAGGAAAATACTGTAATAGACACATTATAAATGGATTTAATATAGAGGACTTCTTTTAAAATGCACACATGGGGGTATAGGAATATATACTGTAATCTTACACTACTTAATAATAACAATATCTAGACACTCTATTTTATGCCTTAAATTATTTAAAACTTGTATGAATATGATTAATTAACTTTTGCAATGGGCTATGACAAAAGTAATCCATATAAATAGTCATTATAACATTATTTCAAATCAAGTAAAAAAGCTCAGTGTTTCATTAATGGTCGATTATGAAGCAACTGTTAACAACAAGAACAAATTGACTACGATTGAGATCATGGTCATAATCTGCATTTTGTTATGAATACCATATTGAAATATAGTACTACTTTATCCATCAGCATCTTTGTGAATTAACATAGCACTCGGGGCCAAATTAGACATGATGATAAATGTGCTTTTGCATTTAATGTGCAATGGGGATTTCCTCACAAAGGAAATACCAGCTTCAGAGAAAGGGATTTTTCTCACGACTTCAGCAGGGGCGGAAACGGTTAAATTCCACCTTCTGTGCTTGCCATAATTCCCATAATTATCAGCCCCCAGAATTGATGCTATTTTCATTTAAAACAAAACAAAACCCCTACACAGGGATGCATTTAACTCATGGGTAGTTTTGCCCTGAGTGAGAAACCCATAAGCTGTTCACTTAAAATGGTGCTTTAGTTGTCAACTGTTTTCTTTCCTAGAAGTGATGCCAAATCACTTTTGCAGGGGAAAGGTCAGGGGCACTCTTGCAACCTTGGAGAATATGGACAGCCTGTAGTTTCCATACCTGGTGATAGACCAGCTGTCTCTACCTGCAAACAGCAGCTTCATTCAATGGCCAGCCACACAGCTGTTAGCTTGTAACAAATGGACACCATCAGCTGTGCTAAGATATATGTGCTGGGAAGTGGACACAAAGGGGTACTCTGTGGTGCTCTGGGAAACAAAGCACTTAGCTTAACTCTCACCAAAGGGAAGCCTTAATATCCAGATCAATTATGTTTACAATAGGCAGCCTGTTTAAAGATGGGCTCTGATCACTGATTGAAGTAATACTCCCTAAGGCATTCTGAAAGAAAAAAATGTACCCAAGTCCATACACATTAAATGAACTATGACAGAAGATGGCTTTCCTTCAGTTATTGAAAAAGAACCCCTCTGTTTAAGATTCCTTGATCATCTATGTCAATGCAGTTCCTTACTATTTCCTGTTCTTTATCACTACTATTAAAATGCAGTCAGCCCCACCCACAAAAAGACATCGGTTTTCTTTTCTTACAGAAGTAAAATAAATAAATAATGCACACACATGTATAAGGCATGTTTTCAAATCAGTTCTAATGTGCAGAAAGCAGGAAGGGCAGCGATTTCTCTAACTGACACATTCTTGTTTCATATTTGTCAAATAGTTGGGAAGAGAGGAGCACAATTATTTAATGTTATTATTTTGTTCTTTAAAACAATAAATAATAAACTAAATTATGAGGGGTTAATCTGAAATCTGCACCTGTAGTTGGTGCAATAACGCTGGACCACTAAGGTGAGAATGTACAATTCCACATTTCTCAGCTTTTGATTTTTCTGTACACTTTATAGCCTTATTACACAATAATAAATCAGTGCACCCAGAAAGATATTTCAGTGCTGGATATCATAGGCATCATTACACAAATGAAGCCCCCAAAGGAAAAATTGTAGTAAAAAGTACAACCTCTTTAGGGAATTAGCTTCTTGCTTATTCTCTCTCTCTCTCTCTCTCTTTCCCTCCCTCCCTCTCTCTCAGAGCAAACAGAACATATGTTCAGTAGAGTTGAAGCAAAACTGAGATACTGATATTCTGTTCCCTGCCATAGTAAGAGGTAGGAAGCCATATTTGCACATATATTGATTGACACCAAAATTAGTATTCATAATTTGTAATTAAATATAGGAACTAAAAACACTTTGGAAGCTTTTGATGGTTCTTGTGTAGTTAGTTTAATTGGCAATAACTAAGTAACAAAGATATTAAGGAATGCTGCACATACTTATCTCTTTTTAAGTTCATATCTTAGAGAATCTGCTTGCATCGAGGACATCAAATTAGTATTTAACTCTGCAGTTAATCAAATAAATATTGCCCAGCCAGCAACAAATTATGCAAAGAAGTCAGAAACATTAATACCATGCCTATATTTGTCAGAAGCGGCAAGATGAGTATCCAGATCAAAACTCCAAGAACTAATGGATCCCAATAAGCTGGATATTTTCAGACCATTGATGAGCATGTTGCTTCAACTGAGACCACAGTTTCTGCCACACATTAAAAACGTGGTTGTTCAGGTAGGCATTTGGGGTGGGTTAGGCTATTTTTAGAAATATGATGTTTTAATGTAAAATTTTATTGTTTTAAAACTGTTTGTATTGATGTACATCGCCCAGAGTGGCCGGGTGACCGGCCAGATGGGTGATTAAGAAATTTAATAAATAAATAAAATAAAAATAAATTCACTGAGAGTACATTCTTTAGAAATTGAGATTTGGATGGCTCCAATTGGCAAAACGTTGAAAGGAAGATACTTGCTTCCCTGCTACAGACCTTCTTTTTTCCCCACCCTGTTAATTTCTATGAGACAAGGGGAAAGGACTTAGTGGCTGTATTTGAAAAATTACAGCTTAGAATATCACAACCTAAACCACAACTTCACTGTCTGTTTTTCGTATGGCTTAACTTTCATTCTCACTGACACATTTTGCTGTTTTCACTGCAAGGGATCATTGAATCACTGAGAAGAATAAGAGAGGGAAAGGAGGAATAGCTGAATCACCTAAGGGTGCAATCCAATGCATGTTTAGACAGAAAAAAGTCCTACAGCTCCCAGTATTCCCCAGCCAACCCCCATGCTGGCTGGAGAACGTTGGGAGTTGTAGGACTTTTTTCAGTCTAAAAATGCTTGTGATTGTCCCCTAAGACATACAGTATTAATACATATGATAATGCACAGTTGACATAGAGGTAGTAACTTTAGATTTAGGAGATATGTCTGGTCATATCTAAAATGTATTCACATATCTTAAATGTTTTGTTTTTCTTATGAAGTACCAACTCAACAGTTTGCTCTTCTGAACTAAATTGTAAAATGAACAAACAGATGCTCCCACACCTACATATTTGCTAAGTCCACTCAATTTGTCACAGAAAGGGGGAAATGTCAAAAACATATTCAAAAGTAGTCATATGCTCCTGTTTACGTCTAACCGTTTTTTGTTTGACTCAATCACAAGCTGTGTTCCACTGGTATAAATGAAGGAACAGCTGTGTTGAACATGAATCAAGCATAATCCTTGAAATATCAGAAATGCTATACAGTGTTATGCCATACATTCTTGTCAATGTAAAATGTTTACACAAATTTTAGTTCATTTTCTAAGAGATTAACTAATAATAACTCCCCCATACAGCTTTTAATAAAAATAAAATGAAAGGGATTGGTAGACCATTCCAACCCTAAAATATCTATCTATCTATCTATCTATCTATCTATCTATCTATCTATCATCTATCTATCTATTTATTAAATTTCTATACCTCCCAATAGCCGAAGCTCTCTGGGTAGTTCACAAAAATTAAAACCACAAAAAACCAGCATAAAACAATATAAAATATAAAAGCTTAAAGTTACAATATAAAAGTACAACCGGAATAAAACACTACTTACTGTTTTACCTTTGCCCACAATATTTTTCAGCTACAACACATGGAAAAACCGCAAGTATACCAATGAACAGGCATCGTTATGAAAATGATAAAGGAATGTAGCTGGCTCCCAGGTAAATTACTGAACACAACAAGCAATCAGAACTTGTAAATATACAATTCTTGCTCATAATGATGCCACAGAATGGTGGAGATATTTCTGTTAAAGTTTCTCTGCTGTTTGGTGCCACGGCAACAATTTTAACAAAAGATGTCTAATTAAGTAGAATCCTAAATTTTGATAAAAAAAATAATGTATTGTTCTGTTTAAGAATAAATAAGCTCTTTAAATGCTTGCCATAACATTCTCACTCAAAAATGTTCATACAATATATCTTATTTGCAGCAGTCTTGCAAGACCTGCTGCATGCATGCATAGGCTTCTGTGCACACAGTGATTTACTTTTCTTTTTGGAACAACAGCCACCTTCTTATACTCTATCAAAAGTGTGTGATAAACCTGTTCAATTTATTCTGAGCTATATCAACTACCTACATAAATACTGGGGAAGCTTGAATACCATCTTCCAAATCAGTGCAAGGAGATTGATATCAGGGAAGCAACAGATACCTCTGTATGTTCTTATTGGTCCTCAGTCTAGATCTTTCTACCCAAACACTGCTGGTGAAACAGTTTATAACAAGAATGTCAAAAGTTCTAGAAATTTACCTGTGAGTATTTGGCAAATGACACGGACATCTTTTGTCACATTTGATACCATAGACACCTTCGGTGCACAGCCTTGTTTCACAGTGCTCTCCTGTATATCCTGGCTCACAAAGACATGCACCACTAATGTGATAGCACTTTCCACCATTCATGCATTGGCAGGTCTCTGCACATTCTACTCCAAAAGTTCCCACCGGACATTCATCCTGACACCTATTGAGAGAGCCAGGAAGAAAAAGATGAAATCATGACACTACTGCCTCATCCTATGAACTGCTCTCTGAACCCTATAGTGCAACTGTAGGGTTCTGGTGATGTCTGAGAGCCATTGCTCTGGTGGTGTCTGATAGCTATTAATGTATTTATTTAGAGTATTTATAGCCTGACATTTGCTCTTGAGGTGGCTTACAAAAATATGCACTAAAATCATAATATATCACAATAAAACAACATTTAAAAACACACTAGTTAAAAACATAATCAGCCAGCATAAACTAATTCAAAGACGATCTTATGAAATAAAAGAAATCCTCAGGGCCCATTTGAAAATTCCCAGGAAGAGAATTCCAGAGCCATGAGGCCACTATCAAAAAGGCTCAATACACAGATATTCTTAAAGTCAGCTTTTCTCCCCAGTTTGCATGTTTAACCCATGAGTTGTTGGGCATGAGCTGGAGTGAGTGAGCATGCTGCCTCCAGTGCACTGGTTGCTTCCGCTTTCAGTTAGCAACCTATGATTGCTCCATTCGTAGGTTGTTATGGATTAAACAACCCAGAGTTAACCCATGGTTTGTTGTTGGATTAACCCCTAAACAATCCAGAGTGCCTGGATTCACATTTATATTAACAACCTACTAATGGAGCAACTATAGGTTCTTAATTGAAAGCAGAAGCGACAAGTGCACCGGAGACAGTGCCCTCACTCCTGCTAGATTTCAGTAGTTTGTGGGTTAAATCACCCATAAATTGCTGTTATGTGCTAACCAGAGTAAATCCAGGTGTAAAAGGGCAAGTACATAAGCTTGTCAGCATGAGAAAATAATTGCTAAAGAAATACAGGAGATGTTCTCAAATGTAGATATCAATGTAACTACTGCATGAATGCGAAGGGAGTGGAGTAGGCCTTGTTGCATGCTGCAAAACACTTTTAAAATAATTCAGGCCAACAGTTCTATGAAATAATGTGCACTCAAGGGAGGAATAATTCTTAGTTCAACAACTGCGACAGATAAAGAATTGTACCAAATATAAACAGTTAAGAGGAAGAAAACAAATCTCTGCAAAAGAACTGCTTAATAATAGACTAGGTAAATCAATGCTAAGAGATTGCTGTTTCTATTTAAATCAACAGTTAAGCTTTTAAAACCCATTTGCATGAAGTTATCCCATTACTGTAAACCCTCCATCACTCAAAACACCAGCTAGCATTTTTGGAAGGTTCTGTACTGACTAGACTAAATTTTAAGTTGATGAAAAAGTAGGGCGCTCAGGTGGTTTAAGTGGAAAATTATCCAATCTGCCAATTCAAGACATAAAAGATTTGTGTGTGTGTTTGTCAAAGAGGTTTAGGGAGCAATCCTATGGCCACTAGACACTGTCTAGAGGGCCATAGGATATGCTCTTTTCCAGGAACCGAGCTCGGAGCCCATGCTCCAAGGTCAGTTCCTGGAAAACTGACCTCCCCCCATGTCCACGCTGCCTCGGAGGCAGCATGGAGAAGCCTCATCCTCTGCACTCAGAAGAGGAATGCAGAGTGACTGAAAAGGGGGAGGGATGGGGGCGTTCCAGGGTGGGGAGAGTGGAGCTGTGTGTACAACACATCCTATATGTCATACATGCAGCCTCTTCTCCTGGTCAGCCCCATGTGGCTAGACAGCCGAAAACTGCTGTCTAGCATAAAATAGCAGGGCAGGAGAGGTGTGGAGGGAACAATCCCCCCGTGCCTCTCCTGCCTTGCTTTGGATAGGCAGTCACCTATCTAGTTAGGATTGTGCCCTTAGTAGCATAAGCCATACTGAAGCCTTGGTAAAGCAGCTGAGGACTGTAGTCACATTCTAATATTATTTAAGTTTTATCTCCATTCCACTTACATTCTTTTCATTTACAATATTTCATATAGGTTGACCCTTCAATGCAAGGCAACAACATATGATCCAGGCCAGAATTGTGCAGCCATAAGAGAGTGTGTCACAGAAAGGTGTTTCTAAAGAAAATAGTTCCAGAAGTCTCAAGCAATGGAACCAAGCTACCAGAGAAAGCAACACAGCTGCAGATGGCTCAAGAAAACTGAGCTGGGAGAAAATGTCTTTCTGACTCCAAATGCAGCAAATAGTCAGAGTCTAAGAACAGCATATGAGCAAAACCCATTCAATTAAGGTTTACAATTGAAAAGGCACATGGGTGAATGGTAGACAACATGCTTTGCATGCATAAGATCCCAGGTTCAATCCCTGGTATCTCCATTTAAAACTGGGGTGGAGAAACATGGTCTGTGAGCCAGATCTGAGTAGACCTCCCAAAATTTTATCACAATTTTGGAATGTGAAATGTAATTTTGACATGACTCTTAACCAAATACTTCTCGCACAAAGCACTGTAGGATCTATCATGCGAGCAGCCATTTATCCTCTTAACAGAAGCGCCTTCACTTCACTTCAGGATCGAATCCAGAATGAATAAACATGCATAATGTGATATTTCCTGTTACAGTTGAAACAAGAATACACCAGGAAAGCCTGTGCCAATAGCCTTTGCTTTTTAGAACTTAAAACATGGTTATGCAGAGATAATTGAGGGTTAGGAAAAGAGGCCAGGGTTAAGGACAGCTGCTACACATTCTTTTCAAACAACACAGACAGTATGCAAGATTTGATAAAATATAAGTGGAGAACACAGAATTCTTGCTACTCAGTAGCTAAGGAAGAATCCACTGGGAGGTTCTCCTGCAGAAGTCCTATTGACATGAAAGGGAGCAGGCATGAATTCTGTTTCTGGCAAACATACAATGAAACCCACTTTAAACACTGGGAAGTGGTAAAAAAAAAAAAATCCCTCTCCTCCATTCCTGAGAATGATTCCAGATACCGTATAAGGTAGAATGAAATATATTAAGAGAGATAGGCAGAGGATAACAATATTCAGTTAGCAGAAAATCTGATAACTTTGAAACAGAGGGCCAAAACAGATTTTACTTTAAAAATGTATGTAGCAGATACATCTTTTTCATTTATACTCTAGAGTAGATGCAGGGCTCCCAAACCAGATCAGGACACAAGCATGTGGGGCTGGGGATAGGAGGGCTTTAACCCTTTCCTCCCACTATGGCAATCCAGATCTTCCCCTGCTGTGCCTGCAATTTCTACTGCAAAACAGTGATCCCTAAAGCAAATGGATCACTATTTTGCAATAGCAATTGCAGGTGTGGGGATCCTGATATGGGGCCTGTCTTCATGGGTGAGTTGCTGTGGATTGGGACTGTTCGGAAGTCCTTTGCGGCACACGTCATTGTGGCCAATCTGCAGCCACCTCAGAGTTTACTTGTGGGGAAGCCGCTTTTTTTCAGAGTACTTTTACTCTGTTGTTTTTCTTTAATTCGGCTCCCTTGTGGTTCAGCTGCTGTGTGCCCATCCCTCTGCTTTAAATTAGTATGATCAGGGTGTTCTGAGGAGTGTGCCTGTCCATGCCCTCAGTAACCTACATAACTAAAGTAACTAGCCTCCTTTCCAGCACATCAAAGCACCAGAGTGCACTTTTGAGCCTTCAGAATCATGCTGCACTTCCTTTTCTCCAATGGGACTAACTAGCCTCCGTAATGATGCACTTCTCCGAAGTTGTGTTAAATCACTTCTTCAATGTTGTGTGAAGCCACTTCTCTAATGTTATGTAAAGTTGTTTCTCTGATGCAAATAAGGGCTTTATTGCTGTAATGATCTAGCGCAGTCTTGGGAACATGAGAGCAGAGAAGCCTGTCTAGGGATGGCGGAGAAATCCACCATGGACTCCAATGAGGCTGGATTCTTTAGAATCTGGCCCCCCAGAGTCCGCGGCGGAACTGACTGCTCCCCCCCCCGCAAAGGCTGGTCGGGATGGACCCTACCTGGCGGCGGAGGCCAGTCCAGTCCAGTCATCTTCGTTCCGCAGCCATCAGCCGCTGGGCTGTGGAGGCAAATGGCGTCCAGTGTAGCGGATGCCATTTGCGTCCCTGCCCTTGGCCGTGATAGGCTACGTAAATATTTACATAGCCTATCACGGCAAAGAGCAGGGATGCAAATGGCATCTGCAAATGGCGCCCACTATGCCATTTGCATCCCTGCTCTTTGCTGTGATAGGCTATGTAAATGTTTATGTAGTCTATCACGGCCAAGGGCAGGGACGCAACTAGCGTCTGCTACGCCAAACGCCATTTGCATGGCAGCGGCCGGAAGTCCGGCTGTGGACGGGCCCGGCCGGTGGCTTTGCAGACTCGCCGTGGAGCGGAGCCAGCCGGGGAGAATTCTGGGGGGAGCGACAGATGGCCTCCCCCCCCCACAGACCCCTTCAGCAGACAGGTAAGTAGGTTTTGTACACCCCGAAGCCTGTCATTGTGAGCAGGGAGATGTGCCCAGGGAAGGAGAAAGTGGAGGCAAGGGTTGGAAGCTATAGAATCTCAGAATTACAGAATAGTAGGGTTGGAAGAGGCCTATAAGACCATCAAGTCCAACCTCCTGCTCAATGAAGGAATGCAAGTCAAAGCATCCCTGACAGATGGTTGTCCAGCCTTGTCTTGAATGCCTCCAATGTGGGAGAGCCCACTACCACTCTAAGTACTTGGTTCCATTGTCATATTACTCTAATAGTCAGGAAGTTTTTCCTTATGTTCAGCCGGAATCTGGCTTTCTGTAACTTGAGCCCATTATTCCATGTCCTGCACTCCAGGATGATTGAGAAGAGACCCTGGCCTTCCTCTCTGTGACAACCTTTCAAGTACTTGAAGAGCACTATCATGTCTCCCCTCAGTCTTCTCTTCTCAAGGCTAAACATGCCCAGTTCTTTCAGTCTCTCTTCATAGGGCTTTTTTCCCAGTCCCCTGATCATCTTTGTTGCCCTCCTCTGAACCGTCTCCAGCTTGTCTGCATCCTTCTTCAAGTGTGGTGCCCAGAACTGGATGCAGTACTCCAGATGAGGCCTAACCAGTGCTGAGTAGAGGGGAACTAGTACTTCACGTGATTTGGAAACTATATTTCTATTAATGCAGCCCACAATAGATTGGCCTTTTTTTGCAGCCCCATCACATTGTTGGCTCATATTCAGCTTGTGATCTACAACAATTCTAAGACCCTTCTCCTTGTAGTATTGTTGAGCCAAGTATATCCCATCTTGTAACTGTGCATTTGGTTTCTTTTTCCTAGGTGCAGAACTTGGTATTTATCCCTATTAATTTTCATTCTGTTGTTTTCTGCCCAGTGTTCCAGCCTATCAAGATCACTTCGAATTATGTTTCTGTCTTCCAGGGTATTAGTTATCTCACCCAATTTTGTGTCATATGCAAATTTGATAAGCATTCCCCGCACCTCCTCATCCAAGTCATTAATAAAAATGTTGATGTTTTTATAACTCTATGACAGTTTGCTGTAATGAGGTAAAATTGGGTGGGGGGATACTCTCATAGGGAGCCTTCAGATGCTACACTGGAGAATCAGGGATTTTGGCTTCTTCATGCAAAAGTGGGGGAGGCTGGACAGGGACTGGAAACAAGCCTCTCTCATTCATTGAGCAGCCCCTGCTAGGTTGCTGATGTTCATTTCTCCTCTCCCCTGCCAATCCAGAAGTATGTTCCATTCAAGCGCTGTGTGAAAACCAGATTTTTAAAACATACAGTACACTCAGCTTTTCTTGCTTCATGTGTCCCTGATGGACCAAAGCTGATTCCATGAAAATCTGGATACTACTCCAATGCGCTTCTCATTCTGTGAAGATCCCCCTGGACCAGGACCATAGTCGGAGGGAAGTGTTAAAGCTTCCCCATCCTCACACCAAATGCCAGAGTTTTAAGCTGTATTGGACACCCTGCACCTACTCTAGAATAAAAATTAAAGAAAGTCTTTTTGGCCCCAAGTAAGATTCTTATTAGATTCTAGGACAGATAAAAATAAAAAGAGGGAGAGAAATTAGGGTGAAGGGAGAAAGAGGATTAATGACACATAATCTAACTCCATGGTTTACCAGAGCATATAGGACTCTTGTTGCGTCCTACAAATGCTATTACATTCTCCTTCACAACGGTAGGACTGTTAGAGAAACTGTTATCTAAGATGTTATGGGGGGAAACAGAAGACCAGCTAGGAGGGGAAATGGGATGGAGTATCCTAACGACATCTTCACCGGAGTATCCTGCCACAGGAAGTACAAACACAAGAACAAGCCCTCGCTGACAAAGTGTCTCAAGTGGGCTCACTGCAATGAGCTCCTAACTCTTAGGGAACAAGTTTGTTCCCTTGAGGCCAAAGTAGCTGTCCTGCAGAAGCTGAGGGAGACAGAATGGTTTGTGGGTGAGGTGCCTGAGAATGTGATAATGGCATACCTCTCCCAGGTTACTGCTCCTCTTCTGTCACAGAGAAGAGGGGTGTCGGTACGAGGAAGAAAGAAATAGTTACTTAAAAGGGATCTATTACTTGGGGGGTGAACTAATATCTTCTGGCATTAAAGATATGCCTCTGGGGGTGTGGGACTCCTAGTAGTGGGCAATTCAACAATTACAAACTTGGAGAAATAGGTTTGTGACAGTCATGTAGCATGAAGGATGACTTGCTTGCCAGGTGAGAAGGTAACAGGTATTACACTTTGTCTAGATAGTGCCTGTAGATAGTGCTGGGGAGGAGTCAGCAACTGTAGTGCATGTCAGCACCAATGATAGGCGAAATGTAGTTGTGTGGTCCTGGGAGCTAAATTTAGGTTGCGAGGTACGAAGTTGAAATTCAGGACCTCCAAGGTACCTTTTTCTGAAGTGCAGGACCAGCTAGACAGGTAGAGCGGAGGGGTCTCCTCTCTATGATGAGACAGTGGTGTCAGAAGTAGGGGATGTTAGGCATTGGGGAATGGGTTTGGACAAGCTGGGCCCATACGAAGGAGTGAATTCACTTGACCTGAAATGGAACCTGAGTGTTGCTGTTTAATATCAAAAAGGTGACACAGCAGCTTTTAAACTGACCCCTGGAAAAAATCCAACAGGAGCTGGGGAGCATCCAGTTTGGGATGAATCATCCCTAGATGATGAGAGAATGTTTCAGATTATCCAAATGGAGATGGGGTAGAACTAGAGTGTGTGGTGGGACATGGTTGCCAGACTAAAAGGCCAGTGGGTCATAAGGGAAAATGCACATGCTAGAGACTTTAGGAGGGGGACACCATGTATAGGTTTTTATATGGTAATGATAGGAGCCTCCAGGCCACGAGGGGAGAATTGGAGTGCTAAGGTTTAAACACAGATATAACTGAATTCAGAAACCTGGTAGAATCAAGAGAACCAGTAGGCTATGGTTATCTTTGGATACAAAATATATAGGCAGGATAGGGAAAGACATACTGGAGTCAGTGTCACTCTGTATGAAAGATGGCACAGAATCAAACAAATTAGAAATCTCAAAAGGGGAGAATCCCTCCACAGAGTCACTGTGGGTTACAATACCAGGGCCAAAAGTAATTTAGTTATGTGGACATACTATGCACCCCCGCCACCTGACCAAAATGCTCAGGGTGATCTGGTGGTAAAAAATGAAATCATGGAGGTATGCAAAGGATAAAATGTTGTAGTAATGGATGATTCAGTTACTCTCAAACATTCAAAGAAGTTTCTTCACAGACACGCCCTTCTAGATACCCTAGAGGGAGACAACCCTTTGGTACCAAGGACCTGGTTGTAAGATTTAAGTGTTGTTGAACTGACTGGAAACACTGACCATAGTGGTATCAAATTCAATATTTATGTAAGTGGACAATGGGCAAGGAAATCCAACACAGTCACCTTTGACTTCAAAAAAAGAAATGTCTAAAAAATGAGGGGATTGTTTAAAAAGTTGAAAGGGAAAGTCAAGGAGATCAAATCTCTCTTATTTAAAACTACTATAATAAAAGCTCCGGAAATCAGGAAAGGTATCGCTAAGTCCAAGAGGATGCCAACATCGTTAACAAGCACATTCAAGGAAGGTATTAAAGGCAAGAAGCCTTCCTTGAGAAAAAAGGAATAAAGACAACGCAAAGGATCTCAGACTTTGGCACTTCTTTTGTAATGCAAGGAGACAATAAGGAATTTGAGGAGCATATTGCTAAAAACATTAAGACCAATGATAAAATAAATACATAGATCAGATACAGAAAACCAGCTAGGAAGGTGGTTGGACTGTTGGACAAGGGAATTAAAGTTGTGCAATAAGGAGATTGCAGAGAAGCTGAATTCTTTGCATCTTTATTGTCTTTGGGTGCAATCCTATTCAGATAGATGGCCACCTCCAAACTGAGAGGCGACCGCCTATCCAATGCAGGGCAGGAGAAGCATGGAGGGGATAATTTCCTCCACGCTTCTCCTGCCCCGCATTTTTGGCTAGACAGCTGATTGCGGCTGTCTAGCTGCGGGCGGGCTGAGCGGGGCAGGAGACTGCTGCATGACACATTGGATGTGTCACACAGGCATTTCCGCCCTCCCCACCCCGGAATGCCCCCTGGAATGCCCCTTTTCAGCTGCTCCACACTCCTCTTCCGAGCGCGGAGGACAAGACTGCTTCACACTGCCGCCAAGGCAGTGGGAAGTGGGGGGAGGTTGGTTCTCCGGGAATCAATCTCGGAGTGTGAGCTCTGAGGTTGGTTGCTGGAAAACCAGATATCCAATGGCCGTCTAGCTGCTGTCTAGTAGCCATAGGATTGCTCCCTTTACTGTGGAAGATGTAGGGTAGATACCTGAGCTGACTTTTTTAGGTTGTCTGAAGACCTGGGGCAAATAGTAATGACAAGAGATGAAGTTATCAGCAAAATAATAATTAACAAATCATCAGGTCCAGATGGTATCCACCAGAGTTCTTAAATAACATCAGTGTGAAATGGGTGATCTTCTAACAAAAATATATAACTTTCTAAGATCAGCCTTCTTAGGGATGTCAGAGAATTCCGCCACGGATCTTGGTAAGACCGAATGTCAGTGCATTTGGTCCCCCGAACTCTGTGGCGGAACGGCCTGCCACTCCCCCGCGGATCCCCCCCGGGACAAGACTTACCTGGGGCGGATGTTCCGGATGGCGGCGGCTCCAGCGGCGGCTTCGGCGGCTGGTCTTCCGACCGGCCGCCGCCACTGCCGCCATTTGCAGTCTTCCCCCCCCCATTCATGATAGGCTACATAAAGACTTACGTAGCCTATCACGTCTGGGTTAAAAAAAAACATACGCAAATGGCAGCGGCTACAGCCGCTGCCATTTGCGTTCCCTATTTTTGGTTGTCTTAGTCTACGTAAATATTTACGTAGACTAAGATGGCGAAACTAAGGGGGAACGCAAATTGCATAGCAGACGCTATTTGTGTTCCCCCTTATTTTCGCCATCTTAGTCTACGTAAATATTTACGTAGACTAAGACGGTGAAAATAAAGGGGAACGCAAATAGCATAGCGGACGCTATTTGTGTCCCCCCTTAGTTTAGCCGTCTTAGTCTATGTAAATATTTACGTAGACTAAGACAGCCCAAAATAAGGAATGCAAATGGCGGCGGCCATAGCCGCCGCCATTTGCGTACACGTTGTTTTTGTTTTTAACCCAGACGTGATAGGCTATGTAAGTCTTTACATAGCCTATCACGGCTGAATACAGGGACGCAAACGGCGGCGGCTATGGCTGCTGCCATTTGCATCCCTGCTAGCCAGCGGCCGGATGTCCGGCTGCTGGCAGAACCGGCCGGCGGCTCCGCGGAATCCCCGCGGAGCAGAGCTGGCTGGCCAGTATTAAAAATAAAAGTATAAAACACAAAGGAGGACAAGTCTTGATAAAGAAGAAGAATCAACATGGTTCTGCAAAGGTAAGTCCTCTCTCACTCACCTTTTAGAATACTTTAAGAGAGTCAACATGCATGTGTACTGGGGTCATCCAGTACACGTTAAATTGAATATTAATAAATTCATTGTAATGTTACATTCCCCTTTACATTTTTCTTCATCCTCCCTTTTCCACAATAGCAATGGTTACAATTTGATAAAGTGACATCTTCTTACCGTTCCCCTGTGTAGCCTGGGCTGCAGTGACATTGACCTGTTGCTGAGTCACATGCCCCTCCATTGTGGCACTGACATTCTTGGGAGCAGTTCTTTCCATAACGCCCTTCAGGACAAGGCTGACCACAGACTGTGCCCTGTTTGGAAATACAACCATAGTTTTATGAATGGGACTGCAGCTGTGAAGGGAAAGATGAAATGGATTTGAAGGAAGCACAGAGATTAACATATTCTTATATCAGACGGCTTGTACACTTCTTAAAAATACCAGATTTTTTTTTTTTAGTGTGCAATACAATGTATATTAAAAAAAAAAAGGTAAAGGTGTCCCCAACCAGTCGTGTCCGACTCTAGGGTGTGGTGCTCATCTCCATTTCTAAGCCGAAGAGCCAGCGCTGTCCAAAGATGCTTCCGTGGTCATGTGGCTGGCATGACCGAGCACCGAGGTGCACGGAACGCTATTACCTTTCCCGCCGAAGCGGTACCTATTTATCTACTTGCAATTTCTTGCTTTCGAACTGCTAGGTTGGCAGAAGCTGGGACTGAAGACAGGAGTTAACTCCGTCACGCAGCACTCATGTCTCGAACTGCTGTCCTGCTGACCTTCCGGTCTGCAATTCAGTGTCTTAACCACTAAGTCTGGCCATAAATTTAGGCTGTTAATTTATTGGAATTTTCATGCTGTAAAATAAATCTAATCCTATATTTCATTATTAAGCAACTGTAGATATTTGTATATAGATATTTATATGTATATAGATATTTAAACATATAAGATGTATATAAGACATTTAAACTGTAGATATTTGTATATAGATATTTATATGTATATAGATATTTAAACGCAGCTCTTTGTTTCTGCACACAAGCTAGTGCAAACAAGTGTTAAAATTGCTGAAACAAAAAAAGCTTTTCATTATGTCAAATTGTTTTTGTTTTATATATGTTTTAATATGCTTTGGGATTAAGTTTAAAATAGAAGATCTGCTGTACAGAGCCTGCTCAGGCCCAATGATTAAGATAGGGTGCCCCCCAGAAAGTGATATTAAACAAATCATGCTGCATAGAAAGGCAGCTATGAAACTCAGACAACAGCTCAGGTAAGGAGAAACACCTGAGGTCACAAACCATCAGCTACTGACCCAAAGAGGATAATTTGGGCCTCTGAGACATTGTCTCCTAACTTAGGTTCTTGTACTATCTGTCTCTCTCTCTGCCTCTCTCCCTCCCTCCCCACCATCTCTATTATGCCCTTCATACATTGAATAGAAAACAGAAGGTAAAAAGGGAGACATATCTGGAAATATACACCAAATATTGCCAGATGTTCTCTGTAACTGCAAGGTTCTGTCTATTTGGGAAGTGTTGATGGAATATTTAGGGAAATATTATTTTTAGTTCTTTTTCTGGACTTTTAAAAATATGTAATGTTAGGAATATAACAGCAGAATATATATCCAATCCAAACATGGAGATATATGGCTAGAAAAGCAGGATAGAAACATTTAAATAAATACCAGTCTGTGCCTTGGTAGAGTTTTAAGTGATTCATCCTGTGTGGGACAGAAAGCATTCGTTTTCTTTTCCTGTTCACTAAAAGGCTGTCTAGGTTCTCTGAATAAGTGGATGCTGAATACCATATGTTTTTGTAATGGTTTGGTTTTGATCCCTTGTGGTGATATTGTATGCTAACACATTTCCTCTTTTCATGCCTGATGTCAGGCTATAATTCAAATTACATTTTTACCAGAGGCCCACTGTGGTGGATGTTCCTGCTGTTGTAAAAAGTGAATTTACCATCCATCCAGGTGGACAGGAACATTCCCCAGTTACATGATGACACACTCCTCCATTCTGGCATGGACATCTTTCTTCACATTGTGGGCCGTGCTTGCCAGGGGGACAGAGATCCTCACAGCTAAATAAATAAATAAAATGGTTAATTATTAATATCTTAGAATTTCTCTAGAATTTTAATATGCCACACATTTTTTTCAGCTTAAGAATGCAAAAGAGAAAGCTCCCAAAAGTATGAGAATATAGACCATTTTACTTATCAGTAAAAACAACGGGGGCATTTCACCAAGAATTTCACTGTTAGGCAGT
The DNA here is from genome assembly GCF_057233095.1 of Heloderma suspectum. Lineage (NCBI taxonomy): Eukaryota > Metazoa > Chordata > Lepidosauria > Squamata > Helodermatidae > Heloderma > Heloderma suspectum. The sequence continues at coordinate 83,008,553 of NC_139459.1, read as the reverse complement.
ACAACTCCCTTACTTACAATGAAATATGCAGACAAAGTTCCTGGTAGATTGTCCCTTTAATTAACAATTAAAGGACTGCAAAACTATGTCTGCTTCCTTACAGATGTTTCGTCCCTAATTCAATTTATAATTGAGTTGTTGTGTTAAAAAAAAATTAAAATTTAACTAGTATTCATTGTATTAGCTAATTTTTTTAACCCCCTTCATCTACTTTCAGAGGTGTTCACAGAATTTTGACCATATATATTATGGAAAACATTAAGACCTGACTGAAGATGTTATGTTACTACTATTTGTGCTCCAGGAGTAGCTGGCTTTCCACTACCTTACCTCTTCTTCATCTGTATGTGTATAACAAACAGAGGATGTATGCCTGGAGCAATCAGATTTCTTTATCTTTCTGGCTGAGCCACCCTAAAGGTATGTACTAACTGAGTGTGTGCTCGAACTATTTCTGTTTACAATGGACTATCCCTGTTTCCTGATGACTTTCCTTATTTTTGTCTTTTGGGGATGCCTTGTTAAAATTTTTGTTAGTGTGAGTTGCTACAGTAGTCTTCTATCAGATTGTTCCAGCAAAAGATATCATCTTGTCCATTGTGAATGTCTTCTGCTCTGGGACCAACCTGACAATTGTTATCTGAAAAGTTTCAAGAAGGACAGGTATACTGGCAGCCTGTAGAGAAATTTATTACATTTTAATCCTCTAAGGAACTCAGAGCAGATGCCCCACTCACAACAACTTTGTGATATAGGTTAGGCAGAAAAACATAGTGATTGGCTCAATATCATATAATATGATTAATCGTTGAGCAGGGATTTGTACCTGAATTTGTCTGGGCCAAGTCCAATACTCTATTACAGCACCCTGACTTGGAAGGAACATGGTGTGCTGAACGAGTCTCATGTTTACTGTCACATTACTTCAATGTTAATCTGTTGCCAAAAATGTCCGTGGCAAAAATTTATTGTGGCATACACTTTCATGGACCAGAGGCCAATTTGGCAGATGCATAAATTGGTAACCACAGTGAAACAACACCACATATATCTGACAGAGTTGGAACATTTATGATACAATGTATTTGTTATTCTTTAAAGGTTCTACAGGTCATACTCCTGTTGCTTATTTGTTATCTATGATTTAGCATTATGGGCTTGTATCCGGGAGGCAAGTTCAAATCCCAACTCAGCTATGAACACAGCGTAAGTTGTTTAACTTTCATCATGGCTGTAACAATCAACAAGATGAGGAAAATCTTGTCATCCACCCTAAATCTTTAAGGATGCAATCCTATGCATGTGTCAGGATTGAGGCCTTCTGTTTTAGTTTCAGACTCTGATTCTGAGTCAGTTAGAAGAAGCCCAGCAGAGACAGGGTGTGGGGAGGAAATTCTCCAATACTCCCCAGGAGTTACTGAAGAACCTTCCCAGAGGCTTATTGAGGAGGAGGGCCAGGCTCAGAGACCAGCTTCCCCCCTCCCCATGGGAACCTGGGCTCTGTCGGGCAGGGGGCTTCAGGGTGGACAGATGCCAGGGCTCACTGCCAAATTAAGCAGCCAGAGTTGAGAGGAGGGGGTGGGAGGCATCACGCCAGACTGGCTGCCCATCAGAACGTGGGTCAGGAGGATCCTCCTTGAAGGCAGGACCTCAGAAAACGCCAGCCAATCATGACAGGAAACCCGTCCTTAGTTGACAAGGCAACTGCTTTGTTTTCAGTACCTTTCCTAACCAAAACGCCATTTAGCTAATTAAGCCCTGAAGACAGCTCCCAGGCTAAGTAGTTGCTTTAGGTGTGAAGAAGTACTTTTAACTGAATAAAAGAGTTTGTGGATTGCACAACAAGTCTTGGTTGCCTCACTTCTTGGCGGGAGGGCTTGGAATCCACAACAGCATGTTTAGACAGAAAAAAGTCCCACAACTCCCAGCATGCCCCAGTCAGCGTGGGAATTCCAAGCCAGAATGCCGGAAATTATAGGACTTTTTTTCTGTTTAAACATGCATAGGATTGCGCCCTTAGATAAACAGTTTATTGCTCAGTAGCCAACCAGTCTTTTGCAAATACATCAGACAAGAAACACAGAGCAAGAGAGATACATAGTATCAGCATACAAGAAAAAAAAACCAGTCTAAATATAATAATAGGAAAGTAAGTAAGAATTTAAGAGGCTGTCAAAAACTGACTGAACATTTAAAAAGTTTTTAAGACAGCTAAAGCACCTCAATGGCCTATATTGTCTCTGTTGAAATAAAAGATTTCCTCTTCTCTAGAGCCAAGTTAACAAATTTAGCAGTACGGCATGTCACAAAATAATCTGTCCCCACCATTAAAAATAAGATTTTGTTTAAGCAGGAGTTATCTCTGATACCAACAGTAAGGGAATCAAAGAACTGAGTCTCAATTCTAGATACAATGGACATTCCAAAAGAAAGTGAACCAAATATTCTGCCTTCTGGCATCCAGTTGGGCAATATCTATTCGCCCTTAATTGGCCACTGTAACATTCCTTAACTTCCATTAACTGCAGGGTGTTTAATCTGCATTTGATTAAGAGCCATCTAAAATCATAGGACAAATATGGGAGCATTTTCCCAGGAAGGGTAAGCTTTCAAAAAGGGAAATCTGCTGTTACTCCACACATAACAAACACAACTGTTGCATACAATGCTCCAGTGTATCCAGGAGGGCATCTGCATTCTCCAGTCACATGATCACAAGTGGCTCCATTCTGACACTGGCATTTCTGGTGACAATCATTTCCATATGTCCCTTGGTCACAGTGCTCCTCACAGCGCCATCCCTTGAATCCAGCAGCACAATGACAGGCTCCAGTGATGGGGTTACACAAGGCTCCATTTTTGCACTGGCAGCGACTAGTGCAGTGGGGACCCCAGTGGTAACTATCACATGCTGAGCAGAAAGCAGAAAGCAAGTGTTACATGGACTTCCTTAACCACATATTCTCCAGAAATGAAATGCTATAATTCAGTGATATGAGAAAGACAATGCTAAGTGAATTGCTCCCTTTTTCTTTCAGAAAAAACGAAACAAGTGAGGCAATATCTTTTACTGAACAGTTTAATATTCAAAATGTTGGAAACATGAGCTTTTGATTTCCAGATTGTTAATCTGTTGCAGAAAACCCCCCACAAAGAGTCTTGTAGAGTTGCACAGAAGTTTTCTTCAGGTATAGTTGTTCAAGGGAGGAGAGAGAGACAGACACACAGAAAAGCATAGTTCATGCTTTATGGAAGGAAATGTTAACCCAGTAAACCTTACCATTTTAAAGCAAATGTAAAATTTCCACCAAGGAAATACACACACGAAAACAAAAAAAAAAATGATGTGCAAGTTGAAATCTAATTCCTTGTATTGCCATGCTGATAACTCTTCCTAGAGTTATCTTGCTAATATTGTTGGACTTTCTCTCTCTCTCTCTCTCATTCTATTTATATCTCATACTTCATACAAATCCTAGGGTGGATAACAACCATGTTAAAACAACAATAAAGCATAGATTTGAATATATCTATTTCAATGTATTCATATTGCCTCAAGGCATAACACAGCCCTGTGTTTCCTCAACTTTCCTCTTTGTGAGCGAGAATGGAGAGCACCAGGCCATGTGCATGCCTCCCGTATCCCTGACCCATAGTCCCTCTGTTCATCCAAAGGACAATCACGTGCTTTGACCAAACATGGGGGGTGGGCTAGATGCAGCTATGGGAGGCATGCACAGGTGTCCCATTTCCTGTAATGGCCTGGTGCAGCGCCTGTACACATGCTCACCCATACACACCGGGTTCAAGGAACAAGGCTCCATTTTACCCTATGGCAGGTCCTCTGTACATGGGTTCTGTACCCATGGTGGCTTGGATCAAATTCATCATTTTGTGAAATGTCTGTATTCAAAACCTTATGATTACATTTCCTCCAAAATCTCCTAGTTGCTTACTCAAGAGAAAATATTAAGATGAATTTTTCAATGAAGGAACTGTAAGTAACCTATAAAAAGGTCACATTAGGTTCACTTGGAATTTGCTAAACATATGCTCAGAGCATCTGCTTTTTATTTTCACGTTGTACTGATAACAATGGTGCCATGGCAAAATTCCAGAGTAACTACTTGCTGATCATGTACACTCAGCCTTCTTAGTGACCGACAGCTATTGTTCTCATAGCCTTCTCCCAAGGCAGAGCAGTCAGGCAGAGAACAGACCTACTTTCTTAGAGGAGACAAAAAGAACTCAAGACATCTCCTCAGGGTGAAAATTACTTTGGTGCAGGACTAAATCATTCAGACTACACAAATAAAAAGGGCTAGGCTCTTGTAAGAATCCTTTCCCATTTATGTGATTAGTAACCCAGATATTTCATAAGATTGTAGATTACTTAGATGTGACAGTTTCCCCTTGAATAGGACTCTCCTCTAATGGCTTTATGATTTGTAATGTGCAACAGAAATATAATTGTGTCTATATATGTCATTGCAAAAATGCCCCTTTATTAGATAGGGTCTTATTGCACACAACAAGATTTTGTAGTGCTCCTTTCCTAGTCTGGCTAAGTTGCACATTCATTTCTGCATACTACACTATATAAATGCACAACAATTAGATATCATGTTGCTCTCAAAAACTATGAAACATCTTATGAGTATTCACGTAATTGAAGATTGGTATAAACAGTTTTAATAATAAATAGTTCTTATTAAATAAATAGTTTTAAACGCATCTGGTGGACAAGAAAATGATATGCATATGCTTAATCAGTCCTTACCTTCATCTCAGAAACCAACATATTTTGAGACATTTGTACCCTTGCATTCAATTTGCTAGACACAGACTCATGTTCCCTGAAGACTTACCAAAGACCACAAGACTAATTTTGCTTAACACCTCCTAGAGTATTCAGATTACAATCCATTTTAAACTGGAACAAGACTGCTCCAGCCAATTCCCAAGGAAAGATTAAAAATGAACTTGAATGTCTTAGAATGTCTGAACAAACCACTGGAGAACTGAAGAACTGACCTTCAGACAGCAGTGATATGGAATAAAATGGGGTGGATTTGTACTAGGTATGAACTTAGTCCAACACATCTAACTATAGTCAACATACTATCATGCAATAAAATAATTCTCTTGGCTCATAGAGTCCAGCCCATATTATTTTACCAATGACTAGAAGTGGGATATTTGATGGAACCCACCAATGGTCATGCACATGTATGGAGAGACAGCGTAATCATTCTCAGAGTCACCACATCAAGCTTATGCTACTCCACACTTCCCGTATTAATGCAGGCCAGACAGCACAAAAACTGGCTATATAAACTTTGCTTCACCTATGAAGCATTGTAGCATTTTTTTTTTACAAGAGAGAACATCCCCCAGACATTTTATCTATTTATTTATTTTTATTTATTACATTTATGTCCCACCTTTCGTCCATCATGGAACTCAAGGTGGCTACATGTGCTTCCCAGGTGGTCTCCCCTCCAAGCACTGACCAGACCCAAATCTGTTTAGCTTCAGCAAGGTGGCTGCCTCACATGCCTTCAGTCTATGCCCTGGGACTATCACTGATGTTAAAACACCTCACTGTGTGTCTGAATATTTCAGTTGTAAGATACACTTTCTGAATGAAGTTAATTTATTGGTTCCCTAGCGTGCTTTGTTCATTGTGCCAGTAGTAAATCATTAAAATATAAAACAGGTGCCCAATGACAAGCTTCATGAACACTTTAGCTACAAGCTACCACTTCACACATGAAGTTTTCCAGCATAGAGATAATCTCAGTGTAGTGGGGGGAATGGAAAGCTGGACTTACCATGAAGTGGTGTGCTGGTTAGTGAGGTGTATAGCCAGGAGGAAAGGGCTAACTCCCACCTCAGTAGAAGGCAGGGGCAATCACATCAAATTTGTGTCCCACAGGAAGGGGAACAACCCCCTCTCAGTTGCAGGACTTGCTGCAGCTACTAGAAAAGCGTGAAAATATAACACTTTAAAATAACTGCTAGAGCTAAACTAACCATAGTAGCGTAGATAGAATAACATAGAAAGAATCGAGTGGAATCCCTAACAAACTAGGGGAGTTCCACACAAACACTAAAGTAGTGCAAACCCATCCACCCTGTAACAAGAAAAACTTCCCCCCTTTTTTATATGTGTGACACAGGGAGGGAATCCCTACTCCACACCTCACTGATCAGAACACCACAGTAAGTCCAACTTTCTGTTCTTGGTCAGCAAGGGAGTGGAGCAGGGAGGAATGGGATATACAAAAAACATATCCCAAAGAGGGTAGGTCACAATAATAAGACCTGTTGTAGGGTTCAGTGTCTGAAGGATGCCTTGGCGGAAGCAAAGTCGTCAATTTTATAGTGGCAAATGAATGCGGAAGGCTAACACCAAGCTTTACAAATGTCTACCAGTGGTGCAGTGCTTTGTAGTGCAGCTGTGCATGCTGCACTTCTGACCAAGTGTGCTGTAATACCTAGTGGACATTCCTGACACTGTAAAGTGTGTGCCAGTGCTATGCATTCTCTTGCCCATCTGCTAAAGATAGAACATGTGACTTTCTTCCCTTGGGCTCCTGGCTTGTAAGAGACTAAAAGTGCCTCAATACCTTGTCACTCCATGGTGCACTTCAGGTAAATTCTCAGAGCCTTGTGCATGTCTAGCTTGTGGCAGATCTTCTCCTTCAGATGAGAAGAGTTTTGGTAGAAGTTGGGGAGGATGATTTCTTGACTATGATGTAATATGTAGTTAACCTTGGAAGGACAGATACTGAAGCTGAAGCTCAAATATTTTGGCCACCTAATGCGAAGAGAAAACTCACTGGAAAAGACCCTGATGCTGGGAAAGATTGAAGGCAAAAGGAGAAGGGGACAGCAGAGGATGAGATGGCTAGATAGCATCACCGATGCAATGAATATGAACTTGAGCACACTCCGGGAGAGAGCGGAGGACAGGAAGGCCTGGCGTGCTATGGTCCATGGGGTCACGAAGAGTCGGACATGGCTTAACGACTAAACAACAAAATGAACTCCATGTTTGGTATAAACTCAGGTCTCAAGGCTACCCTGTAGGAAAGAACAAAGGTCGTTGAGCACAACAACATGCCTAATTCCCTAATTCTGAAGTTAATGCTACTAAGAGAGTTATTTTCCAGGTGAGAATGTGCAGAAGGATCTTATGGAGCCATTCAAAAGAAGTGCTAATCAGTGCCTTGAGGACTGTTCTCAGGTTCAACGTGGGGAAATGATAAACCACTGGTGGGGAAATGGGGGTTGCTCTCCAGAGGAAGCGTTTGACCTGTGGGAGAGAGAAGATTGATTGTCAGCTTCTTAGGCAAAGTAGCATGCCCAATGCTGTTGCTTGTCTCCTGAGTGTGGCTGGTGTCAGGCCATTCTCCAAACCCTCCTGAAGAAAACTGAGGACCTCTGCAACCAAGGCTCTCTTCAGAGTCAGCTTGTGTCATTTGCACCACCAACAGAACACCTTCCAGGTCAGCTCATATATCTTAGATGTTGACAACCTTCACAATGCAAGGACTGTATCCACTACCTTGTGTGATAGGCCTTCCTTTAGAAGTTGATCTCTCTCAATTTCCATTCATAGAGTTGGAGCCACTCAACATCCAGGTGGAGGATTGGCCCCCAGGATATTAGATCTGGTCATGCTGACAGTTTCCATACACTGAGGCTCACCAGATCTGAGAACCAAGACCTCCTGGGCCAGTGTGGAATGAACATTAACATCTCTTCTCCCAGAAGCCTGATCTTGTGTCATGTTCTTGTGATCAAGGTAAATGGTGGGAACACATATAGGAGACCAATTGGCCAGTCTGAATAGACTGTGTCCATTGCAACAGTGTGATGATCCTGATAGCAGGAGAGAAATTGTTTTACCTTTGCATTTTCCTTTGTGATGAATAGATCTATGATTGGGAAACCCCAGAATTGGGTTAGGAGCTGAAATAAGAAGAGCCATACTGAATCAGACTAAGGGTCCATCTAGTCCAGCATACTGTTCACACAGTAGTCAACCAGCTGTTGATCAGGAAATCACAAGCAGAACAGGAATGCAACAGCACCCTCTTACCCAATTTCCCCAGCAACTGGTGTACATAGGCATGCTGCCTCTGTTAACTCACCCTGGTCCTCTTTCTCTCTGCTCAGCCAATCCACTTGTATGTTGAACACCCCCCTGTATGTACTGTGCTGTGATCAAGGCCAAATTCTTTTCTTCCCAAGAGAGAAGTAGTATGGCCTCCTTCTGCAAGTTGCTGTATTCTTCCCACCCTGGTGCATCATGTGGGCTTTTGCAGGTACATTCTCTGTGCATATCAGGATGTGTTTCTGACTCACTAATTCTGAAAAAGCTAGAAGAGCAAACTGGATGGCCCTCAACTCCAGTCAATTGATGGGATGGGCTTTCTCTTGTTGCGACCAGGAGCCCTGTGCAAACTGTCTGAAGTAGTGAGCTCCCCATCAGTCTGGCATCTGTTGTCATTTGAATCTGGGGTAGCTCCTATAGATGGTTTCCCCAGGACAAGTTCTTCCAGTATGACCACCAAGAGAGGGAGCTGGTGACTTCTGGTATTAGGGTGAGCCTCATATTCTTTCTTGGTATAATTTGGTACTGAAATCTGAGAAGAAACCATTGTAGGCTCCTGGAGTGGAACCTTGCTCAAGACACTGAATCAATGATTGCAATCATCAAGCCCTGGAGGCGTACAAGGCTCATGAGGATTCAGCTGCTCAACACTCTCATAGAGACCACAGTGTTCAAAATGTTTCTCATCCGTTCCCGCAATATGACATTTTTCTTCTGCTGGGTGTCCAATATCACCCCTAAGTGTTGTAGACATTGTATTGGCAATACATGGCTCTTGGACAAAGCACTACAAAACTATGGTTTGAGAAACAAATCAAGGTTTTTCTTAGATCTTCCTCCACCCTCTGGTGAGTTGGCAATGTGATGAGTATGTTGTCTAAATAAGGGTAAACATGAATACCCTGGATCCTAAGGTGTGCCACAAGGGCCACCATGACTTTGCACCCATGGAGCAGAGGAAAAACCAAAGGGAAGAGCCCTTTGTACTAATATTGCTTTGTGTCATACTGGAAATGTAGCTAGCACCTGTGGGCTGGTGTGATTGGTACATGCAAGTATGTATCTGTCAGGTCAATGGACATTAAGAAGTCTCTAGGTTGCACTGCTTTTGCAATGGTCCTGAGCATTTCCATTTTGATTTTTTTTTTTCACTGCCAAAAATTGGTTGAAGAATGTCAGGTCTAAAATTGCTCTCCAATCCTTGTTTTTCTTCAGCACAATGAAAAACGTTGAGAAAATGCCTGAGTATCTTTTGGAAGAAGGCACAGGTTTTATGGCACCAATGTTGATGAGATGTTGCATCGCAGTGATGACCCTTCAATGTTTTACTGGGCTGTGTAAGCATGGAGAAATTAGGAACCACTGTCTGGGCTGAGGTCTGAATTCCAGCTCAATAGTCTGAAGAACCCACTTGTCCATAGTGGAAAGCAGCCAGGCTTGCAGGAAGAGATGTATGTGCCTGAACGTGTCTGGCATGACACAGTAGATTGTTTGTGGTGTTGCTTTTCCTCTACAGCTTCCCCATTGTGGTGTGGGCTTGTTAAACTGATGGCCTAACCAGGGGCGCCTTGTACTGTTGCTGGTACTGATATGGTGTGCTGAAAGGGTAATTATGAAAGGACTGTGGAGGTTTTTCCCTTTCTTGGCCTCGTCCTCCTTTGTCACAGATGTAAGGCTTTCTTCTTTTCCTAGGTCTCCATCAATCCAGGATCTAGAGACTCTCCAAAAAGTTTTCCTCCTTTAAAATATATAATGGAAAGGTTAACCTTAGACTATAGGTCTATTTGCCATTGGCATAGCCAGAGGGTCCGGCGTGCCACCACCCCTGCAGCCCTGGCTCTGGAGGCCAACTACTGAGGAATCTGCCAAGAGGTCAGCTGCCATGGTCAGTTTATTGAGCACCTTTCTAAGGTGCTTTGATTGGGATGGCACCTCAGGAATTAAGGACCATGCACACATAACTGATTCTGTTGAAATTATAGAGTTTGCAGTGGTGGGCAGAGAGCCAGTGCTGTAGTGTCATGGAATGCTTCAATGCTGTGTCCATGTTGCAATCACCTTGTCCTGCTTTGGAAATGCCCCTCCAACAGTGAAGCTGTTTTGAAGCTGCCCCAGTCAGCCTCATGCTGCTTGCTGACAGAAGCTCAGGAAGTAAACACAGGCTGGGTCAAATTACCACTGAGACTGGAGATCAAAAGTGTAGGACATAACAGAAGAGTAGTAAGAAAGCATGCCAGGGTCCAAGATCCAGAAGGAGATAAGCATCTGTAGAATAACAGGGAGCAGGCAATTAAGTGAGGTTGTAGATGGTTCAGGTTGTAAATCAGGAATTCTGGAGAAGCAAGGATGCAAGGAGAACAAGCCAACATAGAAACAGAGCCAGGAACAGATGAATTGTTTCTAGCAAAGATGTCATATCTCTGCAAGGCTTTTCAAGGCTGTACATTCCTGATTCCACCCAGCCCACAGCTGCCATCAATCAAAGGTCCTTCAGATGCTCTCCTCCCAAGAAGAGCTTGACTGCAGCCGGGAACTAAACCTGAGTGGAGGCAGCTAAGCATGCCTCTTCAGTCAGTGTCTTTCCTGGAGAGTTATGGGAGGACCCTGCTCCTGCTCAGACTCCGAGCTCTCTGGTGTAGTGAGAGATGGGCCTGACTGTTACCCATCAGTCTGGCACAGTGCCTCCTGGATGTCCTCTGCTGGTTCCTTTTCTGGTACAGTCTGTTCCTCATCTGATAAGGAGTCTCCAAAGCTAGACATGACACACCTGAATTAGCCAGGGATTTCCTGCCCTCCCTGGTCACAATAGCCTTAGAGGTTAATGCCACTACAGGATCAGCCACTGTCGGTACCTGTAGAGACTTCATAGTCTGAGCAGGAAGGCTGTAGTCTTTTTTATGGAAATTGCTGTCAGGGTGCCCCTGTTGCCTACTGAATCCTCCAATAGCCAGAATCAACACTTGGACAAAAGGGCTGCTTTCCAAGGCTTTAATTCCATTCAACCTAATGAACCATACAGATGCTAATTGCCTGCAACTTAGAGGAACTACAAAGGAACAGCCAACCTAGGGGTTTCTAAGGGTTAGGATGTCAGTTGGTCTCCGTTTGGGAAAAACACAGCAACTCTCTGAACTTAAGCGGGGAGGGGAAGATCTCCCCCTCTCCTGTGGGGCCTCGGGGCGCAGCTGTTGACGTCGAGCCAATCGAGCTGAGCATCTAAGTTCGGCTCCTGCAATCTCTCGCTTGTGCCTGCACCTCGCATCTAAAAGCTCAAGTTGTCCCTCCTTTTCCATGCCTGGGTCACTATAGCTCCCAGGAATGTGAGCGGGGGGGGGTCCCCCCTTCCAGCTGCGCCTCTAAAGTCTGAGCGAGTTCCTCTCCCACGAATTCTATCTCCTCAGAATCAGAGCTTCCTTGGGACTCTATGGGCTCAGATACAACCCTGACATCTATGTCCTGTCTTCTCTGAGTCCCACCCTGGATCTTTCCACACTCCTTGTATAATGTTATTAAATGAAAGAGGAAAGAGCACAACTGGGGCTGAAGGTGCATCCCTTGGAAAAACCTCAGCAACTCCCAGCAGCTCCTCATCAACTCTCTCTGTTTCAGCTGAAGCTGGGAGCAGAACCTTTACTTTTACAGTTTTAATGGATTTGGCCAGAATAACCAGAAAAAACTCTGAGCTGAACAGTCTGAACTGTGAAGGAACAAAGTCAGGGGTGTCCCCTTCAGATACCCTTGCTCAGTATCAGAGATGGACTCCAAAGAATCTCCCCTGCCAGAAGGAGACAAGGGCCATATCTACACCTTGTATCATTTCATGGTAATGTTATATACCCCTCTTGTGCATTTATACCTCATAGGACACACAATGGCATTTGTTGCAGTATTTTGGATAATGTGGAATAAAAAGCAGGAAATAACAGTACGATAGTGGTATATCAAATGTGTAAAGTGCCCCAACAGTTATCAGTACACTTCAATACCACTATAAAGCAGTAGTGTAGATCTAGCCAAGCTTACTAGTTGTTGTCTGTCTAACACCCCATCATCCCTGTGCTGCTCTGGTAGTGAACTAGTTGTAGACAGCTGGGGGTGGAGGCAGAGGGGAGGCACTGTCTTATGCACTGAAGAGCACTGCAATGACCACCTATGGCAGTGCTGTCTCTTTTTTACAGCCTTCCCTCCCTTTTTACAGCTAGGGGCTGTAGTAAAGATAGCAGGGGAGGGGGAGGAAGAGATGCTGTATGATGAAGAAGTAGTGTAGCATCTGTCCTGCTTTTGTTTCCAGTCGCCTGACTCCTTTGCAAAATGTTAGGCTAGCACCATGGCTGCTTCGCAGATCAACAGCTTGTTTAAGTGCAGGATATCTGCTTGATCTGGGTGACCAGTCAGATGGGCGATTAATAAATTTAATAAATAAATAAATAAATAAATGATTCTAGTCTAGCTCACCTGTTGCTGGTAAGTCTGAAACAGCCGTGTCCCCCCCCCCCCCCCCGGATGGGCCTAAGGACGACGGTACAGTGCCGTCTATCTGGCCTTGCTGAACCCCTGACATGGTTGCTGTCACCAATATAGAGAGATTTCCTTGTGCAGGAGATCTCTCGCTTCCTCCTCACTGAGGGACATTTTTCCTCCCCGCCTGTAGTGAACTTTACTTGCCAAGTCCAAAGGAGGGATACGAGGGCGGTTGTCACCAACTCCTTAGAGATGAGGTGTCTGAAGTGGCAGCAGAGGCAGTCCTGTCTGGACAGAGCCCAGTGCACACTAGTAGAACTAGTAATAGTAGGGGATGGCCTCTCCATTGATAAGGTGAAATGCTGAGAGACTCAGTAGGACCGTGATCATGAAGCGTTTCCTAAGCCCACAACCAACGCATCAGGGGTGGCCTTCCATGGGCAATGATAATCCTGAAACAATAGCACTTCTCTCTCTGCGGATTTTTTCCCCTGAGGTAATGGCCTGAAGCATGACAGACAGACAGACAGACGGAGAGGAGAGGAGAGGAGAGGAGAAGAAGCAGGGGGGTTGAAAGAGTCTCTCACTCACCCCCGCAATGGGAGCCAAACCCAGAACACAAGAAAAACCTAACACTTCTGTCTAAGAACCGATGGAAAGTAATATAAAAAGAGGCGGGAAAGGCCTATACTCTCCAGAAATCTGGTAGCGAACTATTAATCCTGCTGTTCTTTAGGAGGCAGAACCAAGATGGGGGGGGGGGAAGAGAGAGAGAGAGAGAGAGAGAGAGACTCCCTTTCCTGTGGGACACAACTCTGATGTGATTGGTCCAGCCTTCTATGGAAGTGGGAGTTAACCTTTTCATCCCTCCTCCACTCCCTCGCTGACCAAGAATGCTCATTATCACTTGAAAGATGTAGCATGAACTTCATTTTACCATGCATACATAGGTCAGGAAGGTGCTCGTTGGCTTTCTGGCACTTAATAGTAAGACATCCTTATCATTTATATAGCATGTTTGAGCACATCACATACATTATCTTATAATTCTTACAACACAACAATCCTGTAATATATTATTATCTCCATACTGCAGATGTAGGTCTAAGGTTGCTGAGAGACAGAAGTTTGCATAAAGTCAGTTTCTTGGCTGCTGAAACATACCAACTCTCACTAAAATTGTGTATTTTCAGAAAAATACATTCTCATGGCCCACTTCATAAATGATGTCCAGAGGGGTAGCCGTGTTACTGTGTTGTAGCAAAAAGAACAAAGAGTCTTGTGGCACCTTAGAGATCATAGAATCATATAATAGTAGGGTTGGAAGGGGCCTACAAGACCATTGAGTCCAACTCCCTGCTCATTGCAGGAATCCAATTCAGAGCATCCCCAACAGATGGCTCTCCAGCCTCATCTTGAATGCCTCCAGTGTGGGAAAGCCCACCACCTCCCTAGGTAATCGGTTCCACTGTCGTATTGCTCTAACAGTCAGGAAGTTTCTCCTGAAGTTCAGCTGGAATCTGGCTTCCTGTAACTTGAGCCCATTATTCCATGTCCTGCACTCTGAGGTGATCGAGAAGAGATCCTGGCCTTCCTCTCTGTAACAGCCTTTCAGGTACTTGAAGAGCGCTATCATATCTCCCCTCGGTCTTCTCTTCTCATGGCTAAAAATGCCCAGTTCTTTCAGTCTCTCTTCATGGGGCTTTGTTTCCAGTCACCTGATCATCTTTGTTGCCCCCTTCTGAACCCTCTCCAGCTTGTCTGCATCCTTCTTCAAGTGCGGTGCCCAGAACTGGACACAGTACTCCAGATGAGGCCTAACGAGTGCTGAGTAGAGGGGAACCAGTAGTTCCTGGGATTTGGAAGCTATGCTTCTGTTAATGCAGCCCATATGTTAGAGTTAGTTACAGGCCACAAGACTCTGTTGTTTTCACAAATGATGGTGTACCCTGTGCCCCCCTCCACATACACACAGCCATGTTGGAAAATGTCATGTGCCGAGAAGTCCTAAATGTACATATTTTTAATATAATTATTGCAATATTCAAACAATGGAAAACATGGGACTTTTTCTCTTTTTACCCAGCTTCATACCACTGGAATCAATAGGAGGAAGTCAATTTATATGAATCAATCATAGCTTGGATGTTGAGTAGTTCCATAGTATGTATTTAACTAGAATTGTTCACAAGGTTCAAGGGAACATAAATCTAGGTTCCAAGATCTTCTGCCCATGCCTTTCTATCTAACAAGTGGTTTATGGCTACTGCAGGAAAACCTGCTTGATTATGGAAACAAATAATATTCTTGTACAAGGCAAGTCAGATTGTTTCTTGCCAAATATTGACTGACCTCTAATTTGAAAGGTCTCAGATGGGAAATTGAAGAGATATGTCAGGAATAGTTACTTAAAATTACACAAGTAGGGTATGAGCATAATTGCAATTAAAAATGATTGTAAAAGTCTCTGCAGCAAGTGTGCTAAGAAGCTCCCTGAATGAAACTTTGCTTTATCTCACTGCTTCATCTTATAACATTAAAAAATTAAAAAAATGGATACTGCACAGCTATTAATCTGTTCAAAATGGTTTGTCTTTCAGTCAGTGACTTTCTTCAGGTTACAGAGTATCAGGCAGAATATGCCATAACAACTACCATGGCTGTTCCAAGGTCAGATATGGGATAAGGAGAAGAAGAGATCAAAACTAATTTCTACTAAATGGAGGGTAATAAATTACAGGTCAAACCAAAATGCTTAAAGGAGATCAAGGAGAACAACATTATAAATGCAATGAAGCCACTTTGGATTGGGGGGAAAATAAACAAATTTAAAAATTAAAAATTAAAAAAGTTACCGTTTTTAAACCATCTTCTAGTAAACCATAACTGATTTACATTGCGCCCACCATCGCAATGAATTTGGTGTCCTGTCGGGTTAAATGCTCTCGCATTAAAACGTGATTATTCACACTCACCTATTTTCCCCGTTGCAGTGCTTCATCGAATGCGTGAGCTTGGTTCACACTTGAGCGCTGTGCTGTTTTCCTGCGCGCACTTGTCTGATCTTGGATGCTAAGCAGGGTCGGCCCCGGTCAGTAGTTGGATGGGCGACCACCTGGGAATCAGGCTTCCTGCATTGAGCAGGGGGTTGTTGTATCCCTTCAAATGAGACTAAGTTTTACCCCCTCCTATCCCCCTCTCCTGATGTTTTTTTTTTAAATTAAGGCGTTATCCTCGCAGAATCGGGGCTTCTCCGTGATGTTTTTTTTTTTTTTCTAATTCAGGCATGATCTTCGAAGATTTGAAGTTGTGAAGCTAATTACCAGGCAGTCGCCCATCCAACTACTGACCGGGGCCAACCCTGCTTAGCTTCCGAGATCAGACAAGCACGCGCACATCCAGCCCTTTGCTTGTTGCTGAGAAAACGGGGGCTGCTGAGGAAGCTATGCGATCAGTCGCCGGAAGAAGACATGGGGCCATCGAGAGCTGTGATTGGACAGGAGGGAAATACAAACACCGCCGTATATGGACAGGTGGGGGAGGGGACTACAACCGGATACAGTAGCGAAGGCAGAAAATCAGAGCACATTAAGGGAAAATACTGGGATATTAGGGTATTGAAAGCGGGGGCACGGAAGTGGGAAATTCCAGTTCCAATTCGAGGCGGCTATTGCGTAGTGTGAAAGGTGGGTGGTGAAACCTCATTGGAAGCGAAAAAAGGCAGTAAGTGTAGATCCAGCCGTGGTTTAAAAACCTAATGGGAAGTATTTGAATCAAGGCAAAATAAAAGTCAAGATTATACTTTGGCCCTATTGTTTTCTACCTAAAGATTCAGACTAGATTTACATGCTTCTTTGCCTGCCACTCATCCTTCCATTAAAATCCAGATTTTAATTTCAGGGTCAAAGATATCCTGGTTCAAATAAATCTCCCCAGTTTAGTCATTCTTCTCTACCAGAAGTGAGGGAGGGAGTCTACAAGCTTTAGCCCTGCTCCCAATCTCCCCATAAGTAGAATGTGTGTGCCAATGAATTTATTTTATTTCTTTATTTCATTTCTATACTGCCCAATAGCCGAAGCTCTGCGGGCAGTTCACAAAAATTAAAACCAAAGAGCACACAATAAAATTATATAAAATATATAAAACATTAAAACCACAGTATAGAAATATAACCAGAATAAAGCCTAGCAGCAATGCAGGGATTTAAAATACAGATTTAAAACAGCAAAGCTAAAAGTTTAGAAAGCTAAAATGCCTGGGAAAATAAAACGGTCTTCACCTGGCACTGGAAATAATACAATGTAGGTGCCAGGCAAAACTCATTAGGGAGCTCATTTCACAGCCGGAGTGCCACAGCAGAAAAAGCCCTCCTTCCAGTAGCCACCCGCCTCACTTCCTTTGGCAGGGGCTCACGGAGAAGGGCCGCTGAGGATGATCTTAAGGTCCAGGCAGGCACATATGGGAGGAGGCGATCCTTCAGGTAACCTGGCCATGAACCGTTAAGGGTTTTGAATGTTAATACCAGCACTTTGAATCGGGCCCAGAAACGGACTGGCAACCAGTGCAGCTGGAAAAGTACTGATGTAATAAGAGCTCGTCGGCAAGTCCCTGTTAACAATCTTGCTACCCTATTTTGGACCAGCTGAAGTTTCTGAACCATTTTCAAAGGCAGCCCAATGTATAACACATTGCAGTAATCCAGACGAGAAGTTATCAGAGCATGGATAACTGTAGCTAGGCTATCTCTGTCCAGATAAGGGTGTAGCTGGTATACCAGCCTAAGCTGATAAAAAGTGCTCCGTGCCACTGAGTTCACCGGTGCCTCAAGTGACAGTTCTGGATCCAAGAGCACCCCCAAACTATGAACATGATCTTTTAGGGGGAGTGCAACGCCCTCCAGAACAGGTTGAATGTCACCTAGTTGGGCAGACAAACCACCCACTAACAGTACCTCCATCTTGTCTGGAGTGAGTTTCAGTTTATTGGCCCTCATCCAGTCCATTACCGTGCCCAGGCACTGATTCAGAACAGCCACTGCCTCACCTGGGTTTGATGAAAAAGAGAGGTAGAGCTGGATGTCACCCGCAGATTGATGGCACCTCAGCCCACACCTCCAGATAACCTCCCCCGGTGGTTTCATATAGATGTTAAACAGCATGGGGGATAAAACAGAGCCCTGTGAAACCCCATGGCATAATTGCCATGGCACAGAGCAATAATCCCTCAGCACCACCTTCTGGAATCGACCATCCAAGTAGGGGTGGAACCACTGCAGTGCAGTGCCTCCAACTCCCAACCCAGACACCCTATCCAGAAGGATACCATGATCAATGGTATCGAAAGCTGCTGAAAGGTCCAGGAGAATCAACAGGGTCGCACTCCCCCTGTGCCTCTCCCGGCAGAGGTCTTCCCACAGGGTGACCAAGGCAGTTTCCATTCCAAAACCAGGCCTGAAGCCCGAATGGATCTTGATAATCCATTTTATTCAAGAGTACCTGGACCTGTCCTGCAACCACCCGCTCAAGCACCTTGCCCAGGAAGGGGATGTTAGCCACTGGCCTATAATTGTCAACATCCTCAGGGTCCAGGTTAGGCTATTCCAGGAGTGGTCTGATTACTGCCTCTTTTAAAGCGGCCAGTACCACTCTCTCTCTCAAGGAGAAATTTACAACCTCCTGGACCCAGCTGGACATCCCCTCCTTGTTTGATGTAATAAGCCATGAAGGGCAAGTGTCGAGCACACAAGTGGCTGATTGGACTTGGCCAAGCACCTTGTCCGCATCCCCAGACCTCAATAACTGAAACTCATCCAATAAAACTGGACCAGACGGTGCTCTGAATGCCTCTACCAATGGAACTGCATTAATTGTGGTGTCCAATTCATGACAAATCTGAGCAACTTTGTCTTCAAAGTGCTGTGCAAACTCGTCACAGCATGCAACCGAGGGTTCCACAGTCTCTACCTGGCCCAGAATGTAACAGGCCACGAACCACTCAGAAAAGCTCTGCTGGATGACCCTGAGAAGATGCAATGCTGGTGGAAAAGAATTGTCTCTTTGCCACCCTCACCACCACAGATTAGGCTCGATAATGAGCTCTTACCTACGTTCGGTCAGACTCAGCATGAGTTTTCCTCCACCTGCATTCTAGCCATCTCCCCTCTTGCTTCACTGCCCTCAGCTCAGGTGTATACCAAGGAGCTGGCTGGGCTCTGCTCAGAGGGAGAGGGCACTTGGGGGTGATTGTGTCAACTGCCCAAGTCATCTCTGCATTCCACAGAGCGACCTGGGCTTAAACAAGAGCACCAGTCATACCAGAAGGAAAATCCTCCAGAGCCCTCTGGAATCCATCGGAATCCATTAGCCTCCAGGGGCAGACCATTTTAATAAGTCCTCCACCCGTGCAGAGAAGGAAGGCTAGGGGTGTACGAAACCCTGCTTACCTGGCTCCGCCGGGTTCTGCAGGTGGGAGGAGGCGATCCATTCATCCCTCCGGAATCCTCGACGGGGGGGAGGCGATCCATTCCTCCCCCCCGGAATCCTGCCCGGTTGGCTCCGCTCCGCGGCCAGGCCGCAGAGCCACCGGCCGGGCCAACCCGCAGTGGGCCCTCCAGCCGCTGCCGAGCTGCTGCAGATGCAAATGGCGTCCTGTGTAGGGGACGCCATTTGCATCCCTATGCCGGCCTGTGATAGGCTACGTAAATATTTACGTAGCCTATCACGGCTAAAGCAGGGACACAAATGGCGTCCCCGAAACCATTTGTGTTCCCGCTTTAGCCATGATAGGCTATGTAAATATTTACGTAGCCTATCACAGTGAAAAAGGGAACGCAAATGGCGGCCACTGTAGCTGCCATTTGCGTTCCTTTTTTTGCCGTGATAGGCTACGTAAATATTTACGTAGCCTATCACGGCCATTCGAAAGACGCGAATGACATCTGCAGACGCGGCTGCCATTCAAGGAGCACCGGAACAGCTGACAAAGGTAGGCTCCGTTCCGGGCCCATTTTGTTGGGGGGGGGACTTCATTTCGCCACAGATTTTGGGGGGCCAAATGCGCTGGCATTCTGCCTCACCAAGATCCATGGAGGAATTCTCCGCCATGCCTAGGGAAGGCTGCCAAGAGTCTAAACCTCAAACTATTTAATTTAACCTCAAACTATTTAAATTTAAACTGACTGAATCCTAGTTTTTTGTCAATTCTAATAGATGGTTCACATCAGATGTTATATTAGGCTGCTTTTTGGGCTCTCCTTTCAGTGTGAGAAAAATTTTGTGCGAGTCCTGCTTTATCCCCGATATAAATACACCTTTCCCAAATCACCCATGAGGTCCCACGTTACATTGCTTACATGAATGGAGCCGCTCAGGACAACTCCCACAATTGCAGAAAGCAGTTTGCAGTAATGTCTCAACTATGCATAAACAGAAACCATAAAATTTGTAGATACAGGCCAGATCTACACCTTGCATCATATCATGGTAACGCTATATCCCTCTTGCAAAGTTATACCTTTTAGGACACACAATGACATTTGTTGCAGTATATTGGATAATGTGGAATAAAAAGCAGGAAATAACATCACAATAGCGGTATATCGAATGTGTAATGTGCCCCAACACATATCAGTGCACCTCAATGACGTTATAAAAGCAGTAGTGTAGATCCAGCCATCGTTTACGTCAGAGTAGGTAAAGACAGCTTGCAAAACACAAATGGGGCTCATCATCTTTTTATGTAACTAAGGGACTTTGGTAGAAACCTGAGAATCACAGGCCTGAACAACCCTGGATGTCACAGAAGTAGTGGTAGTGCGAACCAACACCTCCACGTGCAGCTGCTGTGAGTTGTGCACCATAAAAAAGGCCCACTGTAACCGTGCATAGTGGCTGAGTCCAGCCCCCCCCCCCACCTCTACACCATACACACACACTTGTGTAATTGCTGGGTTATACAGCTGGTATGTTCTATATTGTGTATCCAGTCCTGTCCCCCCACCCCGGATATTCCCATGGGCAACCACGTGGACACAAAAAAGGGTCTGAATCAGACCAAAGTTTTTACTGAAAACTAGGTCTCATGGTTGAGAAGGCTTGTAAATAAAGTGACAACATTTGTAAATAAAGTGACAGTGTAAAGAATCAGAAACTAGGAAGCATTTTAGCTGCCTTGGTACCTAATCCTATTCATTGAGACATTTCAATAGCATGTCATGTTTTTCAAATGTAAGGGTAACATCTTCAGTAGAATAATATTGCATTATAAAGGCAATTTATCTATAGTGTTCATGAAAATTATTTGCAAACACTGTTAATTATGTGCTATTAAAATATGCAAATTAGCCGTGGAACTTTGGCTGATGAGATATGCTGAACCTCAAGAATAGCTGTATTTCTTATGAACAGTGTCTGTTTTGTTAATTCTGGTAGCTTACAAAACAAAATCTAAAGTACACTGTGGGCTTCTGTCACTCTTACACTACAGGGAGAACTCTCAAGCCAGTATCAGTCTCAAGCTTGCTCACACACCCCTCTCTCTTCACTGCAGGGAGAAATAAGTGATTAAGGGAGCAATTCTATAGCCCCTAGTCACTGTCTGGATAGTGGGGATTCTCCCTTCTAAGGTCAAAGATGGTGCTCTGACCTTGGAAGGGGGACTCAGAGATCCAACCCCCACCAACCCCAACCCCCCACTTTCAGCCAGTGTGGAAAGAACTGCACTGGCTGGCCTCTAAGGCTCCTCCTCAGAAAAATGACCTTGGAGGAGGAGGAAAGGGGGTTTTCTGTGAGGTAAGGAGATTGAAGAGGCCAGGAGCCTCTTTCAGCCTCCCCCCCCCCAAAAGCGCCATCGCTATACAGGCAAAAAAGTAAGGGTGCAACCCATAAGATTGTGCCCTAAACTGTACTATACCACGTTTATTTGAGTGTTGTGGTTCCCTGGCTACTTAATTTTGAAATCCTTATCTTCATGTCCCCAGACAGACTGAGGGAGATAGCCCATTCAAATAAATGTGGTACAGCCCAGTCCATGCAATGTTTTCTTCTAGCTGGAAGGGGAAGGAATATACAAAGTACCCAAACAAATACCAGCTTCAGACTTATCCTGAGAATATACCATCTGAATAGGCCCTTTGTTTACCAAGTTTTATTTCCATCCCTTAGTTTCCTGGAACAACTTATTCTTCTCTCATATCTCAACAACTTATATTTTCTCCTTCTCTTTAATTACAGTAAAATGCTGACTGCTTGCTTAATGCTCAGATGTTAAGGTATTATAGGATATCACTGGTTGCATCTCCAGTAGAACCCCTTAGACACATTGTTCTTAAAAAGTACGTAGCATATTCTAAGCAAATCAAAATATCTGATTGAACTTTTATTTGTGTTTTTCTTTCTTTTTTGAACACTCAGATCATTTTGGAGCAACATTGCTTTAGTCTTCTGCAGTACATATCCAACAAATCATGCAAAATATGAAGAGCAAACATTTCACTTACAACATCTCAAGTGAAAAAATGCCTTTGGGAATAAGAATATTACATTATATAAACCCTATTAAAATGCATAGGGCTCTAAGATAATACAAGTGTACCATCAAGAGCAACAAAAGCAAATTATAAATGCTCTCTGAAGCTCAATGACAAATGACAACTTTATGCAGAGAAAATCCCAGGCTACAAAAACTTTCTTCAAGAGACAATCTTAGTTATAATGGCAATGGCCTTCAGTCTTGGGACTTTGGACATTTGATGAATGAAGTCAGTACATTTCACATTTAATTAAACTTCAGTGGACATTATTATTATGCTACTTGAGATCTAGTTTTATGTAGACAAAGAATACTGCAGAGGAAAATGTATGGAAAAAAATGCTTTGTTGCTACCTTATGGCTCCTTCTCCAATGTATTGTTTGTGGTTAATCATTTAAGGTATTTTAGGGATTATCCAGAAGTTCACTGAATGTGTGATTCCCAACTGCATTTTATCCTTTGCTTTGCAATGCTCTTCCCAACCGAGCGCCCAAGGCTTTATACCAAGAGAAAAGCACTATCTTAAGCCAAGTGTTGGCCTTTGATGAAGGGACCTGGTTTTAAAAAACCTGCTCTGCCATGAAGCTCACAAGTAACTTTCACACATTAACCGGATTGAACCCAGACTAAGTCAGTCATGCTTTAGATCCATTCAAATTAATGGGAGTGAGCCATGACTCAACTCAGCGTCCACCAACTTGGTGCCCTACAGGTGTGTTGGGACTGCAGCACATCTGAAGCCGGCATGGCTGGCTGGAGGATGCTGGGAATTGTACACATCTGTAGAGCACCAGGTTGGGATGGCTGACTTGTCTCATTCATTTCAGTGGGGAAAAAGCAGGGGTGCAAAATGTACAACCTGAAGACCAAGTTTTCTCTGGTGGCCCCAAAACCCCCAGCATCTGCCAACAGATGAAATAGGTAGGGATGGCGGAGAATTTCTCCCCGAAACTTCGGGGGGCCAAGTGCCAATGTGTTCGGCCCCCCGAACAAGTTTCGGGGAGAAATTCTCCGCACCCCCCCGCCCCCCGCACACCCCCCGGGATGGGACTTACCTTTGCCGAATGTCCCTCCCGGCGGCGGGTCCGGCCGGCGGTTCGGCGGGTGTTTGTCCTGGGCGGGGGCGGCAGCCGATCTTTCGACCGGCTGCCGCCGCCGCCATTGCAATAAAAGAAAAAAAAAATGCCCCCGTAATAGGCTACGTGACGATTAACGTAGCCTATCATGGCTAGATTTGCAAAGTCAGCCGTGATAGGCTACGTCAATCGTCACGTAGCCTATCACGGGTGACTTTAAAAAAAAAAAAGCGCGTACGGATAATGGCAGCCCCATAGGGAGCCGCCATTCCCCTTCCTTATTTGGTTGCTGTAGTCTACGTAAAGGTTTACGTAGACTACGGTGAAAATAAGGGCAACGCTATTTGCGCTGCCCTTATTTTCGCCATAGTCTACGTAAAGATTTACGTAGACTACAGCAGCCAAAAAGGAACGCGAATGGCGGCTCCCTATGGGGGCCGCCATTAGCGTACGCGCTTTTTTTAAAAAAAAATTAAAGTCACCTGTGATAGGCTACGTGACGATTTACGTAGCCTATCACGGCTGACTTTGCAGATCTAGCCGTGATAGGCTATGTTAATCGTCACGTAGCCTATCACGGGGGCGTTTTTTTTTTTTAAACTTTCGAGTTCGCGGCTGGGCGAGGCGGGAAGCCTCCTCCCCGGCCTGAATTTCGGCCGGGCGAGGCGGGAAGCCTCCCCCCTGGCCTGAATTTCGGCCGGGCGAGGCGGGAAGCCTCCCCCCCCAGCCTGAACTTCGCGGGGGGAGCAGCGAAGCGCCTCCCCCCCACCGCGAACAAGCTTCGACGACAGGTAAGTCACTTTCGTCCACCCCTAGAAATAGGAGGGAAAGGGGGAAAAACCTGCTCTAGAAAGCCTGTCTTTGAAAAATCTGTTTCAAACCCAGTTGTTCAGGTGGCAGGTACTACTGTTCAAGAAACACAACTCATACTCCCCACTCTACCCCCACAAAAACACAGTTTGGGCACTCCTTTGTATCCTGGCAAATTAGGGAGGGTTAGAAGGGAATAGCCTTGCTGGAGTAGATGTTCTGCTGTTCATAGGTTTCCACATAAGCTTTTAAAACCTAAAAAAATAAAATAGTGGAAAATAAAAGCTGCCAAGACATGATGGAGCATTATTGCAAGATGGTAGCTTTGCTTGTCTCCACTTCTTTAAAAAAACCACCCTCTCATGCTAGAGTTTGTAATTTTATTGTTTAGTTTGGAGAAGAATAATTCTGTGTGGCAATATAATTGTTTCCATATAATTTTTAGGCGCTTCTAGTCAATCCTTTTATTGTGCAATCACCCCACCCTATTCATGGCATTTTATGGGTGCCAAGACATCATTGTTTTCCATTTGCAACCTTCCTGAGTTTTCCCACCATTTCTTCCATTTTTTTCCTTACCACAAAGAATCTGTTAACGAGGGAAAGGTGGAAAAGCTGCACAATGCCTTTTGATTGGTAGGGCTAGGGGCTGTCCGTCTGGAAGTACCCTCCCTCTGTTGTTGCAAGAACAAGTATTGTACAACCTTAAAGACTAACAAATTTATTATGGCATAAGCTTTTGTAGACATCCGTCTATGAAAAACTTTGCCATAATGAATGTGTTGTTGTTGCCATTATATTTTTTACAATGAATAATTTCTATTAACTTATTTTTCTTATGTGTTCCAGAAATACATAGTAAATTTTTGCAGAGTGCACTTTCTTTCACCTTTCCATTTTCTCTAGAATCTTTTGTTTCTATTCAGTTTCCTTTCTTACACTGCAGGCTTTCTACCCTCTGACATATTTGTAATTCTTATTGTTGTGTATAAAGAAAGGATTTTTATTTAAGAATGTAAGCTTAATTTTTTTATAAAAGCTTTTTGAACCATGAAAAGGAAGAAAAATGAAAATGTAATGCTCAGAGGTATAAAAGGAAAGGAATGTTATATTTTTCACCACTATATTTTTCACAAGACTCTTTAATATATTTTAGAACATAATACACAATATTGAAGAATTGTTCAGAGAGAGTACAGATGGTTCTTTCTGTTAATCATATATAGTAAAAAAAGAAGAAGAGGAAATGTGGGGGAGAGAATTATGATGATGGGAAACTTAAAAACACAAATATGAGTGTGGTTTATCACTAGGATGCAATTTGTGGTGGGTTTTCCCCAGTTTAAGTCTGTGATCGTCTCACTGTCGTTGTTAAGGCCATCTGATGTAGTTCTCATGTAATACTGACCCCTGGCATGCCATTGTAATATTAGCATAAAGGACTTGTTCTAATGGCATTTAAAGATTTTGGAGCTACAAAATCAAGGAAACAGTAAAAACCATAACTGAGACTCTACTATATTTTGGGCATAGAGAAGGGCCTCTTCATTAGATCTTGACACATTAACAGGCTGGTATGGGAGGAGATCGTCCTCATGTTATCCTTGACCCAGGCTTTAAAGGCCATCACCAATACTTTGAATTGTCTCTGACCTGAAAACAAACTGGTAACCAGTGTAGCCCTTGCAAGACAGGTGCAAAATGATACCATCAGCACCTACCAGCTTTCTCGCTGCTGTATGCTGGACCCATTGCAGTTTCTGAAGACTCTTCAAAGGTAGCCTCATATAGACCACACTATAATAATCAAGTCTAGATGTAACTAAGGTATGTGTCACTGTGGGGAGGTCTGATCTTGTCAGGAATGGATGCAGTTGAAGCAGCAATCTAAGCTGACTGTCCTGCTGCAAATGTAAATTCAGAAGTACTCCCATACTGTGACCCTGATTCTTTAGGGGGAGTACTACTCCATCCAAAACAGTTAAAGCCATATCAGAATGTCTGTCTATCTCTTTACTAGAAGCACCGCCATCTCGTCTGGGTTAACTTTCAATTATTAGCCCCATTACTGCCTTCAAACACTGATTCAGAACATCAGCAGTTTCCCTGGTGGTAGATAAAAAGGAGAAACAGAGCTACATCATGTCATCCATATATTGGTAAACATATCCCAAATCCTCAGACAATTTCTCCTAGCAGTTCCATGTAGGTGTTAAAGCATATGGAACAAGATCAGACCCTGAGAAATATCATATACCAAGGTGCAGAACCTCAGGCCTGGGGGCCAGAGCTCCAGGGGCTCCGATCTTGCCCTCTAGGATTCACCAGATGGCCACACCCCCTTCCTCTGGCCCCACCACTTTCCCCTGACCACTGATTGCTTGGTGGTCTCCTTGCTTTTGTGCAGTTGTTGCTCCTTTTTAATTCAGCCCTCACGCTGAAAGAGGTTCAGCACCCCTGCCATACACCAATGGCCAACAGACCAAACAAGAGTCCCCCAACATCAACTTCTGAAACGAACTTTCAAGGAAGAGCCAGACCCATCAGAAGATCGTACCTCCCAAACCAATAAGTGCCAGGCAATCCAGAAGATCAATGGTTTAAATGTCATTGAGAGGTCCAGCATAATGAACAAGCATGTAGTAGCCATGTTGAGGTCCCAGTATAGATCAGCTACCAGGGCAACCAAAACTGACTCAGGCCCAAAACCAGTCCTAAAGCTGGATTGAAATGAGTCTAGATATTCAATGGACACTTTGATAATGACTCAGATTTTGTTCTGGTTTAGTTATACTTCGGCTTTCCTGCTTCAGCTCAGTCTTCTCCCGAAAAAGGGTCTATGACCCGCCTGGCAAAAGCAAAGTACAGGCTGAACGGGCAGGATTGCAGCTTGAGATTAATGGGCATATGGTCAAGGAACACCTAATTACTTTGAATGAGTTCAAATCTCCAGGGCCAGATGAACTGCATCCTAGAGTAATAAAAGAACTGGCAGAAAAACTCTCAGAACCACTGTCTATTCTCTTTGAGAAATCATGGAGGACAGGAGACATCCGGTTGGAGCCATGGCATCCAGCAGTGACTTGCAGAGCTCTGCAGGTTGCTTATCTCAGACAGTGGGGAAAAGGTTGAGAAACCTTTTTATCTTCCCCTGGAATTAAAAGGGGAAGCTTACAGTACCATCCGGATGAAATCTTGGAAGAACAGCTGCTTTTGAGAAGAAACAGAAGGGCTGAAATCTAAGAACAGACGCCGGAGTGTCAACTACTGCACACTGTTTGAAATTTCTAAGCAGTTAGGAGACACAAGGACAAACGGCTCCAAACAACATCCCTGAATTTAAACTACCAGCAATATGGACTTGTAATTAAATCTGTGTAAGTTTGTGTTTCTTGTTTCTGCAATTACACTTGCTTGTTGTGCTTTGGAAAGTGGGGGATGGCAGCACCAAAGGAAAAAAGGAAAACTTGAAAACGCCACCTACCGCCCGCATGGCTCCCCTGGCAAAGGTTTCTAGAAACGCTGGAGATGAAGAGGAGTTGCTTGCTTTGATAAAAACTATGTCTTCGCAGCTACGAGAGCAGTTCAAGAAACTTGAAACAATTCAGGACTCAATGACCGCCCTTCAGGGGGCTGTAGATTTAATTAATATCTCTTTTCAAAAGATGGAAGTGAAGATTAATTATTTTGAAGATCGGATTGTTGCGCATGAAACAGCTATGAAAGTGTCTCATAATATTTTGTCTGCTTGAATCTCTCAACTGGAGGCCTTCACATGCAGAGCGAATCTATGTATACTTGGTATTAAAGACGTGGCTACTGATAAAGGCTTGGCGGAATTTATGGATAAACTTTTGCATGAGCTATTTGCTTTACCATCTGATTTTTTACTTGATATTGAGCATGCATATTGTGTTCCTGGTTCAATGCGTGGCACTAAAGGGACTTCTAGGTCTGTTATTGTTCAATTTTCACGAGTCTCCACAAAAAACTACCTTATGCCTCTGGCAAGTGAACGAGGTGAGCTCCGGTGGGGACCAGCAAATGACAAGATTATGCTCTTTCATGATTATACTAAAGAAATTGCTGACAGAAGAAGACAATTTACCAAGGCAAGAAGTTTGGCAAAGCAAATTAACCTGCAATATGATATTAAATATCCGGCTACATTTTGTGTTCTTTTTGAAGATCAGATGAAAAGATTCTTGGATCCTGATGCTGCAGAAACATTTTTAATTGGTATTAAAATTAAATGCAGGGAACCAACTCTCTCAGTCTCTGGAGTTGGAACTTAGCCATTTTCACTGTTCTTTTGAAGTCTTGTTTGGGTTTTAGCTGATAAGCAGTTAGGCAGTAGGCCAAAGATAAATGTTTGCATTTTTCTTCTTCTTTCTCCTCTTAATGTTATATTGTAATAAAGTGCATATTTGTGTGTGTATGTGTGAGTACACATATAAATCTATTTTTTGATATGATACTACTTAAAATATATAAATGATTTGTTCCTGTTTTTGTCTTTCTCTTAAACTTCTCTTTTCCCCCTTTTTCATTAGTATTATTACTATTAATATCACTATGGGATTATTGTTGTTGCTGTTCCTTGCTGGCTAAGCCTTTAATGTTTATTAATATGTGTTAACTGAATAGTAATTTATGGCTAATGGAAATTGATTGTTTGCTTCTATTTCTGTGCTATAAGACTGTTTGGATATTTTGTTTGTTTTTATTGAAGTTTAATATAATTCTGTTTTTTTCTTTTTTCTTTTTTTCTCTTCCTTCTTTTGCTATCCTCCCTTTCTTTTCTTTTATAATACTGTAATGTCAGAAGCTGAAGATTTTGATTATATTGTTGGTAGTGTTTATTTTATTTTTAAAAACAAAATAAAAAGAGATTAAAAAAAGAGAGAGAAATCATGGAGGACGGGTGAAGTGCCAGATGACTGGAGGAGGGCTAAGGTTGTCCCTATCTTCAAAAAGGGAGGAATCTGGGAACCACAGACCAGCCAGTCTGTGTCAGGGTGGAAACTGAGCCGATAGAACCTCAGAGCAGTTCTGATTCTGAGGAGGAACAGCAATCCGTGGGAGAGGAGCGCGCTCATCTCTCACAGGCACAGCAGCTGGCAGAGATTCCTCCGGCCAGCATTCCTGAGATAGTGACCGTGGCAGCAAGAAAGTGTGAGAGGGGGGCTTGCTAGACACTCGACGCTGATGCAGGGAGCGACGACAGCTGGAGGGCGTGGAAAGGAGGCATAGCGCTCATTTGGCGCGCAAGCAACGGTCGTGTCCCGAAGACCCAAGGGAAAGAGGGAGGAACTCTCCCTAACCCATAAGTTCAGGGTCTTCCCGTGATTCTCCTTAAAACGGGGACCAACTGCCTAACCTGGAGCATAGGCTACTCTGCTGTTTCTTGCTAAGTCGCTGGTGATTAGCATCTGAAAGAATCATTAAGTTGTAAAAGGATTAAAGCCTTGAAAAGAATCCTTTTGTCTTGTGTTAGCTATCGGAGTAGACTGAAAGAGGCCGCCAGGGCGCTCCTGACAGTCTGACATCAATCCCTGGGGAAATCTTCTGGAGCAGATTATAAAGCAATCAGTTTGTAAGCACCTTGAAAACAATGCAGTGATTACTCGAAGCCAACATGGATTTGTCAAGAACAAATCCTGCCAGACGAATCTGATCTCATTTTTTGATCAAGTAACCTCTCTTGTGGACTGTGGGAATGCTGTGGACATAATATACCTCGACTTCAGCAAAGCTTTCAACTAAGTGCCCCATTATATCCTGAGTCGCAAACTAGCTCAAAGTGGGCTAGATGAAACAACTCTCAGGTGGATCCGCAGTTGGCTACAGAATTGGACTCAAAGAGTCCTGATCAGTGGGATGTTCTCAAACTGGGGAGAGGTAACAAGCGGGGTACTACAGGGCTCAGTCCTGGGCCCAGTGTTCTTCAAAATTTTTATTAATGACTTGGAGGAGGAGGTGCAGGGAATGCTGATCAAATTTGCAGATGACACAAAATTGGGTGGGATACCTAATACCTTCGAAGACAGAAACAATAATTTCAAAGTGATCTTGATAGGCTGGAGTGCTGGGCAGAAAACAGCAGAATGAAATTTAACAGGGATAAATGCCAAATTCTGCACCTAGGAAAAGAAACCAAATGCAGATGGGGGATACTTGGCTCAACAATACAAGCAAGAAGGATCTTGGAATTGTTGTCGATCACAAGCTGAATATGAGCCAACAATGTGATGTGGCTGCAAAAAAGGCAAATGCTCTTTTGGGCTGCATTAATAGAAGAATAGCTTCCAAATCCTGGGAAGTGCCCTCACCCCGCGCCCAGCTTGCCTGGCCGTTGCAGGTGGGGGAGAGGATGGGACAAGGGTGAAGGCCATTGGCCTTCGCCCCTGGCATCACCGAGGGGCGGGTCAAGCTGGCCGCTATTTAGGCCGCGCTGCCCCTCTGCCTCCTCATTCTGTCCATTTCAGCTGGAATTTCTTGCGCCCTCTTTGTCAGTGGCGGCAGGAGCAGCGCAGCGGCAGTGTCCTCTGTCTTCCGTCCTCGACTTCTACCAACACTCGGCGGCAGCGGTGCAGCGGCGGCGCAGCAGCGGCATCCCTGGGATGAAGCAGCTACTCAGCCGCGTGGTTTGCTCCCCTCTCCCCCCGGCATAAGCACGAGGCTTCTCGCACTTCCTTCCCTTTCCTTTAGGGGGGTCCCCGCTTGGATTGCCGCTGCGTTTCAGGCCCCCCTCAGCTTATTTCAGGAGGGGGAAAGTCTCTTATCTTGCCCCTTGCACGCTTCCAAGAAGGATTAGCTCTCCGTTTGGCTTCCCGGCACTTCCAGGTAGCCATTAATAAGGGGGGGGGATGGGAAAGTGTTCCTGTGCCTTGGGCTTACCTCCCCCGTTTTCACCTCCGTAGGCCATTTATCTGCAGCTGCCTGCAGCATGCTACCGGCTGCTCCCTGCCTTTCGTCCCAGGAGTACACTTGGGATTTTCCCGGGCTTTTTAGTGCTCTGCCGCCCCCTTGTGGCCTGTTGTGCCTTGAACCCCCTTTGCTATATAAAGAAAGGGGGGGAAGGAGAAAAGGAAAAAACAAAACAACCCCCCCAAAAAACAAAAAAACAAGGAGGTGGTTTGAGGGGAGCTATTGTAAGGCACAAGGCATTGCCTGGAAGGTTAACAGGGTGCGATTTAATATTAATAATAATAATAATAATAATAATAATAATACAAAACAAAACAAAAATTAATACATAAAATAAATATAATAATATTACCAATAATTAAATAAATAAGAATTATAGAAATATAGAAATTGGAAACACTCCAAATATATACATACATACATTTCTTGAAGGGAAGTAGGGTTAGCGCATTTCATCCAGGGTTCCATTCTAAAGTTGGTTAGCGCATTTCCCAACACACAGCGATGCCGCCCAAGAAGGGTTTGGGAGGTAAAAAAGGCAAAGGCAAAGCCGCTTGCCGCCCGGCCGAAGCCCCCTGCCCCCTAGCTAAGCGCCACTTCTGTAGGGCTGACTCTTCCTCATCCAACGATGAGGATCAAGACATGGCCCTCATTCTGGCCAGACTGGAGGCTGCTGAGCGGGTCTTAGGGATCCCTGCATTAACCACCCCTGCCAGGCGGGCTCCCCGGACTTCGGGTTCAAGGATTACTAGAGGGCAAGCTCGCAAGGATCTATTGCTATCTATTTCAGAGAGGCTGGAAGCAATCGAGGCTTCCAGGGAGGTCGTCACTGGGCAAACAGCATCTGCACCGGCCCCAGTGCCCGCATGCTCACTTTCGGAGCAGCCCCTTCCGGTGCAAGGGTCACCGGCACCCGTCTCACTGGCTCCTGCAGTTTTGGACCGCAGCCAGATCCCTGACATTGCAAACAACCTTGGTTCAGGTGAGGTTCTGGTACCTGGGGGGGCTAGAGCCACCGACTGGCTGGAACCAGTTCCCACCATACTGGTGGTTCCCCTTTACGGCAGGGATGAGTTGGCCTTTTCACACACCAGCAGGGGGCATCCCACGGTTCCCTCCTCCAGGTGTACTGCCCCACTGCTTCAGCCCAGGTTACACACTCCCGGCACTAAGCCATGCCGCACCGGGTGGGGCTGCCATTACGATGGGCATCCCTGCATCTGCCCAACTCCATGGGGCCCTGTCCCTGCTCCGAACCCTGCTGGTGGGGTTGATGGGGGGGAGCACCCGCAGCCCCTCCGGCTGCTGAGCCTCCTTCGGACGGCGATGGGGTGGCTCCTCAACATGCCCCATCTGCCATTGCTGCCTGCGCAACTGTGTGGCAATGCCCCATAGGCGAGAGCTCCGAGGAGCTTGGGGCGGGCAGCAATGACCCTTATGCCCAGGTAGAGAAAAGAGCAATCCCGACTGGGGGTACATCCACTCCCCTGGGATATCACCTATTGCTGGCAACAAAAGAGAAAATACTCCGGGGAGAATTCGTTGACGTCTTTCCCCTGTTATTCCGGGAGTCTGAAACAAAGGAGGGGGAGAAATCTGGCGATAGGAATCAGGAGAGGGTCAGGCGTAAGAAGGTGTCACGCACTTGGGCAAACTGGCTGCCCGGCTTCTTAATCTATATGGGTGTCATTCAGCAAAAGCACCCAGAGCGTGGTTGGGTCCTCACTAAGTATTTGGATATTATATATAGGGCCTATACCGAATACGAGGGTGGAGCCTGGCTGGCCTATGACGAATCCTTTCGTATGCGGGCGGCATTTGACCCCACATTGCGCTGGGACGCCAAAGATCAGGATCTTTGGCTGCAGTTTATGACCCCTGCCAGGCTGGGTTTTGGCAAGCGATCTGACAGTGGGCACATATTAGCTAAGCCGACGCCTGCCTCAGCCCCTAAGGCTGGGGCAGGACAGGTGGTTCAACACCGTGCTCTCTGTTGGGAGTTTGGCTCCAAGGGCATTTGCTTTAAAAACCCGTGCAGATTTCGCCATGCGTGCTCCATTTGTGGGGGACAACACGCCTTCATTGGCTGCCCAAAGGCCAAAGGTCAGCGAGGCCCAAATCGGGAATGGCAGGGTGGTAGGAAGTCCGGGGGCAGCCCACAACCTCTGCCAAAAGGGGCCGCGTCCAATTAAGTTGAGGCTGCTACGGCGCCTTTTGAAGTGCTACCCGCTCCAGGAGGATGCCCGCTACTTGGAAGAGGGATTTTCCCTGGGTTTCAGGATTACGTTTTGGGGCCAACGCCAGGCCCAAATTTCCCGGAATCAGAAATCTATTGCAGGTTTCGAACAGCTAGTCTTAGATAAGATCAATAAGGAAGTGGCCACGGGATGGGTCACTGGTCCATTTGATTCCCCCCCTTTCCCCGACGTCAGGGTCTCCCCTTGGGGCATTGTGCCTAAAAAGGCCGCAGGTGAATACCAGTTGATCCACAACTTGTCCTTCCCCAGGGGGGAGTCCATGAATGACGCCATTCCTGAGCACCTATGCTCTGTTCACTACACACCATTTGACACAGCAATATCCATGGTGAAGGCAATGGGCCCTGGGGCCCTCATGGGGAAGTGAGACATTAAATCCGCATTCCGCCTCATGCCAATTTTTCCCAATGACTTCGACCTTTTGGGATTCAGTTTTTCTGGTCAGTTTTACGTCGACAGGGCCCTACCCATGGGATGTTCCGTGTCCTGTGCTATGTTTGAGAAGTTCAGTTCCTTTTTGGAATGGCTCTGATTGATAAAACCGGGTCCCACAGCGTCGTGCACTACCTTGACGACTTCCTATTTGTGGGCCCATCCGGCACCCCTCAGTGCGCGCGGCTAATGTGGAAATTTTCCGCCCTTGCAAATGAGCTGGGTGTACCTTTGGCGGGGGGAAAAACTGAGGGCCTTTCCCCCACTATTAAGTTTTTGGACATAGAACTGGACTCTGTGAATCAGCTCTGTAGGCTCCCGGCCGACAAATTACAGGCTCTAAAGGACAGGATTCTGCACATGCTTCATTCTAAGAAAGTCACGCTGTTGGCATTGCAGGAAGTTCTTGGGCATCTTACTTTTGCCTCTTGGGTAGTTGCCCCTGGCAGGGCCTTCCTTAGACAGCTTTGTAATGCCATGCGGGATCTGCACTTGCCACACCATCGCTTTCGGGTATCATCAGCCATGAAAGATGATCTTTTTATGTGGCTGCATTTCCTTAACACATTCAATGGTGTTTCCTTCTGGAGGAAGGAGTTACTGTTGGAAGCAGAACTACAGATACATTCTGATTCATCTGGGGCCCTAGGCTTTGGGGTTGTGTTTCGCGATCGATGGTGCCATGCACGTTGGCCGGTGCAGTGGTTAGCGCTGGGCGTGGGAACAGACCTTACCTTCTTAGAGCTCTTTCCGATATATGTTGCCACACACCTGTGGGCAGCCCAGCTTGCTAATTCTGTCATGCATTTCTGGTGCGACAACCAAGTCACTGTCCAGGTCATTAATTCTTTGTCATCGCACAACAATAGGGTCATTGCCTTGCTTCAGGCTTTCACTCTGCAGTGTCTCTGGTGTAATATTTTATTCCGTGCAAGGCACATTCCTGGCATTGTCACATAACCAGGTGCAGTGTTTCCGAGAAATGGCCTCTTGGGCACGTGCTACGCCGGACACCATGCCAGCCACTCTTTGGGAAGTTGGCTGGAAGAGGCAGAACAGGCCATCCTGCAGTCCTTAGCCCCTAGCACAAGAGCCACTTACGCCAGGTCAGGTAGGGAGTTCTTTTCATTCCGGGTGGCCGCACATCTCCCACAGTGCTGGCCAATACCGGTTTATCACTTACTGCAGTTTTGCGTGGATGCCCACAGGTGGGGTCTAGCAGCCCGGACCATCGGGGGTAGGCTTGCTGCGCTTGCCTTCTGGTCTAAAATGAAGGGTGTAGCAGATAACACTGTGGATTTCCAGGTCCGGCGGATGCTTCAGGGTTGGTCCAGGGGGTCCCCGGTGCCTCCTGACCCTAGACGCCCTCTGTCGTCAGACATATTGCTGGGTTTGCGGGATTGGTGGCCTTCATTGTTCAAATCTTCTCATGAAGCCACTTTGTTTCATGCTGCGGCTCTTACAGCATTCTTTGGGGCATTCAGGATATCAAAGTTGGTGGTGTCTGCTAGGGGCGACCTGTCGGGACTAGGGATGGCGGAGAATTTCTCCCCGAAACTTCGGGGGGCCGAGCGCCAACGTGTTCGGCCCCCCGAACAAGTTTCGGGGAGAAATCCTCCGCACCCCCCCGCACCCCGCACCCCCCCCGGGACGGGACTTACCTTCCCTGAATGTCCCTCCCGGCGGCGGGTCCGGCTGGCGGTTCGTCCGGTGTTCGAGCGGGGCGGGAGCGGCAGCCGGTCTTTCGACCGGCTGCCGCCCCCGCCATTGCAATGAAAGAAAAAAAAACAACACGTCCCCTGATAGGCTACGTGACGATTCACGTAGCCTATCACGGCAAGATTTGCAAAGTCAGCCGTGATAGGCTACGTGAATCGTCACTTAGCCTATCACGGGTGACTTAAAAAAAAAAAAGCGCATACGCGAATGGCGGCCCCCATAGGGAGCCGCCATTCCCCTTCCTTATTTGGTCGCTGTAGTCTATGTCAATGTTTACGTAGACTACGGCGAAAATAAGGGCAACGCAAATAGCGTTGCCCTTATTTTCGCCGTAGTCTACATAAACATTTACGTAGACTACAGCAACTAAATAAGGAACGCGAATGGCGGCTCCCTATGGGGGCCGCCATTCGCGTACGCGCTTTTTTTTTTTAAGTTACCCGTGATAGGCTACGTGACGATTCACGTAGCCTATCACGGCTGACTTTCCAGATCTAGCCGTGATAGGCTACGTGAATCGTCACGTAGCCTATCAGGGGACGTGTTGTTTGTTTTTTTTTTACTTTCGTGTTCGCGGCCGGGCGAGGCGGGAAGCCTCCTCCCCGGCCTGAATTTCGGCCGGGCGAGGCGGGAAGCCTCCCCCCCCGGCCTGAATTTCGGCCGGGCGAGGCGGGAAGCCTCCCCCCCCGGCCTGAACTTCGCGGGGGGAGCAGCAAAGCGCTCCCCCCCACCGCGAACAAGCTGCGAGAAAAGGTAAGTGACTTTCGTCCACCCCTAGTCGGGACGAGCCTTGCAGTTTAATGACTTGCAGTTTTCTCAGCAGGGGGCCCTTATTCGGCTTAGGAGGTCCAAGACTGACCGGGGGGGAGGGGCGTCAGCGTGTCCCTGTTTCCAGCCCCCGTGCCAGACCTCTGTCTGGTCACTGCATTGAGGGACTTTCTCAAGGTTTGGGGAAATCTGCCCACCCCACTTTTTTGCCATAAGACTCCTCTCCTTTAACCAAATATCAGTTTTGGGCAGTCACACAGCGAGCATTAAAGGCATTGGGTTTGGGTGGTCTTCGCTTTGGCATGCATTCCTTCTGGATTGGGGCTGCCTCCACCGCTGCGTCTCTGGGGTTCACAACAGACAAAGTGCAGTCGGTCGGCAGGTGGCGCTCCAAGGCATATCGGGCATACATGAGGCCACTGCCGGGCCTTTAGCCTGTGTGGACATTTCCATTCATTGCTTTTCTTGTTCTTCTAGATGGCTGGAGTGCAGGTGATCCACTGAAGGTGCTCATCTGCGGGCACGATATGGTTTTTTGGGCTGGTTGGAGGGTCTCCTCAAGCTGCAGATCCCAGCTAGGGCTCAGCCGCTACGCCACCATTCAGTGGTTGGGCAGACACGGGATGTATTGGGAGCGCCTCCTGCCCACGTTATTCCAGCAAGGGCTGGTGCGGGTTCCCCCACAGATTCTGGTGCTGCAGTTAGGGGGGAACGATCTCAGCCTGCTGAAGGGCAAGGCCCTGAGGATTTGCGGCTGATTCGGCGTCGCTGGCCAGGAATCCCCATTACCTGGTCTAACCTGCTGCCTAGAGTGGCCTGGAGGGATGGCTTGGATCCTCGCGCCATGGATAGGGCCCATAAAAAGGTCAACAAAGAGATTGGGAACTTTCTAATCAAACAGGGCAACCAGACTATCATCCACCCCGACATTTCTCCTGCTCGGGGGATGCTCTACAGGGCGGATGGTGTTCACCTCACCGAACTAAAGAATGATGTCTTTTTGGCCGATCTGCGAAGGGGCATTTGGGAGTGTTTACTGCGCAGGTGGGGGGAGAGCGAGTAAGCAGAGACTTGTCACCCTCCTGTGGCAGCTCCAGGCAGGCACTCCGCTGGGGGAGTGGACAGGTGAGCATTCGTAGGCACCGTTTCAGGTGACTGGTAAGGCCCGAGGCTTCCGGCTCTGGGTTTTGTGGCCCCAGTTGGGAGATACAGCTTACCTTTGAGGCCAACCCTCCTCACCCACTCAGGTTCTGCGGCTCGAGGGGGGGTGACAGGGGAAGGTCTCCCAGTCCAGAACCAGGTATGTCCAATTGGTGGGCAAGGGTGGACACCTTGCCACAGATAACGAATGCCTCGCTCTACACCTGTCATGTTGGTCTTGTTGGTGGTGTACCCGCCGGTGCTTTCTTCGCAGATTGTAATCTATCAATAAATGTGGCCCTGTTTTATCCCAAATTGATTGGTGTTGTCTCATCATTTCTCCCCCTGTCCACTCGCAAGTACTAGTTCCCCTCTACTCAGCACTGGTTAGGCCTCATCTGGAGTACTGTGTCCAGTTCTGGGCACCGCACTTGAAGAAGGATGCAGACAAGCTGGAGAGGGTTCAGAGGAGGGCAACAAACATGATCAGGGGACTGGAAACAAAGCCCTATGAGGAGAGACTGAAAGAACTGGGCATGTTTAGCCTTGAGAAGAGAAGACTGAGGGGAGATATGAGAGTGCTCGTCAAGTTCTTGAAAGGTTGTCACAGAGAGGAAGGCCAGGATCTCTTCTCGATCATCCCAGAGTGCAGGACATGGAATAATGGGCTCAAGGCAAATTCCAGCTGAACATCAGGAAAAGTTCCTGACAGAGCAAGACAACAATGGAACCAATTACCTAGGGAAGTAGTGGGCTCTCCCACACTGGAGGCATTCAAGATGAAGCTGGACAGCCATTTGTCAGGGATGCTTTGACTTGGATTCCTATATTGAGCAGGGGGTTGGACTCAATGGTCTTATAGGCCCCTTCCGACCCTACTATTCTATGATTCTATGATAAACAAGAACCAACTTTCAGCTCAGGTTTAGTTTGATTCCCTGGTTATTCTCTTCCTAGATTGATGGACTGCATTTGTTTATTTTGGTTGTCAATTCAGTTCAGTCTATCAGAAGCTGATAAAAAATTAAATGCTTCTCTGAGAATCTGACATATCAGACATAACTTGTGTCAAGGGATAACTGTTTCTACTCTCTTCTGTATCTGCCAGGTCCTGTGAGAAAAATAACTGACAGCATGGAACTTTCAAACTCTACAGACATTTCTGATGGTAAATAGCATTGTAGGGAGCATGACGACTGTGTCTGAAAGCATCCATAATAAATGTGCACCATTTAAAAGCAAAGAGACATGGGGTGTTAATGTTTTAATTTTTGATCTCTCAAGCCTAGAGACTTAAAGAAATATAAGGCTGGAGTTGGAATTTTCTTCTTTATCAAACAGTTCCACTAATAATACAAAAACATGGGAGTAAAATTATGCCTTTAATGGCAGCTGATGTTAAGTAATACAATGAAGCTGGTTTTCTCACCTGAATTGCCCCCATAGGCTAATAGGAATTCAACCACTGAAAGCAAGGTGTTTCCATTTACGGAAATATTATCTTAATGAATTTTTTTTTTACACTGATGTAGTCTGCACAGGAGTTACATATTGTCCTGGTGTGTGTTCCTGGCCAATAAATAGCTCCATCACTCTCTAAGGTACTACAAAGTACCCCTATATCAGGGCCAGCCCTCCTTTGAGGCAGGGTGAATCACCTGCTCAGGCAGTGGATGGTGTAGCAAAATCATTCCCCCCACTGTAGGGAGGGCCGCTGCGGGCACTGTCACCACCACATCAATCCTGTTTCCCCTCTGCAGCAAATGACACCATGGGAGAGCAGCAAGCAAAGCTCCTTAGAGGAGCAGCTGTCCCCATCTGTTGTTCTGAGCCCTCTCCCAAAGTGAGAGATCAAGTGGGCAGGCTATCTGGAGAGGCTGCCTGCCTGACCTCTCATTCTGGGGAGAGGGGTGTGGAGGGACACAGCAGCGTACATTGTCTCGTCTCAGGCAGTGGGACATTTTCTGCTGCCACTGCTCTACATTTTGCTATTTTGAGGACCAGAAGCCTGTACCTGAAGGAGGAAGCTCCATTCTGGCCATGAGGAAGGCCTTGGGAAAGGCAAAAGAAAACCTCTGCTATTATGGGATTCAGGCAGGGCACATTCAATGCACACACTGTATGCATGACCTTTATGCATCCTAAATGTCTCCAAATTAATCTCCTTTCCATATCCCTCCTTGAATATCATTTGCAAAATAAATCATGTCCCAGGTGCCTACCAGAACATACTTACAGCAGTGTGTTAATTTTGTCCTCTTGCTTAAGTCTTTAGGAAAAACATGGCCTGTCAGTTTACTCTCAGACTGACACCTCTTTATACTTCTCAAATGCCTCAATCACAGTTGTGATGAACTATCAGGAAACAGGAATCTTATCTGTATTTTCATTTTAATTATTCAGCTCAGACTTGGCCATAGATGGTGCAGCTAATCATCTCAGAAAACTACAATCCTTCCTCCCAGAAAAGAACCTCACTCTCTTGTACAAGGGGAATTTTGTAGCACCCATTTCCCCCTCTTCCTATCTCCACCAAAGTTATCAGTCAATGACAGATAAATTATTTGCATTAACGTCTATCTTTTCATTTAGTTAGGCCATAGGGCAACTAAATGTTATCTCGCTTTCTCTGTCTCTCTCTCTAATATTTTGCCACCTCACTAAAGCCTGCACACATAGGAGAGAAACTCTTCACCCTCTCTGTTGTTTGCTCTGTCCTTATCCAAAAAGCAACTCTCTCTCTGCTCTCAAATCCCTAGTTCTTTGCAACCCAACACACTCTCGTTAGGGCTGAGGCTGAAACCATCTTCACCCAAAATGTGCTGTCTTCCCCATTTAGGTCATCTCAGGCCCTCTTCTTCTCTCCACCACTCTTCCATAGTTAGCTACTCACTCTGCCCCCCACCCCACCCCACACACACATTTCTTCCTATGCTCTCAAATCTCTCTCTTTGCAAGTTCGATTCTGCTCCCTTCCCTGCCAAAGTCATCTCATGGACTCCCTTCATTGATCAAAAATCACTACCCTGAAACCCCATCTACCTATCTTTCCTGCCTCCCTTTTCTGTAGTTAAGCTATGAATGCAAAAACTGTGTAGGGCAGACACACCCACAGGTCTGTATTTTCTAAAGCATTTTATACAGCATTTATACACTTAAAATGCTAGTTTTCTTTTAACACCTTATTTTTGCTAGATTTTGTTCCATCTCTGCTTTCTATGGTACTTACTGCTTGAATTAAATGGGGTTATATTCATTTCTCTCTAATACATTTCACTATCGCCTTGGAAAGTGGCAGCCAGCGACTTCCCTCTTTAGTCAGATAACATATATTCATTACTTTTCTATGGCGATGCTGGAGAAATCTGCAACAGAATCAAATGAGTTTGGATTTCTAATCTGACCCATGGATTCTGCAGTGGACTAGCTTTTCGTGAGTTGCAAGGATTCCAGGCCTTGCAGACCAGGGTTTTACTTTCCAGAATTTTACATAAATTTAGTTGTAGAAAAATACGTAACATAACAAATATTGACCAAAAATGCACATTTCTCCCATAGGCTAAAACATCAAAATATACATGTGTAGGGAGGGGGAGGATTTGTGCATTTTCACAAGTGTGAATTTGTGCAAATTTGGGAAATTGGAAAAAAATCTGATTCTGCCACTGAGCGGACGATGGAATGAAAGGCATGAAATGCAGATGTAATGGATTTTACAAAATCCATATATCCTAGTTTTCTATGTACATATCTTGCTTTACCTAATCAACTATTAGCTTGTATTACTGACTCCTAAATGCCTGTAGTAATTTAACATCACCAAATAGACTTTTCATTTTAATGTCTTCTGAATGTATGACTCTAATTCCCCTTTAATAAGTAAAACAACAAAGTTCAAGGACCTTATCCATGGTCTTTGACTCCCTAACCTTTAAAATGCCAAGTTTTTCAGCAGCACCAAGTGTTCAATGTCAATGGATCCCTATAGGTGTCAGTATTGCATATGAGTAAGGCTAAAATTGTGTGTTAACCCAGAGAGCAAATTTCACAACATTTGGGTTTAACAGAACAAAATCTTAAACATTCCCTTTTAAAATGGGAACCAGTACCTCTTGGTGGACAATTGAAACTAAAGTTAGGGTAAAAATTTGAAGCAGGGGTGCTCAACTATACAAACACTGCTACTCAAATTCTGCAAACAGCAAACACAGCCAGCTACAAGCTGCTTCGATCCTGCTTGTTATGTTTTTGGCTTTCAGGCAGGGAAAGAAGGAGGTGGCAGAAGCATCAATAGTGAGCACTCTACAGGGTAGTTTGATCTTTGTAGTGTTCCTAACAAATACTAAAAAAAAAATCAAGCATTCAGCTGGGACACTTGAAAAAGCTCCAAGTGCTTCCAAGGTAAGCTGAAGGCTGACTGCCTATCCCTAATGGGAAAATCAGTAGAGGAACACAGAGGATGCTTAACTGCAGAGGGTTGATGGGGGTGGCGGTGGCTTGGAGTGGGAACCAACGGGTAGGAAAGAGTAAATGACTTTCCCTCCCCTTGCATCTTCTCCTACCCACAAAACACTTCAGGAAGCAGCTTTTCCTGTTTAAAAATGGCCAGACATGTCTGTGTGTAATGGAGTTTGACCATGAAATATGCCTCAGTCATGAAGATACAAAATTTATTCAGGGCCTTTCCAGATGATCAGTTTCTAGTGAAATAGTTATACTCCCTCTGTTGGACACACAGAAATCAATAAGCTTTAGCATACTTAAGTCTGTGTTGGGTTGTTACCTTCGTTTTTAACAAAATAATAATAGTTCTGTTACATAATAAGAAGCAAAACA
Source organism: Heloderma suspectum (assembly GCF_057233095.1). Classification (NCBI taxonomy): domain Eukaryota; kingdom Metazoa; phylum Chordata; class Lepidosauria; order Squamata; family Helodermatidae; genus Heloderma; species Heloderma suspectum. The sequence continues at coordinate 82,966,468 of NC_139459.1, read as the reverse complement.
CTTTCAGAGGCATAGTTTCTGATCAATTTCATTCAGATTATTGAGATCCACAAAACTGTATTCATTGTAGTTGTAACCCCTTTCCTTCATAAATTCTGAAACAAACATATCAATCAATAGTCTTACAGCTTTGTGAACAATCTTTTCAATGCAATGCTGACAATGTGGTGTGTTGATTCCCTAGCTGAAAGGGACAGCTTTAATTTGTTTTCTGTCCAGCTCAAATTACATTGATCTATCTACTGTGTCCATGCAATAAACCTTTAATAACATAATTTAGTTTATATGAACATCAACTCTTTTGCTAAAAAGAGAATATTCTGTAGATGTATACCCTGTTATATCTTGTCATGTTTCTTTTCAGTTATATATAATTACCTTATCATAGGCCCTTATCCAACTACCTTTTCACAGTGCTAAGTTCAAAGCTAAGCTCTCACTACATTCTAAATCACACCGCACAGAAAGATTCCAACCCCTTGTCCTTGTGCTTGCCCTTTGTTCATTTCCTGCCTCAATTTCTTGAGCCTATTAATAGGACAATGTAATGCAGCTTTCAGGTAATGCCAAAGCATTCCAGAAACTCTTGCAATGTCACAGATTGTGTGGTAACACTCCTATTAGACTGTGTACCTCATGTAGCCACTTTGTACAGGTACTTTTTCCAGAGCAGATTTAATAGCAACTTGGGAGTGATTTAGGTCACAAACCTATGAACATGTGCCTGTGAATGAGACTCACTAAACGTAGTGGGAATTATGTCTGAGTAAATATGCATAGGATTATGGTTATATTAGGAAAATGGTACTGGGGAAAAGGTTAAAGCCCATCTTTCCCCATGCCATTGCTGGATGCTTTAAGTAAAAGTGTAGTTTGGCTCTAACTCTGTCATGTTTAAAGAGAAACTTGTGAAACTGAAAACTGACTTGACTTCAGTTACTATTCAGTATGTTAAAAGTTACTGAGAAAGCAAGCAACTAAATTTCACTAAAGTTCATCTACAAAATCGATATGAACACATAAGACAAACCAGATGCAAAGAAATAAAGAGACAAAATATCTAAAAATCACATTTTGCTTTCTGACATGTTTGAAAATTCTATATGCAGATAACATGATGCTAACTCAATGATAAACTACAGCATTACTCTGTCTGAGAGAAAGTTTCCCCTATTTTTTTTTTTTTACTCTTGAGAATAAGGTGCATATTACAGGAACTAATTCCAGAATGTCAGAGAGGATTTCCAAGCACTTCCTCTCAGTCCACTCATTCATTTCTTTGGTGAGAATTCCACTACAACTTCACAGTGAAAAGCTCTGTTTGTCAGACTACTGATAAGGAAATCATGCTTGCCTTATAGCACAGACAATAACAAATGGCATTGCTCAAACTATGCAAGCTAAAAGTGTTCTTTCATTTTGGAACGACTATGGAGAATTCGATTTGCAGCAGGACAATCCAATAAAAATAGCATCTCATTTCTCTTTTGTCTGCTAGGGGAACATGGATGTATGCCAGGCAGTGAGGGCCCCTTTCTCCCCATGCCCATCAACCGCATGTGAACAAAATGCCCTTTTCTGTCTTAATATGCCCTTGAAGTATATTTTTTTGAAGAAATAAATTTTTAGCACTTCAAGTTAGCTGCAATTACTATGCAAAAACCCTTACAGGGTGAATCACTAACATCCCAGGGGATCTCTCAGTTCAAGGTACAGCAACAAGGGCTCTTTCACATGACTTCTATTGTGCACAAACAAGCACACACTATTTGCACTGTTGAACCTGATGACACTAGCCGCAAGTGGCAAAAGAACAGAGGAAAGGCAGGAATGGAAGAAGGAGCTTTAACTCCAACACAAATGAAAGGAAGAGGGAAATCATTATGGAGAACATGGCAACAAGACATCAGTCTCCCAAACACAATCAGTGGATAATTGAATTTGGTTAATACATTGCTTTTTTGAGTATTAGGGCGGGGAAATGAAATCCCCATTGTACAGATCTACCTGTTCATATCCTGCTGAGTTTCCACTGAATTCAACTCCATTTTACCTCCCGCCCATGCTTTTTAACATCTTCATGAAACTGCTGGGTGAACTTATCCTGAGAAGTGGGCTGAGGAGTCTCCAATATATGGATGGCACCCAGTGCTATCTCTCCTTTTCAACTAATAGAGTTGAACTGATGTTTTGAACCAGTACTTGGCCAGGGCAATGGACTGGATGAGGGCCAACAAACTGAGTTTCAATCCAGACAAGATGGAGGCACTGTTTGTGGGTTGTTCATTTGTCTGGCTGAGTGGTGAAGGGGATCACATTCCTCCTAAAGGATCAAGTGTGTAGTTTGTGGGGTGGGGGTACGGAGGTGCTCTTGGATCCCGCATTGTCACTAAAGGCACAGGTGGCCTCAGTGGTTTGGAGCACACTTTTATCAGCTTAGGCTGATATACCAACTAAAACCCTACCTGGACGGAGATAGCCTTGCAATAGTTATTCATGCTGTGTAACCTATTTCTTCTAGAAACCATCAGGGAACCAGAACAGACCAAACAACTGCTACCAAAATGCTAAATATTTGTGGTGTTCAAGTTAACACAGTTTCTAAATTAACATTCATTACACCCCATCCTGGGGCGGGGGGGAGACCTTTTCATGTCAGCACAGCATACCTCAGGATTGGTCCATTAATGAATTGTTCTCTGTTTGGGGATAATTTCTATATATCAACTGTGTCTAGAGTTATTATCTCCTAAGACATAGCAAGGATGAGTTTAGCACAATTGTTACTGTGCATCTTAGCCCAATGTTGTCCCATTCAGAGCAAGCACATCCAGTTTAAGTAACAAGACTTTGCTTAAACTGATGTTAAACTGATCACCTAGCAGCTTGAATCTCACTCATGTTATAAGATAATAAGCACTGGATGATGACCAATTAAATAATAACTGGCATTAGCAGTTTCCTGGCATTTGAGCTTTCAAGTATCAAATAAAGTATCAAGGATTCATAACAATATGTGAAGTCATCTTCAGTCAGATATATATAGTGGTAATCCAGTTATAGTGAAATAGAAATGTTTACTCATTTATGTTTGTTGTATCAACATGGTAGCATGAGCTACAGCCTCTGCTACAGTTAGAAGTATCTTGCTCCTGTCTCTTATGCAGGTGTTGGGAAAGAGTCAGTATGCAGCCTAAAGACACAAATCTTACAATACAGGTGTGTCATTTGGGATCTACCTGTTGCATGTAAAAATAACAAGTGTGTTTAATATCAAACACATGATATTTGAGGATGCACAAAAGAACTAAACTTGAAAAATATTGGCTACAATCCAGTGCAGAGTTAAGTGTTCTTAAGACTACTGATTTCAATGATATTTCTGATTACTTTGAAAGCTGCTAAGCAAAGAAGAAGAAAACTACAACTGAAAGCAGGACTTTTGTGCATCCAGCCCTCAAAATGGGTGGATCAAAATATAATATAAAATACTATAAAATATAAACTAAGCCTTTTCTACATGAGACATTGGTTGTGTGTTTGTCATTCCCTACTCACAGTTGTTTATGAATTATTTAGGCGACATCTCCAGTTTTGCTTCTGTTTTTAAAGAGCACTTTCTACAATTTTTTTTAAGAGCAGGAAAAATGTGGTATTATTTGTAAAAGTGAAAGAATATTCTTTTTCCACTTCTATATTTGCACTATTCCATTATACCACAGTGCCACCAAGAGGTTAGGTAGCAGAAATGCAGGAAATTGTGTAGTGCTCAGATCTCAATTCTGCAACGAAACCATAAGTAGATACAACAGATTAACAGCCTCATGTAGAAAAGCCCACCCTCCAAATGGTTACAGTACTTCCATAGCACCCCTACTGTCAAGTAGGCCACCTGGATACCCAATTTACTACACAAGTCTGAAACTCAACACTTTTATTGCTCTTTATTGAAACACAGGAAATTAAGTTTATGTCCATTGCCTAGCTGATATGCATAGTCTCCAGGTTATTTTGTAAGGCGTGAATGAAAAGGCATGTGCGTTTCCCCTACACACACTGCAAGTAAGAGTAATTTCCAATGACAGCCAAGAATGTATTGTGAATCCAAGATCATTTACATTTATGAGTGTAAATCTAGGGGAGTGATAAAACAGATAGGCTTAACATAATTTACTTAAATGTTTCAGCTTCAAATCTCATTCATTAATATGTTGGATTTCAAACCAGACATTTCTAAGAATCCTGAAGAAAGAGGAATAGTGGCACCTACTATATAGAGCAAGGGAGTTTTGGAAAAAATTATAAAGCATGGGTTAAATTTTAAGTACATTTTCAGTATTATCCTCCAAGTTAAGGGTATGGGATTTTAGGATGTTCAGTCTGTATATATAAAAGTCCTTCCTTGGTTTTAATTTCCTAAAATCTTACAAATCTGGGTGACCAGCCAGATGGGCGATTAATAAATTTAATAATAAATAAATAAATAAATAAAATTAAATATGTTTTGTATTTCCAAGTGTGAAAGATTATGGCTGTTCAAACTTTTTTTTTTGGTCATGATTGGCCTTTTCAGATCGTCCACTCATATGTAGCCTGTTAAAAGATATGCCCTGCATGTCAGGAAACAATATGTGGTTTTAACTGCTGATAATTGGCACCTCCTGTAATTTAATAAAGAGAAAACAGAGAAAGTGGATCACACGCACACACACTGCCCCTATATGTTCAGAGCTGATCTCTCGGACAAGTACTGGAGAATCTTGGCACAAAAATGTTTAAATCTCCCCACAAAGAAGGACAACAGAATAGACAGAGCACTAGACAGACAGCAGCAGATGTAGACTTACCACTGGAGCAGTTGGGTCCACCCCAGCCTGGCTCACACTGACAGGTGTTTGGAGCAATACAACGGCCATGGATACATTTATCAGCACAGTGAGCTGTCAGAGATGCAGAGAGAAAGAGAAATCAGGAAGAATAAATATGCTGAATTAGAAAAACAACAACAAACCTAGGTTTTCCATAATCCAGCTGTTTTTACTGTTTCCAGTTCCCCTTAAAAACAAGAAACATACTAGCACATTCAAAATGCTTTTTTTTCTAACTTCCTCACAGTTGACTAGGTATTTAATAGCCATAGATTGTCCTCTCCAGTTTCAAATTTTCAGCAGGAATCCCACTGTGGAGGTTCCAATTTTATACATATACCAAATCAGGAAAAATAACACCTTGCCTTTTAGAGCCTATATGTAGAAAAGCAACCTTATTTTGCATTTGCCTTCCCTAATTTTCTTATTTTATTCTTTTTTGTTACATACAACACACTCAAACATTTATTCACCAATTGTATTCTTCATCATCCTATTTCTTCTTCTTTTCTCAACTGTTGATATTTGTGCCACATTTTTTCAGTTATAAAAAAAACAGCCATGATAACCTATGCTTTACTATATTCAGAGATAGAAACAGGAACACAAACAAGAAAAAAAAAAAAGAAAAATGCAAAGAAAAGTTTCATTTTAACATTGTAAACATGGGGCAGAATCCAATGCTTCTCATCTGCTAGCAGAGCTGGCCACTGATTCTGGTTCGGACATGGCCAGCCTCGTCAGTTCCAGTCTGCAAGCGGCCCCAAATGCCCTACCCGGCGCCAGCTTGTCTGGCTGAAAGGGGGGGGCCATTGCGGGCAGGTGGGGTGATAAGACGTATGGGCCTCTGATTGGTGCACCCCAGTCGCACCACCAGTCAGGGAGGAGCAGGCCAAGTTGTCTTAAACTCGACCCCCCTCCCTATCTCAGCTCTTTGGCGCGACGCAGCTACTGAGACCTAAAGACTCGCCTGGATTCGACGAGGGATCTTGCCTGAAGACCGGCTTCGTCGTCTTTCCAGCCACCTGGACTCAGCGTGCTTTTGCGCGCCAAAGCTTCTATTCACGCGCAGCTACCGAGTTGCTGACACTTGCGGCGGGTCTTGTGTGCTCCTCCGGCGCCGCTCCCTCTGGGACGGCGCCTGCTGGCCATCAGGAGAGCCAACGTTACTGGTGATATCGTGTGTCCCCCCCCCCTTTTCCTCCCTCCTGCCAGCTCTTTTCCTCGTGTGCCCGCTGTAGCCCCGGTTTGGCTGGCAGCTTGGCGGCGGCGCTCGAGCACATGATCTCTTTTCTCCACTGCCGGCCGTTAGTCCTAAACGCCGGCTGCGGCTCCTAGTTTGCGTGCCCAGGTGAGGCGCCTTACTCTTTCCCAGGGGTCCGGGTGGGGTGGCGCGCGCCCACCCGCCTGCTCCCTCCGCCTTTGTTCACCCCCCCAATCACCTCGCTCGCTCGCCCACCCGCCCGCTCGATCACCCGCTCCCTCGTTCCTTTGCCCGCCCGCCCGCTCGGTCGCTCACTCACCCGCCCGCCCGGCCTCTCGGTCGCCCGCCCGTTTTTGTCTGCCGGCTCGCCGGCCGGCTGGCCAGCTCCCGGCCTGTCTGCTGACGGCGTATTTATCTACCGGGCTCGCCTTCTGCCAGCCTCCGCCGGCCGTGGCCTTTTGCTTGCCTCGCTGGGCCTCGGAGGTGTTGGTGGCGGCGAGGTGCAGCGGCGGCGCACGTTGAGCGCAGCACCCATGTTTGCCGGCTCCGGCTGTCCCGGCAGCTGCGTGCCTGCCTCCCCCCCCCATCTCGACAGTTTAGACGGCCTGGTGGGGAGGGGAGTCTGGCGGCAGAGCCAGGGGCTGGGTGTTTTTCACCCAGTCCCTTGACTATTCTCCTGTTGGCATCTCCCCCCCCCCCAAATTAATTTATTAAACTATTGAAGCAGCAGCAGCTGCCTGTTCGGCGCCTCCTGAGCCAGGGCGCCCTCAACTGTGGGCGCCTGCGCTCAAGCGCGTTTCCTTCTCCAAAAAAAAAAAAACCTTTGCTGCACCTCTTAAGCCTTAATCTCTCAGTCTGGAACTCGTATCTGCTGATTGTGAAGATTGTGTGATAGCTGCCTGTTGCCCGGGTGCCCACTTGCTTACTTAAGTCTCCGATAGCAGCTAAGCTTATCTCACCTTTGGCATCATGCCTCCCAAGAAGGGCCAAGGTGGTAAGAAAGGTAAGGGGAGGGCCCCTCCCCCCCTTCCCCCCTCCCCCCCTTCCCCCCTCCCCAAAAGACCGCCTCCAAGGCCTGATTCCGAGTCTGTTGAGGACTGAGACCCGGTACTGTCATCAATTCTTTCTCGTTTGGAAGCTGCTGGGCGTTCCTCGGGGATACCTCTCCCTCCCCCAGCCAGGCCCAAAAAACCCTCAGCGGTCCAACCTAAGCGAACGTGGCAGCAGACCCAACACTCGTTGCTCCTTTCTATTTCAGCTCATCTGGACGCTATTGAGGCATCCACCTCCTCTTCCTCGGCTCTTCCAGAAGGCGCACCACCTTCAGTGGAGCTCCTCCCTTCTGTGGCCTCATCTTCCCCGGGCGCACAAGCAGCAACGTCGGTTTTTCCAGCTAGGGATCAGAGCACACCTACGATTGATACAGGTGAGACTGCTTTGGCACCTCAATTCGCATGGCCGGGCATGGGGCAAATCACCCCATGGGGTTGGTTGCCATGGTTTACCCTTCTGGGTGGCCCAGTGCCCCTTCTCTCACTTCCTTCAGTTACTTCAGCCTCCCCAGTTAGTACTCCCCAGCCCGTTGCCTTGGCCTCAACTCTCAGTTCAACTGCTCCGGTGGCTAGCCCACCTAATTCAGTGGGGCCTGGCGCTTCATTCCCCTTAGCAGGAGATGCCACCACGTCGCCTCTGCCACTGCTCCAGCCTCATCCAATTAACGTCGCCTCCACCAGTGTTTGGCAGGGGCCTGCCGGTTCTTTTCAGGACCCCCTGGCTTCCCTATCTCCTCTTCTCCTAGCCCCACAGTTGTCCTCGGTTGACCCATGCGCCAACCTGAGCAGAGGATCTATGCCCACTGGTGCTACTTCCTCCCCTATTGGTTTTCACTTAACCATTGCCACCAGAGAAAAGATTCTGCGGGGTGAATTTACCGATGTCTTTGCCCTGCTCTTTTGTGAGCCCGAACCCAGTGATAAAGATAGGACCCGTGACCGAGATCCTGAGCGGAGCAAAGCCCGCAAAGTGCCTCGCACCTGGGCGAACTGGTTGCCAGGTTTTTTTTTTTTAATTTACGCTGGCATCCTCCAACAGAGATTCCCTGAGAGGGCTTGGGTTCTCACCAAATACCTTGACATAATATACAGGGCTTACACCGAATACGAAGGGAGTGCATGGCTGGCCTACGATGAAGCTTTTCGAAGGAGGGCTGCCATTGATCCCTCCATGCGCTGGGATCTGAAGGACCAGGACCTTTGGCTCCAATTCATGACCCCTTCTAGGCCAGGCTTCGGCGACAGGTCCGACAGCGGCCACATCCTGGCCAAGCTGTCGCCCGCAATAGCCGTTAGGCCTATTGCGAGTCCAGGGGTTCAACACCGCTGGCTGTGCTGGGAGTTCAGCTCCAAAGGTTCCTGCTCCCGAAACCCATGCCGCTTCCGGCACGAGTGCTCTCTTTGTGGCGGTCAACACTCCTGCTCCTCCTGCCTGAGAGCCAGAGGTTGGAGAGGTTCCTCAAGGGATGGCTGTGGTGGCAGAAAACAGGGTGGTGGGCACCCTCCCCCTCCCAAAGGGCCCCAGCCCAGCTAAGATTCTTCCGCTCCTTCAAATTCTAAGGCGTTACCCAAATCATCGGGCAGCGATCTACTTGGAACGCGGCTTTACACTGGGTTTCAGGATCCCCTTTATGGGTCTGCGAAAGCCGTATTTGACCGGTAACCACCGGTCTGTTCTTAGCATGCGGTGCTTGGTGCAAGACAAAATTAACAAAGAAGTTCAGTCAGGTCGGGTCATCGGCCCCTTTTCCTCGCCCCCGCTACCCAACCTGCGGATTTCCCCTTTGGGAATTATCCCCAAGAAATCGCCCGGTGAGTTCAGGTTAATTCATGACCTCTCTTTCCCCAAAGGTCAGTCTGTTAACAATGAAATAGCAGATTCCCTATGTTCCGTGCGTTACACATCCTTTGACACTGCGGTAGCCATGATAAGAGCCCTGGGCCGCGGGGCATTGATGGGCAAATGTGATATCAAATCTGCTTTTCGCATTTTGCCTATCAATCCTCTGGATTTTGATTTGCTGGGATTTTCCTTCCAGGACAAATTTTACATCGACAGCAGCCTCCCTATGGGATGCTCCATTTCTTGCACCATGTTTGAAACATTTAGTACCTTTCTGGAATGGGCCATATGGGATAAGACGGGCTGCGGCGATGTGGTCCACTATTTAGATGACTTCCTGTTTGCTGGACCCGGGGACGGCAGTCAATGCTCTGACCTGATTAAGGCATTCATATCCCTGTCCTCAGATTTAGGTGTCCCTTTGGCACACGAGAAGACAGAGGGCCCAGCTGTTACTTTGACGTTCTTAGGGATCGAGCTCGATACCCTCGCACAGTGTTCTCGTCTCCCTCATGATAAATTGCTGGTACTAAGGAATAAGATCCAATCCATCTTGCACCTTCGTAAAGTCTCCCTTAGAGCCCTCCAAGAGATCGTTGGCCATTTGAACTTTGCTTGTAGGGTAGTGGCCCCTGGCTGCGCATTCCGGCGATGGCTCAGCTGGGCAATGCGGGGTCTTCGACTCCCGCATCATCGCACCAGAGTCACCTCTGCTATGCGCATGGACCTGCGGGTATGGCTTAAATTTCTGAGAGACTTTAACGGCATCTCCTTTTGGAGGCGTGAATTACTTCTACGAGCCGACATGCAGATCCATTCGGATGCGGCTGGCACCTTAGGTTTTGGGCTAATTTGGCGAGACCGGTGGTGCCGGGGCCAGAGAGCTGGGCTGCCGGCAGTATCTGTCGTGACCTCACCTTCCTGGAATTCTTCCCCATTTACGTGGCTGTACACATTTGGGCAGAATTGATGGCCAACTCTGTCGCTCTTTTTTGGTGTGACAATTTGGCGGTAGTGCACGTTATTAATACTTTATCCTCCAGAAACCAAAGGGTTATGGAGTTAGTTAGAGCATTTACCCTCCAATGCCTACGCCACAACATAGGGTTCCGCGCCCGCCACGTGCCAGGTCTGGGGAACCCTGTAGCCGATGCTTTCTCACAAAACCAGATCGACCGGTTCCGTGCGTTGGCTCCATGGGCACGTCCGCTGCCAGACCCCATGTCAGATGAACTGTGGGAGATTGGCGCTCTCAAGTTGAACACGCTATCCTGAATTCTATAGCCCCCAGCACTAGAGCTGCCTACAAGAGAGAAGGTAGGGAGTTTAGCGCCTTCAGGTGTGGACTGCAGTTGCAGGATGTGTGGCCCTTACCTGTGGACCACTTGTTACAATTCTGTGTACATCTGCATAATAAGGGACTGTCTGCTAGGACCATTTCGGGGAAGCTCGCCTGGGAGGACTCCACCTCAGATTTCCGAATCAGGAAGGCTGTGCAAGGATGGGCACGGATGTCTCCCGCCCCACCAGACTCCAGACATACTTTGTCGCCAGTTATTCTTATAGGGCTTCGGGCATTGTGGCCCTCCATTTGCTCTTCTCCATACGAAGCCTCCCTCTTTCACGCTGCGGCCTTAACAGCCTTTTTCACGGCCCTTAGGATTTCAGAACTGGTCTGGGCATCCAAATCCGACACCACCGGGAGGGCCTTGAGGTATTCCGATATCCTGATCCATTCTAACCTGATTCACCTCCAAATTTGGTGTTCAAAAACCGATCAGTCAGGCAAGGGAGCATTGGTGACCCTTAACCAGGCCCAGGCTGACGAGTTATGCCCTGTCAGGGCCTTGCAGGCTTTCATTGAGCATCGCGGGGCAAAGGAGGGTCCCCTATTTTGCCATGCTGACGGTTCACCACTGACAAAGTTCCAATTTTGGGCAGTCACTAAGTTAGCCTTGACCACACTGGGTCTGGGGCATTATCGTTTTGGGACTCACTCATTCCGTATTGGAGCGGCCTCTACGGCAGCTGCCATAGGCTTTTCTTCCAAGCAAGTGAAGGCGGTACGGAAATGGCGCTCCAGGGCCTTCTGCTCTTACATTCGCAAGTTGCCTGATGCTTCATGATGATTCTCTTCGCCTTCCCCAATGTTTTATTTAGATGGGATTCGACCGACGCCGGTACGGGTGCTCATTTGTGGGCATAGTATGTTTTTTTGGGCTGCCCGCAGAGCTTCTACGTCGGCCTTCGGATCCCGGCTACAGTTTCCCCAACAGGTGGCGATACAATGGATCGGCCGACGGGGTATGCAATGGGACGGTCTTCTTCCCACACTCTTTCAACAAGGTTTGGTCAGTTTCCCTCCACAGGTCCTGGTGCTGCACCTAGGAGGGAAACGACCTGGGCTACAAGCCTGGAAAGGGCTTGATTGAGCAGGCATTGGCTGATCTGCGGACGATCCGTCATCGTTGGCCGGGGGTGACCATATTATGGTCCTCAATGCTCCCGAGAATCATGTGGAGGGCGCAGAGCAATGTGGCCATGGAACGGGCCCGGCGCAAGGTGAACAGAGAACTGGCACGTGGGTTGTCAGAGCATGGTGATGGTTATATCAACCACCAAGGAATCCATTGGACTAGGAGGGAGCTTTACAGGCAGGACGGTGTCCACCTGTCAGACATAGGCAACGACTTATTTTTGGCCGATCTACAAAGGGGCCTGCGGGAAGTTCTTCTGTGCAGGTGGGGGGAGTTTCACAAGCAATAGGCTTGTGACTCCTGTGGCGGCTAGGACAGGCAAAACTGGAAAGGGAGTAGGGATGGTGTGCACGCAGAGGCACCTTATGGTGGCAGGTGACGTCTGAGGCCCCCCAAACGGGTTGTGCGGCTCGGCGGGGGGATAAGGGTTGCCTGGGAGACCAACCCTACTCACTCACCCAGGTGTTGTGCGGCACCGGGTTGGGGGTGACACCGGAAGGTCTACCTCCCCCAGAAGGGGCAGTCCGGAGGGATGGCGAGATCACCGCCACCCCTCAGGCTGGGTGTGTTTTTGCCCTAGAAGTGTCAGCTAGCCGCTGACACAGTTAGATGCCCGTCCTAGTTACCCCTTTGCAAATATTTCAATAAATGTGGCCCAATTTTCAACCCAAGCTTGTTGTCTGCGTCTTCTTTGACCCATCTCCGCTCGTAATTTAGTGCTTCTGGAGGAAAACCCTGAAATGAACAGAAATGTTCATTTCTGGAAGGGGGCAGGTCAGCAGAGCTCCCTTACGTGAGCTCTGCTGACCTGCCCCTTCCAGAAACGAGCATTTCTGTTCATTTCGGCTTGCTCCAGAAGTGCTGAATCACCATTCCACAAGTGGTAGACTGGCTGAGCACACAGGGGCAGCGTTGGATTCTGCCCAAAGGTTCCAATGATGTAAAATATGAAACATTGGCATTAAGCACTGTTAGCATTTCCTATAGGCAGGTACATTAAACATATTTTCCCCCTAGCTTTCATCTTTAAGGAAGATCATTAGTGCGGGTCTCTGCAATTGCTTTCTGGTTCTGAACTCACAATTACAGCTGCAGATAAGCATCACCAGTCCAAATTTATACAAGGGATAGAAACCCAACTCTCCATCTTTTACAATGTTTTAAAAATACACGTTATATGTATATAGCCTATATACGTTATCAAAAGAACAATTCTCCATTAAATAATCTCAAATAAAAATACCTAAAAACTGAAAGGATGTTTAGTCAAAAGGGCAAGGGCCAGTGGATACAACCTTTGTCCCCCCACCTTTCTCTATTTATTATTTTGTTATCCCATCTTCCTATTGCCCTCCCAGTCTTTTCACTCCTCCCTACTACAGCACTCCTTGACATTTTTTTGTAAAATAATGCAGATCTTCATATTAATGCTTCTAAGGCCTTGATAATATGAAGATGCTGAATGAAGCAAGGGCTGCATGATAACATTCTGGTTTTCATGTAACAGAAGCATAAAAAACAGCACAGCTGCTAGGGAGATACGTTACACACTAGCAGCAGCTGTAAGAATATTTACATTTGGGCTGTGTTCAAAACTTGGAGAGTTTTACAAAGGTATAAGGGGTGTGTTTGCATCATGTTTTGCCAGGAAATTTTAAGACCAGATGTAGGAGGATGTTAAAGTACAAAGCCTAGAGTACTTTTAAAGTATAGTTTACTATAGGGAATGTAAGTAAGTGCAGCATCAGGCATCTAGCATCTGCTAATTGACTATAATATTGTAATAAATGTAATGGTTGTCACCAAAGTGACTGAGACGTTGTGACTGGGCATAAATTAACATATGAAGCTGCCTTATTCTGAGTCAGACCATTGGCCCATCTAACCCAGTATCATCTACGCAGACTGGCGGTTGGTTTATGTTCATGGAATCTAAGACATTCAGCTCCATCTCCTCTGCTGCAGGAAGAGACCGTAGTTTTGTTGTCCATTGCCTGAGAAAGCCACTGTCCGCTTTTAATCTTACGCAACTGGATCTTCCTGGCTGACTGACAGCTGAAGAAATCGTCAGTGGCTCTTCTAATCCTGGCACCAGGGATGCTAGACAGGAACTACAACTGCCAACTGGAGCTGTCAGTCAGAAACGTTATGTATATCAGCACTGGCACATCCAGGGAAAAGGAATTCAGTGAGGGTGAATTAAACCACAGGTTTTTTTTAAATTACAATCAAATCTGCTTGTTGAAGAGAGGGCAGGTGGACATGTAAGACTTAACACCTGAACAGGAAGGTCTACTGTGCATAGATATGTAGACTAATGTGACAGTAACAAATAGGTGTTGTTGCTTTAGGATCCATTTATTTGGGGTAACCTAAAGAATCCTAAAACTAAGAAGGTTTACTGGCAATTCCAACACAGTAACTTAAGCCTGATTTTTCTGTCTCCATTTAAGAATGTCAACCCATATGTGGAAACAAAATTTAAAGAATTTGTTTAACTGTATGTCTTAGGTAAAGACACACAGATTCTTGAAAAAGTAACGATCCTAGACATACTTAAGAATTATTGCACTTCCTAAATGGTCATTTTCAAATCATGATGGGAAGTAGTAGTCATAGTCAGTCACTTTATTTGTATACTGCTTTCCTATATACAGTATGCTGAAAGTGGTTCATAAAGCATGACCCCCCCCAGTAAATTCCTATCTATGTTAAAGAAAATTCAGAACAATTTAAAAACAAATGCATAAGAAAACATCAATATCAAAACAATTCAGTTGCCAGCAAAAACAAAGTGAAGCACCCTCTGAGCTAGTTGATTAGCAACAAGAGTAGAGCGAGGCCTTTTAAAGAGCTGGGGGGGGTAGCCACTTATGCATTGCCAAAAAGTGGGAATGCATCACAAAAAAGAGGACAAAAGAGGGCAGAGATTTCCATAAAATTTGCATATGCTAATTTATATGCATAAATGTAAATTGAGAAATCATTATGGTAATTTAAACAGAAATACAATTTCATAGTGGGGAAGACTGTGGCCTGTGTGCCTGCCTGCCTGTTCAGGTGCTAAGTGCTGGCAGGAAACTTTAAAGCCCTGCTCTCCTTTCTTATGGTCCTTTGCCTTTCAATCAGACTAGGATGTCACAAAACTTACCTGTTTCGTGACATCCACAGTTGGTGAGAGACGCTCCGTCTCTCCCCCTGAAATCCTCACTGGCTGGCTCTGCTCTGCAGCGACTCTGCGGAGCCGCCGGCCGGGTCCGCCCACAGTGACATCCGGCCGCTGCTGGGCTGCGCAGGGATGCAAATGGCAGCCACCGTAGCTGCCGCCATTTGCGTTCCCTTTTTTTTGCTGTGATAGGCTACGTAAATATTTACGTAGCCTATCATAGCCTCCACAGGGACGCAAATAGCGTCCCTGCGTTAGCCGTGATAGGCTATGTAAGTATTTACGTAGCCTATCATGGGAAAAATCATGAAGTGAATGGCGGCTGCAGCCACGGCCGCCATTCGCGAAACAGCATGAACGGCACCAAGTAGGTGCTCCATTTCATGCGCCTTTCGCGGGGTGGTGGGGTGGGGGGGCTTCGTTCCACCATGGATTTCGGGGGGCCGAATGCACTGGCATTCGGCCTCACTGAGATCTGTGGCAGAATTCTCCGCCATCCCTAACTAGGACTGGACAGCCCTTCATACAGAGGATGCCTTCACACAGAGGATGGTCCTCTGGCAACCCTTCAAATAGAGGATTGCTTCTGTAAAAGAGGACACATGGCCACCCTATATCAGAGAGAGGCGGGGCCAGTTGTCAAGCCCAGATGTTATACAAACAGAGTAAAATATCCTCTGGCCTTGATTGTAAGCAGAAAGTAGCAAGGACCAGAGGCAGTGAGCCTATGTACACCAGTTGCTGGGGAACATGGGTGTGAAGGTGCTGTTGCACTCATGTCCAGCTTGTGGGTTCCTGGTCAACAACTGGTTGGCCACTGTGTGAACAGAATGCTGGACTACATAGACCCTTGGTCTGATCCAGCATGACCCTTCTTATGTTCTTATGTTCTCTGATGATAGCTGAAAAACTGTAGTGCTCTGGATACTATGAGGAAGTGGATATTTTGCTTGCTATCTGAGGACTAACAGCTGCTATTATCTAGCACAATTACACCATAAAATCCAGATTTTTGAAATCTGTTATGGTTTTCGCATAGATATTAGCACTTGTAATTGAATTAATAAGAAATACATACTTTCAGGTATCAGTGCAATCGTGCATTCCTGTCTTTTATCCAAAACAAGATAATGGATAGGAATAATAAACATCTTTTACAACAAAATATTTCCGCCTCCTTTTTTTCATTCTACAGCTGACTCCAAAGTTCACAAGTGAACTTAATTTTCTCTTTAACTTTAGAAACAACTCGTACAGACAGTGAATCACATTAATGAACTTAGGCACAAGTTGCAGTGGTTCATACGTAACAAAAACCCAGAATATGGGTTGTTGATGAATCATGTGTTGTTGTTGAATCATGGGTTGTCATTACATGTGAACCCTGCACTATGGTTTATCTATGGCTACTAGTCTTGATGGCTATGTGCTACCTCCAGTACCAGAGGCAGTGAGCCTATGCACACCAGTTGCTGGGGAACATGAATAGGAGGGTGCTGTTGCGTTCATGTCCTGCTTGTGGGTTCCTGGTCAACAGCTGGTTGACCTCTGTGTGTACAGAATGCTGGACTAGATGGACCCTTGGTCTCATCCAGTATGGCTCTTCTTATGTTTTTAACTATGGGTTGTTAGCCACAAAGAACTAAAGAGTTCACAACCAAACAACACACCATGGGTTCTTTTCTGGGTTGTTTGTGGTTTACAGCCCATAGTTAAACCACAGTGCAGGGTTCACATGTAACAACAACCATGATTCAAAAACAACCCACATTCAACAACTACCCACAATTAAAATGCAACTTATACTCAACCCATTCTCTGGATTGTCATTACATCTGAATGAGGTGTGCATTGGAGCTCCCAGGCAGACAAAAGAGTTTCTTGACTGGTGCATTTGTGTGTGAGAGAGATAATATCCTGCCAGGATGGATATCCCTTCAGTTATCACCTGCCAATCTGCAACCATTGAAGGCCTATTTCTACAATAAGAGATTACAAAGCATAATGGCCAGGTACTATCTTATCTTACTGGATTTTTTTTTATAAAGAAAAATTCACATTGCCCTTCTTCAGCAGTGGCCAGTGAGGTAGTTCTCCAGCTGGAATTGCCAGCTGACACTGTGGGGCAAAAAAGGGAAAAGTCATCCTTTATGGTAGAGGTAGAGGCTATCTTAGCACCATGTAAGCATGCAGTTACTAGAAGCCCCATTTGATGTTAGCAACCAATGACAGGGTTGCCAAGCAATCAGTAACTATTCATTTGGACAGTGCCAACTGAGACAGCTACCATCTCATTGCTGCCTCTCAACACTTACCAATAAGGGCATGCCTTCTTCTCAATCCCCCCAGGGCAATAGCTCACAATACCTACCATCAAACCACCACACACAAAAAAACCCCACTGCCCTTCTTTAAAGAGACATTTGAGTTCTCAAGTAATGTTCATTTGCTCCCCTGTTCTTGGTGATCAGGTATTCACCAATGTACACCAACATACTTCATCAAGAGTTGAATGCAGACAACTGAAATCCTGATAGTTCAAGCATAGAGAAATCCAACATCTGATGAGGCCAGTGTAGTGTAGTGGCAAGAGCGTTGGACTGGGAGCTGGGAGATCTGGGTTCTATTCCCCACTCAGCCATGGAAGCTCGCTGGGTGACTTTGGGCCAGTCATAGACTCTCAGCACAACCTACCTCACAGGGTTGTTGTTGTGAGGATAAAACAGAGAGGAGGAGGATCATGTAAGCCGCCTTGGGTTCCTTGCAAGAGGAAAAAAGGTGGGGTATAAATGCAATAAATAAAATAATAACAATAGTGAGAATAAATTTACTTACGGATGCACATTTCCCTGCTTTCATAAAATCCAGGGCAACACTGTGATTTCCGTCTGTACATAGTTTTTTCTCCATGCCTGTAGGCAGTTCGGTAACTGATTCTATTGTAAATAAACGTAAAATTTGTTAAGGAGTGTTTGAAAATAACCAATTATACATATTTAGGGATGCTGTAGGTTAACTTATAAATCAACTCACACTTTTTTTTTAACCTGAGTATTCATACTAGTGATTTTAGTATGGGGAGTGTTCAAATATTTCCAAAACTACTTTACACTTCAGGAGATAAACAAAAATCAGCTGAAGAATTATTTAGAACTCAATCCAGCAATAATGATTCCAAGTGTGAGTTGCTGAGTAGACAGAGATGATTGTCAAGATCCAGCACAGAGTTAATACAGCAGAGCTGATGCACTTACACATCTATCGATTTCATTGGGCTTAACTCTTATGTGGAATTGTGGCCTACATCTTTTACAGAAAGAATGAACTGGTAGAACTTACAGTAGAAACTTGTAGAACTTGTAGAAACTGGTAGTTTAGGTTCACATAACCATTCTCAAGCAAGGATAGGACAGTTAGAACAAAGTATACCACACCCACAAGTAAAGAAATTTGCAAAACAATAACACCTGAAATGGCCTCTTTTCTACACTGTTCAACAAGTAGCATAAAAAGTACATTTTCTAGAGAAATTCTCCTTTGCTGAAGACCATTCTCCCTCATTATTGATGCCCCATACAACAAGCATCATCAAAATATAAGGCAGTTGTGCAACAGAAATGCTTGACAGAGCCTATTCTCAGATTATAAAAACTTAATAAGCCACTGCATCAATATTACACCTCTATCTGTAATTCTTCTTTAGAAGGAGGGGGCATCTTTTCACAGTGGTGCATCGCACAATCTTCTGTAGCCTAATAATTATTTGCAAAATACACAGAGAACACTTCAGAGGCTTATATATCTCATAATCTTACTGAGGATAACTAGCATCCACATGCCCACATACAAATTATGGTGAGATCATATGATCTGATTTGCAGGTGCTAGCAATATGTCAGTGTACTTGATTTATTCTACACTCTTTTAAACATGAAGCAATAATTAATCATCTACAAAGGATTACTCTAACAAAGCAATATGAAAAGAGAGCTCTTTTAAATAAAAATCACCTGTGTCGTGTGCATTTAAACCAATTCAGTATGTCTGTACAGCTGGTGTAGTAAATCTGATCAAAAGGATGTGGATAGGATTCTTGCACTGTAACAGAATAACTGCACAAGAACAAAATAAAATTATTAAGCATGTACTCTATTAGAACTACTGCTAAACTGAAGAAAGTTTAATGGGCAGGAAGTAAAAGATTTAGGTTTACCAAAAGTTCAGAGGTATTATTGGTATAAGTGAACCCTAGCTACATTTCAGAAGGAAACAATCAATTAGTCTTAGGATGCTTATAATAAAATATTTTCTGCTTGTCTTAGATTGCATAAAAGTATTGTAAACTATCAGAATGAATGGTACCCTTTTTTCTTTGATACAGACCTAAGTACAAATTTATGTCAATTGTTTTGTCAAAAGCCAGACAATACTGGTATGTCAGTATATATTTTCATCCAGTGTTTTCTTATCTCTTCCTCCAACTTGTTTTCTTATCAACTTCCTCCAACCCATCTCCCAATAGCCCTCAGCCAGCAGTGGGCAAGTTCAGCAAACATTAGACATGTGATCAGCCAGAAAGCCACAGTTATTTAAACAGGTGTTTGTAGTTAACAAAATTTTAATATAATGTTATTAATATGGGATATGTAAGGCTACAGCTGGATGATACATTCTTATTATGAAAACAATGCCCGCAAAAATGTGGTGGGAAAAACCTTGATTTGCACTGAGAAAAACAATATTGACATGTAGTTTGTAAAATATAAGAAATGTAATCTTGCTTCCTTATTTCCAAATGTTTAGTAGTTTGGCCATTTTCAGGCTTATCTGGAGAAACCCAAATCCTCCAAAGTCTAATAAGAGCCTATGGGCAGTAAGTACAAAGGTTCCTTGGCAACTGCCTATGTGATATTATACAACCTAGCTGTTTATCACTGTCCAAGAAAATACTGTGTAATTTAACTAAGGTTCAGCCCAGCCCTATGGCAAACTACACAAAAGTAAGTCCCAGTGAGTTCAATAGGACTTACTCCCATCTGTGTGCACAGGATAACAGCCTTAGTCCAGCGTTCTGCTTATTCTTTATTTGTTCAGAGGCAAGATGCTAACTTTTTCTATGTTCTCAAGTTAGTTGTTGTAATTATCCTATAGGATTTCCAAAGACACAAGCAATAATAAGTAGATAGATGCTAATTTATTTGTGTTGCCTACCATCTATTCTAGTACAACTGATACTGCTATGGTAACTTTCCAGATTGTGTTTTTTTTAATGTTATTCCATCTCGCCACACCCCTGAATATGGGAAGACAGATGAAAGATTACTATAGTTAGAATCAACCACTAGTCAGACTTGTGTTGGGTTTAGTTTAGGCTTGTCCCCCCACCCCAACATACTGTGTTACTATTTAGATTTTTTTTTTTTTAAGGATAATATGGATCGACCTATATCGAAATCAGATTGATTATGTCCTTTGCAGCCAAAGATGGAGAAGCTCTATACAGTCAGTAAAAACAAGACCTGGAGCTGACTGTGGCTCAGATCATGAGCTTCTTGTTGCAAAATTTCGGCTTAAATTGAAGAATGTAGGGAAAACCACGAAACCATTCAGGTATGACCTAAATCATATCCCTGATGAATACACAGTGGAGGTGTGGAATAGATTTCAGGGATTAGACCTGATAGACAGAGTGCCTGAGGAACTATGGACGGAGGTCCGTAACATTGTTCAGGAGACAGCAACTCAATCCATCCCAAAGAAAAAGAAATGCAAGAAAGCCAAGTGGCTGTCTGAGGAGGCTTTACAAGTAGCTGAGGAAAGAAGGGAAGCGAAAAGCAAGGGAGAAAGGGGAAGATATATCCAACTGAATGCAGAGTTCCAGAGAATATCAAGGGGAGACAAGAAGGCCTTCTTAAATGAACAATGCAAAGAAATCAAGGAAAACAACAGAATGGGAAAGACTAGAGATCTCTTCAAGAAAATCGGAGATCTCAAGGGAACGTTTTGTGCAAAGACGGGCATGATAAAGGACAAAGAAGGCAGGGACCTAACAGATGCAGATGAGATTAAGAAGAGGTGGAAAGAATACACAGAAGAACTATACAGGAAAGATCTGAATGTCCCTGATAGCCATGATAGTGCGGTCACTGAACTTGAGCCGGACATCCTAGAGAGTGAAGTCAAGTGGGCCTTAGGAAGCATTAGTAACAACAAAGCTAGCGGAGATGACAGTATTCCAGCTGAGCTATTTAAAATCCTCAAAGATGATGCTGTTAAAGTGCTGCACTCAATATGCCAACAAATTTGGAACACTCAACAATGGCCGCAAGACTGGAAAAGCTCAGTTTACATTCCAATTCCAAAGAAGGGCAACGCCAAAGAGTGTTCAAACTACCGCACAATTGCGCTCATTTCACATGCCAGCAAGGTGATGCTCAAAATCCCACAAGCTAGGCTTCAGCAGTATGCGAACTGAGAACTACCGGAAGTACAAGCTGGGTTTTGAAGAGGCAGAGGAACTAGAGATCAAATCGCCAACATTCGCTGGATCATGGAGAAAGCAAGAGAATTCCAGAAAAACGTCTATTTCTGCTTCATTGACTACGCTAAAGCCTTTGATTGTGTGGATCACAACAAACTGGCAAATTCTTAAAGTGATGGGAGTACCAGACCACCTTACCTGTCTCCTGAGAAACCTGTACGAGGGTCAAGAAGCAACAGTAAGAACCACACATGGAACAACCGAGTGGTTCAAAATTGGGAAAGGAGTACAACAAGGCTGCATATTGTCACCCTGCTTATTTAACTTATATGCAGAGTACATCATGAGAAACGCTGGGTTGGATGAATCACAGGTCGGAATTAAGACTGCTGGGAGAATTATCAACAACCTCCAATATGCAGACGACACTACCCTAATGGCAGAAAGCGAAGAGGATCTAAAGAGCCTCTTGTTGAGGGTGAAAGAGGAGAGTGCAAAAGCTGATTTGAACTTAACATTAAAAAAACTAAGATCATGGCATCTGTCCCTATCACTTCCTGGCATATAGAAGGGGAAGAAATGGGAGCAGTGACAGATTTTACTTTCTTGGGCTCCAAGATCACCACAGACGGTGACTGTAGCCATGAAATTAAAAGACGCTTGCTCCTGGGGAGGAAAGCTATGGCAAACCTAGACAGCATAGTAAGAAGCAGAGACATCACCTTGCCGACAAAGGTCCGTCTAATCAAAGCTATGGTTTTTCCAGTAGTAATGTATGGCTGTGAGAGCTGGAGTATAAGGAAGGCTGAGCGCCGAAGAATTGATGCTTTCGCACTGTGGTGCTGGAGAAGACTCTTACGAGTCCCCTGGACTGCAAGGAGGTCAAATCAGTCCATCCTAAAGGAAATCAACCCTGACTGCTCATTGGAAGGACAGATACTGAAGCTGAAGCTCCAATATTTTGGCCACCTAATGCGAAGAGAAAACTCTCTGGAAAAGACCCTGATGCTTGGAAAGACTAAAGGCAAAAGGAGAAGGGGATGGCAGAGGATGAGATGGCTTGATAGCATCATGGATGCAATGAATATGAACTTGAGCATGCTCTGGGAGAGAGCGCAGGACAGGAAGGCCTGGTGTGCTATGGTCCATGGGGTCACAAAGAGTCGGACACGACTGAACAACTGAACAACAACAACATTGTCTTTATATTTCTCCAACAAATTCCTCAGAGGGCTAAAATGAAAAGATTCAGCAATTTATAGGCATGAAAATTATACAATAGGAATAATATATTTTGTTTGTTCCTTTATTTCAAGCCTGGTATTTTGCTAAATAATAACCCTAACCCTTCAGCTCTTTAAATGCATGAGAACTACAGTGCATATACACTACTCTTATGCACCTAGAGGCCACTCTTTGCACATGTCTCCATGCATAGAACTGCCCGTCCATTATAGCTAATGAATGACACACTGCACTGAAATTATAGCTACACATTGTGTATTTCTGAATTTCCTGTCTCCTCTCCCCATAAGAAAATAATTAAGCCAACAAGTTTTAATACAGATTTTAAAAGCTTCATAATTATACCTGGAAAGCTTCCAATAGGGCTAATTATATTCTTAATATGCAGATTTTCCCACTGAGTTAATTGGATTAAAGGTATCCATTTATAATATGACTGTAACTTATAATGGATATAATTTAATGTGGAATGAAGTATGCATATTTGACTCAGTTTTACATGTTTCCTATGTAGTCACTTTTGGGTATGGTCCATAGCTTGCTATCATACATGTAATATATACTTTAAATAAAAAATGAACTAAAACAAATGTAAGCTACTAGTAAAAAATCATGACAATTCTATTAATAGATTTTTTACCTCTCCCAGTGGCTACAAACGTTTGGATCCTCAAGATTTAGGGATAAAGTTGTGACCGTCCAATGGTACAAAAGTATGAGTGGGAAATGAACAAACTGGTCCAAGTAAAGAACCATCATTTCATCAGAAAAGCCCTGTGAGGAGAGAGAAAACATTTGCTAATATTATTGTTAGGTATAATACAAGTCACATAAAAACCATCCTTGGTACAAGTGACGCTGGCCCTACTGTGTGGCAGGGTGAAACATCCTGCTTCAGACAGTACCATGAGGAGGAATAGATGAAGGCAGGAATTGGTGTCTGAATGGTGTAGCAAGACTTTTTAAAATGTTGGCTTTAGCATGGGGGAGGCACAATAAATAATGATGTATGTATAACGTGGGAATAATAAGGGAAAACTTTCAGCAAAGGCTCCTATTTCCAGTGGCATGCAGGAGTCGAGAGATAAACTTTAGAATCCTCTACAACATGGCAGGGCATACTAGGATGCAGTTCTTGGATGCAACAGACTACATCTAGGTAGCATAGCTTAACTTAGGGTATTACTTAATTAAATGAAACACAGCACAATCCTATACATTTCTACTCAGAAGTAAGTCCCATTGAGTTCAATGGGGCTTACTCCAAAGTAAGTGGGTATATGATTACAGCCTCCCTCTACTTTTCACTGACCGCATTGGGTGGCCTTTTGTCCTCTGTTGCAGGGGACAGTCTGCTATTGAAAGAGCTGCCAGAGGACTGTCCACTTTTTTTTGGAAAGTTCCGTCTATTTAAAGGGCTGTCTAGTCCAAGTCTGGTTTTGTCACATTCTTTCATCCTCTCCCTCTGCAATTAACACACTCTAGGAAACAAGGCTTTGGGCTACACTTCTTTATTAGGTAACAAGACTACCTTCTTTACAAATGCAGATTCTAGGAAACTCTCAGACTGCAATGAAACAGCTAATCCACACATCTGTGTATATCAATAGAGAAGATGAAGTGGAAGTTACAGAAGTTGCCAGCAGTCTGGGCAAGAACTTCTCAGCCAGAATAGCTTTGTAGCGATGCCGCTCCCTTAGGGTGGCTCCCTCTTACGTTGGCTTTCATGAATGGTCAACCTGGTGGAGCATCTGAGCCCTGCCTCTAACTTTTCCTGTTTCGCTCTGCAACAGACCTTAGCATCCCTCAAGTCATGCCCCTGACTCTCCTCCTCCTCCTCTGAAACCTGGGTTCTCATGGTGGGGAAAGGGTGCATTCAGGCTGGGCCATCTGTGCATTACGGTCTTGGGAAGAAAGTCTTGCCATATCTGAGTTCACTAGGGAGGGTGTTTCCCCCTGTTCTGGCTGTTTCCATTCTGAATCTGAATCTGAGCTGCCAGACATCTCCATATGCTCAGATTCATTCCTGACAGGTTTAAAGATAAAGACCCATCAGAAGGAAGAGCTGGGCCTTGAAGTTGCACATCAACAGCACCTGGACAGCTGAATGAGCAAGGCACACAGGTCACCTAGTCACAGTCTTTCACACTATAATGAGACGTCCTGTATTTCTATTTAAATTATAATAATTTATAAATTTGCAGCTACTCATATAAATTAGCATATGTAAATTCTATAAAAATTAGTGTCCTCTTTTGTTCTCTTTTTTTGGTGATGCATTTCCTCTTTTTTGGCTATTCATAAGTGGCTACCCTGTTATCAGTGGACTGTTGCCATTGGTCTTTCTGCTCCCAGGAACATCATTAACAGAACTCTGTTTTGAATGAGAAGGAAGAGATGTAGTAAAGAGAATGGCACTGAACGCCCATTGGAATATATTTGTTCCTGACAAGCCTTAACTCCCTGGCAAATGTGTGTATGTCTACAGAATGTGTATCTGTCCTTTACCATTTACATGATTATTGCATGGAAACCAGTGATACCAGTGTAGCAACACAGAACAGGAATGCTGCATAAAAGCAGGCCAGAACTGCTGTTCTGTCATAACACTGTGACTTAACTCAAACATCATACTGTTGCCAAACTATGGCTTGTACTAACCATAGTTAAGAATTCTACACATGGCTTGAGCTTCCAAAATTTACAACAGAAAAACCATGCTCTAAGCTAGAGCTGCTGGTATAGGTTCAGAAATAATGACAAACCATGGTCTGAAGTTCTGTCTGAATGCAACCAATACTGGAGTGCCAAACTAGATGTAAGCCATGTTTTTAAATCCAGAGACATGTGTTTAAACTCAGATCTGCCACAATGACACAGAAAGCGGAGTTTTAAGGAGAAAAATGGTGTATAGGTGAGGAATCCAGAACTCTCCTCCTCACAAGACTTTATCCTCAAGCATCTTTCTCCAAGCCAGGCTCAGTTCCAGTATTATAGCCCAGCTGAGGGAAAACCAACATAAAGGTGTTACAGAAGTGCTAAGTTACATGCAAAGGGAGGGTTCTACACTTCTCTCAGCCACACAACCCCTTTCCTCTAAGCATGTGTAGATTTTGCAGACTCCTTGATCAGCATCAAAGCACAATAATCTTGCCAGTATATTAGATTGTGGTAGTTAGTGACTTATGTTAAATAGGAATAAAAAGTGTTGCATTTACAGATAATTTCCAATGAAGTGGTGATTTCCCTTATTAAAACAGATTATGAGGGTAAATTGTATTTCCTTTTTCAAAATGTCAATAAATTTCCTTTTGAATGCATTTAACAGAACAATCAATGTAAAAAAAACAAAGACTCAACTATTTGCATGAACCCCGTAGTGTACTACTTGATTGCATCCTAGTTCTTTTGCTTAATTATTATGTAAAATCAAAACACAAAATCAGTACAACTGATTAGCATTGCTAAAGTGTTTATATTAGCAATAAAAATGTAGAAAGTTTATTTAACTCTTACTATCTACAATATGCAGAAATACATTTGTAAATCATACATTAATATAAATGTCTCAAGTATTCCTCATACATGGTTGAACAGCACAGACAATGTACAATACACAGGAGCCCTGAGTTTCATATCACAATTATATTTTCTATATGTATGAAGGACAAAATGTTTAATTATTTAAGGGTGTGTCCAAATGAAGCTTTTATAATACCATTGTCCTGGCTCCTCCATAGAAATTTTTACAAGTGGTCCAGATTGGCTGGGTTCATACAACATGATAACCCATACTCAAGGTATTGAGTGTGGGTTGTCATTGAACCATGGGTTGTTGTTGGGACCCTAGGTGGGCTAAATTTGGCCTGTGAGTCTGAGGTTCAACACCCTTGTATTAAGGGATCTATATTGACAGGGCCATGCTCTGATGGAGGCCCAGAATCCAGCAAAGCTGCAGGACTGCAAAGTGAACTGGGTTCAACTCACACAGACTCAGTTGTTTGCAATTGGAAAGCACCCCCCCCCCCGGTCTTTAACACTATTTGAAGCCAAATGAGTGCATATAGACGGAGCTAATTTCTGAGATCTACAAAAACCTAGTGACCAGTAGATATGATGGTTCACAAGGGCTCAAAATAGTATGTGAAGAGGACCTGGGGATGAGAATCAATAAAACAGTATAAGAATCTCTGTGGAACAGACATCCTCTCCATATTTTTTGAGTGGTTGAAATTTTTAATTGGTACTACACTCCACTGAAGCTGAATTGCATCAATCCATCACCGTCCTCTCAGTACTGGAGAGGATGCAATGCACAAGGAACATTTCTCCACATGTGGTAGAACTGTGCTAGGCTACAGAGATTCTTGCAAAAAGGGTTCGGATGCTCTCTTGGATTACTAAGCAACAAGTGACCTCTACTTCTCAAGCAGTACAGCTCTCTCTTCAAGCCAATCTTGTATAAAGATTCATTTGCATTGCTTCTTGCAGTGCAGTTATTACTGGGCCCTGGAAATCAAGTGCTGGTTTCACCTTGAACAACTAGTTCAAGAATATCTGGGGTGTAGCCTTAGCAGCCCAATCTAGATTTTTCAAGGAGGCTCTTGTAAAAAAAATTGTTTTTTAAAAAAATTGTTTTTGTTATCCTTTTATTCAGTATATGAATTCCATTTCACAGGCTCCTAGACCACTTACAGCAGTTTCCTCCTTCTGGAGGGACTTAATTCCTAAGTGAGGTAAAGGGGGGAAACACAGGATACAACAAATAAACAAACAAAGGCTGAATCTACACATAGCAGTTATACCATTATCATACTGTTATCATAACTATTGGTGCCCCTTGGTGTCATGTGTACCAATAGTTATGATAACAGTATGATAATGGTACAACTGCTATGTGTAGATTCAACCAAAAACCAGATTAAATAACCTTATTGCAAATTGTATGTGACTGTGGTCAGTATCAAATGCAATGGGTTGTCCTTGCTCTTTGTTGTACTTCGTTGGTTTTGTTGTTGATGTTGTACTTGTGATATTTTGGAGGCAATTTAATTAAAAGAAAAAAAAGATATGATGGAATTGTTGCACAATGCCTCCCAGCTGGTAGCACTAGGACCCCTCCAGATGGAAGTACCATAAGAAAAATTAAAGACACCAAGCAACTGCACTTCAAGCCCCAGGCCTCTTTAAGATGGAAGGCCCCATGGGTGGTGTTAATGTAGTGAGAACATTCCAGAGCAACCATTAATACTCATGGTTATAAGGCTTACAAAAGACACTGTTGGATTAGCGAAAGCTGGGGTCTCCAACATGGTGCTAGTGGGCACCAATATGCTCATGGACACCTCTTGGCACCCACCAGGCTCTCTGCCCCTCTTGATTTTTATTTTATTTCTTAAGGGATTAAAAAAAGAATTTTAAAAAAATATCTGGGGAGCTGGCATGCTGCAAAGCAGAGGGCTGCCTTCCAGCCCCATATTTATTTTGGTTCAAAGGAGTGGTTTTGTGTTTTGGAACTCCATCTCTACCTTGTAAATAGGTTCTTGGGCAAGTTACTTTTCTTTTAGTTTCACCAGTTTGTCTTCTAGGAAATGAGTACTTTGTGACCAGTCAATCCCACCGTGGCAGTCATTTTATGAATGGGCACACCCCTCCCTGGCAGCCATTTTGTGAGAGTACCCACAACACTATTTCAAAATTCCAAATGAACCCATTGACCTAAAAAAAAAGGTTGGGGACCCCTGACTAAGGCATCTTAACTGGTGCAAAGGCAGTACCATTTGGGCAGATAAGAATGGGTTGCAGTAGCAGAATATTTGTTTAAAAACAACCCTTGAATGCATGGTAGCTGTGTGAGGGAGGGCAGAATCTGAAGTAAGAGGGCATCCCCTTGCATGAGAAACAAGGAAATGGCAATGGTTAGGAGAGGACTACTAAGCAAAAATTACATTCAGTTATATCAGACTGGCCCATTTTCTCCAACCCCTTTCATTCAGGGATTTATCAATCAATCAATCAATCAATCAGAGTTTATTAGTCAACTGAACACAGTACATACCAAACAGGGAACAAGTTAAGGGAAAATATAAAGTGTATGATATCAGAAAAAAAATTCTAATTGTCAAGCATTAAAGGTCTGATTGAATGACAACCAGTGCAAATGGAGTTGACCAAAGCCTGGTGCAGACATAACTTTCCTGAACTCATTACCATGGTTCAGAATTGTGGACCTGCTCACTCCTTCTCCCTCTCAAGTCAAATGTGAATTCCTCACCTCCCCCAGCCTACCAATTCTAGAGTTAACTATGCTGCAGCATTATGTCTGCACTGATGTTAACACTAACCATGATTAGCTTCAAACAAAAGTTTGCAATCAAGAGTGTGAACTAGATTTGTAAATACTAGTTAAAGCTAACCACTGTCCTGACCATGACCAGCAGCCCATGGGATACGACTGATGCCTGATGGTACCTTAGTCAGATAGGTGACAAGTAGCTTTAGGCTGGAGTTGCAGGACCTTGCATAGCTGCTCTGATTAGCTATAATGCAGCTCAACATCCCTCTTGGATTAGACCACCCCTCCCAGGCTCTATCCTCTTCCTGAACAGTAGAAAGCCTTAAAGGAGTCTAGCCTTCTCTCACCTTTTAGTCACCTCCTGTTTGTGCATTGCCAGTACTGGCAAGCAGGCACAGGGGAGCATGAGGCCCCTGGTGTAAAGGGAGTCCTTCAGAGGAATCTGGCTCCCAGGGTGCTGTCTCTGGGGGGTTGCAGTTCAGGGATCTCTGACTCAGGGGGCTCCTTGGTGGCAGACTCTGTGTCAAGCACCTCCATGGCTGGCACCAATGGTCTTTCTAATCCAGCTGTTTCTTTCCCCACTGCAACTGCTGCAACCATAAGTGGTCACACCACAACTAGAATGGCCTCCACTACTGCTGCTCCATTGGATCCCAGTTGTTTGGCTGGCTGGGGGAGTATGATTCTGCAGAGAAACAGGGTGTGTGATCCCTATGTGCCCTGTTTCTCAGCAGAATTGGTGTTTCTGCTGGGAAACAGAATGCATGAGGAGCACACATCTCATTTCCCAGCAGAATCACACTCCCGCAGCCCGCCAAACAGCTGGGAATCTGACAGCACAGCAGCGGTAGGGGCTATGCTGCAGAGCAGGGCACCCGGTAGGGGCTGCTATACTCCCCCTGAAGGATTGCATGTGGCCTACGTGTTGCCCACCCTGGTGTAGATCAATCCCAATGGCTGTAGAGAAAATAAATTGCTGATTTAGATGTGCCATGACTATCAATGAAGAATAAAATAAGCAACAAAGAAAGCCACATATTTCATGGGGAAAGGAAACCTCAGGACAGTAAAATCTGCTTTGGGCCAAGCAACCCAGTTCTGTTTCAGATTAACAAGGATCCTTTATTTTTTCCCCCTTTTGCAAAGTTAAACAAAATCTATTAGCAATGGCAATTTCTTTCCAATCTTTCCCATTCTAGCTTTCCGATGAAATACCTTTTTTAGTATATAAATGTTCCTCTTTTCTTTACTAATCATATAACCAAACCCATTCTGGTAGAAATGGTGTTCCATTCTCAAAAGGAATATGGAGAAGCTGAAATCCCAGTAGTGTGTTAAAGGATTTTATAAGTGGAAGTGCGTTTCTATGATCCATACAGCCCTGCTATTATCTAAAGAGCTGAACATCTTACGACAACTGCAAGAGTAGTAAGTTTACAGTTTTCATCCACTTAGAATGGTGATATTCTTTTCATATAGCAGTCCCCAAAATCAATGGCACTAAACTGTCTTATAATAAGTCAACAATTAGTTTGGGGGGAGAGATATTATTCATACCCCCTACATAGTTAGAATCACCCCACAAAACAAAGGATCACTGTTTAGCAATATAAATTTAAGGTGGAGGGCATCTCAGTCCAGACTGGGATTGCAGTGGGGAGGGGGGGTAAAATCTCTCTACCTCCTACACTAAGGTCCTGATCCATATCAGAGCCCCTGCACTTACTCTAGAGTAAAAAAAAAAGCCATAGATGCTACCTATATATTTAAAGTATTGTGTGCTTTGGGTCTTAGACATCAGCTTTTCTCCATTGTCAGGGTTGTTTCTGAGCGCAGGGAGTGGGAAAGCAGTTCAGATTCTGAAGGAGAACCACCAGACATGGGGGAGGTGTTTTCCCAGGCTAGTCCAGACATGACTGGCCCGGCTTCTCAGGTTACAAACACCCAGCTGGCTGAGGATGAGGGTTCCTCTTCACACACCCCTGTGAGAGACAGCGAACAGAAGGGGGGGTTGGAGAGTCTGATCTAATAGATGCCAGGTGCAGGCACAGAGCAAAGAGAGAGAAGGCAGGGGCAGAACCTAGATGGTTACCCAATTGTCCTTGTATAAGAAGCTGTGCTCAGAAGCCTCAGGAGAGAGAGGGTCCTCCCCTCCTTAAGTTAGGCTAGTGAGACCGCCTTCCTCTTCAAACTGCCGGCAACTCTCTTAACTTCCTTTTGGATTCCCCTGAAGGCATTCCCTTGTAGCCTGAGTGTCACTGAGAATTTGCATCTGTTTGACCCTGTGAAGTAATGGATTAAAAGCTGTAGACTGAAGCCTCTCCTCTGGGTTTTGTCTTCAGCACTGAAATAAAGTGGGGGCTAAAGGAATCTTGACATTCATACTTGCTGTTGTGAGGGATGTCAGGGCATGGGGGGAGATAAGGGAATTGTAAGCCACAATACCTACGGAGCACCTACTGAGCACCTGAATATGAATGTTTGCTGCACTGTCTACACTCTCTGTTCATAAGTACGGGGGATGTATTCTTACAGCAGAAAGCTACTCATAAAAGGTAGCTTTAATACCTTTTATGAGCAGGGGGTTGGACTCGATGATCTTATAGTCCCCTACCTACCCTACTATTCTATGATTCTTAGATTCTATGAATACATGGCTTTGGACATATGGGCAAAAATAATGTTCTCTTTTGTTGACAGACAAAAACATTAATTAAAACAACCAATGCTGACTTTATCAAAATTTGTACCTGACCCAATCTTGTCAGCAGTTATTAGTCTCATGTTAAATTGTGGTTATGAATAAACTTGATTGCTTTTTTTGATTGTGCTTCCAGTGTTAATAAAGAGTATGAAATGCAGTAGATAGTGCAATACATTAGGAAACCATTTTTAACGTGTTGGCTCACAAAATCTTGCTAGGAAAATTAATGTGCATATATTTTCATGTTCTGTCACATAGCTTATAACCTGGCCTGCTGCATATAAATAAGAATGAACATAAATACAAGTTAAATTCTTAACTTATTTGATATAGTGTACTGCCACAATCAGGGTCAGGTCTTTACTGAACACCTTAGATAACATATAAGAAAAGGCATATTAAACATTTGGTATTTCTTTTTCTATAATGAAGGACAGTGTGCAGACCAGTAAGGATAGAGAAACATATATCAAAACTGTGTTTTGAAAAATGTAAGCTAACTTATATCTGCCTATATAGGAAAAAACACTCAAAGAGTTCTTAAAGTAGTATAGTGCTAGAAGAGACATGGAGTAATATTCCTTTATAAATTAGATTTTATTTTATACAAAATATACAAAATATTAAAGACCTACAATAAATACTGCATGAAGGAAAAAACAAAATATACATAGCATACCTTGCTTCTTACAGAAATAAAATTATATAAAAGTTTGATCTTGGAGGAATATGTATTTCAATGACTATGTTCACACATAAAGACAGGATTCCAGATTTATCCTGGTTTACTATAAAAGAGCAGCATTCTACTGCATGCAGACAGTTCACTTCCACTTCACTCCCCCTTTCACATGAGCAAGTAATGAACCAGAAATGGACAGCTTACTGTGATGTCCGAACCTGGGATCTTGATCTGTTTCTCCCAAACAAGCCAAGATTGTAACCAGCAATAAGTCAGGGTTTGTTGTGGCTTATAAATCCTAGCTTGTTTGGGAGGAACAAACCAGGATCCTGGGTTGAAATGTCATAAAAAGCTATCCATTTTTGTTAGTTTTACCTACTCATGCAAAGCAGGGAGCAAATAGGATGTATGCACCAGTACAATCTTTGTTTACAGTAAATCACGATACACCAGGAATCATTATGTGCAAATGTGTCCATTATGTTCCTTAATGGGATACATCCAGAAACTGCTTTTTTCATGGTCTGCAACAGAAATTCATGGAAGGAAGTAGCCCAGTTCACACCATCCTCCATGATCCAAGGCCAACCTACATCAAATACTACCCCAGGTGAGGTGTGTCTTCAGTGCCCCCTCCATTACTTTAACATTTGAATAGCTTTGTATAATTGTATTTGCAACCCATTTCACAACATTGATGCACAACTTGCATGCATGATTTATCTCTTTCGTCTGTGCCAATACTTGCAAACCTGTATTTTCTCATATTACATGAAGAGTCTGAACTATCTGCTTCAGAACTATCTGAGTGGACAGGTGAGCACTGACAGCCCATAACAGGTAAACTTTGATCCTGACTCCACCACCCAAAAAAACCCCGGCACCTTTAAATCCAGCCCTAGTGTGATATTTTGTTCCTGTTTAGCACTCCTTGATTTTCTTTCTGGCATTCTCTTCAAGGGGTTTAAGCTAACAAAGCAAGGAGGTACAACA
Organism: Heloderma suspectum; assembly: GCF_057233095.1. Taxonomy (NCBI): domain Eukaryota; kingdom Metazoa; phylum Chordata; class Lepidosauria; order Squamata; family Helodermatidae; genus Heloderma; species Heloderma suspectum. Next base: position 82,933,458 of record NC_139459.1, on the reverse strand, counting down.
GATGAGGAGAAAGGTACACAAAGCAGTGAGATCAGAGGAACAAAAAGAATGATGAGTTCTGAAAAGGTACTTCTCAGGGAAGTTTGTTTTTCTGCCACCTACTGTCACATCTACTTCTCTCATCAAAGCCTGTAGATCTATGAACAGTGCCTCTTGCCTTGGGTGAAACACATGTGTCCTTGAATCAGCACAGACTGGCAGTATAAATAAAGTGAAGATTCCATTCCCTCCAACCACTAGGTAATATTCCACTATTTGGCTTCAGCTGACTTTTTTTTAATAGCGCACCACCTAAAATTAATCTCTGGCTTTGCTAATATAAGAAGGACTGCCATGTCTTTCTGTACTGTTGTTCTGTGCCGACTCAAGAACCTGTGTATTTCAAAGGAAGAGGCAAGTCTGAGTTACAGTAAGCCTTTATGTCTCCAGAAATGGAGACTAGTCATTGCATTTTGTGTCCCAGAATGTATTGTTAAGTGTAAACTTCAATACCTAATAATGACTAATTCATTTAGTCTGCAAATCTCCATTTTGAGACTGGGACTAAACTACAGACCTCATGGCCACAACATATGGCCAAATTTTTGGACTTTTCTATTTCTTTCTCCATCCCCTGCTTTTTGTACTACCTAGCCTGATTTAGAGTTGTGGAGGACTTGAACACTTGCAAACTTCGTGGCATTTTGCTTTGCCCTAATAAATGTATTGCCCAGCTGGATTGGGGGGGGGGGGTCCTCATGGACCAGCATGGGTATCTTTGTTTTGTTTCTTAATATATTTTTATTTATTTTTCTTTATAAATGAAATAAACAATACCAAGAATACCAACAACCTGATCCATACTACAATTTCCCAGCAATACAATATTCTTATGAGGACACAGCAATAACAAAAAGAAAAAGGAAAAGAAAAGGAAAAGAGGAAAAGAAGTAAAGAAAAAGAAAATAAATTTCTTTCCCTTTCCCTTCCCCTTCCCTTTAAAGGATTAAGTTTAAACTCCAAAACCCCCAGCCTCTGATGCCATTCTATTTTAAAAACTATATCTATAACATTAACAATCTTACAGTTTAATAAACAACCTTACATTTCAATATCATATCATCAATCTTATATCAAAGAAACAGGCTTACAGTTCATTCCCAGTAGCCTATATTATTATTAATAATAATGATGAAGATGACTTAAAATAAACCTTCAACAATCAGTAATACATTTTATACTAGATATATAAATGCATGTGCACAATACACCCTCAAACAATATATTTAAATACAGTATATCATATCTATTTTACAATAAAGAAATAAAAAAGAAAAGAAGAAAGATGCAAGAGAATAAACGAATATATGTATAATCATTTCTCTTCTGACCTAGCCTGGATCATGTAGATTAAACATAAACAGTTAACAGAGCTTGTTTAAAGATTCCAGTTCATGGGGTTGTAACAGAAATCTCATGCATTTTTATGTTCAGCCATGCCTCCACCATCTCATGATTTACAAACTTCTTCATCTGACCTTCAGACACAATGCAAAGTGTAGCAGGATATTTTAAGTAATATGGTAAGTTCATTTGTTTTGCCATATTTTTTGCTTTGATGAATTGCCTTCTTTTATTCGCCACCTCTTTGATGTAGTCTAGAAATAACATAACTTTATCTTGTTTCCAGGAAAGGCTTCCACCCTCTCTTGCCAAACGCAGGATATAATTCTTTGTGGAGACTTTTGCAAATTGGACTATGATGGTATAGTCAATCCCTTTCACATTTGGCACACGAAATGCCTGCTCAATATCAAGTAAATAATCAGATGAGATAGGGAATATCTCATGAAAAAGTTTATCCACAAAAATAGGCTATTTTACATCATTAGACAGATTTTTAATCCCAATAATACGTACATTGGATCTTCACGTGAAGACCTCCAGTTAAGAAATTCTGTCAGAGATATTTTTAAAACAAACTTGTGTCGTAGTTTCATTCCCCGCCACTCGGTCTTCTAGCTTGTTAATTTTGTCTCCATTTTTTGCCAAGATGCATTAATTAGATCCACTGCTCCTTGCAAGGCGGTGATGGAATGTTGGATTAAATCCAACCTTTTGGCTTGCTCCGTAAATTGCGAAGATAAAGTCTTCATCAGAGTAAATAATTCCCCTATATCTTCTGTTTTCGAAACTTTTGACATAGGAGGTACGGGGGGAGTTGGCAGTGATGCCAGCCCCTTTCTTCTCCTCAGTGTAGCCATGTTTCTCTTCAAACAGATCTTGCAGGTCCTCAGATGTTCTCAAATATTGTTAATATTTCTTAAATCATCCCTCAGGAGTTGTTGATATTTCTTAAAGCATATATTACAATGGAACATGTCAGCCCTGTTTTCTCCTATTAAATAGGAGTTTCAGAACAGCTTTTTGCATTGATTATTCTGGGGAGATAATCCTGGAATCCAGCCCTCTCGCTACCTCGTAGGGAATACTTTTCTCCAAGATCTTATCCAGATACTGCCTTGCCCCCCCTTTTAATTCCACGGGGGAGATGAAAAGGTTTTTCAACCTTTTAAAAAGCTGTTTGAGAAAGCTCCCATGGAGAGCCCGTGGGATGCTGCCAGGGCGACACTGGTTCCAACCAGAAGTCTGGTATCTTCGTTCTTTTAAGGACAATGCAAGTTAGCAATTTGCCCTTTGAACAACTGGCTGCACATTAGAAAATGTTCAGACCTGTTTCTGGAACACAGAGAGGCGCTAGCGAATGATTTTTTTTTAAAATTAATACTATGCAATATCTGGTATTACAAATAGGAAATAGTGTATATACACTAGTTTACTGGTAGTAAACAACTCTATACATTATGCATAGAAACACTTTGATTATTAAATACCAATTTGATATCAAAGTTCTCAATTGTTATTCATATCACTGTAGCTTTCCTTAGTACCACTTTAAAAAAGGAGCCCCACGTCATTAAGTCCTCAAATTCATTTCCTGTAATGTAGAACAGAATCTGCTTTAGAAAGCCTGCTTCATCATTAAATGGAACTAACAAAGGCATTGCCTTAGAAACCCTAACAATCAAAGACCTTTTTTGTTGTAAATATTTTTCCAAGATTATTTCTCTTATTAAAATATGTTAATTGACTCTGGTTTCAGGTCATCTGAAATCTTCTGACAGAGAATCTGGAAGCTAATTCCTTAGTGTGAAGAGTAATTTGAAGGCAAATGAATGATGAGTATATTTTATTAACATAAGCAAAAAAGATTTCAGTCCTCAAACTGTGTTCCTTATAAAATACTTATTGCATTATTTAAATCTGACTGCACCCACTTTTAAAACTGAATAGTGTTGATAAAGGGCAGCCTGTACCAAGGGTACTTAATTATCTATCATTATAAAAATGGTTATCATTTGTAGGATTGTCTAATGAAGTACCTAGAATCCTAAAGCACCTAGAAGTTTTACAGATATTTGAATGCCCTTTTAAACATTAATTTGTGGCTGTGGACCTAATGAAGAACTTTGTTAAAACTAACTTATTATCCACAGTAACAATTAAAAGAGAGCCAAGTTCTACAGCTTAATTACAAAATGTGTTATGAAGCATTTTGTAGTGCTGACTGGAATGTGTGTCCAGTTCTGTGCCAAAAAGGGGATACTACATAAGTAGACATTTGTATTAATGGTTTCTCTTAATGGGGCAGTTCACACATAAAGGTGAGTTAACTAACCAATGATTTGCTGGGACATGTGTCCTGTGCAAGCTGCTTTTGCTTACTGTAAACAATCTCCAACCGCCACAATCAGAGGTTGTCAGCATTATCTGTGAACCCAGACTGCTGGATTGTTTGGGGCTAAACAACTCAGCGAGTAACCCAACAACAAATCATGGGTCACAATCTACTGCTAGTCATTTAAAAACTACATAGCTAATATACACAGATTCTGTCATGTAAGACTTATATGCCCTGATTGCTGGGTATTGTTGTTGTTGCTGGTATTGTTGTTATTGTTGATATTGATTACCATACTTTACTATCAGGAACAATCACTAATGTTCTTTGTTACATCAAAGTACATTAGAGTTAAATATTTCGAATGGAAACCATAGAAATCAAGGGACCTTAGAATGTAAGTACACAGCAGGATTCCGTTGATTTCAATTACAGTATAAGTACACTTAATTTTCTGGATTGTACCCATAATATTCAAGTACAGGTACAGAAGAGGACAAATAAAGAGGCCCAAATTAAAACATTGCTGGAGGGGGGGGGGACAGGAGTCTTTATGCCCTTTTCCTATATATCTTTTTAAATGGCCACACAGAGCAAACATTTCAATCAAGCCTTCTATTCAAACTTTGAATTCAGTTTAACTGACAGGTACACTTTGGAAACAGTTGTTATTTACAGTATCTGTCTGGTAAAAAAAAAAAAAGATTAAATGATCAAGTTTCCCCTGACTTCCAAACTAGTCAAGTCACAGCTGGTGCATCAGATTTTGAGCAACTGCTCCACGTACACACAACAAGGCCTCTGTCTTCCCGTAAGGTTTGTTCAGGTCATCTGCATGTGGCGTGGATTAACGTAGCAATAAAGCCCCATTATAAAAGTACGCTGAAGAGTGAGTTTATACACCAAACTCTTGCAACGCTAGTAAATCCTGCCATCTGACACTCTCTTCAGAGGAGTTACCATATCTTGAACATAGAGAGAGCTGTATAAATATTTTCTTTTAAGCACCATTGCAATCCAAAAATGATTATTCATCCTGTGTATTGTCAGGCTGTGTACAAAGACTGCAAAGAGGAGTAGAAAGTAAAAGTAATCTATGTGCAAAAATTGTTTTGAGATGTATCTACCCAATATACCTTTTCAACAGGTACAATAGCTCTCATTTTCTTACAGGTTCCTGCCATGCACTGAATTGTCCACTAATGGGTTGGCCACTTATGCATTGCACCCAAAAGAGGAAATATGTCACCAAAAAAGAGGCCCCCAAAGGACATAGATTTGCATAAAATGTGCACATGCTAATTTATATGAATAGATAAAAATTTAGAAATAATTACTGTGGGCAGTACCCAATGCTACCCATGTACCAGCAGGACTCACCACTGACACAACAGGAAGCTAGTGCTTCCTAAAGCAATTAGAAATGAGCCAAAACACTCATTACTGGAATGGATCAAGCCAGTGGAGCTCATAGATGGGATTGCTCGAAGAAGCGCTAACTTCCTGTTGCACCAGCGGTGGGTCCTGCTAGAGCAACATAATCAGACTTCCATTCTGATTATGAAAAGTTCCATTTTTCCTCTGAATAAACACATTGATTGATTGATTGATTGATTGATTGCATTTGTATCATACTTTTCAGACAACTATTGTCTCCCAAAGTGGCTCACATCAAGTGAAAAAGAGAGAGCGGCCTGCCATCATGCTTACAAAACTAAATGACAAGATATACAAGGGAAGGGGAGTCAAGGGAAAATGAAAAGGGGAGAGATCAATTTCTCAAGGCCAGAACAAGGATTGTACGCTTAGGATTGTACTGCATATAGGCTAACCACCCAATAAATTGTCTGAAAGACTTTGTTCTCCTGAGAACAAAAGACTTTTATTTTCTAATTGCTTTCAATATTCTAACACTTAGGATTCTAATAATATATCTTCTCTAGTACTTTGAGGGGTGGGGAGTACATTCTAAACTTCTTTGCTTTGACTTATAATTTGATTTCTTTGCTGTGACTCATAAGAAATGTATGAAATTCCCCCACTTTTGGAACTTCATTTACCCCTACCCTGCCAGCTAGTTCTCGAACACTCACTGCCACCACTCATTGCGTTCACATGACATGCTAACCCTCGATGGGTTGTTTGCTTGAACATGTGTCGTGCAAACCCAGACCGCTTTTATCAGGGTGTCTTGTTTTTCTCAGAAAAGCCACCCTGATAAACCATGGTCTGTTGTAGGGGCTATTTTACCCACGATGGGTTGGCATGTCATCATTGGACAGCAAGCCGTTCAGCAAGAGTGGCAGAAACCACTGCCACTCTTCCCAAGTATGGCCACAATCTTTTTTTGTGATTCTGGCCAAGCTTCTGCCAGTGCCCCTTGCCACCAGCAGCCCTCCAAAGTGCCCAAACAGCGCTTTGGAGGGGGTATCACTTTCCCCACCCCGGCTTCCACCAAGCACCCTATCCCCACTCCGATCCCAATAACAGTTGGAGCCCCTTTTTATTAATTTTTATTTTTTGCACAAAATTGGGGATGGGATTTTTTTTCACATTTCCCTGCCCCTTTTTATGCGCGCAAATGGCCCCTTTATTATTATTTTTATTCAATTATTTGCAGTTGCGCACTTGTGCAACTATGGCTATCCAAAATATAGGGGCTTTCCTTGGCTGCTCTCTAGTACTAGTGTACAAAGCCCTAAACAACTTGGGACCAGGATACCTCAGAGAGCACCTTCTTCTTTACCAACCTTTACCAACCTGGTCATTGGAGGGCATGCTCCTGGTGGTTCCACATGGACCTATGGCCTGGTTGGAGTCTACCAGGAAAAGAGCCTTCAGTGTGGTAGCCCCCTTCCTGTGGAATTCTCTGCCTTTGGAGGTCAGGCAGGTGCTAACGTTGTGTTGTTTTTGGAGCCTCCTGAAGACACTGCTATTTCGAGAGGCCTTCCTTGGGTGACCAGCTGCGTTTCATTAAGTTCGGAATCTGTTCTTTTAAAATGTTTTAACTGTTTCAATTATGGGGTTTTTTTTCTCTTTTCTCTTGCTGTTCACTGCTCCGAAATCTTTTATCTGGAGTGGTATATAAATATTGTAAATATAAATAAATAAATCAGCATTGAGTTCAGAGGCAAATATATATGCCATTTGCAATGTGAAGGTAAAAGTAAGCCAAGTTCACCCTCTGGGAGTAAAAACCGTGCTAACTTCTATTCTTAGGTGAATCTGTATGCATCTATATAGTCTCTGTAAGTAATTATTTGGCATAAAGGTTAGGTATGGATGAATTTTCTGACACAATAAAAATGAACAGATGTGCGATATAAATGCCATATAATTAAGTGCTATTTTATAGAAACAGAGCATTACTGAAACTAGAAAATAACAGTCCAGAGTATTTCTGAAAGATATTTCCTCAACTATTCCATGCCATCTTAAAAGCACTAAAAACTTGTTTAATGTGATTTCCATTTTTAAAAGATATTATTAATAGAGATTATTTTAATGAAGGTGACTTCTGCAAGTAGAAAAAAAATACATGGATAATTCAAATCCTCTGAAGTAATTAATGATGTTCTGTAGCCTTAGAATATCCTGTACCAAAAGTTCATACAAAGCTCCCAGGCATGAGGCATCATTCACAAAGTACTTCTCTAATAGCATACAAAGCCTTTTACTCCCCACCCCCATCCACCATGTCTGGCATGACTAAAAAATGAGGGTCTATGGGTTTTTTTTTTAATGGTTAAATAAAGTTCCTTCTCTTCAAAATTGCCTCCTACAGAATAGAAACAGGCTGTCTACGCTTGTGAGGGCTTTATTCGCCTAACCCATTCAGCTGTGTTGTCACAGTGATCACTTTTCCTAGGAAGCTTGATCTAGTCAATGGAAAGAATGTCTGATGCTGATAGCCTAGACAGGCTGTGTTTCTGGGCCAGGCGTGGTAATGTGTCAACTGTCTCCTCGACTTGCTTTTTAACTTAACCAGTGAAAAGAAAAATCAGAAATTCATACTCACAGCAGATTATTCCTCTAGTTGGAATCAATCCTAGTGATTATCCCATATCACTAGATATCTGCACTGACTTGGTTTAAATACACATTTATGGTAGTAGCCTAAAATTGTTATACTTTTGGATAATATAGTAATATTTTAAAGCACAATCCTATGCATGTTTAGACAGAAAAAGTCCTACAACTCCCAGTTCTTTTGACTTTTTTCTGTCTAAACATGCATAGGATTGTGCTTTAAAATGCATTATCTTAATAATTATATTTTACAGCAGTTGAAGTGAAGTGAGCCAAAATGGAAGAGTATAAGGCAGCTTACACCAACCTGATATACTGGACTACAACTCCCGGCATTTTCCAGCCAGCTTCTCATTTTTCCATGGCTGGCTGGGGGATGCTGGGAGTTGGACTCTAAGACATCCAGGTCAGGGAAGGCTGGTATAAGGTATGCTTGAGGAATCTGACCTTAACAAATTTCTGTATGAAATAACCTGATTTGCACCTCTTGAACTAATGTGTGGATTGGAATTTAGGTGCACACCAGATTTCACACTTCTGCGAATGTTGCAATGCAGCTCTTGGTAGTTTAAAGCATCAAAATATACACCGAAATACATATTTTGAGAGAGAAAAATACATTTAAATATGACATAAAGTCTGTACTTAACTATGTATTCTGAAAGGGTTTTTTTTTAATTCACAGATTTATGGATCCGAATGGATTCCTGAACATGCTTGGGGATACTCTGGAGCACGCCAACGGCCACTCAGTCGAGACCCTGGTGGGTGGCTGGAATGCCACAATCACTGGGGCATTACAGATCGGGTGGCTCCGAAATGCCCTCTCCCCCTGAACAGGGCTTGGACTGCACCATGGTTCAATCCGCAGTTATGAGCTCTGAAACAGGAGGTGAGATGGCTAGAGCGCCGGTTGCAGAAGTCTCGCTTCAAAGACGATCAGACAAGGGCTAGAGCTGTATCTTCAGCCTATCACGTGGCGGTGAAGGCAGCAAAAAAGGAATATTATGCTGCCTCTATCGCGTCTGCAGAGTGCTGTCCCAGGAGGCTGTTCCAAGTGGTCTGGAGCCTGGTCGGTCCTGTGGCTCTGGAACCACTGGAGCATTCTAAGGCCTCCTGTGAGGCCTTGGCAAGGCACTTTGCAGATAAAATTGATCGGATTAGGAGTGTTACTCCACGCACTGTGGATACAGTTAGTGAGCGAGAGGCGGCCTATGGCAAACTGGTTTTGTGGGATCAGTTCCAGCTTCTTCTTTCTGATGAAGTGGACAAGGTGCTTTCATCTGTAAGGCCGACCACCTGCTTACTTGATCCTTGCCCATCTTGGCTTATTATGGGCTGCAGAGACTGGGTGAGGGGATCAGGGTGGTGGTGAACACCTCCCTTGAGAAGGGAGTGATGCCATCAGCCCTCAAGGAGGCAGTGATAAGACCGCTCTTAAAGAAGCCCTCCTTGGATCCCCAAGTTCTGAACAACTTTCGCCCAGTCTCAAATCTGCCATTTTTGGGCAAGGTGATTGAGCGGGTGGTGGCGATGCAGTTGAAGGCACACTTGGAAGAAACCGATTATCTAGACCCATTTCAGTCAGGCTTCAGGCTTGGGCATGGGACAGAAACGGCCTTGGTCGCCTTGGTGGATGATATGAGGAGGGCTCTGGATAGGGGTGAATGCTCCTTCCTTGTTCTCCTCGACCTCTCAGCGGCTTTTGATACCGTTGACCACGGTATCCTCCTGGACCGCCTGGAGGGGTTGGGCATTGGAGACACCATATTGTGGTGGTTCTGGTCCTTCCTCTTCAGCAGGTAGCAGAGGGTAGCACTGGGAGAGGAGGTTTCGGACCCATGGCCACTCACTTGTGGGGTACCACAGGGTTCCATCCTCTCCCCGATGCTATTTAACATCTATGTGAAGCTGCTGGGGGCTATCATCAGGAGGTTTGGGGTATGGTGTCATCAATATGCGGATGACATGCAGCTCTACCTCTCGTTCAAATCTTCACCAAGGTTGGCCGTAGAATCCCTGTCCAAATGTCTGGAGACGGTGAGTGGCTGGATGGGGAGGAATAAGTTGAAGTTGAACCCTGACAAGGCCGAAGTACTTTTGGTGGGAGACAACAGGAGGCTAGGGGATGTTGACCTGGTGCTGAATGGGGTACGGCTACCCTTGAAAGACCAGGTCCGCAGCCTGGGGGTCATTTTGGACTCCCAACTGTCCATGGAGGCTCAGGTGTCAGCTGTGAGCCAGACAGCGCTGTATCAACTCCATCTGATATGGCGGCTGTGCCCCTTCCTTCCCGACCATCTGCTCCCATTGGTAGTACATGCCCTGGTCTCCTCTCGTTTAGACTACTGTAATGCACTCTACGTGAGGTTACCCTTGAAGATGGTTCGGAAGCTGCAGCTGGTACAGAACGCGGCGGCTCACCTGATTAAAGGCAGCCGCCGGCAAGATCACATCACTCCAGTGCTGAAGGAGTTGCACTGGTTACCAGTTGTTTTCCGGGCCAAATTCAAGGTGTTGGTTTTGACCTTTAAAACCCTATATGGTTCCGGCCCAGCCTATCTTAAGGAGCGCCTCCAGCAGCACCAGACAGGCCACTTAACAAGATCAGCCTCGGATGGCCTTCTCTCTGTCCCATCAGCCAGGAACTGCTAGACTGGTGGGGACGAGGGAGAGGGCCTTTTCTGTGGTGGCCCCCACTCTGTGGAACTCCCTCCCTAGGGAATTCCGTCATGCCCCCTCTTTAATGAGCCTCCGTCGTGCATTAAAAACGTGGTTGTTCAGGCAGGCATTTGGGGTGGGTTAGGGTATTTTAGAAAATGTTTTTATTGTAGAATGTTATTGTTTTAAACTGTTTTATTATATGTTGTACATCGCCCAGAGTGGCTGGGTGACCAGCCAGATGGGCGATTAATAAATTTAATAAATAAATGAATAATTTATGCAGAAACAGAATGGAATTATGAGTAAAAGCATGTGAAAGTGACACAGACTAGAAATAAATTTGCATGCCACTAAAAGAATATATCTACTTAAGACAAGTGGTGGAGTAGGGCGGAGGCAGATAAAGTAATTCCATTTGTCATGGACTCCCTATATGAATGTTATAAAGGCTAGATACAATTCAGACTTTGATTTATATAAATTTATGTTTATAGGTAGCATGAGATATAACATGGTTTTTAGTTCATATAGGTCTTTTTCATTAACAAAATGCAAGCTTCTTCTTATACTTGTAATTGTATTTTGTACAATGGTAAACCAAATGATATCCTTATTTATATACTGATTCTGCAACCAGGTTTTATTGAATCCAGAATTATGCTTGGTGCAGGAACACAATGAAGGTGAGAGGGACTGTAGCTCAGTGGTACAGTACATAATTTGCACACAGAAGTCCCTGGTTTGGTGTCCAGCATCTCCAAGTAGGGCATGAAAAACAGCCAGAAAAAAGCCCATCTAGTGAAATCTGCAGGGCGGGAGGCCTAGGAAGTGAAGATTGCCTCTACCTGCATTGGATAACTGGAAGCCCCTGAACTTGGAGGTGTCCCATCACCAAAGGCACAGTCGATAAGATTGTACCCTAAAGCATTGTAATGATAGCTAAATAAACAAGATAGACAATTTAACAGAATTACATAGCCAGTTCCAAAAACTGCTCTTGTTTTTCTTTCTTCACTTCAAATACTTTTGGGAGTATTATCATTTATTACATTTCCATACCGCCTCATAGCCAAAGCTCTCTGGGTGGTTTATTAAGGTTAAAACATTAAAAATACAATATGCAAAAATTAAAAATATAAAAAACACACAAACAGTATACACAAAGACAACATATATCGAAAACAACTTTGACCAATTAGCCAACCCATCAAACAAATCCAGGATCAATTAAAACTCATCACTTGCTGCCAAATGCCTGGGAAAAGAGAAAAGTCTTGACCTGGTGCAGAAAAGATAACAATGTTAGCACCAGGCAACACTGCACCATAATATTCAGTTATGGTGTAGTCCCATTAACATAAGAAGACCTGTGCAGGATCAGACCAAAATCCTATCTTGTCCAGCATCCGATTTCTGACATAGCAGCCAAACAGATTCGTATGGGATGCCCAGGGGCAGGACACGTGGGCAATAGTTCTCTCCCTCTACTGTCCTCCATCATCTGTCATTCAGAGATATGATGCCTCTGATCTAGGAGTTAGCACATAGCCATCATGACTAGTATCCAGCCATTGGTAGCCTTATTACCACAAATTTATCTAATCCCCTTTTAAAGTCATCTAAGTTGGTGGCTATCACCATTTCTTGAGACAGCGAATTCTATCATTTAACTATGCACTATGTGAAGCAGTACTTCCTTTTGTCTGTGCTGATTCTCCCACTATTTGGCTTCATAGCATGACCCAAGGGTCTAGTATTATGAGAGAGAAAAACATCTCTCTATCCATTTTCTCAACAACATGCATAATTTTGTATACCCCTATCATATCCCCCCCGCCCCCATGTACTTGCCTTTTTCTAAACTAAGCCTTTGCCATAGGGGTGTTGCTCCAGCCCCCTGATAATTTTTGTTGCCCTTTTATAGCTTTACAGTATTATTTTTGAAGTGCAGTGACCAGAACTGTACATAGTATTCCACAGTTCAATGGTACTTAGCCCAAGGTAAGTGGGATAGGATTGCAGCCTATTGTTGTTGTTGTTGTTGTTGTTGTTGTTGTTATTAACCACCCCATACCCAAGCTGGTTTATATCAATTCAGTATTATCAGTATTGTAGTGCAAGTAGAGGTTAATTATGATAACTAGCAAGACTTTTGATTTAAACCAGGGGTGAGCAATTTGTGGCCCTCCAGATGTTTTGGCCTACAACTCTCATCATCCCTCACCATTCACTATGCTGGCTCAAGCCAGTGTGGAGACGTGGTGAGAATGTTGGACTGGGAGCCGGGAGATCTGGGTTCTAGTCCCCATTTGGACATAGAACCTCACAGGGTGACTTTGGCCCAACCTACCTCACAAGGTTGTTGTTGTGAGGATAAAATGGAGAGGAGGAGGATAATGTAAGCCACCTTGGGTTCCTTGCAAGAGGAAAAAAGGCAGAATATAAATGCAATAATAAATAAAAGCTGTTGGGAATTAGCTGAAACATCTGGAAACACAAGTTGCCCACCCTTGATTTACATTATCCAGTTGTCAGGCTTGGCAAAGTTTTTTTTAACTCCCAATCATCTCCTATGCCTGAAAGCTAAACAAGAGATTCCCAGATCAAAACTTATGAACAAAGTAGAATAATATTTCTATGTCTTGAGTATGGCGACATTACATTTTAAAAATATTTTTGCAAATATATAAGAATAACGTGATACTAGCAAATACAGGAAAATATTAACGTATCTAGCCTGGTTCCATGCTGTTCTTTCATTATAGAAGAGTTATCGGGGATTTCAGGATCAAAAAGCCTAAAACTCACTCCAGAACATTTAAAACAAGTATTCTTCCTATAGCCTTTTCTCCTTCAAGCTATCTTTATAATGTTTTTAAGGTCCTAAATAATGTGTCTGCTGGTATGAGTGAGAACCCATGCTACTATTGCATACAGGCTGTTTCTTCGCCTGAATCCTTTAAACCTTGCCCATGGGCAAGGAAAACTCAAAGAAAGGAATCTCACCTCATAAAAAAACAAGTACCATGCGTCATATAAGCTCAGTGGCCTGAATTCAACTGCATGAGCGCACAGCAGTAAGCTGCTGCTCCTGTGTAGTTCCAGTCAGATCATCATTGGAGATGGTGCTCATCATCTTTCCAGGAGAGCAACGGGGACTGAATCCAGTTGCCCGCTCCCCGCCTGCCACTTCCCGAACAGGTGACTGGTGCTATTGCCAAGATGGCATCATACAGCAGCCTTTGCTGGATGAGATTTTGTAGGTTCAGATATCACATGCCCACAGATTTTCATCTAGCTTGGCATATGCATGTGCAATCTTGCTTCCATAAATATATGCCCCTAGCTGGACCAGGCAACTGAGTTATATTTTGGAAGCATTTTTAGGCACTGATTCAAGAAGTCTGGCGTGAATACATGTAAGGAAATTTATAATGCCCTTTGTACATGCCATAAAAAAATGCAAGTGCTAAAAAATGGCAGGATATGTTAAACTACACTACCCTGAGACCAGATGCTCTGCTGGGATAAAGAAAGAGAGTAAAGCACAGTTCAGTCATGCCTTACATTTTAATGTTATGGGTTCCAATTTAACCTTTCATTTGATAATGTCTTGATTGCCTAATTTATGACATTAGTCAGCCAACTAATGCAGTATCAAATTAAAGAGTTTAAAGTTGATAGCATTAAAATGTAAGTCATTGGCTGACTTTTTGAGGTGTGTATGACATATGATCTGCACCTGTTATCTCACAATGAGGCATATAATGAAAGCTGATCTAGGCTAGTTTTAGTTTGGTTTTATTTACGACTGATCACATAATATTGTTATGGGTTTTGCTGGCTTAATCACTGTCAGCCTGGTTACTACAGAAGAGCATTAATATTCCTTAATGGTCCCCTGAATTTCACCTGCAGGGAGAGGTCTTAGAATAATGCTTTGCAAGATGCCTATATGTGTGAGAGAAACAATTAAGTTGGAGTTTGAAATGAGACACATAAAGCAGCGGTGGGAGAGTTGGAAGCTTCTAGTTGCAGTTGTAGCCTTGGAGGTGGCCACACAAGTTGCTCTCTGGAGATCTGCTGCCAGTTTTTAGGACTTCATTTGATTCCAGTAGGCTCTAATTATATAATTTAAATAAAGCCAAGATACTTTACGTCTCTGGTCTTCTCTCATCCATAGGAAACTCAGTAGTTCTGCTCTGGAACTTATACTGCCCAGAAGATGAAAGTGTGTACCAAACTGTACTTTCCAACCCTGGTTCTGCCACGTTTTGCCTGAATATAAGTTTGAGCAGACTGCAACTCCAGCTAGCCACACATAATGGCTTCTTTGTCTAGCTGTCACATGAACAGTGTTGTGTTACCATTATTGTAACTTGAGGCTTAAAATGGAAAGCATGCTTTCATACAGACTACCAACTTCTGTGCTGTATGATTAGTACTATTTTACTCCTTCTTTAAGTTAATCAGTTTAGTAGATTAATGCAGCCATGGAGAGTTGTGATTTTAAAAGGTACTAGCAATTCGGGAAGTTTCTAACATGATTCTACTGTCTCAAAATAAAAAGACAAAAGCTATTTCTTTGTTTAATTAAATATTTTTATCCCACTCTTCTAATGCCTATGCACTACTAAGGGCAACTTACAATTTAAGGTCAGAATATCATAAAATACATTAAAAATAAAACAAAAACAGATCACAGGTAAAACATAACCTTTACATTAAAAGCCTGCTAGTCGGAGAGTTAAGTTTTAAGACAACAAAAATGTCATAACAGGCTACAGAATGGTTAGAGAACCAACTAGAAGAAACAAGAAATATTCAGAATTACAGTTGACCACTCCCCTAAATTCTTCATCCTGTAACTACATAGTAACAATTCATATAGTCTGAAAATTATCTGAAATCTCCTAAAATACACATGTATTTAGCTAGTGACATCAAGTATAGGACTGAGGAAGCACTGGTCTTCCAAGGGTGGGTGGGTCATATCCTAGCCAAACCTTCCCCAGCCTTGTGCCCTCCAGATGCTTTGAACAACAACTCCCAGCATTCCTGACAATTGGACATGCTGGCAGGGGCTGATGGGAGTTGAAATCCAAAACTTCTGGGAGGCACCAGATATGGAAAGGCTGTCATAGACTTAGAAGGGTGCAGCATTGGCATCACTACCACTTTTTAAAGAAGCCCAGGCTGGTCTGTGAAATGCAGAGATGACTTGGGTGGGCAACACGATTGTGCCTAAGCAACTTCTCCCTCTGAGCAGAGCCTGGCCAGCTCCTTGGTATACACCTGAGCTGAGGTCAATGAAGCAAGAGGGGAGACTGCTAGAACACAGATGGAGGAAAATGCGTGCTGAGTCTGATCGAACACAGGTTAGAGCTCATTATCAAGCCTACTCTGTGGTGGTGAGGGTGGCAAAGAGACAGTTCTTTTCCACTGGCATTGTATCTTCTCAGTGTGGTCCAGCAGAGCTTTGCTGAGTGGTTCATGGCCTGCTACATTCTGGGCCAGGGAAAGAGAATGTGGAACCCACGGTAGCATGCTGTGACAAGTTTGCAAGGCACTGTGAAGATAAAGTCACTCAGATTGGTCATGAATTGGACACCACAAGTAATGGAGTTGCATTAGTAGAGGCATCCAGAGCACCGTTTTATTCAATGAGTTTCAGTTATTGAGGCCTGAGGATGCGGACAAGGTGCTTGGCCAAGTCCAGGCAACCACCTGTCCTTCATGGCTTATTACATCGAATGAGGAAGGGATATCCAGCTGGCTCCAGGAGGTTGTAAATTCCTCCCTGAGAGAGGGAGTGGTGCCAGCCTCTTTTAAAAAGGTGGTAATCAGGCCACTCCTGAAAAAGTCTAACCTAGACCTGGAGGATGTTGACAACTATAGGCCGGTGGCGAACATCCCCTTCCTGGGCAAGGTGTTTGAGTGAGTGGTTGCAGGACAACTCCAGGCATTTTTTGAATGAAAGGGGTTATCTAGATCTATTTCAGTTGGGCTTCAGGCTTCATTTTGGAGTGGAAACTGCTATCAGGAGTGCCCTAGCTGCCTCTTTACGTCCCCTCCAATAGCCAACTCATGACACAGATGAAAGGGATTCTTTCCAAGGCTTTATTCCTTTACAACTTAATGACTCTTTCAGATGCTAATCACCAGCAACTAAGCAAGGAAACGCACTGGGGTAGTTAGCAGAGTAGCCTAAGCTCCGGGTAAGGCAGATGGTCCCCGTTTGAAGGGGAAGAGCGGGAAAACTCTGAACTTATGGGCTATGGAGAGGTCCTCCCTCTTACCCGGGGATCCTCGGGACGCGACCGTTGTTTTAGCGCCAAGCAGGCAGAGTCAATGTTCAGTTAGGTAGCCTCTCGGCGCCCTCCATCAGGCGCCGCTCCCTCCGTCTCCACCAAGCGTCCAGCAAGATCCCATCCCCCACTCTCTCACTGCTAGGGTCACTGTCTCTCTAGGGAATGCAGGCAGGAGGAATCTCTCCCTGCCGCTGTGCCTGTGAGAGATGAGCAAGCTCCTCTCCCATGGGTGGTTGGTCCTCCTCAGAATCAGAACTACTCTGGGGCAGAATCAGAACTACTCCGGGTGAGGCAGTGGCTGTTCTGAATCATTGCCTGGGCAGGGTAATGGACTGGATGAGGACCAATAAACTGAAGCTCAATACTGACAAGACAGAGTACTGTTAGTGGGTGGTTTGTCAACCAGGCTAAGTGATATTCAACCTGTTCTGGAGGGGGTTGCACTGCCCTGAATGAATCAGGTTCATAGTTTGGAATTGCTCTTGGATCCAGAACTGTCACTTGAGGCACAGGTGGACTTGATGGCACAGAGCACCTTTTATCAGCTTAGGCTGATATACCGAGTATGCCCTTATCTGGACAGAAATAGCCTAGCTACAGTTATCCATGCCCTGATAACCTCTCATCTGGATTACTGCAATGTGTTATATGAGAGTCAATGTTCAGTTAGGTAGCCATTAAGTGAAGGACCCTTACAGTGTCCTGAGTCTTAGCATTCCCACAGCCTGCATAGGAAGAGGACTGGGGCCAAAAGGCCAAAGAAAAGTATGGTTGCATGCAGGCTAAGTTTTAGGTGAGTACAATATATGAAACTGTAGAACATGTTTACTGTTTACATCAGGGGTGGGCAACTTGTAGTTCTCCAAATGTTTTGGCCTACAAGTCCCCAAAGCCCTAGGCAGCACAGCCAATGGTGAAGCACAATGGGAGTTATAGGTCAAAACATCTGGAGGGCCAGAAGTTACCCACCAGTGTCATATATAATGCAGAAGTTAAGCCTGCATAATTTCCACCCATTTTGGTGCATGAGTGCATTTGAAAGTTATTTCTATGTTAGAATTAAAGAATATGAAGGCCTTCAGTGAAAGCATGCCCCAATTACATTTTTCCTTTCCTCAAATGACCACAAGTCTCTACAGAGCAAGAACAGAACCGTATCCCACCCACACATTAAAGACTGTGGGAAAGAAGCACAAAAGGAAGATAGCCTTGTTGCAGGAGATAACAGTGTTGCTGTCGCTTCATTCTTCATTAAATAAATGAACCCTAGAAAAATCACAAGGGTCATTGTAACAAGTCATGTTACATCCAGCATCCAGCTGCTAACACCTTATCTCCTACACCACCAGTTCTTCAGAAGGCCAGGTAGGCTAGGTCCTATGGATCAAGGCTGCCGTTCCAACCTGAACTGCAGTTGCAGCCTAAAGAATGTGAGCTGACCCACAAGCTTTAATACTGTCAAGTGAATCTACAAGCCAGCTGGGACACTTGTGATACTATGACTACATACATCTAGATACATCAAGATAAGGATGACACAAAGATTTCTAGACTTTGCCTTGAAACCTTCACAAGACTTGTGAAGTTGATCAGGGATTTGTCCAAACAAAACTTAAAACTTTTGTCAGTGACCATCTCCTCAGCAACATGCCCTTGAAAAGTAGGGATGCATGATTGTTTTGTTTCAGTTCATTTTTGTTCCAGAATTTACACAGTTTGCACCTCCTGGAACTGCATGCGGAACTGAACGCAATTTGTCGTTGAAGTCCGTACACTTCCAAGCTTGCAATATGGTTTCCAGGGGGTGGAAAGGAAAATGTGTTCGAAAAATGCATACATTTAAAAAAATGTACATGAAAAATGTGTACATTTGAAAAAATGCACACAAACACACTATAATCAATGGGATAACAATGTGTACATTTCTGAAATGCATATAATTGATGTGTATATTTGGAAATATGCACAAAATATGCCAACATCTCAGTGCAAAAAGGAAAAAAGCTCACAATCTGATACGGACATGAGTCAAAATAACCTTTGAGGTGGATTTTTTTTTTTTTTGCTAATTTGCATTTCCCTATTGAAAAGTCACAAGGCAAACTATGAAGATGCCACTTTTCAGTTTAACATCAACAGTAAGAACATGGATAACCACTTAAACAGACTCAAGGGTAAAGTTTATGGGCCACTACACCTGCCACAAGGATGTTACACAACACAGCCTCCTTGTGGCAAGTGATCCCATCCTGGGCATATTGTTTATGACCACTTTTCCATGCAGTTTACATCACACTAGAAGTCCATCCTCTCATCAGATGAACCTAGCAATAACTAGCATGAATATGCAGATTCACAATTTGGTAATAATAATATGCATGGCAAGCAATTATAAAAATCACAGCCAAGGCAATAATCACTCACCACAATCTTTGTAGAACTGTGTTTTGGAATATCAATACACAACCTCACTTCAATCCCATGCTGAAGGGATGAATCCAATGGTGAAATGAGTTAGAAGAGGGTCAACAACCCCTTGACAGAGCGCCAGAACACATGTTTCTTGCAAGATATGGAAGTAGCATACAGTCAGGGCCAGAAATATTGGAACAAGGATAACTGTTTTGGCAGTTGGCCTCTGTACATCACCACATTGAATTTGAAAGGAAACACACCCAGATGGGAGCGAAGTCAGGACTTTCAGCTGTATTTCAAGGGGTTGGACAAAAGTGGGACACTAACCATTCAGGAAGTACAGCCAGTGGCATACACACACACATTATTGGGGGTTCATAAATAATGGAACAAACCAACATCATTTCAAACTGAAGGATCGCCTTTAATACCTGGATGAAAATCCTTTGCAGTCAATGACTGCCTGAAGTCTGGAACCCATGGACAAGACCAAATGCTGAGTTTCCTCCCTCGAGATGCTTTGCCAGGCCTTTACTGCAGCTGCCTTCAGCTGCTGCTTGTTTGTGGGTCTTTCTGCCTTCAGTCTTGTCTTCAGTAAGTGAAAAGCATTGGGTTGAGATCCGGTGACTGACTTGGCCATTGAAGAACATCCCACTTCTTTGCCTTGAGAAACTCTTGGGTAGCTCTTGCTGTATGTTTTGGGTCATTATCCATCTGCAATATGAAGTGGCGTCCTGTCAGTTTGGCAGCATTCGGCTGAATCTGAGCAGAAGGTATAGCCCTATATACTTCAGAATTCATCCTGCTGCTTTTATCAGCAGTCAGGTCATCAATAAACACCAGTGACCCGGTTCCATTGGCAGCCATACATGTCCATGCCATAACACTGCCTCCACCATGTTTGACAGATGATGTGGTATGCTTTGGATCATGAGCTGTTCCTTTCCTTCTCCATACTTTTCTCTTCCCATCATTCTGGTACAAGTTAATCTTGGTTTCATCAGTCCAAAGAATCTTATTCCAGAACTGGGCAGGCTTTTTTCAGTGTTTGCTGGCAAAGGCTAATCTGGCCTGTCTGTTCTTGAGCATTACCAGTAGTTTGCACCTTGTTGTGAAGCCTCTGTATTTACATTCATAAAGCTGTCTCTTGACTGTAGATGTTGACAATGACATGCCTACCTCCTCAAGAGCATTCTTGACCTGGCTAGATGTTGTGAAAGGGTTCCTCTTCACCGTGAGCAGCATTCTGCGGTCATCCACTTTAGTTGTCTGTGGTCTTCCAGGCCTTTTGCTGTTGCTGAGCTTGCCAGTTAATTCCTTCTTTTTCAGGATGTTCCAAACTGTTGTATTGGCCACTCCCACTGTTTTTGCTATCTCTCGGATGGGTTTATGTTGTTTCCGCAGCCTAATGATGGCCTCCTTCACTCACATGGACACCTCTTTGGACCTCATGTTGGGAGTTCCAGTGAACAGCTACCAAATGCAAATGTAACACTCAGAACCACCTCCAGGACTTTTACCTGCTTGATTGGTCATGGGGTACCCAGGAAACAGGCCACACCTGGCCATGCAACTGCTTGTCAGCCATTCCTTCCATTACTTATGAGCCACCAACAATGGGGAGGGGGGTGTAGGCCACTGGCTGTACTTCCTGAATGGTTAGTGCCCCACTTTTGTCAAACCCCTTGAATTACAGCTGGCAGTCCTGACTTCACTCCCATCTGGGTATGTTTCCTTTCAACTTCAATGTGGTGGTGTACAGAGGCCAACTGCCAAAACAGTTATCATTGTTCCAATATTTCTGGCCCTGACTGTATATGATTACTTAATCCCACTTTAACATATAGCACCAGCTGTGACACCATTCTAGTACTAGGCACCAAGAGATTTTAGGGATGGCGGAGAATTTCTCCCCAAAACTTCGGGGGGCCAAGCGCCAACGTGTTCGGCTCCCCGAACAAATTTCGTGGAGAAATCCTCCGCACCCCCCCCTCACCCCCCCGGGACGGGACTTACCTTCACCGAATGTCCCTCCCGGTGGCTGGTCCGGCCGGCGGTTCGGCGGGTGTTCGAGCGAGGCGGGAGCGGCAGCCGGTCTTTCGACCGGCTGCCGCCGCCGCCATTGCTATGAAAGAAAAAAAAAACAAACGCCCCCTGATAGGCTACGTGACGATTCATGTAGCCTATCACGGCTAGATTTGCAAAGTCAGCCGTGATAGGCTACATGAATTGTCACGTAGCCTATCACGGGTGACTTAAAAAAAAAAAAAAAAGAGTGTACGGATAATGGTGGCCCCCATAGGGAGCCGCCATTCCCGTTCCTTATTTGGTGGCTGTAGTCTACGTAAATGTTTACGTAGACTACGGCGAAAATAAGGGCAATGCTATTTGGCGTTGGCAACGGCGAAAATAAGGGCAACTTACGTAAAAAACATTTACGTAGACTACAGCGACTAAATAAGGAACGCGAATGGCGGCTCCCTATGGGGGCCGCCATTCGTGTACGCGCTTTTTTTTTTTTTTTTAAAGTCACCCGTGATAGGCTACGTGACGATTCACGTAGCCTATCACGGCTGACTTTGCAGATCTAGCCGTGATAGGCTACGTAGCCTATCAGGGGGCGTTTTTTTGGGTTTTTTTTACTTTCGCGTTCGCGGCCGGGCGAGGCGAGGCGCCTCCTCCCCGGCCTGAATTTCGGCCGGGCGAGGCGGGAAGCCTCCCCCCCGGCCTGAATTTCGGCCGGGCGAGGCGGGAAGCCTCCCCCCCCGGCCTGAACTTCGCGGGGGGAGCAGCGAAGCGCTCCCCCCCACCGCGAACGGCCTTCGACGACAGGTAAGTGACTTTCGTCCACCCCTAGATTCCTTGACAACATCAGGACAACATCATGTTGAATCTCACCATACCAGGTGCCAGAATGACTTGATGACTTGCACTACTACATGTTATGGCAGAAGCAGTGGCAGCAAACTATTGTCTGGAGGCTGTTTCCAGCAGTCTTCATGTGATGCATGTAAACTGCTCTCATTCTTGGTTCTTTCATTCTATAACTACCAAATAATGCTGGGTTGAGTTGGTATTTCCATAGAGAAACACAGTGACATGTGAATGACCCAATATAGTAAGCAAGAGTGGACTGTTTAAACACCTGGGATCTTTGTTCATGAAGACAGGAGGTGTTGTCCCAGGATAATCACCCTGAGATGTTAACCACTGAAATGTGCATTGTGTAAAGAACCTCTAACTAAAGTAAACTGAGATGTTTGTGGGATAAGATACTATTCTATTCAACTTGATAGGAAACCATGTGTTTGGCATCTCACAGGTTAGGAACTCTTGTACTTGTAAAATAATCCTAAAATAGGGATGGGCAGAAAGTAGAACTCCAGAAGTTTTGGACTTCAACTCCCAGCATTCCTGACCATTGGCCATGCTGGTAGGGGCTTCTGGGAGTTGAAATCCCAAACATCTGGAGATCTACTTTCTGTTCACCCCAATCATAAAACAATAAACCTTTTCCAGATTAAGTTGTTTAAAGTGATTTCAAATGTTGTTTACAGCAACTGCTGTTCAGCAAAAACCAATATCTGGATCTTACTATAGACACTGAAGCATAAAAATGTAATGAGGTATGATTATTATTTTTGCTCTGTTTTCTACTGCCATTTCTACTGTACACAGAAGTTTCCATGTTCTCTCTTACTGACCGTGTTGAAGCAAATCAACAGCAAAATTAGTTCTTGTCATGCGATGTAGGCATTTGCTTGGTGAGAAAAAGCTTGAGTCGAATTAGTCACATTACACAGAAAAGTGAATAACTAACAGCTGCTCATTTTGGACAAATACAGACATAACCCAAGATGCCTAAGATGAAATTCACTACCAATCTGAGTGTCTTTTCAGTTCCACAAACAAGGTTTATTATCTAAATATATCAGGATATATTGTTAGCCAAGTTGTATTTTTAATTTAAACAAAAAACAGCTCATGATTTTATTATACAAAGTTAGAATTAAAACAATGTTATTTAGCATGTAATAAAAACACAACACTGAATACTAATTTGTATGAGAAAACTGGAGTGCACGTATTTTTAGAATCTGCACCATGAGAAAATTTGGTCCTTATTATGTTGCTTATTCCATTATTAAAGGTCTACAGCACAATTAGCTGGCATTCCTAACTTGAGCCTGAAAAATGTAAACAAACTATTCAGCAGCATAAGAGCAAGATATGCTGGTTAGTCAGTTTGCTATTTTTCTAAAACCAGTTGCTTACATCCCATATTGCATG
Source organism: Heloderma suspectum (assembly GCF_057233095.1). Classification (NCBI taxonomy): domain Eukaryota; kingdom Metazoa; phylum Chordata; class Lepidosauria; order Squamata; family Helodermatidae; genus Heloderma; species Heloderma suspectum. The sequence continues at coordinate 82,910,028 of NC_139459.1, read as the reverse complement.
TACATCATGAAGAACACACATAGCTAATTATGTATGCTCTCTTCCTGAACTGTGTTACTGAGCATTCAGGAGTGTTTACAAGGGGAAATGAAGTCTGAAGCCAGCTTTCAGTATCAATCTTGCATAAAAAACAGAGCTCAGTCAATGGGCACATTTTTTTTAAGCACAAGACAGCAGCTTATCCAGTAAGAAAGCATTACACTTCCACTTCTTCAGACTTGTTATTAATCCTCCCAAGTTGCTGAACAACAACATTTACTCTCAAGGCAGTACGCTAGCCTTGCGTCTAATCTAACTGACCTTGATGAACATAGCTAAGATTTCTCAGTAAATTTGATAAAAACAGACTGAATTTACATTTCATGGGAGCAGGAAAGCATGTGGACAAAAGCATGGAATCCTGTGCACTAGAGTAAATTGGACATACCTGAACACAAATGAAGGTAGGATTGCACACCCCAGAATAGAACCTAATATATTTATTTTATTTTTATAAAAACATGTTTATATATCACTGGTCATCCAAAATAGTACAGCAGTTTACAAAAAATTAAAACCTATAAGACAAAATCAGCCATAAAATAACAAAACACAGCATAACTCAAAACCCAAACAGTCAATAATTAAGTAGCAATGGTAAAAACAAGAGTATAAGGTAATAGGGCATGGCAGTAATCAGTCAACAGTTCTTGAAGGCTCTCTGAAAAAGCAAGGTTGTTACACATCTTTGGAAAGAGCAGGGAAGAGGCTGTATGGTCCTCTCTCAGAAGGGAGTACCAGGGCAAGGTCTGGATTATCCATTAGGAAGAACAGGCTCACTGCCTAGGTCCTACAAAACTCCCAAGGGCTTACAAAAAAATTTGGGGCCTACAAAAAGATTCAATTCAATTAAAGAAAAGCAAATTATTGTTTGATTTAGCAGTTTACTCAGAGGTATAATAGGTCTTAAGTAAATGTAAATTAAACATTTAACTTTGTGGCACTTTTTGTTAGCAAAATCACAGGTTACATCTTCAAATTTCATTTTTTGCAAAAGCTCCTTTTCAACTGAGAGTAGTGCAAGTGAAGATAGTCATTTTTGTCCCATGGTTAATCTAAGACATTTATACGTTTCAGCTTTGAAACAGCATTCACAACTTGTTCTAAAAATGGCAAGATACATTCTCAAAGCAATGTTGACATTTGGAAAACTTGTCACCAACTTGTCCATTATTGTGCAATGATCATTTCTGCCACAAATTTCTGCATGAATTTCTACATGAGAACAATAGAATTTCATGTGTGAATGCACGTGCAAGATCTAATGGATTGTTGTTGTTCAGTCATTCAGTCATGTCCGACTCTTCGTGACCCCATGGACCATAGCACGCCAGGCCTTCCTATCCTGCGCACTCTCCCGGAGCGTGCTCAAGTTCATATTCATTGCATCGGTGATGCTATCTAGCCATCTCATCCTCTGCCGTCCCCTTCTCCTTTTGCCTTCAGTCTTTCCCAGCATCAGGGTCTTTTCCAGAGAGTTTTCTCTTCGCATTAGGTGGCCAAAATATTTGAGCTTCAGCTTCAGTATCTGTCCTTCCTATGAGCACTCAGGGTTGATTTCCTTTAGGATGGACTGATTTGACCTCCTTGCAGTCCAGGGGACTCATAAGAGTCTTCTCCAGCACCACAGTTCAAAAGCATCAATTCTTCGGCGCTCAGCCTTCCTTATAGTCCAACTCTCACAGCCATACATTACTACTGGGAAAACCATAGCTTTGATTAGACGGACCTTTGTCGGCAAGGTGATGTCTCTGCTTCTTACTATGCTGTCTAGGTTTGCCATAGCTTTCCTCCCAAGGAGCAAGCATCTTTTAATTTCATGGCTACAGTCACCGTCTCCGGTGATCTTGGAGCCCAAGAAAGTAAAATCTGTCACTGCTTCCATTTCTTCCCCTTCTATATGCCAGGAAGTGATAGGGCCAGATGCCATGATCTTAGTTTTTTTAATGTTGAGTTTCAAACCAGCTTTTGCACTCTCCACTTTCACCCTCAACAAGAGGCTCTTTAGATTATCCTCTAATTATTAGATTTATCCTCTAATGGATAGATGCCTATTAACTAAACTTTTCATTGGGTGTGGCATATGCTGCTTGCCATCAGCCCATCTCAATGATAAGTTTATCCATTGTAAGACAGAAAGACTGTATGTGGAATTTGTCACTAGCACTTAAATCCTGAATCTGTATTATCCATGCCAACATCATTTTTTAAAAAAAATCAGATTCTCAGTTGTTTGCATTGTGTAGTCTTCTTGTAGTTGGATGGTGTGAGTTCTTTTGCAACAGCACCCTTATTGTCTAATGGCTAGGCAAAGTTAACAAACATAAGAAGAGCATGCTGGATCAGACCAAAGGTTCATCTAGTCCAGCATTCTGCTCATGTTCCCCAGCAACTGGTATACATAGACATACTGCCTCTGACACTGACAGCAGCACATATCCATCAGGATTAGTAGCCACTGATAGCCTTATCATCCATGAATTTGTCTAATCTCCTTTTAAGGCTATTCAAATTTGGCAAGGCTAAGCTTTCAGAGCTTAGCCTTGCCAAATTCTGTTAACAGTGGGTGTAGCCATATGTCCTATCCTAATAGGTATTCCAAACCTTTTGAAAGTTAAAAGAAAAAAAGGAAACCTACCTGGCAATTCCTCCCTCCCCCCCCCCCGGCTCCTGGAGACAAGGGACAGGACCTCTCTGGGCCACCATAGCAACATTTCTCATTAGCTCTCCTATGTAAGAGCAACTGGTGACAACAGCACAGGACAGGAGAAGGACAGAAAAGTCCTGGCATGTTTAAATGAAAAGATTTGAATGTGTGTGTGTGTGGGGGGGAGTATCTGAGGACTCTGGATTATTGTTTTGTCCATAGATATTTTGGAGGCTAGAATCTTCCCAGGGCTGTGCCCCACTAGCCCAGGGTAACACACACACCACCACTGTGTACAGATCTATGATTATGGGACCTATACCATGTAAATATTTATCTATAGGTCTATTTTAAGGGCTTATGATCATAAGAGTGTCCAGGGCCTACAAAGACTTTAATCCAGCTCTGACCAGAGAGCATCAGGGTTGCAACCAAAAAGGAACTGCTCCTGATGGAGGTAGCCTCTCCATGAGATGGAATCCAGAGAAGAGTTTAATTAGAATATAGACTTTAAATTATGAAGTAGCTGGATACAAATACAAGAGTTATTCCTATTCACATGACTTAAGAGTGCAATCCCATACATGACTGCTCACAAGTAAGTGCAAATTAATTCAATGGGACGTACTCCTAGGTAAGTGTGTAAAGGATTGCAGCCTTAGTCTTCAAAGTAACTGGCATTTCAAATAATTCTTAGTGTACTTTCAGACATAACAGAACCAGCCCATGAAATCTCCTCTTTGATTATCAGAGTTTCTCCAGGCCATTTCACAAAACAGCTTGTTCTTTGATAAGGAATATTTGAAAATTACTCTGGAAAAAATGCAGTGACTGGACAATGGGCAGTATCCTGGACAACGGGTGCTGACGCTGCTGCCAATTCTTTCCACCCTGCTGATTCCCCTATTTTATCGTATTTAATTAATTAATTATTAAATAGGTTTATATACCACTGTCCATATTTTGAAATATTCCCTTTCACAAGTGGTGGGTCCCATCAATTCTGTTGTGCAAGAGGGATGCATCGCTTATGAAATGAATATTTAGCACTTCTTAGAGGAAGCCCCCAAACAAGCACAAATTCTAGTTTCTGGATTGGGACAGATCGTCAGACCTCCCTTTATGTGAGCTCCACTGACCTACCCCGTTCCAGAAATGAGCGTCTCTGCCCAGGAATCAAGTTATGTCAGATGGCTCACAAACAACTGCAGCATACCTTGTTGAGCATTTCTCATGGCCTGATGGATAAAATGCGATGTCATGAAGTACCTTTCCCAGGAGCATTCTTGGTAAAAAGAAAGAAGAAAAGATGTATGTCCCCACTAGCCATCTCTCCCCACCCCTGGCCCCAAGAATGCCTCTGGGAATGTAGCATCATGTTACATCATGACATCGCATTGCTCCCATTGGGCCATTCTTAGTGATGGACACCACAGGGCTGCTGTGCTTATTGCAGCTCTGCCACTACTTGAAGATGTGGCAAAGCTTCTTTCCACTAAAAGAAATACCGCAACCTCCTGCCACCACATATGTATCATATCTACTATCATATCTACCCACCACCCCAAACATAAAAAGTATGATAATTTCTCCCAACCCCCAAAGATCACAAAAATCTTCAGGGGCCATTTTCACCCAAACACCTGAAATGCCAAAAAAAGAAAAAAATCTGGGTCGAATATTGGTGACCAGCACTAGTTTTATTTATCTAACTTTTATTAAAGATCAAAGTTGTTTTAAACAAAGGTATCTTTGAAATATTATAATTTCCCTTTAAGTATAATCTACATTTTGTCAGGCCTTCAGTAAAATCCACACCATATTATAAAAGGATAAAAGGTAACTTGTTTCTATATTATTGATGTCTGTATGCTATCAACCACAGTAGAATCTAAATCTATTAAAATCACTGGGAGTTCCACCACTGACTTGTGGCATGTGGGCTGCAGTCCATAACACTATGGAAAACAGGGAAAGTGTATGACATTCACTAAAGAAAAATTAAGGCAGTCTGAAATGTCTAAAAACCAGCAGTACCGGCCTACTTGTATTGTTGTAACCTAAGTACAATCACACCCACAAGTTATCCTAAGTGTGGCTACTGGAACATATGCCAGTCATTCTAATTGGCTATCACACCACTTTCTTAGGTATATGTAGCTCTTCTCAGCTCTTTTCCATAGGAGAATCTGGCCACATATCAAATCCAGGAACTCTTGCATAATGGGCCTATGCTTTCCCACTGAATTGAACTCCATATAGTACTGAGTTATATAGTTTTGATCTCTAAGTATGAGAAGGAGAGAGGAAGGAAGGAAAGAGGGTATGCCATGGATTGGGCCCCTAAATGGTTACAAAGGCACCCTCAGTTCTACACCATAACACACATCAACTGTCTACATACCCTAGTTAAAATGTGGCACAGAGAGTAGAACCAGCAACAAGTCCCAATCTCAAAAAAAGAATGGCTCATACAACCAGTGTTACCAAAGTGAAACATGTTTGGATAGACAGATGCCTAGGAAACTAGATTTCAAAAACAAACTCATGCATTCCCAGAGATGTAAGAAATTATGCAAGGATCAATACAAACATCAATTTGCTCCTGATAGCCACAGAAGTGGCTATTAATAATCCATGTGGTGCTGCAAATCCCTTGAAGGCTTTGAAGTCCAGGAAAATATTTTTTTTTCTGCATTCTACAGATGACCAATTAATTACCAATTTAAAAAACAGTGGTGCATAGTGTAATTGGGGTTATTTGGTAGGGCTCCACAACTGTGGAACTCCCATACTCTGGAGACTTGCCAGTGCCCCAACTACTTTCAGAAAGAGGAAAGCAGAAACATCTGACATGGAGTCTGACATCTCTCCCTGACCCTTTCCTTGGACCCAGATCAACCACTCAACAAAAGGAGCACTTATTCAGTCTTTTAGAAGCATTGTATGCAGCCAGCCATCAGGATACCCCCGCTTCTCCCAGGGAGCTAAAAGGGCAAAGAAGTAGTTTTCTGATGTTGCTTTACTGTTGTAGTCTTGTGGTGAGAGAAACTTTGGGTTTCTCCCTACAGCTGGGCCCCAAACTTGTTCTGTGTCATGAGCAAGTGGCTGACAAACAAGGAAAAGTTTAAGGTTCTCAAACAGACCAGACTATGCAACATGCTGCACAATATAGGGAAGGGCTGGAGCTCAATGCAACAGAGTACATACTTTGCATGCAGAAGGTCCCAGGTTCGAACCCCAGCATCTCCAGGTAGGACTCGAAAGATTTCTGCCTGCAATTCTGGAGAGCCGCTGCCAGTCAGTGTCGACAGTATTGGGATAGATGGACCAAGGGTCTGACTCAGTATAAGGCAACTTCCTGTGATCTTTTTCTGGTACCTCTCAATCTGCATGACACAACTCCACCACCACCACCCCAAAAGCAGGCAAGAGAGGAGAACACTCCAGCCATCTTCTTGTTTAATATGTGAGAGTTCAAGTACAGCACACCCATGGGGTTATTGCAATCCTGGGAAAGCGAGACATGTCCAGCTCTGTGCTTTGTCCAGCCCACTTGTTCATGCAATCATGCACCAATTATAAATGGCCATGAAAACATGGGAAGCATTCCATTAACTCTTGATTTTGTGTATGATTCCTAAGAGTTAGTTGCTAACTCTATATGTGGCAAAGGACTATGCCATGAATATGGAAGTTAATGCTACCTGTGGAAGGACACTAACTGTAATTAAATCCTGATGATTTGGTAGCACTTACACAGCAATTAAAGTTGTAGTAAGTGGCACCTGCAACAAAATGTTTCAGAGTGAAGTGCTCCATTCAAAATTCCAGCTAGTCAGCCATGCTCTTTTCTAGAATACTCCATTCCATTCCCACTCCTAGTTTTCTACTTTCTTCCCAACAGTCACTCAGCATTCTGTACCAACTGAACATGCTTGGTCCTCACTGGGCTGTTTTGGGAGTTCCCTCCCACTTCAGGCGCAATCCTATCTAGATAGGCATCCACCTCCAAACTCAGAGGCGACCACCTATCCAAAGCAAGGCAGGAGTAGCATGGAGGGGATAGTTCCCTCCACGCTCCTCCTGCTCTGCTTTTTCTGCTAGACAGCAGATTGCGGGGAAGGAGGCTGCTGTACGAATGGGGAAGGAAGCTGCTCTACGACACATAGGATGTGTCGTACAGGCAGCTATGCTCTCCCCACCCTGGAACGCCCCCAGCCATGCCCCTTTCCAGCCGCTCTGTGCTCCTCTTGTGAGCGCAGAGAATGGGGCTGCCTCTGAGGCAGCGCAGATGTGTGGGGAGGTTGGTTCTCCGGGAACTGACCTTGGAGTGCAGGCTCCAAGGTCAGTTCCCGGATAACAGCATATCTTATGGCTGTCTAGCTGCTGTCTAGCAGCCATAGGATTGCTCCCTTAGGGTTCTAAAGATCTGTTGTTGTTTTATACTTCTGCATTGTTGGGATTCCCCCATGCCTTCTGTGATACCTCTGCCTTGTGCAAAGATGCAGTTGTAGAAGGTATTACAACTCTAATAGCTGTTTTATGGTTTGATCATGTCTATCCTTTTCATAAGACTAAATAAACAACATCAGTGGGCTTTACTATGCTGTTGTTAACTATACAAGCAAATGAGGGGCACTGGGAGAATTAGGAAAAAGGATACAATTCATGGTTTCTCTTCAGTAGTGGGAGCAGAATGGGAAAATTATTTGCCACAGTTAGCATGAAATATACATTCGAATTAATTTCTAATCAACTGATTTATTGATATTGTTTCAGTTTGCAAGAATTAGGGAGCATCAGAGGCCCCGTGTTGATGCAGAGAATCAGATTACAAAACTTACAGGCAGAGGTTAATTTCTAAAAAGAGAGTTTCTGGGGATCAAGGCAGTTTGAAATTATTCTGCCAATACCAGTAGCCAAGCTCCTTAAACCTTGTTATACAGGGATAGGCTATGGTTATTCATATAAGGGAAGACACTCTGCGTATGTTTAAAGCACTGTTCTTTATAACTACTTCACATGTTCCATGCCTTGGCCCTGGTACTGGAAAGACTATCCAGGACTGAACTAATGCTTCCACAAAGTAAGCTCTTTCAGTACCCTTTTAGCTAAAATATGTGTAGATTGCCTGATATTCAAAATCTTTTAAAACTACAGTCAAATGTTATTTCTCTCTCTCCAGTTCTAGAGGAAAGAAGAAGCTGTAGTGTACATGATGTTAAGCTAGTCAGGTGTTCAAAACTCAGTGCTGAACTAATAACAAAACAACCCAGACTGCCAGCTCACCCCTCTGGAAATGCAAAGTGCATGGTGAATGGAAGACATTCTTGCACGAACTTGGGAAGGGAGGGCTGACGAGAAGGGGACAAGGAGTTTTCTCTCTCAAAACAAGCCTTTGTCTGAAGGCGCTCCATCTAAATAAAGAACATCCCTGCGGAAAACCCAGGGCTAAATTGCCAAAGTGTAGTTGTGTTCACCTACAGAAGCAGAAAGTGTGCCACTTCAGAAGCTGGCGGGGGTGGGGTGGATCCCTAGGGCATGAGCTTTTGTGGGCAAAAGCCTACTTCACCAGATGAACAGACAGACACTTGAAGATGGGTGGGTTGTTGCTCCATGTTGCCTACAAAATGTTCATGCCAAAAGACAGCAATTCACATACTACTGGGATGTGACATTTAGGTAAGAAGGAACACTGCATACAAGTCACTGCACACAATGCCATACCTGTCTGTTTTGATGATGGACTGTGGCTTCCCATCACATGTCTACTACACACAAAAATATGTCTTATTCAGACAACCAGTGAACGTGTGGGATTGGGGCTGCTTGCCCCGTCCCTGGCCTCCGCACGGTCACCTGCCTTGGTGCGTGCAACCACTGCAGTTCCCGCCCCCCACACAGGTTCAGTGCTCGTCTGAATAAGGCGATAGACACGTAAATGGCGGACATACGATGCATTTTCTGTCATGCAAGCGATGCCCACGTAGGCAGAAGCATCACTCCGAAGTGCTCCTTCGCTGGTGAGGTGCCACAGCACTTTTTGTGCCCCCCCCCCTTTAAGTTTGCTTGATGGGAGGGTTAAACTCCATGCAGCCACGGCCAGCCTCAATCCCCTCAGGACAGACCCAGTCCGCACAGCCCCATCTGGCCAAGCCGCGCAATCAAAGAGGCACCTGCATTTTCCCGCCTTCGACGCTCCTCACCTGTTAAACAGGGCTGCGGGCGCGGCGAGCGGCGTCTCCTTCGGACGTGCCTTGCGCTCAGCTCAGCCCAGCCCAGCCGGGCACAAGCGGGGCGCCTTTGAGGAGGCTTATTTCTGCCTACAGCCTCTGCGTGGGAGGCGCCATGGTGTGTCCGAGTCTGTCCAGGCGAGGACAAATAAAGCGGCCGCCCCCGCGCTCGAGCTCAAGATGCCTCAAGTTTGCCAGGACTGGTGAAGGAGAGCGAGCCGGGGGATGCCGCTAAAGCTAGTAGAAAAACAGTGAGCCGCCCCCCTCCACCGGGTTCCTCAGCCTCTTTCTCCTCAGGGCGGGGGGGGGGGAGTGCCAAGCGGCGCCTCCCGCCGCCTCCGAGACCCAGAAATCCCTCCTCGTCGCGCGCTCGTTGCCAGCGCCTCTCTCGGCCACTCCACGGCGCGCCCTGACCAATGGTAAGTGAAGGCGGCCGGCGGCAGTTTCAGGAACAAACTTGCGGAGGTGGAACGTTCCCTTCCAGGCAGCAGAGAGAACGAGATGGAGAAGAGTATTCAAGAAACGCGGGGCAAGGAATAAAGTCGCGGCCGCCTCCAGCTTCGCAGGGGAACAGGTGCCCGCCACCGCCCAAGGCTATGAAGCGAAGGGGAATGTCATTCCCCGCCCCATCCAAACAGGGACTGGCTGTTACATGCATGCGGCGTGAGTACACGCGCGGGGGCGCGGGGGGCGCTTTCTTCTGCAGCAACCCCCACAGGTGCTTCGCAGGCAACCGGGAGCTTTTGACCCAGCAAGAAAACTGGATATTTATTTATTACATGTCTGTGGCACCCAATAGCAAAGCTTTCTGGGCTGCTCACGACAATCAAAACCACAAAATACAACATCAAATACAAGACGCATTAAAAAAAAAAATTAAAGGGCGGCACAGTTAGTTTGCCAGGAGACTACACAGCGGAAGACTTTTCTTGCCCTCGTGGTGCTTGAAACCAGGCTGCACATAATACTAAGAGACAAATATATTTTTTAACTGTGTGATACAGCAGCCTACACAGCTGAGGGCACCAAGTTGGGGAAGGTTCTGTTACAGAATCTTGTTATTTCTAAGCTGATCTCATGGTGTGTGTTCTTTTCAACCCCTGAACTATGATTCTGAACTCTGGATAAACATTAGCAGCTTTCTATTAAACGCACATATACACATGGGCGCTGGTCAGGTACCTCAAAACAAAACTTTACATCTTTCTGACAGGTAGCCTTCTTAACCCTTGCTTCAAAAGGGCACCTGAAAGAATTAACAGGTTTAGGCTGCAGTTCTGTACATACACTTACGTGGGAACTCAATACCACTGAACTCAATAGCATTTACTTCCGAGACAACATATACAGGATTGGGCTATTAGGATACAATTCTGTGTGCACTTACCTGGAAGTAAATCCCATTGAACTCAATGGGATGTACTTCTGGGTAGACACCCATAGGATTGCTCTGCATGGCTGCAATCGCATGCCTGCTTACCTGGAGTAAGGGCCATTCAACATAATTGGACTGACTTCTGAGCAAACATGCATAATAGGATTGTTATTGTGGCATAAGCTTCTCAGATGCATGACCTGTTCTCAGTTGACAAGGAGACATATGGACACGGGGGAAATATACACAGTGGGAGTAAATAGTTGCTATGAAATGTAGGAGGTACAGCAGTAGAGCTGTGACATTTCTATCGGAAGTTCAAGATAAGCACAATCACCATTCAAAGCAGCAGTAATTGCTGATAACATATAGAAACGTCCCTCAAATTCCCATTCAGCCATGAAGTTCACTGGTGACCTTGGACTAATCAATGGTGTGGTTTGAACAATCACCATAGCCTAAATGGGCTGTTTGGGGGTTGTGGGTGGTTTGTTAGCCATGCCAACAACCCACCCTTGATGGGTTTGGATGTCACAATAAGCTACAGTGACTGATCACCATAGCTTGAATATTCAAAATGGCTGCTGGCACATGCCACAACCCACCATAGCTTAAATAAACCATGGTGGGCTGCAGTGATCATGCAAACCAGGCCACAGCCTACCTACCACACAGGGTTGTTGTGAGGGAGGAGGAAGAACAAGGTATCCTACCTGGAGCTTCTTATTGGAAAGGTGGGGTATAAATGTATCATGATAAAATTTCCTATCATAAAGCACCTTTTACACACTCAGATCTGCATAATGGTAAGTATACCATTAACATATAAATGTATACACCAACAATGTATATATGCATTTATAGATCTTGCCCTTATACAACCAAGGAGCTATACATGTTATACATGCATCAAACCAGGTAATGATAGATACTTTTTAATAAATAAGAACACATAGACATGCTTGCAATGGACAACCTTGTATGTAAACTATGTAAATAAAAAGGATTTCCACAATGTTTATACAAACGTGCATATGTGCACATAAAACACTGCTAGTGGCTAAGGATTGGTGAACCTCCCAAAGTCCAGTCGGGGGGGGGGGTCCACCGCAGGGAAATCTGGGCCACTTGGGCTCACTGGATTTCCCTAGAGCCCTGCGCATACCCACCAGTTTTCAAGGGGCACCTTTCTGGTTTTAAAAAGGCAAGATCTGCGAAGGTGGGTGCCATTCGCGGATCTTGGGAAAATCATGGCTGTAAATTGCGTCTTTTATGTCATTTGTGACCATAAAGCACTTACATCTATGTAAACTGAAGCCATAAAAATGGACTTTGTCTTTTTAAAACCTGGAAGCAGTCCTGTCTGGAGTCTGGTGAGCACTGAGATAAGGGGAGCCAGTCTGCTGCAGACCCCACAGGTTGTATTCTTGGGAATCTGGCTTATTTGAGTCCGCAGTGAATTTCTCCAGAATCCCTACTAGTGGCTAACTTCTTACATATAAGAAAGCATATACTGTCAATAATGGCCTTTTAAACATTGATAGCCACAAGGCATCGTCTTCTGCCCTTACAAAGATGTTGTTGTTGTTGTTGTTGTTCAGTCGTTCAGTCGTGTCCGACTCTTCGTGACCCCATGGACCATAGCATGCCAGGCCTTCCTGTCCTGCGCTCTCTCCCGGAGCGTGCTCAAGTCCATATTCATTGCATCCGTGATGCTATCTAGCCATCTCATCCTCTGCCGTCCCCTTCTCCTTTGGCCTTCAGTCTTTCCCAGCATCAGGGTCTTTTCCAGGGAGTTTTCTCTTCGCATTAGGTGGCCAAAATATTGGAGCTTCAGCTTCATTATCTGTCCTTCCAATGAGCACTCAGGGTTGATTTCCTTTAGGATGGACTGATTTGACCTCCTTGCAGTCCAGGGCACTCGTAAGAGTCTTCTCCAGCACCACAGTTCGAAAGCATCAATTCTGCGGCGCTCAGCCTTCCTTATAGTCCAGCTCTCACAGCCATACATTACTACTGGGAAAACCATAGCTTTGATTAGACGGACCTTTGTCGGCAAGGTGATGTCTCTGCTTCTTACTATGCTGTCTAGGTTGGCCATAGCTTTCCTCCCAAGGAGCAAGCGTCTTTTAATTTCATGGCTACAGTCACCGTCTGCGGTGATCTTGGAGCCCAAGAAAGTAAAATCTGTCACTGCTTCCATTTCTTCCCCTTCCATATGCCAGGAAGTGATGGGGCCAGATGCCATGATCTTCGTTTTTTTAATGTTGAGTTTCAAACCAGCTTTTGCACTCTCCTCTTTCACCCTCAACAAGAGGCTCTTGAGATCCTCTTCGCTTTCTGCCATTAGGGTGGTATCGTCTGCATATCGGAGGTTGTTGATAATTCTCCCAGCAATCTTAATTCCGACCTCTGATTCATCCAACCCGGCATTTCTCATGATGTACTCTGCATATAAGTTAAATAAGCAGGGTGACAATATACAGCCTTGTCGTACTCCTTTCCCAATTTTGAACCAATCGGTTGTTCCATGTCTGGTTCTGACTGTTGCTTCTTGACCCTCGTACAGGTTTCTCAGGAGACAGGTAAGGTGGTCTGGTACTCCCATCACTTTAAGAATTTGCCACAGTTGGTTGTGATCCACACAATCAAAGGCTTTAGCGTAGTCAATGAAGCAGAAAGAGACGTTTTTCTGGAATTCTCTTGCTTTCTCCATGATGCAGCGAATGTTGGCGATTTGATCTCTAGTTCCTCTGCCTCTTCGAAACCCAGCTTGTACTTCCGGTAGTTCTCGGTTCGCATACTGCTGAAGCCTAGCTTGTAGGATTTTGAGCATCACCTTGCTGGCATGTGAAATGAGCGCAATTGTGCGGTAGTTTGAACACTCTTTGGCGTTGCCCTTCTTTGGAATTGGAATGTAAACTGACCTTTTCCAGTCTTGTGGCCACTGGTGAGTGTTCCAGATTTGTTGGCATATTGAATGCAGCACTTTAACAGCATCATCTTTTAGGATTTTAAATAGCTCGGCTGGAATACTGTCATCTCCGCTAGCTTTGTTGTTACTAATGCTTCCTAAGGCCCACTTGACTTCACTCTCGAGGATGTCCGGCTCAAGTTCAGGGACTGCACTATCATGGCTATCAGGGACATTCAGATCTTTCCTGTATAGTTCTTCTGTGTATTCTTGCCACCTCTTCTTAATCTCATCTGCTTCTGTTAGGTCCCTGCCTTCTTTGTCCTTTATCATGCCCGTCTTTGCACAAAACGTTCCCTTGAGATCTCCAATTTTCTTGAAGAGATCTCTAGTCTTTCCCATTCTGTTGTTTTCCTCGATTTCTTTGCATTGTTCATTTCAGAAGGCCTTCTTGTCTCTCCTTGCTATTCTCTGGAACTCTGCATTCAGTTGGGTATATCTTCCCCTTTCTCCCTTGCTTTTCGCTTCCCTTCTTTCGTGAGCTACTTGTAAAGCCTCATCAGACAGCCACTTGGCTTTCTTGCATTTCTTTTTCTTTGGGATGGATTGAGTTGCTGCCTCCTGAACAATGTTACGGACCTCTGTCCATAGTTCCTCAGGCACTCTGTCTATCAGGTCTAATCCCTGAAATCTATTCCTCACCTCCACTGTGTATTCATAAGGGATATGATTTAGGTCATACCTGAACCGTTTAGTGGTTTTCCCTACGTTCTTCAATTTAAGCCGAAATTTTGCAAGAAGCAGCTCATGATCTGAGCCACAGTCAGCTCCAGGTCTTGTTTTTACTGACTGTATGGAGCTTCTCCATCTTTGGTTGCAAAGGACATAATCAATCTGATTTCGATATTGACCATCTGGTGACGTCCATGTGTAGAGTTGCCTCTTGTGCTGTTGGAAAAGAGTGTTTGCTATGATCAGCATGTTCTCTTGGCAAAACTCTATTAGCTTTTGTCCTGCTTCATTTTGTACACCAAGGCCATGCCTGCCTGTTATCCTGGTGATTTCTTGACTTCCTACTTTAGCATTCCAATCCCCTATGATGAAGAGGACATCTTTTTTTGGTGTTAGTTCTAGAAGGTGTTGTAGGTCTTCATAGAACCGATCAACCTCAGCTTCTTCGGCCTCAGTGGTTGGGGCATAGACTTGAATTACTGTGATGTTGAATGGTTTGCCTTGCATTCGTACTGAGATCATTCTATCATTTTTAAGATTGTACCCCAGTACTGCTTTTCCCACCCTTTTGTTGACTATGAGTGCTACTCCATTTCTTCTAAGGGATTCTTGCCCACAATAGTAGATATGATGGTCACCTGAATTAAATTCGCCCATGCCTGTCCATTTTAGTTCGCTGATTCCCAAGATGTCGATGTTCAATCTTGCCATCTCATGTTTGACCACCTCCAGCTTACCTTGATTCATTGATCTGACATTCCAGGTTCCTAAACAATATTGTTCTTTACAGCATCGGATTTTCTTTTCACCACCAGACACATCCACAGCTGAGTGTCCTTTCGGCTTTGGCCCAGCCGCTTCACTCTTTCTGGCGCTACTTGGAAATACCCTCTGCTCTTCCCCAGTAGCATATTGGACACCTTCCGACCTGAGGGGCTCATCTTCCGGCGTCATCTCTTTTAGCCTTGTGATACGTTCCATGGGGTTTTCTTGGCAAGAATACTGGAGTGGGTTGCCATTTCCTTCTCCAGTGGACCACATTTTGTCAGAACTCTCTGCCATGACCTGTCCGTCTTGGGTGGCCCTGCAGGGCATAGCTTATGGCTTCACTGAGTTACGCAAGCCCCTTCGCCACAACAAGGCAGTGATCCATGAAGGGGATTCACAGTATACTTCACATATATACTTCACAGTATAGTTGAGACTTTATAGTCCGCAGCCCCATTAACCCTGCATTGGTTTGCCCCCTTGGTGTTCTTTTCTGGCTCAGCTTTAAAGAATGCACATACATATTTATCGAATATGTCTGAAGAATACACATGGTCACACTCAACCTCTGTAGAATGAGAAGTTTATCTACACAGTACAAGCTCAACACACATTGTTCCCCAACAGAGCCAATGAGGACAATTGCAAGACCAGGATGGGTCCAACCATTTGTAATGCCAAATCAGAAGCCCAGGCAGTTTCCCAATGGATATACTTTAAAGCTACAATTCCATGCCTGCTTACTTAGGAGTAAGTCCATTGAATCCAGTGTGCCTTACTTCTTAAACGTGGACTTCACAAAAAGTGTTTTGCCTGCTCTGCTGTCTTTCTTAAAGCTAGGATCTGGCTTCAGCTGCAGTGGTGCAGGTCACTGCCCTGCTGCAATTTAAGCTCATTCATGTACATATTTAGATGCACTACATTCTGTATACAGGGTGTAACCTAAGGGACTGGCCTTTTCCATCAGTAGCATCCACCTAAATTGTACATGTAATTAGAAGGCATATGGCTTTACAAATAAGGAAACTTTTTTAAATTTTGCAAAAAAAAATTCAGAAGCTAGATGATAAAATCGCTGCAAAAATGATCCAACATGAAAATATGCTATTAACTGTCCGTAGACTCTTGTTTGAAAACAGGGCCATCTGCTGTTTGTAATAGTAATCTGCCAACTGAAGCTTTGTTTGCTTGGCCATTGTGCTAACAAGGTGCCAAGGAATAGAAACAATACATTCTTTTCATTAAATAGACACAACAATTTCAAGTGACAACTTAAAATATATAATAGGAAATACTGCATCTAGTCCACAACATTATTTACATGCTTTGATGTATTTCAGATTTGAATTGAGATATCCTACAAGTGCTTAGTTTCTTGCTTTACGCGATGCTTCAGGTTCAATGCTATCAATCTAAAGAGTTCTGTGCTGGAAAAAAATACGACGAAAAACTCTGGTGGTGCTAGCATAACTGTTAATCAGTCCCAGAGACTGAGAGCCATTCTTGTGTTTTAATCTTTGTATTAGTTTCACTGCAAAATATACAGTTTCAAAAATCTATATGCAATAGGCATAAAAACAATTACCTATTACATTATTAATACAACACAAAACATCTGTTTACATCAGCAGTGTATTATGTTTACAATTATTAAAGAAATATAACTAGCAGTTTTCAAAATATTGTTGTTTTCCTCCTCCTCCTTGCTTGTATGTGTACATTCTCTGTTTTGTCATCTCAGAAATTTTCTGAATGTTTGACAACCATTCTCAAATTATAGAAATTTCTACCAATTGTCATTTGGAAGTGAATAGGATATTTGGTTCTATTTAAAAAGCTCAAGATTAAGACTCAATGTTCTTGAATTCACGTATGGTCAATTATCTATCTATCTATCTATCTATCTATCTTCTATCTGTCATCTATCTATCTATCTATCTATCTCAAAGTGTTTATGGGGCTAAAGGGGATATTATAATTTGTTATTATTTTGTACATACATTTTTCTAGAATGGATATGGGAGGCATTATTTCAGAAGAATACCTGTTTAAATGTATCTCTAGGTTTAGATGTTTGGAGAATAAATGTTCCTGTGATGTGATCTGAAAAAAGAAGGTACGTGCTCATATGCAAAAATGCCTGTTACTGTTTTGTATATACTACAGTAGTGACACAGTTGTTGTTGTTGTTGTTCAGTCGTTCAGTCGTGTCCGACTCTTCGTGACCCCATGGACCATAGCACGCCAGGCCTTCCTGTCCTGCGCTCTCTCTCGGAGCGTGCTCAAGTCCATATTCATTGCATCCGTGATGCTATCTAGCCATCTCATCCTCTGCCGTCCCCTTCTCCTTTTGCCTTCAGTCTTTCCCAGCATCAGGGTCTTTTCCAGGGAGTTTTCTCTTCGCATTAGGTGGCCAAAATATTGGAGCTTCAGCTTCATTATCTGTCCTTCCAATGAGCACTCAGGGTTGATTTCCTTTAGGATGGACTGATTTGACCTCCTTGCAGTCCAGGGCACTCGTAAGAGTCTTCTCCAGCACCACAGTTCGAAAGCATCAATTCTGCGGCGCTCAGCCTTCCTTATAGTCCAGCTCTCACAGCCATACATTACTACTGGGAAAACCATAGCTTTGATTAGACGGACCTTTGTCGGCAAGGTGATGTCTCTGCTTCTTACTATGCTGTCTAGGTTGGCCATAGCTTTCCCCCAAGGAGCAAGCGTCTTTTAATTTCATGGCTACAGTCACCGTCTGCGGTGATCTTGGAGCCCAAGAAAGTAAAATCTGTCACTGCTTCCATTTCTTCCCCTTCCATATGCCAGGAAGTGATGGGGCCAGATGCCATGATCTTCGTTTTTTTAATGTTGAGTTTCAAACCAGCTTTTGCACTCTCCTCTTTCACCCTCAACAAGAGGCTCTTGAGATCCTCTTCGCTTTCTGCCATTAGGGTGGTATCGTCTGCATATCGGAGGTTGTTGATAATTCTCCCAGCAATCTTAATTCCGACCTCTGATTCATCCAACCCGGCATTTCTCATGATGTACTCTGCATATAAGTTAAATAAGCAGGGTGACAATATGCAGCCTTGTCGTACTCCTTTCCCAATTTTGAACCAATCGGTTGTTCCATGTCTGGTTCTTACTGTTGCTTCTTGACCCTCGTACAGGTTTCTCAGGAGACAGGTAAGGTGGTCTGGTACTCCCATCACTTTCAGAATTTGCCACAGTTGGTTGTGATCCACACAATCAAAGGCTTTAGCGTAGTCAATGAAGCAGAAAGAGACGTTTTTCTGGAATTCTCTTGCTTTCTCCATGATGCAGCGAATGTTGGCGATTTGATCTCTAGTTCCTCTGCCTCTTCTAAACCCAGCTTGTACTTCCGGTAGTTCTCGGTTCGCATACTGCTGAAGCCTAGCTTGTAGGATTTTGAGCATCACCTTGCTGGCATGTGAAATGAGCGCAATTGTGCGGTAGTTTGAACACTCTTTGGCGTTGCCCTTCTTTGGAATTGGAATGTAAACTGACCTTTTCCAGTCTTGTGGCCACTGGTGAGTGTTCCAGATTTGTTGGCATATTGAATGCAGCACTTTAACAGCATCATCTTTTAGGATTTTAAATAGCTCGGCTGGAATACTGTCATCTCCGCTAGCTTTGTTGTTACTAATGCTTCCTAAGGCCCACTTGACTTCACTCTCGAGGATGTCCGGCTCAAGTTCAGGGACTGCACTATCATGGCTATCAGGGACATTCAGATCTTTCCTGTATAGTTCTTCTGTGTATTCTTGCCACCTCTTCTTAATCTCATCTGCTTCTGTTAGGTCCCTGCCTTCTTTGTCCTTTATCATGCCCGTCTTTGCACAAAACGTTCCCTTGAGATCTCCAATTTTCTTGAAGAGATCTCTAGTCTTTCCCATTCTGTTGTTTTCCTCGATTTCTTTGCATTGTTCATTTCAGAAGGCCTTCTTGTCTCTCCTTGCTATTCTCTGGAACTCTGCATTCAGTTGGGTATATCTTCCCCTTTCTCCCTTGCTTTTCGCTTCCCTTCTTTCGTGAGCTACTTGTAAAGCCTCATCAGACAGCCACTTTGCTTTCTTGCATTTCTTTTTCTTTGGGATGGATTGAGTTGCTGCCTCCTGAACAATGTTACGGACCTCTGTCCATAGTTCCTCAGGCACTCTGTCTATCAGGTCTAATCCCTGAAATCTATTCCTCACCTCCACTGTATATTCATCAGGGATATGATTTAGATCATACCTGAACGGTTTAGTGGTTTTCCCGACGTTCTTCAATTTAAGGCGAAATTTTGCAAGAAGCAGCTCATGATCTGAGCCACAGTCAGCTCCAGGTCTTGTTTTTACTGACTGTATGGAGCTTCTCCATCTTTGGCTGCAAAGGACATAATCAATCTGATTTCGATATTAACCATCTGGTGACGTCCATGTGTAGAGTCGCCTCTTGTGCTGTTGGAAAAGAGTGTTTGCTATGATCAGCATGTTCTCTTGGCAAAACTCTATTAGCTTTTGTCCTGCTTCATTTTGTACACCAAGGCCATGCCTGCCTGTTATCCCGGTGATTTCTTGACTTCCTACTTTAGCATTCCAATCCCCTATGATGAAGAGGACATCTTTTTTTGGTGTTAGTTCTAGAAGGTGTTGTAGGTCTTCATAGTGACACAGTAGAGTTTGTGTAAATGATGCTTTCTGGTTAAGGAACGTTCTGGACCCATCACTCAAAACCTCCTGTGATACATGTACAAGCATACAATAGGGGAAGATCAGTAATTTAAACAATCCTTTGCCTATGAGCTGCAAAATATTATGATGGCTTGGATCCAAAGAACTGAGAGTGGAAGGAGAAAACAAGTGCTAGTGGAAGATGTCTCACAGTGTGGTGCTTCAGTATATCAGGATTGTAAGGCCTTGGCCTCACTCTGACATGGGCTGCAGCTAGGGTCCATTTCAGGTGTGGGCAGATGAATATCAGAAGAACAAGAGACATAAACACTGACAGGCTGGAGGACAGGCAACAGATCGGACTGATGAGGAACAAAGGACCAGAGACCAAATGCAGAGTTAGAGCCAGGCAAAAGGTTGCATTATTTTTAAAATGTGTAAGTAATTTTTATTTTCCAATAGGAAAAGCATTTCATAACACATAACAACAATCATTAACTAACTTCATCAATAGAAAGTTGTCACATACAACTACATCAATAACATCTATTATAAAAACCAATCATAAAACATCTATCATAAAAACTTACTAAAGGTTTTTAGTGTTCAGTCACATAGTTTCCACAGTTCTACATGGGTTTTCGGTGGGTTTCTCTTCTCATCCTGTTTGTTAATAAAGTTGATAAAGACACACCATATTTCATGGAACAAATCTGATTCCTTTTGTCATCTTTGGGCCTGCTTTTGTGCAGTCAGTTTTTCTGCCAATATAATTATCCATATGTTGTTATACCATGCAAAAGGCTGAATTCCCAGGCAGGGATATAGGCTGAAGGAAACAGAAGTGAGGTCAAAGGCAGGCAGAGGTCAGGATTCAAGGCAGCAGTCAGGAAAAGAAAGCAGTAGAGAAGGTGTTCAAGCATAGCCAGCTCTTTTCAGATATCTGTATCTGTGCTCAAGACAGAGACATTGGGACAGGAACCAGGCATGCACAATGTCTAAAAATGGGCTAATCAGTGTAGCCTCTCTCTGGATTCATACATTCATTTGAAGATGATGATAGGGCAATTACCCTGCCTCAGTTATGGAATTCCATGGGGAGACTAAAAATAGTATTCCACTTCCAATCTCCCATGTTTTCCTACCACTTCTTCTGATTTTGCTCTTACCCCAGAAAATCCATTAAGGTGAAAAAGATGAAAGAGCTGCACAATGTTTCCTGGTGAATACTGCTAGGATCCTTCCATTTGGAAGCACCCCCAGAGTGCTGGTGGCAGAGGAGGCAAGGCACTGGAGACTGGCTGCTGGAGACCCTGGTTCAAGACCATCACAACTCTCTAAACCTTACAGTGGGAAAAATCCAATGCTGTCCATGTGCTAGTGTTAATGATATTGCACTAGCGTAAACCAGTGCTCACACAACTTGTTGGTGCCTCTTCCATTGGCAGCTTCTATGCTTGTGTTTGGGACAGTGCTGGCAGAGTCAGCCTAAGACATTTGCTTCCTGAGGTGGAACAACAAATGGCACCCACCACCCACCCAAGTCAAGGTACTAGTACCCATGGACAGTCAAGTTATTTTGGCATCTAAGACAGAAAATTCCTAACTAATAATTTGCTTCCCTTTCATGACACCTAAAATCTGCTTCCTGTACCATTTCAGGCCATGGACTCTGTTGATGACCTGCTCTGTAGCCTGGATTGCAGGCTTCTACTATGGATCAGATCTTGAGCAAGGGTCAGGTTAGGTCAGGTTTCTCAGGGAAGCAAGGTGGCAAGAGGTTAGCACCATGGAAAGCTCCAAGTGGGGCTGGAAACCAGATAGGGATGTTTGTATGTTGCTCCAATATGGAGCAGAGCAAGACTGAGGTTCAAATAAGAGTTTGGCTGTCTTTAGGATGGTTGGCCCTGCCTCTATACTGACTGAAGCTTTGTCTCTTAAAGGGACCTCGCCTGTTTTACCAATCTTGGGATGCAACAACATGCAAGTGGCTGTGGCATGCTAGTTTCCTCATGACCTGAATCCTCAGAGTCTGAGGATGATAGTGTGACCTCCTCTGGACACAGGGGAATTGATTTCTAGGGATTTTCCGGAGAACTGGGTCCTGGAGAGATGGGAGCCCCATGATGCTTTCCTGTGCCCAAATCCACTCCCTGAACCATTAATGCTGGAGCGTTAATGCCTTCTTCAGAGGACAAGGGTTCAGGATCCTCTGAGGACAAAGGTTCAGGGTCTTGGTCCGTGACACTGTCTAGTGATAGGGCCAGCCCTGACTGCTGGAAACAAGGGGTCATGACAATTATTGAGATACTTGATTCGTACTGTATAAAAATGCTGCCCCAGTCTTTACATTCTGAGTAGGAGGCCTTGCTTACTGTGCCATGGCCTACTGATGTTCATTTGGTCATGGTGTGGAGGTGGGTCTTCTCATTATGGTGTCCACCTCCCCATTGAGACTGGGCTGGCTCCTAGTGTGAAGTTTTTCTGCCAACAATTCAATACATATTTATTTGCCAGGGTGTTTTCCTGGCTGCTAGCATTGCCAGCTACTGCTGGTTGTTTTAATGAGATATTTCATTGTTTTATTACTGTTTTATTTATTGGTTTTATTGCATTTTGTTATGACTTCATTTTGTGAACTCTGGGATTTTTTAAAATGAAAAGCATATAGAAATTCTCTGAAATAAAATAAATAACATTTATTGCTGCAGTAAACAAGGGTTCTAGAGAACGTAAAAATGTCTTCACTATTATATGACATTTTGGCTGGCCCTAATATAGATATTGCCCAACTGTGGAGTTTGGACATTTTTCTGTTGAAATATTTCCAGCAGAGGGCAGCCTAACATAAGTTTGTTTGCTAGATTTGTCCTCATTATTATTTTTATATCTGTTAATTAAAATCTTTTCTTTAGTTGATGTGTCACTAAAAGCTCATATGGCAAATATTTAAAACAAATGATGATCGATATGTCCCCGCATTCCCCCAAATAATTATCACATTAAAACTATAGTACTATAAACCTAATAAGAGTTAACGATAGGCCTGTCTACCATGATGATACCAACAAAATGCTACTATTACAAGGATGTGTTACCTCACTTCTCTTTTAATAAAATGGAAAGACCAAGAGTACCTGATAACAACCCTGACTGAAGTAGGTGCTTCCCTTCAACCACTGAGAAAATGATATGCACCTCAAATTACTGAAAAAATGAGTCAAACCTGTAAGAGGAGCATGAATGTACATTTTCATGATATCAATACCTTTTCAAAATGGAATCCTATTTGTTTATTTGAAAAGATTAATTGATAATTCAGTCATCCAACAACCTGCTGGTTAAAAGACCAGAAGCTAAGGCTATCCTTAGTTGGTCTGAACTCCACAAAGCAAGGAAATTGGAAACTAGGACTGATGCACCCACACTTTTCCTGGGTGTTTCAGTCCCAAATCCAGATTGGGAGGATGGAGTGCCTGGGACCAGCAAAGATGCTCCATGTTGTCCTGGAGCATCATGGAGCATCTTTGCTGGCCCCAGGCACTCCATCTTCCCGATCTGGATTTGGGACTGAAACAGTGTGGGTGCATGGAGGGTAAGTTGTAAGCAATTTGTGACATTGCACAACATCATGACTGATCACGGGACACATCAGATAAGCCATCAGCCTTAGCTTCCAATTTCTTGGCTCTGTAGAGTTTGGACCAACATGAGATAGCCTTAGCTTCTGGTCTTTTAAACCGGCAGGTTTTTGGATGATTGAATTTCCTTGGTTTTTGAAAAGCAAATGTGTCCCCAACATACTTGCTTTTAGATTTGCCACTCTCAGCATTCTATAAACCAAAAAGGTGGAATACAAAATATTATATAACAAGTGGGCAGTTTAGGAACAGGGCTTGTTCATTGAAAGCCAAAGTAAATGATAGTTTCCTATCTTCGCACACAGAGTACCAGGCAGATTCTCTCTCTCTCTTTCTCCCTCACACACACGCGCGCACACACGTACACACACCTCTGTCTCTCTCTCTCTTTTGCAATCAGAGATGCAGTGCCCTGAATATGGAGATTCTGTCTCTTGGACCTTATCCATTTCCATTCTGCCACTCTTCATGAGAGAGGATTGGTTCTCTTTAGTGCATGATGAGCTGCTCACATCCTCTTGTTCCACACACCTAGTTCTGTGGCTGCATTCTCAAACTAATAAGAATATAAAAAGCCATGCTGGATGAGACCAAGGGTCTATCTAGTCCAGCATTCTGTTCACACAGTGGCCAAACAGCTGTCGACTGAGAACCCACAAGCAGGGCATGAGTGCTACAGCACCCTCCCACCCATGTTCCCCAGCAATTGGTGTACATAGACATACTGCCTCTGATACTGCAGGTAGCATCTAGACATCAGGACTAGTAGCTCTTGATGCCCTTATTCTCTGTGAATTTGTTCAATCTGCTATTAAAGCTATCCAAATTGGTGGCCATCACTACATCTTGTGGAAGTGAATTCAATAGTTTAACTATGTGCTATATGAAGAAGTACTTACTTTTTCCTGTTCTGAATCTTCCACCAATCAGCTTCATGGGATGACCCTGACTTCTAGTATTAGAAGAGAGGGGGAAAAATCCACTTTCTCCACACCATGCATAATTTTATACACCACTATCATGCCTCCCCTCACTCGCCTTTTCTGTAAACCAAACAGTTCAAGATGTTGTAACTTTTACTTGTAGAGGAGTTGCTCCAGACCTTGGATCATTTCCGTTGCTCTTTTCGGCATTTTTTCAAACTGTACAATATCCTTTTTTAGGTGCAATGACCCAAACTGTACACAGTATTCCAAGGAAGGTTACGCTACAGATCTGTATAGAGGAAGTATGATCTTCGCAGTTGTTTTTTTCAGTTCCTTTCCTAATTATGCCTTGGAATACATGGAATTTGCCTTTTTCACAGCGGCCACATGCTTGGGTCAACATTTTCATTGAACTGTAAACCACAACCTGATCTCTTTCTTGGTCAGTCAAGAGTGTATAAGTGAAGTTGGGATTTTTTGCCCCGATGTGCATCACTTTACACTTGCTTACATAGAACTGCATTTGTCATTTTTATGCCTGTTTTCCCACTATGGAGAGATCCTTTTGGAGCTTTTCACACTCCCTCTTTGTTTTAACAACCCTAAATAACAGGATGTCATCAGCAAACCTGGCCAACTCACTGTTCAGTCCTAGTTCCAGATCATTTATTATTATTATTATTACTACTACTACTATTATTGCATTTTTTATTATTACATTTATATCCTGCCTTTTCTCTTCTTGCAAGGAACCCAAGGCAGCTTACATGATCCTCCTCCTTTCCATTTTATTCTCACAACAACCTTGTGAGGTAGGTTAGGCTGACAGTCAGTGACCGGCCCAAAATCACCCACTGAGCTTCATGGCAGAATGGGGACTAGAACCCAGATCTCCTGAGATTGATGACTGTAGTCATCAATCTACAGTAACTAGCCTATAATTTTTTCACAAATCAAGAGCACAAAGGTAGCCAACATGTTTTTCAGAAACACTTTTGAGTAAGGAGTTTTTTTTCTTCTTTCTATTAACTGCCCTTTCTCCCTCAGTCTTTAACCAATCTTCCTGAAATTTTCAGGTTATGTAAAGAACACACATACACACATTTCTTTCTGGCACATATTAATTTCAGGAAAACTGATGGAACCTTTTTGATCTTATTAAGATTAGAAAGATGCACCCCCTTGATTTCCATTTAACATTATGGAACTCTTATTTTGCTGATGCCTTATCTAAGAGGAGCCACAACTGTGGCTCCTACAATTTGTGACATCACTCTGTGATAAATCTTCCTTCATATTCAGATAACCATTAACTAGAATATAGTAATTCTGATATCAAAATGATACTCAATATTTTTTTTCATCACTACGTATAAAGTGTTGAGGCATGGGCAGTTTTTTCAGGAGCAAGGTCAGGGTTGAGTAGGGATGTATGGATTGTGTAAAATCTGTTCCATCTATGTTTCACGAATTGTCAGGAGCCTTTCCTTCCATTGTCCACCTATTGATGGAACTGGATTTTCTAGTTTCCAAATTCACACAAATTCACATTTGTGCAAAAGTGCAAATGCACAATTTCACATGTGCGAAAATGTGCAAATCCCTCCCCAAATGTGTATTTTCAAGCTTTAGGCTATGGGGGGAAATTTTGGTCATTTTTAAAAAAATTTGCATATTTTTCTGAGGCACAAAATTCAGGAAAGTTACAGAGTCAATCCACAAGTGCAGTTGCAGATTTCTCCAACATCCCTAGGGTTGAGTCAGTTTGCTGAATGGAATAAAATCTGGGGGATGGTAATAGTATCATAAGCCATAGGAAGGAACCTCTGGTTGGCAGGCTAAATGGACCCTTGGAGGACCTTTGGAGGTTCCCCACCCAGCTCACAGAACATCCTTGAATTTCCCCCTGGAAGAATCCCCACTGTTATTTGTCATTGTGTGAGCAATAGGGAACTTGGCCAGTGCTAGGAGGAGCAACTGCTGATTTCATTCATGTAGTGCACTGTCCTCATGGGGACCAGCTTCATATTGTGTGAAGCCAGGCACTGGGAGGAGTCATGCTGGAAAGTCAAATAGAGGCAAATGACAAATCCCAATGGCTGTGCAACAAGCATGATTGGAGAACAAGCACAGGGACAACATCAGCTGGTGGGCTGAATGATTAAGAAAGAGGCTAAGATGGAATGTTCTGGACACAAAATGACTGAACAGCAGATGAAGCAGAAACTGGAGCCAGAGTGAAGCTGGAAGCAGAAGTAATTGACAGGGTTGTCAATATGAAAACAGAAGATTGATGGCAGCTACCAGTCATTTGAGGCTTGTAAGGTTGGTACAGCCAGTCATGAAGGACACACAAGCTGCGCAATTCACCAACAGCGACCAACTCAACTAATACTTCCACGCCAAACTTTAATTCCCTCCTCTGTTTCTATTGCTTCTTTTTCCCCTAATGAAGTGTTGCCAAACTCAAAGAACAATTCAAGACTTGGGCATGTTTACCAAGAATAGATGGCTGCAAATATTAATTAGAACTTCAACACAGTTATGTAGGCAAATGGAAAACTTTTTGCAAAATGGAAAATGTTTTGCAGAGGACTATTGCTGTTAAGGGAAAAAATGTGGCATGCTAATCTTAACATTGTTTTTTGGTGCAGTACAAACTGACATGACCAACTTTCCCCCACAATTTCAGGGATTTCCATTAACTTGTTAGAACTTATTGTTGTTGTTGTTGTTCAGTCGTTCAGTCGTGTCCGACTCTTCGTGACCCCATGGACCATAGCACGCCAGGCCTTCCTATCCTGCGCACTCTCCCGGAGCGTGCTCAAGTTCATATTCATTGCATCGGTGATGCTATCTAGCCATCTCATCCTCTGCCGTCCCCTTCTCCTTTTGCCTTCAGTCTTTCCCAGCATCAAGGTCTTTTCCAGAGAGTTTTCTCTTCGCATTAGGTGGCCAAAGTATTTGAGCTTCAACTTCAGTATCTGTCCTTCTAATGAGCACTCAAGGTTGATTTCCTTTAGGATTGACTGATTTGACCTCCTTGCAGTCCAGGGGACTCATAAGAGTCTTCTCCAGCACCACAGTTCGAAAGCATCAATTCTTCGGCGCTCAGCCTTCCTTATAGTCCAGCTCTCACAGTTACTACTGGGAAAACCATAGCTTTGATTAGACGGACCTTTGTTGGCAAGGTGATGTCTCTGCTTCTTACTATGCTGTCTAAGTTTGCCATAGCTTTCCTCCCAAGGAGCAAGCGTCTTCTAATTTCATGGCTACAGTCACCGTTTGCAGTGATCTTGGAGCCCAAGAAAATGAAATCTGTCACTGCTTCCATTTCTTCCCCTTCCATATGCCAGGAAGTGATGGGGCCAGATGCCATGATCTTCGTTTTTTTAAAGTTGAGTTTCAAACCAGCTTTTGCACTCTCCTCTTTCACCCTCAGCAAGAGGCTCTTGAGATCCTCTTCACTTTCTGCCATTAGGGTGGTATCATCTGCGTATCTGAGGTTGTTGATAATTCTCCCGGCAATCTTAATTCCGACCTGTGATTCATCCAACCCGGCGTTTCTCATGATGTATAGAACTTATTAGCATATCTCTTTCTTTCTTTCTTTCTTTCTTTCTTTCTTTCTTTCTTTCTTATTTATATTATAAACCACTAACATCTAAAGATTTCAAAGCAGTGTATACAATTTATAAGAAAATAAAGATATAAAAATTACATAGAATAGACCATATTTACATATCCATAAGAATAAAACAGATGGGAGGCTAAACTGCACCAGGAAGGCTTTCATAAACCCATTTGTCTTCAACATGCACCTAAAAGTAAGAATTGTTGGTGCATGTCTAATCTCAAGGAGAACATTATTCCACACATGGAACAGACCTCAGAAGTGTGTGGTACCACCATGAGGGCCTCATCAGATGACCTTGAGGATCAAATGGGTCTATAGGAGAGAAGGCATCTCTGTATTTGACCTGCAAATTCGTAACTCACAACAAAAAGTGCTGTGAGGCAAAACATTATTTCAAGGATCAATGAGTGCAATTTTGTCTGGTCTGATTTTCTTCAAATGGCTGATGACTTTAGATGTACAAGAATATCAAATGAAAAATGCAGTAAGAAAAGGATTGCAGACAGCACTTGTCACCACTGTTGTACTTTGAGTGTTTTCAGTGTATAGAATTTAGGGAGTTAACTTTGGCTGCTAAACAAAGCATACACCAAAAATTATTTTAGCTGGGTTCAGTCTTTGGTTTTGTACCAACAAGAATTAGTAAGGGAAAAATATTTGGATCCATTTTAGATTTTTATTATAAAACATATTTCTTAGAACATCGCATCAAAATAAAATATGCTGAATAAAATAAAAACATTCCTTGTTATTATAAAGGGGAGTATACTGTTAATGATTCTTAGATCTTAGTAGTTTAACAGGAATATTTACCAAACATTTCTTATTATGAAAGATTTCAAGTTTTAAGAGTCCAAAAGGAGAACTTTCATGTAAGTACCAAGTTTCCTGTCTAGCTTTGAATAGGCTATTCAGCTGACAGGTACACAGTCCTGATGAACTTCTAGACAGTAAAAAGCTAAGGGCATAATCCTGTCAGCATGGTTGCCAGCCTCCAAAGTTGTATGCTGGCATCTGTCCTATGCAGGGCGGCTGGAGCACGGAGGGGATCTTCTCCTCCGTGCTCTGCCTGCCCTGCATTTTTGGCTAGATGAGTGATATCGCGCTTCTAGCCAGGGCTTTGAAGAGGGGGCGGGAACGGGCCTGGAGACCCCACAGGGAGCAACATAAAGGGGCTTCTGCAGTCTTCTCCCCCCACACACACACCTGGGAATGCCCCCCTTTCACCCTCTCTGCGCTCCATTTTACGTGCCTGGAGAGGCAGCTGCCATGGTTCTCACTGTGCAGGCTACGAGGGGGTGGGGCAGGGAGCGTGGTGTCCTGTCTCTGAGCTCTGAGTTCAGAGCAAGTAAACCAAAAAATCCTATGGCCCTCTAGATAGCGTCTAGTGGCCGTAGGATTGCTCTCTAATTCATTCTAAAATTCAAGTGTGCTTACACTGTTTTGTGCAGCAGAGAGATTGCCTCATAACTAATATTGTCTACTGTCCCATTGATTAGGGCTTATAGTCTTACCTATCTCATTGTTACTCAACATTCCTAAAAAAATTAAACATACAAAAAGGCTTAAACATACACATTTCAGGCCACCTAAGATCAATTCTGAATCATACCTTTGAGAAGACAACTCCTTGCTCAAAATTGGTTAATTAAACTTAAGTATATATATTTTTCTAGGCATCAGCATAGCAAGCTTTTTGAGCTGTATATCTTATACAATATTTTTGCTCATTAATTGCTATAAAAATATGTTAAATACACTTTTAACCTGGAATACTACAGTATTACACCTGTTCATTACTTCATTACTCAAATAACTCTTTCTTTGGATACCATCCATGTCATCTTACAAATTAGTTTTCATAAGTTACCCAGAATTTCTTGGGACCTGCTTGTATCTTTGTGTGTCTTCCCCTAATACAATTGCTACTTTTTACTTATTTACATTTTCAAAAGGTTAACGATTAAGCATTATTAGTTGTTCTTCATGAGGCATTCATAAGAACATCTTATATTACTTTGCAGGAGGTGGGTTAGCAATTTCTCAGTAGCTTTCTCAGCAATTTCAGTAAAGCTATTCTTTTAAAATCCTTGACACAATGACATAAATGGAGAAGCCAGTAAGCAATTAAAGATATTTAAATGGACTGGAGGAGAAAGTGGATTTTTATGGGCTGAATATAATGACAAACATAATCCTGATGGCAAATGCTCCAAGAAATATCAGTGCCATGTCCCCTTTGCATCTCATTCATTATATTTCATTTGAAATTGGGTGCCTTTTGTGTGAGGGAATATGCTCCTCTATGGCAGGCCAGAACTACATATTTTAAGAAACCTTCATTTATAGTTCTTATATCTCCCCCTCTGCAATCTATAGTATAACTTATATGTTGACATCATTTTACTGTTTCCCCAGCCTTGCCAATGATGCCAGTGATGTAGCACAAGAGTGGGGAAATGCATGGTGTAAAGACACTAGGGCATGAGGTAAATGGTTCTACTCATTATGTATGGTTCTAGGCGGGTTTTGTAGCAGCCATGTATGTCATACAGAGTGTATAATGCCCCCAATGAGTGCTTGCTTTCTACATTCTTAAATGGCTCTGTGGCCTCTTTAAACCACTTCTGAGGAGCCATACTCTGTACAAGTATTAATGGTGTAATCTCTGTAACTCCAGACATTTCATATAGTATTTATTTATTTATTAATTATTGCATTTATATCCCGCTATTCCTCTTGCAAGGAACCCAAGGTGGCTTACATTATCCTCCTCCTCTCCATTTTATCCTCACAACAACAACCCTGTGAGGTAGGTTGGGCTGAAAGTGTGTGGCTGGCCCAAAGTCACCCAGTGAGCTTCCATGGCTGAGTGGGGACTAGAACCTAGATCTCCCGGCTCCCAGTCCACCACTCTTGCCACTACACCACACTGGCCCTCTACTAGCAGTAGAAAACACTTCAGAGGTAGAGGCTTTTTCATCTGGTCCAGAATCTTTTATGAAGGCAGATGCCAAAGTTATCTGTGTTGCCACTATATGGATATGAATTTTAAACCACATTAACCCTGTCAGTGAGCATCTGTGAACCAACAAGAATGCTTTGTTTGAGGGATGGCTTAATTATACCTTTGTTTACATTATCTTTGGTAATGGAAGAAGAGATAACTTGCTTCCAGTTATGTATGTATAGGATTCCACCCATGTCTCTGAAAGAGCTATCATCTATCTCCAGCTATTATATGTTATATAATAATAACAAATACAAGTTCTACATAAGCACTGTCAAAACATCCAAGATTGAAGAGAAACAGGCTGATATCTAGCCTCTGTCATCTGGAGTTGTGCTTTTCAAGCTTCATACATGACAATTGTCCTATATGTTTACTATCGCTGGTGAATAATATGCTAGTTTCTACTTCGCTATGAGTACAGGTGTTGAAAAGTTGCCAGGTCATTGTTAGTCATTGGAATATAATATTAGCACTGTTTCACACAATCACTTGCTGGAAATCCTGTACAAGGAGAAAAACAGCCTTTGTTCAGATTGATTGATTTATGTATGTATGTATTTATAAATAATACTTTTAGAGTGCAGCTGGACAGCCAGAGGATTATTCAGTTTTGGGGAACCAACCTCAGAGCCCGGGCTCTGAGGTTGGTTCCCAGAAAACCACCTCCCCACCCCCTCCCTGGCTCTGCACAGGTAAGAGCAACATGGAGCAGGAGGAAAAGGGGCGTTCCTGGGGGCAGGGAGGGGACCTTGGAAGGGCCAGTATGACACTTCCTACGTGTCCTCTGGCCGCCGCCCCCACTTTGAAATGCTGAGGCTAGACAGCCAAAATTGACCATCTAGCCACAAATGCAGGGCAGCCGGAGCATGGAGGAGAAGATTCCTTCCACGCTTCGCCCACCATGCATTGGATAGAGTTCGGAGGTGGCCGCCTATCCCCATAGGATTGCTCCTTTATAGTGCTTAATATATTAAAAAAAAATCCCTGTTTCACATTAAAATACAACATAGCAATATAGAAATAAGATAAAAATAATAAATGATTCAGAGAGCAATCCTATGTCTGTCTAGTGGGCCATAGGATATGCTCATTTCTGGGAACCGACCTTGGAGCCCGCACTCTGAGGTCGGTTCCCAGAAAACCAACCACCCTTATTGTCTGCGCAGCCTCAGAGGCAGCGTGGAGAAGCCCCATCCTCCGCGCTCTCAAAAGGAACGTGGAGCAACTGAAAAGGGCTGGGGCTGGGGGGCATTCCAGGGAAAGTAGAGAGGAGCTGTGCATAAGACACATCCAATGTGTCGTATGGCAGCTTCCTCTCCCAGTCGGCCCCCCGCTGCTAGACAGCTGAAAACAGCTGTCTAATGAAAAATAGCAAGGCAGGAGGGGCACAGAGGGAGCAAGCCCCCCATGCCTCTCCTGCCTTCCTTTGGATAGGTGGTTGCTTCCGAGGTCAGAGGCGGCCACCTATCTAGTTAGGATTGTGCCCTAAATCATTTAAAACATTTTGGCAGTCTTTATTAATAGCCAGTTTAGGAAAATAAGAGCTTTTCTACAGAAGGCTGTTCTGCAGAACAGAAATCTGATGGTTTTGTCAAAAAATTGAGAGCTGAACTCTACACAAACAGCTTTTCCTGTCCTGCTTTTTTTCTATATTGTCAGGGCCTTGTGGGTTATAGCCAGGATTTGATGAGAAGTAGCCTGGAAGGGCTCGGGCCTATTCAGCCTCTGGAATGTCTGAGTCTGTGTGAGCTTATCCCTGTCAGTGGTCTCAGAGCAGAGCCAGGGGGAGCCACCCAACTCCCTGTCCATCTGCTGGTCTGGCCTTGGCAGGCAGGGAGGCTGGAAGCTATCCGTGAGAACCTAACAGAGGTGGGGTCGGGTTTGCAGAAGGGTCGCCCAAGTTGAAGTGTCACTGCTGGAGGGCTGAGCAGTGACATGCTATTTAGATAGGGGCCTTGCTGAAAGGCCAAAGGCCGTTGTCTGTCAAGGGATCTGGAGGGAGTGTCTTACAGTCACGCCTTCCCTTTTAAGCTGATGCAAAGGTGAAGAGCCTTTGCTAGGAACATTGCATCTTCATTGCCCAAAGCCTTCTCCTTTTGGATCCATCAGCATGTGCACTTCTGGAGACACTCTGCACATGGACTGGAAATTTGGATTGTTAAGCACTTGCCATGAAAAGTACTGTGATGCTTTTCATAGACTTGAACTCTTGTTGCTGTCAATTATGTGTGCCTGTTTGTCGTCAGTTCAGCATACTGGCAGGCTGGGTTTGATCTATGACTTTTGGACTTTCCTCTGCCTGGACGCATGCAGTGTGGAGTGATCAGTAGAAAAGCGGTGGCACAGAACTCCCTGTGTGTCTGGGTTAACCCTTCCTTTGATCTTGATAGGCCTTGACCATGTAGCCTAGAGTTATCAACAAAAGATTCAAAGTTGAACTCTCTTTGGGTGTGGTTTGTTTAGGCCCTTCAAGAAGTTATCCCTTGATTACCTGATGGGTTCATTCCAGGAATCATTCCCTTCCCATGTCTGAGGTTGGAACCCCATGAAAGGATTGCCTGGGTTAGGTAACCAGGATTCCAGAGTCCCTTCTCTTGTGCTCAGAACCATGCTCAGAACCAGGACAGCAGGGAAACCACATTGATGAGGATCTCAGCCACAGTAGTAGTATTTAGCTTTGGACTGTTCTGGAATTACATAGAGCCTCTAGCTACTGACCATCAGCTATATGATTTCTGAAGAGTGTAACCATTAAGCTTTTGCTGTGGGATTTCCTGCAATAAAGAAATCTCACTGATTTGGGTGCCCAGTGTCAGATTGCCTGAGTGTGTGAGCTGGGGGGATTGTGAAGACACACATAACCTCTAGGTGACACTATGCTATAGTGGAATAATACCACTACAGGCCACCCAATCAAGGAGAACATGAGGATGAAATATTTGAAAAGCAAATTGCCAATGTTTCAAGGAAGCATGATGTAGTAGTAATGGAGGACTTCAATTTCCCTGATATTTGTTGGGAGACAAATTCTGCAAAACATGGCCCCTCCAAGAAATTCCTGACTTGTGTTGCGGATAACTTCCTCCTACAGAAAGTGGAGGTAGGAACTAGAGGATCGGCTATCCTTGACTTGATCCTAACCAACAGAGATGACTTAGTGGATAAAGTGGCAGTTACGGGAACTCTGGGGGAAAGTGAACATGTTAGACTTGAGTACGTTTACCTAAAGAGGTGGTGGGCTCTCCCACACCGGAGGCATTCAAGATGAGGCTGGACAGCCATCTGTCAGGGATGGTCTGACTTGGATTCCTGCATTGAGCAGGGGGTTGGACTTGATGGCCTTGTAGGCCCCTTCCAACCCTACTATTCTATGATTCTAGGTAAGTGCTCCATTTCGCACCCCTTTCGTGGGGTGGGGGTGGCGGGGACTTCGTCCTGCATGCCTTTCGTGGGTTGGGGGGTGGGGGCTTCGTTCCGCGATGGATTTCGGGGAGGCCGAATGCACTGGCATTCAGCCTCACCGAGATCCATCACGGAATTCTCTGACATCCCTACCGCCACCTTTGCCTTTGGGGCATGCATTTTAAAAAGTCCATCATAAACTGAATTGCTTGATCTAGTTTTGTGTGTCGCTCTCAACCCCATTCCTGTGCCTTTCTCCCACCTTTGCTGAGGCTGGGGATGAAGACACCTGGCTTTGTGGCTGTGTCTCAAAATGTAATCAGTACTGTTCACTCAAAAGAGAGCTACTACATAACACATGGTGGATGGGTGAAGTGCCAGATGACAGGAGGAGGGCTAATGTTGTCTCCATCTTCAAAAAGAGTAAAAAGGAGGAACCTGGGATCTACAGACCAGTCAGTCTGACATCAATCCCTGGGAAATTCTGGAGCAGATGATAAAGGAATCCATCTGTAAGCACCTTGAAAACAATGTTGTGATTACTTGAAGCCAACAACGAAGTCAAGAACAAATCCTGCCAGGCGAATCTGATCTCACTTTTTGATCAGGTAACCTCTCTTGTGGACTGTGGGAAAGCTGTGGACATAATATATCTTGACTTCAGCAAAGCTTTCAACAAAGTGCCCCATGATATCCTGATGAGCAAACTAGCTCAAAGTGGGCTAGATGAAACAACGATCCAGTGGATCCACAGTTGGCTACAGAATCTGACTCAAAAAGTCCTAATCAGTGGGATCTTCTCAAACTGGGGAAAGGTAACGAGCAGGGTACTCAATTCTGGGCCCAGTGCTCTTCAACATATTTATTAATGACCTGGAGGAGGAGATGCAGGGAATGCTGATCAAATTTACAGATGACACAAAATCGGGCGGGATAGTTAGTGCCCTGGAAGACAGAAACAAAATTCAAAGTGATCTTGATAGACTGGAGCGCTGGGCAGAAAATAATAGAATGAAATTTAATAGGGATAAATGCCAAGTTCTGCACCTAGGAAAAAGAAACCAAATGCACAGTTACAAGATGGGGGATACGTGGCTCAACAATACTACAAGCAAGAAGGATCTTGGAATTGTTGTCCATCACAAGCTGAATATCAGCCAACAATGTGATGTGGCTGCAAAAAAGGCAAATGCTATTTTGGGCTGCATTAATAGAAGTATAGCTTCCAAATCAAGTGAAATACTAGTTCCCCTCTACTCAGCACTGGTTAGGCCTCATCTGGAGTACTGTGTCCATTTCTGGGCACCACACTTTAAGAAGGATGCAGACAAACTGGAGAGGGTTTAGAGGAGGGCAACAAACATGATCAGGGGGCTGGAAACAAAGCTTTATGAAGAGAGACTGAAAGAACTAGGCATGTTTAGCCTTGAGAAGAGAAGACTGAGCGGGGATATGATAGTGCTCTTCGAGTACTTGAAGGGTTGTCCCAGAGATGAAGGCCAGGACCTCTTCTCGGTCATCCCAGAGTGCAGGACACGGAATAATGGGCTCAAGTTACAGGAAGCCAGATTCCGGCTGAACATCAGGAAAAACGTCCTGCATGTTAGAGTAAGATGATAATGGAACCAATTACCTAGGGAGGTGGTGGGCTCTCCCACACTGGAGGCATTCAAGATGAAGCTGGACAGCCACTTCTCAGGGATGCTTTGACTTAGATTCCTGCATTGAGCAGGGGGCTGGAGTCGATGGTCTTATAGGCCCCTTCCAACCCCACTATTCTGTGATTCTATGCATGCAATTACAAAACTAGGAAAAGATATTTTCTTTCACTTTCAAAAATAATACTCCATTTTCCCTGAGCTTTTCTACGTGAAGCATTTATTGTGCACTCATTATTCCCTACTCACAGTTGTTTACAGGTTCTTTAGACAGGGTTGTGAGCCTCCAGTTTTGCTTTTGTTTATAAACATCAATATTGGCAAGGTTTTTTTGTTTTGTTTTTTAGAACAGGGATAATGTGGTATTATTTATGAAAGAAAAAGAAAACACTTTTTGAACTTATGTAATTGTTCTATTCCACTATACCACAGTGTCACCTAGCAATTATGTAGCAGGAAAGCAGGAAAGGAAACACTCTTCTTATAGTGCTGGGATCTCAATTCTGCAATGAAACCTAAAGTAGATACAGGTGATTAACAACCTTGTGTAGAAAAGCTCCCCACTCTATTAAAAAATGGTGTGTGTGTGTGTGTGGGGGGGTGCTTTTAAGAAACAGAAATGAAACTGGAAGGTCACAATATGGTCTAAAGAACCCGTAAACAACCACGAGTAAGGAATAACAAGCACGCAATAAATGCCACATGTAGAAAAGTCCTAACAGTGCAATTCATGCATGTTTATTTGGACATAAGTCCCACTGTATTCAGTCTGACCTACCCCTAGGTAAGAATGCATAGGATTGCAACCTTACATTGATTTGACATCTTTTTGTCATCACTCTTAATACCAATGGGATTTTGATGTTTAGATGATAAAAAAATCACCTAATCAGGGCTAGAATTCTAGCCTTTTAGTCTCTGTATGAGCTGCAGTATGCTCTGCTTTGAACATGACGTTCAGTGAACCCATCAGGATGATCTTGAGTAATATTAAGGAACATAACTTGGTGAAAAATAATAGCTGTAGTTGCCAAGGTAAACATGCTTGACATAACAGGCACAATAAAAGCTAATAAAACAGCCGTCTTGTACAAACATCCAATAAAACAAGATTACAATGAAATACGGTGTAAGTCTCAGCATTAGAGATAACAGACCATCTGTGATATAAAAATTATCTCAACATTTCTTCAAAAAACAAAAATAAAAATGTTTGTGGTGTTTGCTATGTTTATGCTATGAATTTGTTATGGATTTTTATCTCCATTTTGTTGTTTTAACTAATTTTGTACACCGCTATGGACTTCGTTAATGAAAGGCAACATATAAATATTATAAAGAAATACATAAATAATAAAATGTTTGAAGAAGATAAATGTGTTACTTCATTGTAAATCACCATGTTCTCAAAAATTAAAAGAACGGCTCCATTTATCAGGGAATTTCTCAAGTTTTTTCAAATCAACCTTTTACTAAAAATCTTCATAGATATGGCTAAACTGAATTTCCACAAATTGAACAACTAATCAAAACTGCCCTGTAGCTCAGCAGGTTAGATTCAGACTGAGTCATACTTAGAGTCGACCCTTTTAAATTAATGGTATGACTAACGGTTGTCCTAATCACCCATTTCAGCTAGCTGAAATGAAAGCATCCCAAGAACTAGCATAGAAGGAAATGGATTTTACAGCAGCAGCTTCTGGTGTATGCATGACTTTTTTTCAGGGACGTGCTGTGGGTGTTAGGGAAAGGGTAAACAAAAAAGATGTCCTTTTCATCATAGGGGCTTGGAATGCTAAAGTAGGAAGTCAAGAAATAACCGGGATAACAGGCAAGCATGGCCTTGGTGTACAAAATGAAGCAGGACAAAGGCTAATAGAGTTTTGCCAAGAGAACACGCTGATCATAGCAAACACTCTTTTCCAACAGCACAAGGGGCAACTCTACACATGGACATCACCAGATGGTCAATACTGAAATCAGATTGATTATGTACTTTGCAGCCAAAGATGGAGAAGCTCTATACAGTCAGTAAAAACAAGACCTGGAGCTGACTGTGGCTCAGATCATGAGCGTCTTGTTGCAAAATTTCAGCTTAAATTGAAGAACGTAGGGAAAACCACTAAACCATTCAGGTATGACCTAAATCATATCCTAACATATGACCTAACAGAAGCAGATGAGAGTAAGAAGAGGTGGAACGAATACACAGAAGAACGATACAGGAAAGATCTGAATGTCCCTGACAGCCATGATAGTGCGGTCACTGAACTTGAGCCGGACATCCTAGAAAGTGAAGTCAAGTGGGCCTTAGGAAGCGTTAGTAACAACAAAGCTAGCGGAGATGACAGTATTCCAGCTGAGCTATTTAAGATCCTAAAAGATGATGCTGTTACAGTGCTGCACTCAATATGCCAACAAATTTGGAACACTCAACAGTGGCCACAAGACTGGAAAAGGTCAGTTTACATTCCAATTCCAAAGAAGAGCAATACCAAATAGTGTTCAAACTACCGTAAAATTGTGCTCATTTCACATGCCAGCAAGGTGATGCTCAAAATCCTACAAGCTAGGCTTCAGCAGTATGTGAATCGAGAACTACCAAAAGTACAAGCTGGGTTTCGAAGAGGCAGAGGAAGTAGAGATCAAATCGCCAACATTTGCTGGATCATGGAGAAAGCAAGAGAATTCCAGAAAAACGTCTATTTCTGCTTCATTGACTACGCTAAAGCCTTTGATTGTGTGGATCACAACAAATTCTGGCAAATTCTTACAGAGATGGGAGTACCAGGCCACCTTACCTGTCTCCTGAGAAACCTGTATGAGGGTCAAGAAGCAACAGTAAGAACCGGACATGGAACAGCCGATTGGTTCAAAATTGGGAAAGGAGTATGACAAAGCTGCATATTGTTGCCCTGCTTATTTAACTTATATGCAGAGTACATCATGAGAAACGCCGGGTTGGAGGAATCACAAGTCAGAATTAAGATTGCCGGGAGAATTATCAGCAACCTCAGATACGCAGACGATACCACCCTAATGGCAGAAAGCGAAGAAGATCTAAAGAGCCTCTTACTGAGGGTGAAAGTGGAGAGTGCAAAAGCTGGTTTGAAACTCAACATTAAAAAAACTAAGATCATGGCATCTGGCCCCATCACTTCCTGGCATCTAGATGGGGAAGAAATGGAAGCAGTGACAGATTTCATTTTCTTGGGCTCCAAGATCACTGCAGACAGTGACTGTAGCCATGAAATTAAAAGACGCTTGCTCCTTGGGAGGAAAGCTATGGCAAACCTAGACAGCATAGTAAGAAGCAGAGACATCACCTTGCCGACAAAGGTCCGTATGATCAAAGCTATGGTTTTCCCAGTAGTAATGTATGGCTGTGAGAGCCGGACTATAAGGAAGGCTGAGTGCCAAAGAACTGATGCTTTCGAACTGTGGTGCTGGAGAAGACTTTTACGAGTCCCCTGGACTGCAAGGAGGTCAAATCAGTCCATCCTAAAGGAAATCAACCTGACTGCTCATTGGAAGGACAGATCCTGAAGCTGAAGCTCAAATATTTTGGCCACCTAATGCAAAGAGAAAGGTCACTGGAAAAGACCCTGATGCTGGGAAAGATTGAAGGCAAATGGAGAAGGGGATGGCAGAGGATGAGATGGCTAGATAGCATCACGGATGCAATGAATATGAACTTGAGCACGCTCCGGGAGAGAGCAGAGGACAGGAAGGCCTGGCATGCTATGGTCCACGGGGTCATGAAGAGTCGGACACGACTTAAAGTCTGAACAACAACAACAAAACTTTCCCTCCCCCATGCCATGTTTCCAGTTTGGATTCCCTCCCCCAGTTGCTGCTTTTAATAAAAATGTTAAAGAGACTGATGCAAGCATTGTCTTTCGTCTTGCTAATATTCATGGTGCCACTGGGGATATTGTCAAGGGCTCCTTGGAGGGCTCTCTCAGTCTAATCCAGTAGCCAAGTCCAGACACAGACAAAGGGATTCTTTTCAAAGCTTTATTCTTCTTTTACAACTTAACAGCTCTACAGGTAGCAACTAGATCTGAGCAGCAGCATCCCTATGCCCTAAGTTAAAACAGTTGGTCCCTGTTTGAAGGGCAATTACTGGCAGACCCCTGAATATAAGGACTAGGGAGAATCCCTCCCCTTTTTCCTTGGATCCTCTGGGCGCAACCGTTCTTTGAGCGCGAACCATTTGGCGCCGCTGTCTGCATCTGCGCTGCGCATCCCCCCCAGTCTGCTATCTGTGCTGAGTCACTCCCTGGACTGCTTTCTAAACAAGGAATGTGGGTGGGAGGAATCTCCGTCAGCTGTTGGTCCTGGGAAAAAAGGAGCGCGCTCCTCTCCCGAAGGAGCGACTGCTCTTCCTCAGCATCAGAACTACTCTGGGATTCTATGGGTTCAGTGTCCACCCTGACAGATATATTTTTTTATTTTAATTTTTTTGTCTAAAGAAAAAATACTGGTGACTGGAAAATACCTTTGTATTATTATTTATACAAATATAATATGATATTATTATGAATATTATCAGTAATTAATCTAACTATTTTGTGCACTTTCCCCTTCAGGAAACATTATTAGCAGACCTGCCCTACCATTTGGCAGAGCGTAGTGGCTGCCTCAGACAGCTGGTTTTTTGGCATCGTTTAATTTATTGTGTATGTTTACTCCCAGGGAGAGGTGCTTATATCATGAGTAATGGAACTAAGTGAGAGACTAAGGGCTTCATCACACGGAGCTTTTATCCTGCAATTGAAATTGCTCCTTGACTAGGGATGTACGAAAATCACTTACCTGTTCGCGGATTATGCTGATGGTGGGAGGGGAGGTGCTCTGTCCCTCCCCTTGGAATCCTGGATGGGGGGAGAGGAGCTCCGTTCCTCCCCCCCCCGGAATCCTCCTTGGCTGGCTGTGCTCTGCGGGGGCTCCGCGGAGCGGCTGGCCAGGCCCAGCCAGGCCAGAGCCGTCCGCAGCCGGATTTCTGGCCACGGAGGGCTCTGGGGGGGAGGAGGCGTAAGCAAATGGCGGCGGCTATGGCCGCCGCCATTTGCATTCCTTATTTTTGACGTCTTAATCTACATAAATATTTACGTAGACTAAGACGGCGAAAATAAGGGGAACGCAAATAGCGTAGTGGACGCTATTTGCGTTCCTCTTATTTTCGCCGTCTTAGTCTACGTAATTATTTACATAGACTAAGATGGCCTGAAATAAGGAACGCAAATGGCGGTGGCCGTAGCCGCCACCATTTGCGTATGCCTTTTTTTTACCCAGACATTTTAGGCTAGGTAAAAACTTACGTAGCCTATCACGTCGGTGTAAAAAAACAAAAAACAAAAACCTGCAAATGGCGGCGGCAGCAGCCGGTCGGAAGACCTGCCGCCGCAGCCGTCATCGGAGCCGCCGCCGCCCAGAAGATCCGCCCCAGGTAAGTCTCGTCCCGGGGGGATCCGCAGGGGGGGCGGGGGGGGCAGGCCATTCCACCACAGATTTCGGGGGGCCGAATGCACTGGCATTCGGCCTCCCCGAGATCCGTGGTCGAATTCTCTGCCATCTCTATCCTTGACAGAAGTCTGCGGGCCCTTTACATGACGCTGTGACCCTGCCGTGACCCTCCTGCACTAAATGCCCTTTGTCCCGTTTTTAAATAGATCACAGATAATGAGCTATCAAATTACCCTGTTGTGTTCCACTTCAGTTTCCTCAGTGAAAAGACTTAAAGTGTCAAGAAGAGGAGCAAGTTCAATGAAAGATAATGGAAGACTCAGATACCAGGGAAGGGTGAGGAGAGGAAGTGCATGTAAAGGGAGTCAGTGGTGATCCTGCATTTAAAACGGAAGCAGAAAGCCCCGTTTTAAATGCAGGATTTTAGGCTGGTGTAGAGATGCCCTCAGGATCTAGAAAGGAAACAAGGAAGACTGGGAGAGGGCTCTGCCTTACTACAGAGTAGACTTGATAAGAATAGACTCATGTGTGCATGCCTAGAAATGAATAGACCTTACCTCCAATCTAAAGCTTGCAAGTACTTTATGTCAATGAAACAGTAGTTGTGGGATTTTCTACCTCAGATGCCAAAATCATTTGGCTGGCTTTGGGTACTATGCATCTTCACCGGGGAGGGAGAGCATATCTTGTTCTGCCTCAGGCAGCAAAATGTCTTGGGATGGTCCT
Source organism: Heloderma suspectum (assembly GCF_057233095.1). Lineage (NCBI taxonomy): Eukaryota > Metazoa > Chordata > Lepidosauria > Squamata > Helodermatidae > Heloderma > Heloderma suspectum. The sequence continues at coordinate 82,868,175 of NC_139459.1, read as the reverse complement.
AGCCATAAACCATGGTGATCAACCTTTTCTGGAAGAGGAACAGTGTTAGTTGAAACTGGTGGTACAGCCTTGGGGCTGCTCAAGTAGCTCTGTGGGGATATGCTGCCCTCTTGGAGCGCTTCTTTGCATCAACGTGCTCTGTGTGTAAATTTTAAAATACAGACCATATTACAAAGACACAGTAAGTTTGCAATGCTCTCTTGATTCAAAGAACCTAAATCCTGTAGCATTGGCACTGGATCTTCTCAGCATTTGGCAAAGTGAAAAACAAATACACTGCCTGCACTCACACAGAACGTTAAACCAGGAATCCTGGCCTAATCACCCACAAAGTGCACAAGCTTTGTGCTTGTGCATGCAACCTGTTCCCTACTGCTTCATTTTTCCTATTCGTTCAAGCAAGTAAACAAACCAGGTGTGGATGGTTTGGCTTTATGTCCAAATGTACGATTATAGTTTATTGTATCCAAATAAACCAGGATTTGTAAACCAACAACAATCCCTCGTTCGAAACTGGCTCGTTTGGGACAATAAAACATAATCCCAGATTCAGATGTAATGCTAAACTTCCCATGTTCGGCATTTTTACCTGGCTGTGCAACTGGAAGGAACAAAACAGGCATGAACAGGCTGCATGCACTAGCACGCTTATTAAGACATTGTGGTCTAATAAACCAGGATTCCTGGCTTAGTTTTGTATATGAACACAACCACTGTTTATGCTGTGTTTAGGAAGAAGGTAGGAACACTTCTTTATAGAAGTGCCCCCAAACACACTTTTTGTGAAACCAAATATAGCTATGTCTATTATAGCCCCTGCTGAAACAACCGAGCTATGGTAGAGGTGAATAGAATAGAATGCTGACTTACTAGTATTAAGGAGTTAGCAAAAAATTCTCAAGTGTACAGCCCAGGGATTAAACAGAAATGGCTATTCTGCTATTTAAACAGTCCAGAGGATTTAATTAATCCCATTTAAAGATTTGGTGTCATTTTTGTTACCTATTTTTTAAAGAAAACCGTGACTTGGGATTGTTCTGTTTGAACTGTAAAGTTAAACTAACCATGGGATTAATCTTCCTTGCAAGGGAAATAAAGTTATTTAAAACAAATGCACGTTAGATATGCTGCTGCATATTCTCATAGTATAGAAAGCTGGAGATTCCTGGCTGGATAAGAATATGTAAAGTGCTGCTGTATTCCTCTTAGTGTGAGCTTGTAATAGTTCCCTAACTGTGTGAAATTATTTGTTACCACCAGGCTATTTACACTCAAACCCAGATGGCTCATTATGGTCACTGAAGATGTTATTTAAATCTTGTGTTAAAAATGTCTTGTGCAAAACAAACACAAGACAGATGCTGTTGCAGCCCTTTTCTTGCAGCTTGTACTTGTATTTGTACAAAGCTCCCTTTCTAAATAAGGGCCTGTCTGTACTATGTTCTTTTTAAAGAAATGGGTGGATGTTTGCTTCCTGTCGGTAGCATCCAGGCCACACATGATTTGTCCAGGTAACTCTGTTGTTACCTGTTACCTGATTCTTTCTGAACCATTACAGTGCTGTAGCAGTCTTTCCCAGCCTGGTACCATCCAGATGCTTTGGACTTCAACTCCCATCCATGACACGTTTGTTATCAAACCCCTAGTGATTTCAGGTGATCAGGCTGAAGTCACTGGATCTTATAGAGGTGGAGATAAGTAACACATCAAGTTTATAGGAAAGTTAAGATTTACTGAAAGATACCCAGCAGAACTTCTGTTCTCAATTTACAATGGAAAAATGTTTGGCTCAAAAGGCCCTGAAGTTGGCAATACTGCCCCAAAGTAAGCAATAAACAGAATAAATCCTCAATGTATTCATTCATACTCACGCACACGCTGCTAATTGCTGGCCTCACAAATTAGCAAGACCTGAGTCCCGTTTGGATCAATGTCAGTTGGAAGTGTGCACTTCTTGATCCAAAAAATGTCAACTGAAGAAGCCCTGCCCCCCTCCTGGCTCCAGGGATTTTTATACCATTCCATCAGTTTAGGAGAGGGTCACTAAGGGGCTTACTGCTGCCATTCACAGTTCTCATGGATTTTCCAATGGCAAGGAATATTTGCAGCATCTTTGGCCCTAATGTCATTGCTTCTCTTTGTTTGTTCACGCACATTCCCACTGAGCAGGGGGTTGGCTGCATTGAGCAGGGGGTTGGACTCAATAGCCTTGTAGGCCCCTTCCAACCCTACTATTCTATGATTCTATGTATAACTCCCTCCCTCTGACTCATCTGGCCTTCCTGTTGAAAAAAAAAATCATTCTCTCCACATTCTCTCCTTGTTTTGGAAAGCCATCCCACAGTCAAGAGATTCACAAATTGTTACATTTGTAAATCAGTCACAAGTTGACAGGCTTTGGAAGTTTACAGGCATCTCCAAGTCTACAAGGTTTTTTTGTTTTGTTTTTTCGGTTATCTCTAAACAAGGGGAAGAGGCCTGGGAGGAGACCTGAAGGAAAGAAGGAATTATACCTTCTAAATTTGATTGGAAATTGGGAAAGGCAAACAGATAATTGAGAAAATCACCTTTATTGACAGGAATAAATGTGTAAAAGAGAGAGATTAGTAAGAAGCGAATGGAAGACACAGTCCTATCGGGATAGGTGGCCACCTCTGAACTTGGAGGCAACTGCCTATCCAATGAAGGGCAGGAGCAGCTTGGAGGGGATCTTCCCCTGCGAGTTTCAGCCGCCCTGCATTCGCGGCTAGACAGTCGATTTCAGCTGCCTAGCCGCGGGAAGTCGGCGCGGGGGGAGGGGCGGACGCCAGACTACACGTAGGAAGTGTTGGAATGGCACTTCTGTCCTCCCTGCCCTGGCCCAGCCTCAGGAACACCCCATTTTCACTGCTCCACATTCCTCTTATGAGTGCGGAGCGCGGGGCTGATTGCATTGCCTATGAGGCAGAACGGGAAGGGGTAGAGGTTAGTTCTCAGGGAACCAACCTCAGTGCACGGGATCCGAGGTCGATTCCCAGGAAATGACCTATCCTATGGCCATCTAGTCGCTGACTAGTGGCCATAGGATTGTGCCCTTACTATATTAATAAATATTATACATACTGAAAACACATCATGTCATCAGCCCCAGTCAGCATGACCAACGGTCAAGGATGCTGGAAGTTGAGGTCCAAGACTGTTGGAGAGGCAAGGGCCATGAGCCACTTAACCTGAGTGTGAAGGGTTAATATGTACCTGAGTGAGGTGGGAGGGGATCTCTGGGAGGTCCTTCTGCCTTTTCCTTGTCTCCTCCCTCTACTCTCCTATCTTCTTCCTTCTTCCTCCTGCCAGTGATGCTGACTATGGGGCTGACCTCAGCCAACTTACCTTGAGATGTAAGTTTGTTATATCTACAGTAAAAGTCTATTCTTAACCCACCACTCGAGTGTGTTTTATCCATGGCTACTGATGGGGGGCTGATTCAGGGTGTCTCTACACCTCCAGTTTCTTGCACATTCATTATTGGCCACTCACTGAATTGTGCGGGTCCATTACATGACGTCGCCATTGCCTAGTTATTATTCCACCATTTCCTTCCACCTATCCCATGTTTTCTTAAATGGAAAAAAAAAAGTGGAATTTTTCCAAATATGTGCAAATGGAGTGCCATGACCTCCCTGTGTATTTCTCTCCTAGCATGAATGAACCTCTGTGCGTTGGCAGCTCTGGGTGGTTATTTTGGGTTGTTGGGTGTGCAGTCATAATGGCGAAGGCAGTGAGGACGGGCTGTGGGGCATGTTGCCTTCCCGTGCCTGTACCACTTTGGCTTCTTGCCATTTTCGGCCTGCAGCATTCTGAACAAGGCAGCAGGTCTGCAGAACGGCAGAGCAGCAAGGCAACAAAGCGGCAGGTCAGAAGAGCGGCGGGTTGGTGGGTCAGCAGAGCAGCAGGTCAGCAGAGCGGCATGTCGGCCTTCCAACCTGCTAGGACGCCCCCCTTGCTGTGCATTCCCAGCAAGTAAACAGCTGAGTAAATGGCAGAGATGATAAAAAACACTGAACAGAGAGGTGGGGGGCCTGGGGAGATAGGTGGGGGGACTGTCTGCCTGTCAGTCCCCATCCACCAATAACATGCAAGGGGAGAGAAAGGGACAAGAACCAGGGAGGAGCTGTCGTGTGTCATGCGTTTTTGTGGAAAAGTGGCGATGCCTCTGAGTGGTGAGAAGGAAAGAAACAAAAAATAACATGATGGGGACAGCCATCTAAAGAGAACGACCCAGTCCTGCAATGACACTGGATGGCGAAAGAACCGTCATTGATGTGGAATTCTCCGCCTGTGTGATGGAGCCCTCAGATTTCAAAAACATCTGGAGAGCACCAGGTTGAGGAAGGCTGCTATAGTGTACCTGAGAAAATTAAGTACATCTCCCAAATAGTGCATTCATAGCCTTTGTATGGAATCTGCAATCTGGATTGTGATTGAACAAGTGTAACTGCTATTTCGTTGAAATAGTTTGTGATGTTGCTTGTGATTGAAGAGTGACACAATTTCTCCCAGTTGCTTTCCTTGCTCAAATATACTGTGCCATTCTGTGAATGTGGAGGTTCTGTACTTCCCCTGTTACAATATACCATCAGTTTATTAGACTTGGATACTTGAACTCGGACCATTGCTGAGTTTGAATAAAGCAGTTCCCCCTTTTCTAATGTGAAGAGGAAAGTTAGTGATGGCAACAATCTAATCTATGAAATCACGGGGAGGCTGGGGAAGGAGTAAGTACAGGGCAGGAACTGGGAGAGTTAACTGTGAGAAACAGCTATGGCAATATAAAAGATTTTGTATGTGGCTGTTAAGAACTTTAGCTACTGCTGTACAAATTATTCAACTATGGGTAGGGTTTATGTGGTACAATATTCAGAAAACTGGTTCCATTGTCTGGATTTATAAGGACAAAATCCTTTATAGGCCATATACTCTACTCCTCACATCTTACAAAGCTTATGTTCAAAAAGATATAGATTAGCTGAGCTTGAATTCTGCCTTCTTTACCCATAACTACTCTGAAGTCAGTAAGGTTGTAGACAGTGTACCGATCTCAGTGTATGCTGAGATCGGTACACCAAAATACTAAGTACAGAGTTGTTAGAACAACATATTTAAAACTATAAGCAGGAATTAACTAGTCATTGATCGTTAAGGGATATCTACTTATGCCACACTTCTAGCTAGCCCCAAGCCCCTGTTTACCATCTTCCATTTGCTGTTACAGCAAAATTACCACACTAGTCAGCTTTGTGCAATCCTATGCATGTCTACTCCATTGAGTTTAATGGGACTTACTCCCAGAAAAATGTTATAATACTGCAGCCTAGCTTACCTTGACTGAGGGGGTTTGTTTATGCTGACTACTCAAGGGGGGTTGTACATTCACATGAATACTGAGTCTAAGGGCACATTCCTAGGCATGCTTAGACAGAAAAAAGGCTTGCAACTCCCAGTATTCCCAGGCAGCATGCTTCGAGTTGAAGGACTGTTTTCCATCTAATCATGCATAGGATTGCGCCCTACACTAATGTTGTAAGCAACTCAGCATTATATCATTATATTCCACCTATCTGAAGATTTGGAAAGTGTAAACTGTGAGGCCATTTTCACAGGACTTAGGGTATATGTATTTGCATGCTTATGGATTCTAGGTTATTATGTCTGTTTTATCAATTCCTGTGCTGGTTATTGTATTGTATTTTATTCTTTTAAATATTGATACTGTGTTTTATATTTTTAACTGTGTTTTTAAAATGGCATTTTGGTTTCTTAACTGATTGTAATCCACACAGAGAACATTAGTTACTGGGCAGATTAGAAATGTACTAAATAAATAAATTCACCATGAATACATAGAATCTGTTGTCTCAGGCTTAAAATACACTATCTACTAGTTGTCATTTTAAAAAGGAATTTGTGAAGAAGAGCTGGGAAATGGGTGAGAGAAGAAACCATATGTTATCTGGATAGGGTTTCCTTTCATCAAAGGGGAAGTGTGTGCAGTCCTCTATACTTTTTCTCTTTTGAATACCTTTCACAGGTGCTAAATATACCCTCTTCAGCTTGTCTGCATCCTTCTTAAAGTGGGGCACTTTGTCGAAAGCTTTGCTGAAGTCGAGGTATATTATGTCCACAGCATTCCCACAGTCCACAAGGGAGGTTACCTGATCAAAAAATGAGATCAGATTCATCTGGAAGGATTTCCTTTTTACCCTTTTTGAAGATAGGGACATCATTAGCCCTCCTCCAGTCACTTCACCTGCCCTCCATGATTTCTCAAAGAGAATAGACAGTGGTTCTGAGAGTTCTTTTGCCAGTTCCTTTATTACTCTAGGATGAAGTTCATCTGCCCTGGAGATTTGAACTCATTCAATGTAATTAGGTGTTCCTTGACCATATGCCTATCAATCTCGAGATGCAATCCTGCCCCTTCAGCCTGTACTTTGCCTTTGCCAGGGGGGTCATAGACCCTCTTTGGGGAGAAGATTGAGCCAAAGTAGAAATGGAGCACTTCTGCCTTTTCTTTGTCATCTGTTATTGTTTTGCCATCCTTATTTAATAGTTGAACCACCATTTCTTTCCTCTGTCATTTACTATGCACGTATCTGAAGAAAGCTTTTTAGCCTTCCTGACGCCATCCCTGCCATTCTGTGCTACCTGCCTGTACTCTTCCTTTGTTGCTTGTCCTTCCTTCCACTTCCTATACATGTCCTTTTGTTTTCAGGTCATCTCTAAGCTTTTTGTGAAGCCACATTGGCTTCTTCTGTTGTCTTCCATATTTTTCCTTGTTGGAATAGTTTTTAACTGTGCCTTTAGAATTTCCTTTTCAAAAAACTCCCTTGTGAAGCTTCACAACTTCGAATCTTTGAAGATCATGCCTGAATTAGAAAAAAAAAAAACATCACGGAGAAGCCCCAATTCTGTGAGGATAATGCCTTAATTTAAAAAAACAACAACACCCTGAGCGGGGGATAGGAAGGGTAAAATGTAATCTCATTTGAAGGGATAGAATAACCCCCTGCTCAGTGCAGAAAGCCTGATTCCCAGGCAGACGCCCATCCAACTACTGACCGGGGCCGACCCCGGTTAGCTTCCGAGATCAGACAAGCATGCACACATCCAGCCCTTTGCTTGTTGCTGAGGAAATGGGGGCTGCTGAGGAAGCTATGCGATCAGTCGCCGGAATAAGACATGGGGCTGTTGAGGGCTGTGATTGGACAGGAGGGAAATACAGACACTGCCATATATGGACAGGTGGGGGAGGGGACTACGACCGGATACAGTAGCAAAGGCGGAAAATCAGAGCACATTAAGGGGAAATACCGGGATATTAGGGTATTGAAAGCGGGAACACGGAAGTGGGAAATTCCAGTTCCAATTCAAGGTGGGTACTGCGTAGTGTGAAAGGCGGGTGGTGAAACCTCATTGGAAGTGAAAAAAGGCAGTAAGTGTAGATCCAGCCTCCTTTTCTCACTAAAGTTGCTTGCCATGTGACCTTACTGATCAGTGTTCTGAGTTTATTAAAATCAGCTTTCCTAAAATCCAGGGTAAGCATTTGGCTACACTTGGCTTTTGCGTCCTTTAGAACCAAGAACTCAAGTCTAACATGGTCGCTTTCCCCCAGAATTCCCGTAACTGCTGCTTTATCCATTAAGTCATCTCTGTTGGTTAGGATCAAGTCAAGGATAGCCAATCCTCTAGTTCCTTCTTCTACTTTCTGTAGGAGGAAGTTATCTGCAACACAAGTCAGGAATTTCCTGGAGGGGCCCTGTTTTGCAGAATTTCTCTCCCAACAAATATCGGGGAAATTGAAGTCCTCCATTACTACTACATCATGGTTCCTTGAAACATTGGCTATTTGCTTTTCAAAAGTTTCATCCTTGTCTTCTCCTTGATTGGAGAAGTAGACTCCGGCCACCAGGTTCCTTTTATTCTTTGCTCCATTTATTTTAACCCAGATGCTCTCGATGGGGCTACCAAGCTCCTCCTCCTGTATTTCTGTGCAGAGATATGTATTTTTAACATAGTGCAACCCCACCTCCCTTTCTGTTTGTACTGTTATTTTTGAACAAGTTATATCCTTCAATTGCTGTATTGCAGTCATGAGACTCATTCCACCAAGTCTCAGTTACACCTATCAAGTCATAATTTCCCTCTTGTATTAAGAGTTCAAGTTTGTTCTGTTTGCTTCCCGTACTCTGGGCATTAGTCATCAAAGACCATGTGCTTCATAGTCTGGCTTCCTTCCTACATGCTTATGAAGACTATTATTGGGCGCCATGAAAGCTGTTCTCTCTGTTGCGGTGCATGAGCCTTTGTCCATTGTTACCCCCAACTTTACGTCTCCCTTCCCCGTAGGATTCAGTTTCAAGCCCTCCTAATAAAGTTCTTCATGCTGTGGCCAAACACATTCTTCCCAGCCTTTGTGAGGTGCAACCCGTCCCTTGCCAACAGTTTTCTTTCTTTCTTTCTTTCTTTCTTTCTTTCTTTCTTTCTTTCTCCCCCCCAATATCAAAATCCTCATAAAAAAAAAGAAAGAAAAAGAAAAAATCTTGGTTCATTGCCCAAACCTTTGCATCCTGTCTGCAATAAATTAAGAAATGTCACAATTCCTGTGAAGCTGACACAATTTCTTATCTATGTAAGCAAGCTTTAATTATGCCCACTATTAATAGTCAATGCACTTTAAAAGTTACACATCTCTGGGAAGGCATGCAAATGTTGGCACATATTCTGTGGCTCATTAAGGCCCATCCGTTCTTAATTAAAGTGAAATATGTAAGCCTATAAAATATGATTTCCACCTCCTTGCATCTTTCATTGGTTACAGCATGTCTAACTTTACATTCTTTGCATATGTAGCTGGGAAGAAATCCCATTGAACCAAGTAGAACTTACTTCTGAGTAAACACACATACAATCAATCTGTATGACAGACACATTTTCAAGAAATACACATTTCTGAATGACAGTATTTATTTTTTTCTGGCAACCATGCCAAGATAGTAAACCCCCCTTGAGATAACATCTCACAACTCCTTGAACTCAGTGGCCTCTTGGATCAATGTTCAATGCTTAGAAGAAAACTCAGATTAGGTTCTTCAATGTACATTATATATTTATTAATATTTAAAATATTTATATCTTGCCCTTCTTGGCATCAGAGTAACTTCCAACATTTAAGCATACACAAAGTATAAAAAACAATATTAAACACAATGTGAAAGCAACTGGAGATGAGCATTAGTGAACATCTTTATGGGAAGGAATTCCATAACATTGGTGCTAGCACAGCAAAGGTCTTCTTCATGTTGCTGCTGATATTGGAGAAGGAGTTATCAAGCGCCCAAAGCATCACTTCCCTGGCAATCTTAATGGCCAGGCACTTATATTTTCAGCGCAATCTTATATATGTCTACTCAACTGAGTTCAACAGGACTTCTCTCAGGTAAATGTGTACTGTATTACAGCCCAGAAGAGTTGTGTGACATACTGGGATTATCTTGTCCTGCTTCACAGAATCGGTTGCTTTGTTTTTTTAGGCAAAACTCCATATTAGGGACTCAGTAGTCTATAGACAAGGAGTCCAGTGAGTCTGTGCTATGAAGGAGAGAGCTAAAAAGTAGGAACTAGAAGAGGGGGGAAAACATAAAAATGTGAAATGGAGAAAGAGAGATGGAGTTTAACAAAAACAAAGAACCAGAGCAATGGTGAGGAGGAGGAGCATATAGACAAAGCATGAGCTAGCAAATTGATACATTCAGTTGAGTAACAGAATCTTAAACTGAATGTGAAATGGAAAAGTGAAATCAAAGGTGGAGAAATATAATCACACCCTCATGCAGAAAAAAACAGGTGGATGTTTGAGTTAGGTGAGCAGTGTCTTTCTGTCAAACCCAGATTGCTGTGCCTCCTGGGGGTGATACTATAAGAAAAGAAGGAAGTGTAACCAATGAACAGGAGAGGTAAGCAGGCTCAATCACGGTAAAAGTCAACGTAGAAGGGAGCAGCATTCCATGGAATCAGATGTAATGTAATTACCCTGGTGAAGGTGTTAACTGAATCTCTGTACTCATGTTTTTACATTTTTGTTTAACTAACGGCACCCTTTCATTATTATTTGTCCATAAATGTCTCTCTCTGAAACATAAACATTACCGAAGTGAGATCATGCTTTACAGTTCTAATATGCAGCAAGAAATGCCTGCGTGTGTCCTAAAGAACCCATAGTTGCCAAGTATCTGCTGTATTATTTATAAGACTGTGCAATCTGAAATCACATTCCTGCTGTGCTTCACATTATCCTGAAGTGCTCTGTGTTTGCCAACATTTCTTCTCCAGCATACAGATTGGCCTGGCAGAATATTCCCCTCTGCAATTGTTCTTTGTTCAGTTGCAGGCACACACATACAAGCAGAAACAGTGGTGGCTCCAATGTCAGTGGGTAGTGAATCCACTCCGAGTTTCAGTCAGAACCAGTCAGAACTCTTAAGGAGCTATCTGCACCTTGGATAGCTCCTTAGAGTTCTGACTGAAACCCGGAACGGATTCACCGCCCCAGTGACATCAGAGCCACCAGCCTCCACTGTGCAGAACACCAAAAAGGGAAATACAGATCTCAAAAGCAAGGTAACTGTCACTTCCATATGTGCAAGAAATCGACTTTCACATGTCCCACTTTTCACTCAGGGTGCTTTATCATGCAACTGCATTGACTTATTCTTAGGATTTTATGGGAGGTCCTGGCAGTGTCGCCTTTCTTATAACTCCCCAGTGTTTCCACACTGCTTCTTCAGTCTACAACAAATCTGCTGAGAAGGAAAATATGGAATAGCTGCACGATATCTTTTGACTGACAACACCAGGAGGCGTTCATCTGAAAGGACCCTCAGTCATTGGGCAGTTAACAAAGGGTCTTAATGTTGGAAGATACTCCACTTGCACTCTAGTCTAGCCCCTTGCTCTTCAGTCAGGACAGTGAATACATGACACACTCTACCCTACGGGATTACTCTCAATGGGATTAAAGTTTGCTTGCAGTATTGACTGGCTTTGTCCTGTATAAAGCAGGGGTTCTCAGCCCCTACTGTGGTGTGCCTCCTAAATACCTTATCAGTTCAGAGCACTGACACATTCACTTAGCACCAGTTTATGATCCCTGGGCGCCAGTGCTGAACACAGCAGGGTGGGGGAACATGCGAGCCCATCCCCCTACCATGCAGATAACTTCCCATCTGAGGCAGAGCTGCCACGAGAATGGCTGATCGCACAGGGGTCCCATTCACATTCTTCCTCCTCATTCACGCCACCAGAAGTGCAAAGAGCAGCAGCCCTTTCCCACCCCTGGGATAATGAGATATGAGGTGGCAGGGTGATTTTTGTCCACATTGTTCCTTCCCATATGTGAGCCATGGCAGTGACCCATCTTCAGAGCACCCTGGCTTTGCTCTGAAACAAAATATGAGAGCCAGCAGAGAAACGATGACAATGCTATGGAACAAATGATGGCATGAACAGCGTGCATGAATGAGGCCATGAGTCTGTTGCTGCCGCCACCATCTTGCTCTTCAATACGAGAGCTGCTTCTGGAGGAAAATCTTATACACCTTAGGGTGCTTCCAGATGGTAGACTCCTAGTGCTACCACCCAGAAGGCATTGTGCAGCAGTTCCATCTTTTTCTTCTTAATGGATTTTCTGTGGAAAGAAAAAAGATGGAAGAAGCGGTACGGAAACATGGGAGGGATACATTCAAAAGATGATGATGTCTGGACCATCATCCATCGATGATGTCATGCATTCCATAAACAAAGCAGGCTGATGGCACAATAAATGCCTCATCCCTACAACAGAACAGGGTGGCATCTAACCACATCTCAGTGATGCAAGCTAGGCCAGATGATGTGTCCAAAATCAGAGCATGATAAAGCAGCGTTTCCTGTTAAATTGGCAGTCACAGATGGTTGAAATGGATGTTGTTGTTGTTCAGTCGTTCAGTCGTCTCCGACTCTTCGTGACCCCATGGACCATAGCACGCCAGGCCTTCCTGTCCTGCGCTCTCTCCCGGAGTGTGCTCAAGTTCATATTCATTGCATCAGTGATGCTATCTAGCCATCTCATCCTCTGTTGTCCCCTTCTCCTTTTGCCTTCAGTCTTTCCCAGCATCAGGGTCTTTTCCAGAGAGTTTTCTCTTCGCATTAGGTGGCCAAAATATTTGAGCTTCAGCTTCAGTATCTGTCCTTCCAATGAGCACTCAGGGTTGATTTCCTTTAGGATGGACTGATTTGACCTCCTTGCAGTCCAGGGCACTCGTAAGAGTCTTCTCCAGCACCACAGTTCGAAAGCATCAATTCTTAGGCGCTCAGCCTTCCTTAAAGTCCAGCTCTCACAGCCATACATTACTACTGGGAAAACCATAGCTTTGATTAGACGGACCTTTGTCGGCAAGGTGATGTCTCTGCTTCTTACTATGCTGTCTAGGTTTGCCATAGCTTTCCTCCCAAGGAACAAGCGTCTTTGAATTTCATGGCTACAGTCACCGTCTGCGGTGATCTTGGAGCCCAAGAAAGTAAAATCTGTCACTGCTTCCATTTCTTCCCCTTCTATATGCCAGGAAGTGATGGGGCCAGATGCCATGATCTTAGTTTTTTTAATGTTGAGTTTCAAACCAGCTTTTGCACTCTCCTCTTTCACCCTCAACAAGAGGCTCTTTAGATCCTCTTCACTTTCTGCCATTAGGGTGGTATCGTCTGCATATCGGAGGTTGTTGATAATTCTCCCGGCAATCTTAATTCCAACCTGTGATTCATCCAACCCGGCGTTTCTCATGATGTACTCTGCATATCAGTTAAATAAGCAGGGTGACAATATGCAGCCTTGTCATACTCCTTTCCCAATTTTGAGCCACTCGGTTGTTCCATGTCTGGTTCTTATTGCTGCTTCTTGACCCTTGTACAGGTTTCTCAGGAGACAGATAAGGTGGTCTGGTACTCCCATCACTTTAAGAATTTGCCACAGTTTGTTGTGATCCACACAATCAAAGGCTTTAGCGTAGTCAATGAAGCAGAAATAGATGTTTTTCTGGAATTCTCTTGCTTTCTCCATGATCCAGTGAACGTTGGTGATTTGATCTCTCATTCCTCTGCCTCTTCGAAACCCAGCTTGTACTTCCAGTAGTTCTCGGTTCGCATACTGCTGAAGCCTAGCTTGTAGGATTTTGAGCATCACCTTGCTGGCATGTGAAATGAGCGCAATTGTGCGGTACTTTGAACACTCTTTGGCGTTGCCCTTCTTTGGAATTGGAATGTAAACTGACCTTTTCCAGTCTTGTGGCCACTGTTGAGTGTTCCAGATTGGTTGGCATATTGAGTGGAGCACTTTAACAGCATCACCTTTTAGGATTTTAAATAGCTCAGCCGGAATACTGTCATCTCCGCTAGCTTTGTTGTTACTAATGCTTCCTAAGGCCCACTTGACTTCACTCTCTAGGATGTCCGGCTCAAGTTCAGTGACCGCACTATCATGGCTATCAGAGACATTCAGATCTTTCCTGTATAGTTCTTCTGTGTATTCTTGCCACCTCTTCTTAATCTCATCTGCTTCTGTTAGGTCCCTGCCTTCTTTGTCCTTTATCATGCCCGTCTTTGCACAAAACGTTCCCTTGAGATCTCCAATTTTCTTAAAGAGATCTCTAGTCTTTCCCATTCTGTTGTTTTCCTCGATTTCTTTGCATTGTTCATTTAAGAAGGCCTTCTTGTCTCTCCTTGCTATTCTCTGGAACTCTGCATTCAGTTGGATATATCTTCCCCTTTCTCCCTTGCTTTTCCCTTCCCTTCTTTCCTCAGCTACTTGTAAAGCCTCATCAGACAGCCACTTGGCTTTCTTGCATTTCTTTTTCTTTGGGATGGATTGAGTTGCTGTCTCCTGAACAATGTTACGGACCTCCGTCCATAGTTCCTCAGGCACTCTGTCTATCAGGTCTAATCCCTGAAATCTATTCCTCACCTCCACCGTATATTCATAAGGGATATGATTTAGGTCATACCTGAATGGTTTAGTGGTTTTCCCTAAGTTCTTCAATTTAAGCTGAAATTTTGCAACAAGAAGCTCATGATCTGAGCCACAGTCAGCTCCAGGTCTTGTTTTTACTGACTGTATAGAGCTTCTCCATCTTTGGCTGCAAAGGACATAATCAATCTGATTTCGATATTGACCATCTGGTGATGTCCATGTGTAGAGTCATCTCTTGTGCTGTTGGAAAAGAGTGTTTGCTATGATCAGCATGTTCTCTTGGCAAAACTCTATTAGCTTTTGTCCTGCTTCATTTTGTACACCAAGGCCATGCCTGCCTGTTATCCCGGTGATTTCTTGACTTCCTACTTTAGCATTCCAATCCCCTATGATGAAGAGGACATCTTTTTTTGGTGTTAGTTCTAGAAGATGTTGTAGGTCTTCATAGAACCGATTAACCTCAGCTTCTTCGGCATCGGTGGTTGGGGCATAGACCTGAATTACTGTGATGTTGAATGGTTTGCCTTGGATTCGTACTGAGATCATTCTATCGTTTTTAAGATTGTACCCCAGTACTGCTTTTCCCACCCTTTTGTTGACTATGAGTGCTACTCCATTTCTTCTAAGGGATTCTTGCCCACAATAGTAGATATGATGGTCACCTGAATTAAATTCGCCCATGCCTGTCCATTTTAGTTCGCTGATTCCCAAGATGTCGATGTTCAATCTTGCCATCTCATGTTTGACCACCTCCAGCTTACCTTGATTCATTGATCTGACATTCCAGGTTCCTAAACAATATTGTTCTTTACAGCATCGGATTTCCTTTTCACCACCAGACACATCCACAGCTGACTGTCCTTTCGGCTTTGGCCCAGCCGCTTCAATCTTTCTGGCGCTACTTGGAAATACCCTCTGCTCTTCCCCAGTAGTATATTGGACACCTTCCGACCTGAGGGTCTCATCTTCCGGCATCATATCTTTTAGCCTTGTGATACGTTCCATGGGGTTTTCTTGGCAAGAATACTGGAGTGGGTTGCCATTTCCTTCTCCAGTGGACCACATTTTGTCAGAACTCTCTGCCATGAACTGTCCGTCTTGGGTGGCCCTGCACAGCATAGCTTATGGCTTCACTGAGTTATGCAAGCCCCTTCGCCACAACAAGGCAGTGATCCATGAAGGGGTGAAATGGATACATGTTTGTTTATTAACTATGGCACTGTGTATTTGGTTTTAATGTTTTCATAAATGTTTTATATAAATGTTTTTGTATTTCTCATGATAGATTTGAATGCATATTGACTTTGAGATGTATTTTAATCTCCATGCAAACTGCATAGATAGATAGATAGATAGATAGATAGATAGATAGATAGATAGACTTAAATATGATAAGCAGTATATAAATTTATTAAATAAATAAATGCCTGGTCCCCTTATGGGTTACTAGTTAATATTGGTGTCAGGGGAGGAAATAGTTGAATTTCTAAGGCATCAGTCAAATATTTCAATTCCTAAGGCTATAATGTTCCAGAGCATCCTTATCAACATGCAATGGGAATATACAGGTTTAAATATGGGATGAACAGTGATGTCCCATTCAGATTTCTTCAGTTTTTATGCGAAGGCAATATGGACAATAGATTCATTCATTAACAAGAAATAACTGGAAGAGAGGAATACTTGACCTTACCAGATAAAATAGAATTCTGACAGTGTATTCCATCCACTTCCTCTAAAAATTATGAGGGAAACTTGTTCTCCCCAGTACCAACTCCCCCTACCCCACCACAAATCTGTTTCTATTTCTAGAGATATTTCCTGTTCTGCCAGAAGAATGGGCAGCTCTTCATGCCTTAAATCTTTCTTTGCTCGATATGGTTTGTGGTGGTATGTAAAACCCCAAGAGCAACAAGGCATGGAAAAATACGTTTTTACCAACTTCAAGGAAATGATGTAAGTAGAACAGCAAAGCAACTGCCATAAGCCACAGATTCATGTTCATTGGTCCTTAGCTTGAGAGGAACGGCAACACACATCTGTAAAATCCATTCTACCAAACTATGCAAACTTTTATCCCCAAGAAATACTGTAGATATTTCATCTACAAACAATTTCCTGCAGCCTATTATGTTTCTTAGAGCAGGGTGCACATGACCCAAATGCTTTCATGAAAATAGAAAAATTCCCACTGGACCTCAGTATCATGCCCCTGGAATACAATTAGCACAAGAACTTGTCAATAAGTGATAAATGTGTTTGTGGAATAAGTATCTATTGTCTGAGCTCTGCAGAAATTACTAGATGAAAATACCAAAATACTGGTGTCATCTTCCAGGCAATATGCAGATACATAACTGGGGTGAGAATATGATGACAAATATTCAGATCATCTCCACATCGGCTGAAATGATGGGAGGTTGATCACAAAGAAAGTGTCACCTTTCAAGGGGGTAGCATGTAAAAGGTACCGTGACTGCAATCAATAATTTAAAATGGCACACAAGGTTTTTTAATGCATTCCCCTGGCGGGGTTTTTTTTTCTGAATGGGCAGACTTTTCTTATAGACACATACTGCTGCAAGAGATTGCTGGCTTTGCTGAGATGAAACCAAATTCACCTCTCTTGCATGCAAGCCTGCAACTCCTCGTCCCATTACTCTTACATTTAGACCATCAGCTCTAGAAGAATCATCCAAGAGCAGGTGTCATTTCCCTTAATTATTACTTTAAAATAGCATGTTCACTAGAAATTGAGCATCTTGTGTGCAGTGTGTGCAAATGAGTGTATGCGAGAAAGAAGGGACTTGTATTCATGTATATGCTTAGATGAAGAATATATGTAAAAATGTCCTATTGTGGCTTTTAGACCTCACCCCACCCTCCACTTTATATGTGGACAGGGGAGGGGATGTGGATAAACACACATGACTGCCCCTCACGGCTCTTTTGGCCATTACATGCTCATTGTTCAGCAGAGCACAACTGACATCTCTCTTTCTCCCCCCCCCCACCCCTTGGAAGCCTTGAAAAACAATGCACAACCCTGCAGCATAATGACAACATGAGTGCTTCGTTTACTGAATCTCTGTTACAAACCTCTCATAATTTAAAACGTCTCTGATAATGAAATTAGGGACTCAGGACCTTGCCAGACAGCCCCTTTTTAAATGCTGGCATTAGATCTTCCGTTCAAATGGGCCAATTCGACATTGTGTTGAAAAATGAGTCAGAGGGAGCCAGCCGGTTTCAGACTCTATAGCAATCTCCAGTAGTCATGGCTCTTCGCTTTTTGATTAATTGTGCTTGTGATGGAGGCAGGATAAGGGCATTTTCCTGGAGGGCCTTCCTGGCTGTGATGCTTTTTGGAAGATATGAACCATGAGAACCAACTTGGAACCTGTTCCACTCATACTTCTAGAGAAGGGATGGGTACAAATGAAGACAAAGTTTAGGACAAGGCAGAGACCAGAAAGAAAAGCCTAGGGATTGAATTGTTTGTGGAGAGCACTTTTATTAGATATTATAAGAAAAACAGCAAAAGGTTCTGAACACAATATGCAAGCAGATAACAACTGAGAGATCTAGAAAAGATCTCAGTATAAATCAGTGGTTCTCAACGGGTATGTGCCAGTGATGGAAGCCCCTTTGTCCAATTGCCAGTTGTGGTGGTAATTCCCGTAAAGCATGAGTGAGAGAACATGGGAAAGGCTATTGGCAATTCCTTCTCACAGGTAACCAGCATTGTTTTGTAAACCCTCTTACTAATGTAATCTCTGTTCCAGGTTTAATCAGGATTTAATCATAGCCTCCAAATGTTTTGTAATATGTACACATGTATTATGTATGCATTATATTAGTACCCCACTTTTCTTCTGTGATGGAGCTCAAGGGGCGGGGAGGTTCATTGGGTTCCAAAGTGGTCTCTCATCTAGGCAGTAACTAAGTTGTGTGACCAGGGTTCCCAATTGCAGGGAAGACTGTAACCATGTTCAGTCAAACATGGTTACACTCTCCCTTCAGACCTTCCCACTAGATGCAGGAAAGTCAAATATGGAGAGGGTGGGTCTGGCATGCACATTCCTATATCTCCTCCATGCTTACATTTTTGAATGCCTGAATAGTCTTCATGTTATATGAAGAAATATACACCACTTCAGCTAAAACTGACCAAAGGTGTTGCCACCGCTATTAGTCCTAAATTGAATTTGTTAGTAAATGTGAATGTCCTTCCTTAAAAGATAGCTATGGTCATTTCTTCCCTCCTTTTAAAAAATAAAATAAAAAGTGAACTAGAAGCCACTACTAAAAAGTATTTATGCTCCTAATTTTTGCAATAGTGATTTTCTTGGTAAACAAAGAAAATGAAGAATTCAGAAAAGGAGAATTAACAGAGCCTGGAGACTTTAATGCATCTGCATATGGATAATACATGCAGCTCAGTATTTCATCTCCCCACCACTAAATTAAAACAACAGCAGCAGCAGCAGCAGCAGCAGCAGCAGCAACAACAACCCTGCAAAAATATGCTAAGGAGGCATATTTTTGGACTTAGTAAAAGAGAAGCTTTCATGTATAATTGCTCCGCATTTGTATGCTGACACTCCACCCCCCACCACCAAGCCCCATGATTAAGAACTTAGATCTGGGAGGATGAGCCAAGGGAGGAGAAATGGGCAGTTGAATAATGTATTATTTCATGATAAAGAGGTAACAGGTTAAGCAACTAGGGATTTACAGGATTACTTATCTTGAAGTGCTTGGTCAAGGCTAAGCCCTATGTTTACTTGGCCTTTGAGCATATTCTGAGTGCCTTTGGAATTTCCCCACAGCTTCTGATTGGGAGAAGGGCCACCTCCGTTACTAGTTCCTTTACCATGTTTGTGAAGTCTTTAAGTGCCAGGCTACCATATCGAAGACTCTGCTCTGCATTCCCTAGACCAGAATGCCCTCTAGTGGCCCGTAGCATGCTGTCCCTCCTCCCTTCTGTCTTTGGGCCACTTGTCTTCTGCCTGTCCCTTGATGAGCACCACAAGGCTCACAACTCTTAGCTTGCCCTGCCTGCGTGGGGAGGGTAAGGGCTCCTTTCTCCAGCCTCATTCATGGCTCCTTCCTTCTGGCCCCTTTCTCTTGTCCTTGCTGCGGCTGGTATAGCAGCAGGGGTAGAAGCGGGACACTGGTACAATGGTGGTACACCGCAGGTAGGCCTGCACCCTCAACCTTGTTGACATTGGGTTCCACCAATCAAGGCATGGACCATGCATAAGGTGCCTCCATGAGTCTACCCAGGTTTTAGGGATCCACTCAGCCTGCAGCGCCCAGCCCACCCCGTTCAGGAGGGTGCCCTGGCCCTCTGTGTAGCATTTTTGGGAGGCTCTAGGGAAGGGGTGGGCAACCTTTTTTTTCTTTTGAAGGTCATATTACTTCATGGGTAATCTGCTGGGAGCCACGTGTCTGCAGTGAGCAGGGCCGAAGCCAGCTGTGGGCAGTGCCAGAGCCAAAAGTGGGTGAGTCACCCCCTTTTCTTTCTGCCACCTCCTTTTTCCTCTCTCCCTCTTCCTTCCCATCCAATGGCCTGCCAGGGAAAGGACAGGTTGCTCTTGGCAGAGGTCTGCACACAGACCACTTCTAAAATTGGACCGCATATGGCCGTAGGCTAGGGCCACCCCAATGTTGAATTGCAGGCAGCAGCCTAAGATAAGCAAGGCACTGGGAACCAGGAGCTAAGTCAGGAGGTGAAAGTTAAGAAAGAAGCACAGAGTCAGAGCCAAGGAACCAGTCAGATCCCAGAACAGGGAGCAAGGCAGGAATCAGCATCAAGGAGAAATCCAGAAGCTGGAGGCAAGGACAAGGCCAGGGGTCATGGTATTTGACTGCCAATGCAGCTGCTCCAACTTGCAGTTCTGTGGCTCCCTACATAGGGCAGCTGAGCAGAGATTCAAAGGTCCTGAGATCAAACCCTGGCAGCTTCTGATAGTACTCCCTCCTATGATAGGGGATATTCTCCACACCATTTAAGGACCAAGCTTGCCAGGGTAGGCGTGGTGGAATGCATGGGGTTTCCCTGGGCACCAACCTGCTCTGCCAGTTTCCAGGAACCCTCCGAAGGACCTTAGCTCTCCCACTGAAGTAGTGCAGCCAGCTGCAGCTCTTTTTGACTTCCAGAGTGCACCATAACAATACGGTTCATGACCCCAGTCCTGAACTGGGGGAAATAGTGAAGTCATGGAAGCAACATGTAGGTCTTTAACTGGGAGACATGAAAGACCAGGTGAAGCTTTGTTGCACCAGGCAGGTCCAGTTTCTAAGTGGCATTGACTTGCTGGAGGATGGCAAGGGGCCATGGTGTAAATTTGGTTCTGTTTAACTTCAGAGCCTGCACCAAATGGGTCTGAAGCACCCCAGTGGGTAACCAAGCTAATCCCAGGAGACAAACATCACTACAGACAAAACTGTAAATTGAAATCTATTTAAGGCTTTATTTCAGAAAAATACAAAATCTAAAAAAAGTGGCATGGTGGTTATATGAGCGTTAGAAACTTTATAATTACAGGGAAAGATAATGCAGCAAAAATAGAAGATTAATTAAAAGAATTTCAATTGCCAAAGCTCGTTTTATTAATTTGGCTAATAGGAGAACGGCTTGAGCTTCTAACATTGTTATGACTCCTCCTTCCAACTTTCTCCTGTTTACTACTTGCGGGTTACAGCTCAACTAAAACAAAACTAAACTTAAATAAAACTTAAGTGTTAATAACTTCCTCCTGCGCCTTACTTGAATATAAAAGCTACGCCAAAGCATTACTAGGTTCCTCTAGGCACGTGAATCATAGAATCATAGAATAGTAGGGTTGGAATGGGCCTCTAAGGCCATCGAGTCCAACCCCCTGCTCAATGCAGGAATCCAAGTGAGAGCATCCCTGACAGATGGCTGTCCAGCCTCATCTTGAATGTCTCCAGTGTGGGAGAGCCTACCACCTCCCTAGGTAATTGGTTCCAAAGTAATTAGGTGTTCCTTGACCATATGCCTATCAATCTCAAGCTGCAATGCTGCCCCTTCAGCCTGTACTTCGCCTTTGCCAGGGTGGGGTCACAGACCCTCTTTTGGGAGAAAACTGAGCCAAAGTAGGAATGGAGCACTTCTGCCTTTTCTTTGTCATCTGTTATCATTTTGCCACCCTTATTTATGGTTGAACCACCATTCCTTTCCTCTGTCTTTTACTAAACATGTATCTGAAGAAAGCCTTTTTGTTCCTTTTAGCCTCCCTCGCTGACCTCAGCTCGTTCTCAGCTTTAGCCTTCCTGATGCCATCCCTACCATTCTGTGCTACCTGCCTGTACCCTTCCTTTGTTTCTTGGCCTTCCTTCCACTTCCTATATGTGTCCTTTTTTGTTTTCAGGTCATCTGTAAGCTTTTTGTGAAGCAACATTGGCTTCTTCTGTTGTCTCCCACCTCTTTTTCTTGTTGGAATTGTTTGTAATAGTGCCTTTACAATTTCCTTTTTTAAAAACTCCCTCTCATCATGGACTCCATTTCTCGTTAGAGTCACTTGCCATGGGACCTTACTGATCATTGTTCTGAGTTTATTAAAATCAGCTTTCCTAAAATCCAGGGTACGCATTTGGCTACACTTGGCTTTTGCTTCCTTTAGAACCAAGAACTCAAGTCTAACATGGTCGCTTTCCCCCAGAGTTCCTGTAACTGCTACTTTATCCATTAAGTCATCTCTGTTGGTTAGGATCAAGTCAAGGATAGCCGACCCTCTAGTTCTTTCATCTACTTTCTGTAGGAGGAAGTTATCCGCAACACAAGTCAGGAATTTCCTGGAGGGGCCATGTTTTGCAGAATTTCTCTCCCAACAAATATCGGGGAAAGTGAAGTCCCCCATTACTACTACACCATGCTTCCTTGAAACATTGGCAAATTGCTTTTCAAAAGTTTCATCGTCTTCTCCTTGATTGGGTGGCCGGTAGTAGACTCCGGCCACCAGGTTCCTTTTATTCTTTGCTCCATTTATTTCAACCTAGATGCTCACGATGGGGCTACCAAGCCCATCCTCCTGTATTTCTGTGCAGAGATATGTATTTTTAACATATCGTGGAACCCCACCTCCCTTTCTGTTTGTACTGTTCTTTTTGAACAAGTTATACCCTTCAATTGTTGTATTGCAGTCATGAGACTCATCCCACCAAGTCTCAGTTACACCTATCAAGTCATAATTTCCCTCCTGTATTAAGAGTTCAAGTTCATTCTGTTTGTTTCCCATACTCTGGGCATTAGTATATAGCCATCAAAGACCATGTGCTTCATAGTCTGGCTTCCTTCCTACATGTTTGTGAGGACTATTATTGGGCGCTATTAGAGCTGTTCTCTCCATTGCGGTGCATGAGCCTTCCTCCATTGTTACCCCCAACTTTACGTCTCCCTTCCCCATAGGATTCAGTTTCAAGCCCTCCTGATAAAGTTCTTCATGCTGTGGCCAAACACATTCTTCCCATCCTTTATGAGGTGCAACCCATCCCTTGCCAACAGTCCATCTTCCAGGAAGTATAGCCCCGTGGTCCCAGAATCCAAATCTCTCTCGTCACCACCACCTTCGTATCCAGTCATTCACCCGGAGGTAGAAAGAAGTTAGAGTGAAACCCAAGACCTGGAAATAATTCCAAATGCCCATTCTGAAGATGGGATTCCAAATCCCATTCTCAGAAATAACCTCCACGTCTCAAGCTCAGAAATAAGTCTTAAATCCCAAACTGAGAAATAATTCTAAATTCTACTTTCAGAAAATATTTTAAGTCCTACCTTTCAGAAAATATTCTAAGTTCCAAAGTCCAAGATTCTACAGAGGCCCATAGTTACCCAGATCCTTGGGTCTGGTGGCATGGCAGAAAGAGTGAAGTAACAGTAGCAGCAGGAACAGCAGAGGCAGGAGCAAGAGCAGCAGTGAGCTCTCATGACCTGTGCTTTTATACACTTGCTCTGGTCAAAGGCGGGGCCCCAAGGAGCAATGAGACAACCATCTTCCAATCAAAATGGGGGGCGTGTGGTTAGAGCATTCGCTCACTAATCAGAAGTCAGATGTCTCATCTACCTCCCATGATTTCATGCGTTTGGGGAACATATCTGGCACCATTACAAATGGGTTACTTTGAAATGTCCCAAAACATGGCCCAAAGTCTGCCATCTGGGCATGTTATCTTGATTGACACATTCTTCCGTGGTATATCTTCTTTGAACTCTCCGTCATCTTTGGCCATTTTTGGTCACATCTGCCCAAATACCTCCTCCTAGTTGTCGCTCGTGCATCAAGTAAGGACATTCTCTTATCAGCAGGTGTATACCACAAGATGTCAAAATAGTACTTTTCCTCCTCTTAGTAGGCATCTGAGCATGCTCAGTTCTTCTGTTCATCTCACTAAGGGTGCAATCTTACGCATATTTAGCCAGAGAAAAAGCCTACAACTTCCAGCATTCCCCAGCCAGAGAGAAGGCCTACAACTCCCAGCATTCCCCAGCCAGAGAAAAGGCCTACAGCTCCCAGCATTTCCCAGCCACCCATGCTGGCTGGGGAATGCTGGGAGTTGTATGCTTTTTCTCTGTCTAAACATGCATAGGATTATGCCCTTAGACACTCTGCCAGCACATCGTGGCCTTGAACAAGCTCTGTGAAGCCGCTTGTAAAGACAGCTGCATTTTTTCCCTTTCTTCAAACACAGTCCTGCAAAATCTTAGTTAGAGTCTCAGATAGTGAAATAATATCAATAAGCATAGAATCAAACTTCAAGGTCTTCTCGCCCAGGGGTCAAGAGTCTAGAATATAAAACTGGTTATGAGCCTGGGATCTTTTAGGGGCTCTTCTTGTAGGTTTCCCCAAAACCCTCACTCAGGTCATTCAACCATTCCAGATCAAATTAGCCATCTTTACTCTTTGGGCTCCTTCACACCAGGCTTTTATCCTGTGATTGAGATTGATCCTTCACAGAAGTTTGTGGGCTCTTTACATGATGCAGTGATCATCCCAGGCATCTCCTGCACTAAATGCCTTTTGTTCCGTTTTTAAATAGATCGAAGATAATGAGCTATCAAATTACCCCATTGTGTTCTGCTTCAGTTTCCTCCGTGAAAACAGTAAAAGCGGCAAGAAGAGGAGCGAGATCAATGAAAGATAATAGAAGACTCAGCTACAAGGGAGAAGGAGTGGGGAAAGGGGCGGGGGGAAGGAAGCTGGTGAAAAAGGGAGTCCTTTGATCCTGCATTTAAAACAGAAGCAGAAAGCCCTGTTTTAAATGCCGGGTTTTAGGAAGGTGTACAGATGCCCTTTGTTAACTCTTTTAGTACCAGATTAACACATGGCATTAGTGGTCCAGTTGGTCAGAAGACCAGATATGCCCTCTGGAGAGCTATACTGCATGGCAAAAATGGAAACCTCCTGACATTGCCGTGGTATTTTATTTACCAATAAGCCTGATGAAGGGTTTTGGACAACTCAGAAGCATCCACAATATTTTCTGGCATTTTGGTTGGTCCTAACGAAAGTATTACCAAACTGTGGATTTTGAAGTTGTTGAGAAGTTCACAGTCCTTAAAATTTAGGTCTTGTATGAGAATTTTCCTCTTCAGTCTTTCTTTAAAAATTGTTGTTGTTATTATTTAACTTGCCCATGCTTCTTGTGCTAAGAGTGGAAAAACAAATGGTCCATTATTACTTCAACCACATTTCCATGCCCATTTCTGAAAACATAAATGTTGGCTGTAATCCAGGTCTTTCTCTTGCCTTGGGTGAAACCCACAGGTTCCTGGTTAGACAGAGAGCAGAAATGCAGTCTTTATATTAGCAGAGGCAGAGATTAATTTTAGGTGGTGCACCTACCCAACTGAAGTCAAATTGTGTAGTATTACCTAGCGGCTCGAGATAGTCATGGTATCAAAAGTACCCGTGCAGTCCAGTCTGTAATCAAAGGAAGTGCCAGTCTACTGTTTTTCTGTGTCTATTGCCCAATATGCCCTTTGCTTAGTACAGTGCAAAGTCAGCGCTTAGACTTCCTGTCTGTTTTTTTAAGGTCTGGTTCCAGAGATTTAAAAATTATAGAGAGACAATTACAGTGGAGATCTGAATTCCTGGCATCTTTGGATGCAATTTCTGTTGTTGTCAGGATAGAAGTGACAGCAGCTCATTGTTAAACAGTGGTCAAATCCTGGCTTTTCGCATGGCTGCCACTGGGCACCAGCGTGGTCTCTCTCCCCTCCCCTCCCTGAAATGTAGAAGCAAAGATAGGACTTCAAATTCTTTCTAACACAGGGCTTTCTTTCGTGTGAAAATGTATTTTCATCTTGTTTAGGCTTTAAGCATTTTAGAAATTGGCCGATGCCAATGTAAATACAAACCAATGGAGCCTATCCCCATAACTGCAGGTTCGGGAGGGGCCGAAAGACGGGGGCTCACCCCAGCCTTGCAAGGTAGCCCAGTGGTATTATTAGATTTGTTGTTCAGTCGTTCAGTCGTGTCCGACTCTTCGTGACCCCATGGACCATAGCAGGCCAGGCCTTCCTGTCCTGCGCTCTCTCCCGGAGTGTGCTCAAGTTCATATTCATTGCATCGGTGATGCTATCTAGCCATCTCATCCTCTGTCGTCCCCTTCTCCTTTTGCCTTCAGTCTTCCCCAGCATCAGGGTCTTTTCCAGAGAGTTTTCTCTTCGCATTAGGTAGCCAAAATATTTGAGCTTCAGCTTCAGTATCTGTCCTTCCAATGAGCACTCAGGGTTGATTTCCTTTAGGATTGACTGATTTGACCTCCTTGCAGTT
The DNA here is from genome assembly GCF_057233095.1 of Heloderma suspectum. NCBI lineage: Eukaryota > Metazoa > Chordata > Lepidosauria > Squamata > Helodermatidae > Heloderma > Heloderma suspectum. The sequence goes on along the minus strand of NC_139459.1, from coordinate 82,842,339 downwards.
CAGGGGACTCGTAAGAGTCTTCTCCAGCACCACAGTTCGAAAGCATCAATTCTTCGGCGCTCAGCCTTCCTTACAGTCCAGCTCTCACAGCCATACATTACTACTGGGAAAACCATAGCTTTGATTAGACGGACCTTTGTCGGCAAGGTGATGTCTCTGCTTCTTACTATGCTGTCTAGGTTTGCCATAGCTTTCCTCCCAAGGAGCAAGCGTCTTTGAATTTCATGGCTACAGTCACCGTCTGCGGTGATCTTGGAGCCCAAGAAAGTAAAATCTGCCACAGCTTCCATTTCTTCCCCTTCTATATGCCAAGAAGTGATGGGGCCAGATGCCATGATCTTAGTTTTTTTAATGTTGAGTTTCAAACCAGCTTTTGCACTCTCCTCTTTCACCCTCAACAAGAGGCTCTTTAGATCCTCTTCACTTTCTGCCATTAGGGTGGTATCGTCTGCATATCGGAGGTTGTTGATAATTCTCCCGGCAATCTTAATTCCAACCTGTGATTCATCCAACCCGGCGTTTCTTATGATGTACTCTGCATATCAGTTAAATAAGCAGGGTGACAATATGCAGCCTTGTCGTACTCCTTTCCCAATTTTGAACCACTCGGTTGTTCCATGTGTGGTTCTTACTGTTGCTTCTTGACCCTCGTACAGGTTTCTCAGGAGACAGGTAAGGTGGTCTGGTACTCCCATCACTTTAAGAATTTGCCACAGTTTGTTGTGATCCACACAATCAAAGGCTTTAGCGTAGTCAATGAAGCAGAAAGAGACGTTTTTCTGGAATTCTCTTGCTTTCTCCATGATGCAGCGAACGTTGGCGGTTTGATCTCTAGTTCCTCTGCCTCTTCGAAACCCAGCTTGTACTTCCAGTAGTTCTCGGTTCGCATACTGCTGAAGCCTAGCTTGTAGGATTTTGAGCATCACCTTGCTGGCATGTGAAATGAGCGCAATTGTATGGTAGTTTGAACACTCTTTGGCGTTGCCCTTCTTTGGAATTGGAATATAAACCGACCTTTTCCAGTCTTGCAGCCATTGTTGAGTGTTCCAAATTTGTTGGCATATTGAATGCAGCACTTTAACAGCATCATCTTTTAGGATTTTAAATAGCTCAGCTGGAATACTGTCATCTCCGCTAGCTTTGTTGTTAGTAATGCTTCCTAAGGCCCACTTGACTTCACTCTCTAGGATGTCCGGCTCAAGTTCAGTGGCCGCACTATCATGGCTATCAGGGACATTCAGATCTTTCCTGTATAGTTCTTCTGTGTATTCTTGCCACCTCTTCTTAATCTCATTTGCATCTGTTAGGTCCCTGCCTTCTTTGTCCTTTATCATGCCCGTCTTTGCACAAAACGTTCCCTTGAGATCTCCAATTTTCTTGAAGAGATCTCTAGTCTTTCCCATTCTGTTGTTTTCCTCTATTTCTTTGCATTGTTCATTTAAGAAGGCCTTCTTGTCTCTCCTTGCTATTCTCTGGAACTCTGCATTCAGTTGGATATATCTTCCCCTTTCTCCCTTGCTTTTCGCTTCCCTTCTTTCTTCAGCTACTTGTAAAGCCTCATCAGACAGCCACTTGACTTTCTTGCATTTCTTTTTCTTTGGGATGGATTTCGTTGCTGCTTCCTGAACAATGTTACGGACCTCCGTCCATAGTTCCTCAGGCACTCTGTCTATCAGGTCTGATCCCTTAAATCTATTCCTCACCTCTACTGTATATTCATAAGGGATATGATTTAGGTCATACCTGAATGGTTTAGTGGTTTTCCCTACGTTCTTCAATTTAAGCTGAAATTTTGCAACAAGAAGCTCATGATCTGAGCCACAGTCAGCTCCAGGTCTTGTTTTTACTGACTGTATAGGGCTTCTCATCTTTGGCTGCAAAGGACATAATCAATCTGATTTCGATATTGACCATCTGGTGATGTCCATGTGTAGAGTCGCCTCTTGTGCTGTTGGAAAAGAGTGTTTGCTATAATCAGCGTGTTCTCCTGGCAAAACTCTATTAGCCTTTGTCCTGCTTCATTTTGTGCACCAAGGCCATGCCTGCCTGTTATCCCAGTGATTTCTTGACTTCCTACTTTAGCATTCCAATCCCCTATGATGAAGAGAACATCTTTTTTTGGTGTTAGTTCTAGAAGGTGTTGTAGGTCTTCATAGAACCGATCAACCTCAGCTTCTTCGGCATCAGTGGTTGGGGCATAGACTTGAATTACTGTGATGTTGAATGGTTTGCCTTGGATTCGTACTGAGATCATTCTATCGTTTTTGAGATTGTACCCCAGTACTGCTTTTCCCACCCTTTTGTTGACTATGAGTGCTACTCCATTTCTTCTAAGGGATTCCTGCCCACAGTAGTAGATATGATGGTCTCCTGAATTAAATTTGTCCATGCCTGTCCATTTTAGTTCGCTGATTCCCAAGATGTCGATGTTCAATCTTGCCATCTCATGTTTGACCACCTCCAGCTTACCTTGATTCATTGATCTGACATTCCAGGTTCCTAAACAATATTGTTCTTTACAGCATCGGATTTTCTTTTCACCACCAGACACATCCACAGCTGAGTGTCCTTTCGGCTTTGGCCCAGCCGCTTCACTCTTTCTGGCGCTACTTGGAAATACCCTCTGCTCTTCCCCAGTAGTATATTGGATGCCTTCCAACCTGAGGGGCTCATCTTCTGGCATCATATCTTTTAGCCTTGTGATATGTTCCATGGGTTTTTTTTGGCAAGAATACTGGAGTGGGTTGCCATTTCCTTCTCCAGTGGACCACATTTTGTCAGAACTCTCTGCCATGACCTGTCCGTCTTGGGTGGCCCTGCACGGCATAGCCATGCATTAGGAACATCTACGAAACGGTAGTCAAGCTTTTGCACCACAATCAGGGTTCTAAACTAGTGCTTTAAATTTTGGAGTGAAAGCAAGCCTGTAGCTGGGGGAGGGGGGGCACCAGGGGGTCTGGCCCCCTAAATTTTCTCCCCCACTCATTTTTACAAACAAATAATTTAAAACAGTTTACAATTTTGTCTTTAAAAGCCTGCAAGCCAGATGAACTGCACCCCTACTTTTTTGGAAACCCCTCCCCCGAACTTTTAAGCTGGCTACGGGTCTGAGTGAAAGTTATGCCCCACCCCCACTCCTGCACTTTCTCTTGGTGGCTGTTCTGAATTTTCAACGAGACCAGGAGACCGCATACACGCCACACCTCAGATTGCCTGCAACTAAAATAAATCGAATTCAATCTCCGCCTCCCCTCCCCTAACCCAAAGCCCGCGCTCAGTTGAACGCAAGCGCCTGGACTCGTTCTCGCTTCGAAGCCAACGCGTTGCGCTTCTACTCTTCCCACCGCGTAAATTGAAAATTCCAACTCGCGCCGGAAACCGGGCTGCGTGTACGAGTCCCAAATGTATCTCTACGGCTCCAGATACGAAGGGCCATAGAGATAGGAAAAGGAAGAATATGGCTCTAACTGATTTATCTCTAAGCGTGTCGCAGGAAGTTGGGCAAAGGCAGTTGGTGCGCAGGGCGATCGATCGCCAGTGGCCAGAGGAGGAAGGGCGTAGCAGCTGGAGGTTAGTGTCCTGGAAAGAGGTATTTGCTGAGGGTGCAGCAACTCAGCGCCTTTGACGATCAGCAGCTAAGACAATCCGGAATACTCACTCTCCCCTCTGCAGTGCCGTTCTCTAGGCGATCAGAAAAGGGGTCTCGGGTGATGTTTGCAGACTTCTCGCCCTCTGAACCTACGCTTTGCATTTGCGAGCGGGGCGGGGCGGGGGTCCACACCATTTCCAGGATACCTTTGAATACTTGCACAGGGCCCCCTCAAACCTAGCAGCACCACTAGCCAGGAGCAAACTAGATATGACGTTAAATGCGTGGCTGCATTTTACGTGTATGGTTTTGTGAATGAGCTGAGCAGTTTCATACTGAGTGAAGCGGCCTTTCAGGTAGCCAGGCCCCAACCCCTTTAGAGCTTTAAAGGTCAAACCCAACGCTTTGAATTGAGCCCCGAGAACAATTGGCAACCAGTGTAGATCTTGGGGTGATGTGATCACAATACCGTACACGGGTTAGCAGCTTAGTTGCTGCATTTTGTGCAGAAACTTCAAACCAATTGAAGTTTTCAGACACTCTTCAAGGTTAGCCCCACATAGTGTGCATTGCAGAAGTCTAATTGTAATGTTACTAAGGCATGGATAATTGTTGCCAGATCACACTGACTCAGGAATGGTCGCATCTGCTCCCCGCCACTGCTGCCACATAAGAATCCAAGGATAGTGTAGGATCCAGACGCACTCCCAATCTGCAAACCTGATATTTCAGGGGGAGCGCGACTCCCATCCAGAACAGGCTGAATGCCCGTCCCCGAGCCAGGCTTTCTACTGGCCAACATCACCTCTGTCTTGTCTGGCTGTAATCTCAACTAGACATGTTAAATACTCTCATGCATTTAATGTCACATCTAGATCGCACCCAGTTATAGTAGTAACAAATATCAGGGGAGGGCTGTGGCCTTTATGACTGGCTGGTCATTATGGGAAACTGGACACTGGATGAGATGGATTCTTGGTCTCGTATAGCAGGGTTGTCATGTTAACACGCATTTGATATGCAGAAATCAGGACGTATGCGTTTTCCATGGCATGGTGCTAAATAGTATCACCAGCTAATATCTACAGATAAAGCTGCTGTGAAAAGGACCAGGGGTTGGTTGAAAAATTGTCAACCCTAAAAGGGGATGGTTATAAATACTTTTTTCAAAGAGACATACTTTAAGGACAGTCCCTCAGTACTTATTTCTTTCCCCTACTTTACTTCATGGCCTTGATCCTGTGAGAACCACCACCACCACCTTCTCTCCCAAAGGTTTTGGATGCTTCCAAAATGGAAACTGAGGGACTCTGAGTATGGAAGAAAAACCTAACTCACACACTTGGCTCTTTGCACTATGCCTGGATCAGAGCCTGGATCTTCGCTGAATGCTGGGAAAAACTGAAGGATAAACACAACCTAATTCAGACCTGGGGGCTGTCTTCATTAGCGATTTAGTGCAAAGTCAGAGCAGTTTGAGTTCCTTCGCAACAGATGACGTCGTCACCAATCCGCTGCCAACCAGCTGCTTCCCTCTTGAAAAGCCGCATTTTCGGAAACTACTTTTACTCCAACTCTTTTACTGAAAGTGGCTCCCTGGTGGTTTTATCACAGCGTGCCTTGTCTCCCCTGCATTAAATCTTGGGCATGCCTCTGTGACCTGGCAGTGACATGGTCAAGGGGGTGGAATGCCCCATTCCCTCTTGTTCCCCCAACAGAAGTAGTTTTTCCCATTGAGAAAATCCCCAAGAGCACAGCTGTAACCCCTCACATTATCGCAGAAGTGGGGACACCCATTCACCTTAGCTACCCTGCTGTTAATCTTTAACATATTCCCCCTTCTGTGCATGTTTACTCAGAAGTAAGAAATAAATCTCGCTCCCCTGAAGTGCAAGGGTTAAAGGCTAACTTTAGTAAATCACCCTAAAGCACTCTTTCGCTTTTCCATTGCTCTCTTAAATCACTATTTATTTATTTCATTTCTATACAGTCCAATAGCCAAAGCTCTCTATGTTGTGCTTCTTTGATGTTCTGTAATTTCTCTGTTGTTGTGTAAAGCCCCTTCTCCACTTTATCCCTTTATCACAGTAACGATCTTTTGGTTTATGGTTTACCAGAGCTTCTCATTGCGAGCAGGGAGAAGGAGAAAGGGAGGCTGGAAGCAATAGGCAAAAGTGCACACATGGGGGAAAATGGGGTGGGAGCAATAACTCCGCAGCAGATTTCTGGGATGCAGTGAAATGGGGGGGGGGGAGCTCTCAGGAGCCTTCCGATGCTGCACTGGAGATTTGGGTTTCTTCAGGGAAATCTGCACACACAGGGGAAAATTGGTTGCTTTCCATTCTTAATGTAGTAGTAGCGGGGAGCCTGGACAGGGGCAAGCCTCTCATTGGTTGAGCAGCCCCTGCCAGTTTGATGACATTCAGTTCTACTCCCCATACCCTACCGGGCAGTACGTTCCTTTCAAGCATTGAAAACCAGATTTTAAAGGTATGCTACACTCGGCTTTTCTTGCTTCGTGTGTCCCTGATGGGCCAAAGCCGATTCCATGAAAATCTGGGTAATACTCCAATGCACTTCTGATTCCTTTTCGTGAATATCCCCCCCCCCCCGAATGACTGAATTAATTGGCTTCTACTCCAGGAATAACTGAAGTCTACAGCGCAGGGTTGTTAAACTTCTTTCAGCCTCTTTCAGAGGGATGAATTCCATTTCAGAGAAGCTTGGAGGTGGGGGAGCTCATTCCATTGGTGGGTGGGCCTGAAAGCTAAATGGAGCAGGGCCAAAATACCAAAAATACTTCCATATTTTAGCTTAAAGCTCTTACTGCCAAGGACTAAGCCTGAGGAGAAACATTTCAACCTTTTAGATTGGGGAAAATACTGCATAAAAGCCAGGAAACTACCAAACTGTTGGCGGTCAGGGAAAGCTTGGTGCTGTATAATGATTTTGAATTACAGTAATAGTTTATATGCATTGACTTGCATTTTCTGTAGACAAGTGGTGGCTAAGTGGGGAAGACAGATGGCTTGGAAAAGGTTGAGAGCTCCTAGCTATGGATAAGAAAAGCTCAACAAAGTATGTGACAGATCAGTCTGATTCTGATTATTTCTTCTCCATGGTGTAGTAGATTCCTTACATGCTAACAGGGATAGTTTTCCAACTGTTCAGCCAGATATAGACTGACATATATAAGAGCACCAAATGTGAATCTGAGTACCAAGTGTAATTCTGCCCAGTATGGCAGACAAATGTCGCAAGATATCTACAAAGTTACCCCAAATGCACTTTACATTACAGAATTTACACAGACATAGACTTGCAACATGGTCCTCCCATAAGATTGTTGTGTACTGTCACCTGCACAATGTCCCCAAATTTCAGCCTCTTACCACTTACCATTTCCTTTCTGGAAACAAAAACACACCTAGGACATGAAATATCCCCAGAATCTATTGATTGTGCCATTGGGCTTCTTTATGTCCCCAAATACAAGCAACATACTGCAGAGTAAAAATGCCCCCCAGCTTTTTCCAAAGAAAACTGGTCTAGGGAAGCAGGCTTAAGTAATCTGTGTGTCAGTAGGTTGGCACAAGCCATGCGATTTCATTGGGGAACATTTTTCTCACCAGAGACAGATTTCTTATGGGATTATAAAAGCACCCCATGAGACTAAAAACATTTTTTAGTAATAATAAAATGTTGGCTAAAGTTGTATCTTGACTACTTACGATGCTTTTCTAATATTTCAAGTTTACTACTTGGGGAGAGAAGTCCTATGGCCCCTAGAAAGAATCGGGGGGCGGGGGCATAGGATACTTCAGATTCCTGGATCTGAGGTCAGAGACACTGCTCCTGTGTTGGATTCAGGAGACTGAGCTCCCCTTCCCCTCACAGGCGGTACAGAGAGAACCATGCTGGCTGCTTCTCCGAGGTCGCAAAGGTGACTTCAGAGGGAAGAGAAGGGGTGGTTCTGTGGGAGGGGAGGGGACTGGGGAAGCGAGGATACGAGCTCTCCCCAGCCTTCCCTAGCTTCCTGTCCTCCCCCTCTGCAGAGCCCTGGGTAGATGGCCGAAAACGCCCATCGAGCAAAAATGCAGAGTGGGGGGGAGTGCAGAGGCGAAGATTGCCTCTGCGCTGCTCCCACTCTGCATAGGATTCCCGTCAGCCTCCAAGTTCAGAGGCTGACAGGAATCCCGACAGGATTGCGCCCTAACCCATACAATTAGAAAATGCCCCCCAAACAAATTTGTGTATATTTTTAATTCATGTAGGATGTCATTATTTTCTCTTTTCCTAGATTTTGGTTTCCCTGATGGTTTATAATGTTAGCAAAGGGATACAGTTGTTATTACACTACAGTTATTTTGCGTATTTTTGTTCATTCCTATTTAACTATTGAAAAATTTAAGTATCTAAATAGAGTTCATTAAAAACTGACATGTAATAGCATTGTGTGTGCACGTATGTATATTTTATACTTGCATTATGCTAGTGTTGACCTAGATTCAGTACCGACAGCACAATATCCCATCATCATATAATGCCTTCCTTTTTAGATTGTGGGGAATAGCCTACTTACCTTCACTGGTGACTTAGGTAATCATGAGTTGACTTCTAAAAACTACAAGGCTTTGAAGCACTCGTTTTGGATGCTTTTGTCATGGCCCTGGTTTTGAGCTTTTAGGCTCTATATGGTATTCTTCCAGGCTTTTGTACTGTATTTTTTTTGCCTGCAGGGCAAATAGCAGCTGCTGGAGGTGGGGATTTAGATCAGAAAGATGGCAGGGAGAGCTAAACCTCCATCTCTCCACCCCACTCCTCAGCACTGCAGTCCGGATCCAGTTTGGGGGCCTTATGACTGCTTTTAACTTCTTCGTTTTTAAGGCAAGAGATTGTATCACGGATCTCCTGCTATCTTGACTAGTTTAGCCTTTATCTAAACTTTTATCTGATAAGGTGTATCAGCTGTTCAGGCTAAAACCTTACTGGAAAAAGTACAGCAGAGATTCTCTTGATTTTGTTGCACCAGGGACTAAAAGTGGAACCGGAAGAGTTGGCAACCCAGAGTATCTTCATGTGCATCATCATTTCTTCTGAACATTTATGCCACAACTTGAACTGAATGACATCTTCAGGGTTTTTTGGTTCCGAAGAAGGACCTGTACGTGTGTCATCATGTACTCTGACATAAAATTGGAGTGCCAAATGCATTTCACATTGACAGAAAACTTTCAACACAATCACTCACCACAGTTGCACAGGCCAGCCAGACCTTGGGTTTGGCTTTTACTTAGATTAAAGTAATCACAAGACTCCTGGGACCCACTGGGAGATTCCAGCCCACACCACTTAAACACTGTAGCCAGCCCGCTTTCAGCCTAGGGGCTGAATTTAATTTAGAAGAAGCTCTCAGGGGGTGCATTCCAATGGTGGGCAGGCCTGAAAGCAAAGGGGTGGGGTCAAAATCCCCCAACTGCCAGCATCTTTTAGCTTTATGCTCTCTCTGCCAGTAATTAAGCCTTAGGAGATGCATTTCAACTTTTTAGAATGGGCAGAAGTACTATAAAAGCCAGGAAACTACCAAACAATTAGCTGTTGTGGGGAAGGGATGAAGCCTGGGGAAGGGGTATGATTCTCTACGGAGCTCTGGAGGAGCAGATTAGGACGCCAGGTGGGCTGGATTTGACCCATGGGCCTGAGGCTCAATACCCCTGCTATAGCCCCATTCATATTCCTTCTCCCATATACTCAGCTTCCCCGCTGATACCCTGGCTTGTTAAACCAGTTTCCTGTGACATCTGAACTCGGAAACAGTAGCTTAAGTGCTGCTCATAAACCAGAATATGAAGCCATGGTTTTATTGGACCAACATTTTTATATCTGAGCCAGGCCTGTGTATATATTTGATTATTTCCATCTCAGTATATGAACCCTGACAGACTGAGATCAAGAGATTTGCAATTTATGGCAATATTAATGTTGCATGTTGGAACGCATATCAGCACGAGCCATTGTGGAATGGTTCAAACATCATTCAACTATTAAAAGCTCTTAAGAATTCAGAAACTTACTGAAGTGTTATGATTAAAGAATCTAGTCATTTTTATTTATTTAAACATAGATTTTTTTATCCTGCCTGTCAGCATAAAACATCAGGGAGAGCAATCCTATGGCCCCTAGACAGCATCTGGGGGGGTCATAGAAGTGTTCGGATTCCCAGCCCCAAGCTTGAAGAGGATGGAAAGGG